>NC_072835.1:18876000-19549500 GCF_027744805.1 Dunckerocampus dactyliophorus | reverse complement strand
TTTGTGATGCATGGGTATGAATCAGTGAGGTCTGGTGCAGGGACGTTCATGCTCAGTCAGTCTATAAGCAAGCAGATAATAATGGGACTCCTTTTCGCCTACGCTCCAGTTAGCGTGCTTTCTGGTCGAAAATTTACGACAAAATTTTGCCTTGGTTTAAGGACATTTTCTGGTTAGCATACAACATGGCACGCGTGTTGTCGCGTTAATGGTGGTCCACATGTGTTCTTAATGTATTTTTCATGACAAAACGTCCATGTTAGCATCCTTAGCTGCAACCAAAACCGGAAGTCAGCTATGACGCCCGTCTATGACGTCATCAGGGCCTGACTCTCAAAAATGTTCGCACAAAACATGTTTTTATAGTTTTACAATTATAGGTTTACATGCACAAAACAACTGTAAATGCATATAAATGACAAATGAAAGGGATAAATGAACATTTAAGGTTACTTTTACCTTCATTGAAGACATGATTCTTACCTTAAGTGCTCATTAATCCCTTCCATTCATCATTTGTATGTATTTATATGCCAAAAACATGTTTTTGGCTTTCTGAAATTGATTCATTGGATTTACATGATTTCTTATGGGAAAATGTGATGCAGTTAACATTTATTATGGTTAGAGTCGGACCTTCTGGAAAGAATTAACTCATTCAATCCCAGCCATTATTCAAAAGACAACCCCTTCAGTACCGAACTTTTTCTGCTCTTTCGTGATCGGCAGTAGAAAAGAGAGGAAAACAGCTTTTTGTGAAAAGATAATTGTGTACTATGTTTGTGCACGCGTGTGCATGCACGCATGCGTGTGCACAAGTTAAAATGTCCCCACAATGCGTAACCTTTTGAACGCTGCACTCCTCCACGCTCCCTCACTTCCTCCTTCCTGTCATGTGTGATTTTCCCTTCACTTGATCTCTGCCGAGCTCTTATCAGAGGCACTTCTGCCACCCTGTGGCCGTTTTTATGGCTTAAAAGTGCTCTGAAGTGAAATGCATTGGAGGAGAGTTGCATCATCACCTCTTTTTGCCTCTCGAGCAAAAAAACATAAAAGACGTATAAATACATTGTTGGGAGCGGGCGTTTGGGATTATAAAAACATATAAATCTGTCTTTGGTAATGAATGAGTTAACCAAGGTTCCACTGTGTAAGAATCAAATACGAAAGTTTCACCCAACAAAAATATAAAGGAGTCACTTTTGTTTTTGTTCCCATCTTTCATGAGCTGAATTGTTTCTCTCTGTACACAAAAGGCCTTTTTCTGTCAAGTCTGTGTTATTGAGCGCTTCTGCTTTACCGAGATAATTCATCCACCTCACAGGTGTGGCATATCAAGATGCTAGTTAGACAGCGTGATTATCGCACAGGTGTGCCTTGCTTCTCAATATACCTACCCCCGTGCAGCTCTTATTGAAATAGAAATTGTTTTGGAGATATTTCTGTGTCCTTTTGCCGCAACAAAACAAACTCAAAAAAACAAGGTGGAGTTTACACAATTGTTGGGAGAAGTTTGTCTGCTGGCTTCAAAACAGACAAGAGCCAAGACAAGTTCTTTGAGAATAATGACAGGTACAATTTAATAAAACTTGCATGCAAGGAGACAAATCAAGACAATCCGAACGGACGACTTCTGGAGAAAATGTCTAACTTCAGCAGGAAAAGGTGTTTCTACGTAGGATGTGCATGTGCGAGGGGAGGGGGTAATCTAAAGTGAGAGACTATAGCTATCTTAAAATGGCCACATGCCCAAGGCTGTTGAGTCTGAGCACGTGAAGGTCTTGCTCTGGAGACAAAAGGCCTGTAGCCTCGAGCAGATAATCATCACAAGTCTGTGTGACATTAATGTGTATCTTAGCAGGAATACATACAGTATGTATGTGAGTCCATCCATCCATCCATCCATCTTCCTCCGTTTATCCGAGATCGGGTCGCGGGGGCAGCGATGGAGCCATGACGTTTAACTCCCACTGGATCGGTTCGCAGCAGAGTGTGAAGCGGCTGGGTTGAGTGAGAATCAGCACCTCCAAGTCCGAGCCCATGGTGCCACCTTCGGGTTGGGAGTAAGATCCTGCCCCAAGTGGAGGTGTATAAGTACCTCGGGGTTTTGGTCATGAGTGAGAGAAGGATGGAAGTCGAGATGGACGGGCGTCTGCAGTGATGTGGACTCCGCATCAGCCCGTTGTGGTGAAGAGGGAGCTGAGCTGAAAGGCAAAGCCCTCAATTTACCGGTCGATGTACGTTCCTACTCTCACCTATGGTCATGAGCTTTGGGTAGTGGCCGAAAGGACAAGATCGCGGGTACGAGCGGACGAAATGAGTTTTCTCCGTAGGGTGGCTGAGCTCTCCCTTAGAAAGAGGGTGAGAAGTATTGTCATCCGGGAGAAACTGGTCAGGATGCCTCCCCGGGGACGTGTTGAAGGCACGACCTACCAATAGGTGGCCTCGGGGAAGACCCAGGACACGTTGGAGAAACTATGTCTCTCAGCTGGCCTGGGAACGCCTCGGGATCCGCCGGGAGGAGCTGGGCGAAGTAGCTGGGGAGAAGGAAGTCTGGACTTCCCTGCTTAGCCTGCTGCCCCCGCGACCTGATGTACTTTAGTGCATAATTATAACTACAGTAATAGTAGTCAAATTAAATAGAATAATGGACACAAAACACAAAAGTGCAATATTTGCCATATTTTCTTGACATGGTAAGGTTGGTGTGGTGGTTTTGGCCAACAGATACAAAAAAGTCATCCCTTGAAAACACTGTGTGATATTTGTTATTTTTGAAAGTCAAATCGTAATTGAAAATTGATCTTTCTCTCCTGTGCAGTCAAAGAGCATCAAAGGTGAACTTGTCCACTGAAGGTTAATGCAGATCACTCCGTCAAAGAAAACCATGGCTGACATTGCACGCTTGGCATTTGAGTCATGTGTGCTACTCTTTCTTGTGTTTTAGACAATACATAATAAATAAATTGCATTTCATCGCTATAATGCACGATGACGACCCCCCTCCACCCTCAGTCTGCCAGAGGTTTGTGGGAACGAGAGTCGTTCGTCAGAAAAGCTCGATAAAGTGAACTGTGTTTTGAATTGCACTGAATCTAAGAAAAAACACCCCCTTAACAAAATCCAAGCTGCTGATTACTCGTATTCATGCAGGAAATAAGCTCACTGTGCTTGATTGAGGTGAAGTATAGAACAGGTATACTCCATTTTCAAAAATGCAGCAGTCTTGTAGCTCTCAAAGCTTTTATCTCCCCCCTCTATTATTTACTACCCATGCTCGTGTTTTGTTCAAACGTATCCATAGGCACAGCCTAACACCCTCATGAAAGCAGTGTGAAACAAGGTGCAAAGAGACTCGCAGGCTTGCAAAGCACGCTCGCTTTGTTACCGCTCACAGCAGAAAGTAGGACAAATAACGTACTGCATCATAATATGCGTGTGTCTGTCGCCCCGTTGTTGCGCAGTTGCAGTTGCGTCAATTAAGCAGGGCTGTACAGAATGGAATGGGCTGTTTGCAACCCAGTGAAGGCTGTTACACTGTAAGTTGTACTCAGGATAATACAGTACATGTGGACTTTACAAAGGACAACTGTGAGACCAGCGGTCTTTAAGGGTCTACAGTCATCTCTCGCCACATGAATTTCGCAGCCTCACCTTATCGTGAAATGAAATGAATAAATCATGCTGTTTTGTGGTTGAATACGACCTATTATTAGTCAAAAAATATGCACATTTAAGCAAATTATGTGTATTTCTTTACCTAAATTGATCATTTTTTAGCATAACAATGGCTAAATGAACTCAAACAACAATAATACATCAAATATAAGGCATTAAGAAGACGCATTCAAATTGTGAATGTGGTATTCTACATTTGCCACGAGGTGTCAGTAATTGTTCAGCGAGACAAGCACCAGACTTGATTGCAGGAACAACAGGCGTTTGTCGCAGGTTTAGGTGATCTCATAATAGGCACAATAATAATAAAAAATAAAAACAACACAGGCCACTGTTGGGAGCATGTTGGGGACTAGATGACATCATAATAGACATCATAAGGTGCAGCAGCGCAAGCGATAATTTTAACAGGACAATGCAGCACGAACAAAGCACTAAGAATGTGACTATTTTGGATTAATTTGGATCAAACGGGAGGCTGGGTGAACTTAAATTGAAAAATAATCTTGAATAATTCAAAAACGAAATAAGCACAAACACTCAAAAAGTAAATATGCACAATGTTAATGTTAAGGCACAAGCCAGCACAAACAAATCGCAAAGGATTTAAACAATTTTACCAGAGTTTTCCACGTTTGTGTCACTTTATTCAAAAGTTCTTGCGTTCAACTTTTGACGTTCGACGAGTGATGCACCACAAGCAACATCTTGCAGAGTTGCATTCCAGTTTGCCGCCAGATGTGACAGGTGAGAAAAGAAATGTGTCCTTTCTACAGCTCTGGTAATAACGGATCGTTTCACCTTTACAGGTTCTCACAGACCGGTACGGATATCGAATTTCCCTCTAAGGCATCGTAATACATCAGGAGGCGGTAGGAGTCGACTGCGAGACAGAAAGCTACGCTGCAAAGCTACCCCAACGCCGAAGGCATTTATGAGTATAATTTATGCCTCTCTCCTACTGACTGCCACTTATCATGTGCACATGCAGGTGACAAATTGGTCTTGCCCACACGACTGTAATTATTATGTCGTTTTATTCTAACACGCATGCACATTTCTGACACGCTCTCACTCACACTTTCTTTTATTCCTTTTACAAGATGTCGAAGCAAAAGATATCATAACTTCTAACGTCAGACTGCTCGACAGCACCATACAAACCCTTTCACTTCTATTTTAAAAGTAAACGCATGTGTTTCTGCTATGGTGACATTGAGCTTTATGAAGCGCTTGCATGCTACTTTGCTAGTTCGGCTAATCCATGGCTACGTTCTAATCTTGTGACATCTCCTTTACTTCAGAACTACTACTAATTGTTTAAATGCTGTGCCGCTCGCGATTCGGTGAGGAAACGGTAGCTCTTTCTTTGGCAGAAGCCAATCACAAGCTATTAGTGAACTCCTGTCAAGCTTGTCAACCCACTGGAAATCGCAGGAGGTCATTACTCAACAGTCTGACCGGCAGCAATAACCAATGAACTCATTTGCTGGGACGAAAATGCATTGTGGGATGAAGTTACAATAGCTGTTGTTTCTTATTTTAAACTTGTATTGGTACTAGCCTTGTATATTTCTTACCTAGCTTTTGAGTGGTAAGTTGCTGTGTGATGATTTGAACGTTCTTTGTAAGATGACACCGTGAGTCAGACTGTTATATTGAAAAATGACCTCCCGCGATTTCCGATGGGTTGACAAGCTTGTCGTGAGTTTTTTAACAGTTCTGTGAAATAAAGAGCTATCTGATCTTCACAGACTTCTGTGCACCACAATATGCCATTTGATGATGTGGATATGTGCGGCTTATAGTCCGGTGCGGCTTATATATGTACAAATCTGTTTTTCTCTCTAAATTTAGTGGGTGCATCTTAAACACCGGGACATCTTATATACCAGAAATTATGGTAGGCTGATTTGGTTATATTCCATACGGGCATGGCCAAAAACATTGGCATCATTGGCATTTTTAGTTTTCGAAAAGATACACTGTATAACATTTCAGATTTTTCTGTATTTAACGCATACATAAGGCGCACCGTATTACTGGGCGCAGGCATGGTAAAACATACGATAGCTTAAAACATATGACAGCGGGAGCAAAACTGAGTTTGGTTGTACTTAATTGAAGTATTTAACAATGTACTCACGTTATTTTTTGATCAATCGTCATCCACAAGTCCATCAAAGTCCTCGTCTTCTGTATTCGAAATGAACAGCTGGGCAAGTTCTCCATCAAACACGCCACGTACCCTCTCAGTCTCAGTCAGTCTTGTTGCCGTGCGGCTCCTCAGAAATGATGCCGGCTTTTCCGAAAGCTCGAACAACAGTGCAAACAATCCATTGGCCATGGGCCACCTCGCCTTGTTTCTGCGGAAACTCAGCTTCGTCCTCTTGACTTGGCGAAGCTTGTTTTCCTGCTTCCTCCACTTGCGAACCATGGATTCGTTGATCTTGAATTCTCTCGTGGCTACTCGATTCCCACGTTCCTCCGCGTATGTGCTAGCTTGCAGTTTAAACTGTGTTTCGTAAGCGTGTCTCTTTGTGGGTGCCATTTTCGGGGGTCCTTAGCCAAACCGATGTTGTTTTGCACAATGCACACACTGGCACTATATACCTACTGGGGGCACAAAAAGAGGCACACCATATTGAGAACGAATGCAAACCGAGGCAAAATTGTGGCGTACATTTTTGATGTTAACCAAAAGGACGCTAAGCAAGGTTCCACTGTAAGCCAGGAAACTTGGCAAAAATATAAAGAGCTCAACAACAATAATGCTTTCTTACACATGATAAATCGATGTACAGAGTGGGGCTAATGTCCTAAACCAACATTCTAGGACCTAACAGGAAAGATGGCTTTTAAATGAGCTCTGGGGATTTGGGCATTAGAGGTTGACAACAGCATGACAAGAAACTTTTATTGTTTTAATCAATTCGTTGTGCTTGTGATCAGCAGCCATGGCTTCTCAATTTTCCTCAGTGAGATGAATGTGAGCTCAGTAACGTTTGAATCTAAACCTTTTTGACAGAAAGCATGAATGATGGCTTAATCTCTTCTAAAGCTCAACAATGCAGAATTGCACTGAACACATCTTACATACAACACTGCCACTGGAAACAGGAGTTCACAACATTCAGAGGAAGAGTCTCCCAAATTGCTGCAAGTCAGCATCTTCTCCCGTTTGACATATACTGTACATGTCAACTAACACTTTCACAAATGACCCTTCGACTTGATCGCCTCTGCCACAAAGCCAGTTGACAAGTGACATGTTGAAGGCTTTCTCTGAGATAAGTTTCTTACCATCACTCTCAGCGATCTGTCCCATGATTGGCAGGTAGGAAGGGATGGCGCCAACAAGGACGGATGCCCTGCTGCTGCCACTGTCATTATTATTTACTGTAAGAGCAATACAAATCCAAGGCTTGACTGCTTTGCTGATGCAAGTGCATTTATTGGGATTAGTCAGTGGCTTACCAGGACCAGGATTTCAATTAAGAAATCTATTTTTTGGAGACCGGTATATGAGATATTTGACTGGAGGGCTGTTTATTTACTACGGTCTTTATGGAGTCCAAGATAAGGGTTTACAAAATCGGCTTCTGCTATGCAACAGCTTACCATATCTCCGTGTTTACAGTGAATCCAATTCTTTATCGACACTCATTTACATCAGAGTCATTGTAGAGGTCTGCAGTCAGGTTGCCTTGGGTTTGTACGTATAGTTTCTTATTTTCAGTATTTTAGGTATATTAGGTAGCTCTCCAGCTATAGACTCGCACAAGGATTTACATCAGAATTTACTGGCATTTACTGGAACACCAGACATCACATCTTAAATCTAAAGTTTTGTTTTGGGACTGATAAAAAAAATCTTTTAGCAACCATTTACATTGATGTGATCAATAGACGCTTTCTTCAGTAAATTGACCTTTTCCTATATGGACCCCTTCCATGAATTATTGATATCCTGAGTGACGGCAGCCCTTGGCTGAATTAAATTAGTGTGGCATGCAGCCCATTTTATCCTGACCAGCGCCTGAGAGTATACATGCTTTCATGAAGGCCAGACTTGGCATTTCACTCGTTGGGCTGCTGGTCCCGGCCATTCAATCACAGAAAGTACCTGTGACACCTCAACTGAAATGGAAAGCTCTGGAGGAATGCTTTGCTCTCTCTAAAACTGAAGATGGAAGATTCTATTTCTATTTCCTATAATCACTTTATGGCGTATTTTTTACGGAAACTAACAGCAAACACCCCTGAGATTGATTGACAGTTCTGAATGCCAACTAAGAAAAATCCTCTAAATTGGCACAAAACTTTGGAGTTTGAATGGCTCTCAACTTATCACGCACAGCACACCTAGCAGGCATCATTCATCAGTCCATAAAACTTCTGTCTCAGATTTTTTTAGGTCTTCCTATACTCCTTGCTGAGGGGCGCATCTTCTGGTGTAGCCAACGTACTTCTCATGAAGTCTTAAAATCTTTTGAGTAATTTAAGTCTTTAAGAATTACGATTGCCGCAAAACATCATCAGCAGGGTAGAAGTGATCTGTCACACAATAATCGAACCCCAGCTCACGTTACTACGAGTGGGTGAACAATCCAACGCTTGGTGAATTCTGCTGAACAGTAGAGAGTGATACCTTCACTCCTGCCTGCTGCAGGTTGTTGATGATCTCACTAACAGATGTTTTAGGGGTTTTTCTTTGCAGCTCTCACACTGTTTCTGTTATCGCCTGCAGATGTTTTCCTTAGTTGATCTGTTTGATGTCTGTTACTTGGTACAGCAGTGGTTTCTTTCTTCATTCCAAATGGGTGTACTGGCTATGACCAATGTTTGTGCAATGGTTCTGATCTTCTCTCAGATCCACAATTGTTTATGACCCAAAGACGGCTCTCTGGTTGTCGTGTTTTTTCACCTTTTAATGCAGTCTGCATCGGCAAAATCTATCCTACCCAATCTGAAACCGAAAGCTCTATTTATTGATGGAATAAGCTATGCAATAGGACACAACTGGGCAACAAAACACACCTGCCAGTTACATGTTCCAATACTTTGAGATGAGTTCAAACAAAAGGTGCCGAATCAGATGTAAAGACCTTGAAGTGAAAGCTTAAATGTTGCTTTCTGGTTTCATATTTTGTTAACGTCAAACTCAAAACTGTGCCATTCTTTTCAATTACCTCAAAAATTGGTTTGGGCGTGCTTGATGCCAGTGTTTCCAGAAGGCTACTACTGGAACTGATGTCCATTGTTGTAAACTTCCCTTGCCATCCATCCCCAAATGTTCTCAATTGTATTTAGATCAGGGGGACACGCAGGATGGTCCAAAAGAGTGAGCTTATTCGTCTGGAAAAAGTCTTTTGTCAGGCGGGCATTGTGACCTGCAGCATTGTCCTGTTAAAAAAGCCAGTCGTTGCCACACAGACGAGGGCCTTCAGTCACGAGGGATGCCCCCTGCACCATCGCCACATAGCCAGCTGCCGTTTGACGGCTCTGCACAACCTGAAGCCGCATTGTTCCATTGAAGGAAAAAGCATCCCAGATCATGATGGCGCCCCCTCCGCTGTGGAAAACATCTCAGGTGGGACTTCCTTGTCATGCCAGTAATGTTGGAAGCCATCAGGACCATCAAAGTTACATTTTTTCTCATCAGAGAATACAATTTTGGTGCTCTCGTGCAAATTCCAAATGGGCAATTTTGTGGCATTGAAGGAGACGAGGCCTTTGAAGACATTTTTTGTTCTTAAAACCCTTCTCTTGCAGATGCTGTCTGATGGTTATTGGACTGCACTCATCCTTCATTTGGGCCGAGGATCATCCTGTGTTTTAAAATATTGATCAGAAGTGTATAACCTGATATAACTGACGTAAACAATATGATTAATTAAATATCAATGCACTAAATACATGCTGGCATCTTTTTATTGCATGATAGTGTTCATGGCGATGTTTGACTTTGTGTTCATGTAAAAAATAGCATTGCTGTATATCCAACTATGTATATCACATTCATATGATTGCCATAGCCATCAACATACTTCTGCATAGCATTTTTCAAATTCAGAACCAAATGTCTTGTGCTGCTGTTGTCAGACGTAAATGCAATAAAAGAAGAGAGTGGACTAAGAAATAAATGGCGGAAACTAGTCAAAAGACAAGCGGGGAGATGCCAAAAGCTGATCACCCGTTTGAGACAAACCAATAAATGGGTAGACAAACAGCCAGTGGACACATCCAAGGGAAATTTGTTTTTTTACCCCTGTGGGGAAATCTTTGAAAAGTGTGAACCACTCCTTGAGTAAATGATGTATCACACAATTCACTGCCAGAGACCACGGCTGTGGTCAGTGCAAAGCAAAGGGCTCATTCATCTTGGGAGTCTGTAATGGAAAAGCAAGCTAACGGCCTCTGACAGTCGGAAAACAGGAGGCTCGGCCTGTCGAAAGGATGTGATAGTGGGCATCGGTGTGAATCATTAACATACCCAGTTTGGAGCTTAAGCATGTCCAACTAAACATCATAGTCACGTTCAAGGTAGAAATATCATTTTTATAAATTGGAAATGTACAAGTAGACTGGTGATTTTAGGATTGTGGAGCAGTCGGGTCATCAAATACGTTTTTGGATTAAAGCATGCTGTCTAAAATCCTTATTAATGGATGCTTTTCTCATGATATCACTTCCTCAATTTCCAATTTAACAATTCCTAATGTCTGCTCATGTGAAATGCTGTGAAAGTTTACAGCCTCCATGCGGCGGTCGTGATGCATTTGGTAGGGAACTCTAGAAGGCGAGTGCAGCCCATGAGGTTAGAGGAACATTTCACCATGTCAAATATAATATTATAGGATGTCTTCCTCCAAGGTTTCATAAATAGCGCAGCAGCTTCCACATGGCTCTAAAACCAGCTGTTGTTGCGTCAGTCCTATTGCTGCACTTTTTTATTATTAACCAGTGGCGAGTGGTCAGGGTCAGCAAGGCCCAAACACTATCAGAAGCACTGACCGACATTTACAACTTCAATTCAAGCATTTGTTCCAGTCAACACTCTGCTTCTTCCTACTGCTTTTCGGACATGTGGAATTGTGAATTGTAACATGAAGCATTCAATTCAACTGTATGCATGTTTGAAATCAGTAGGGATGTCCGATAATATCGGCCCACATCGATATTATCGACCCGATATTGGCATAAATATGCAATATCGGTTGATGTCGGTGTCATGTTTTTCCCTCTTGCAAAAACTGCTGTATATATAGGCCTATGGGCTCCCGTACTCGCCGTCATGCAAAGCATGCTGGGAAAGGTGTAATCCACCCTTTCCACACCTGCAAATCTCATAGATTGTGATGTTTTTGTGTTGATATAAAATACCATGAAAACTAGGGATGAGCTGGGTATCCGTTACGGATAATGCATTTTTGCCGAGTACGAGCACGAAACGAGTACAGCTCGTCATTATCCATAATCGTGATGACTTACTTATGTATTCACTCTTTATGCTCTGTGATTGGCCAGTCACACACAGCGACAGCCCCTCCCGAGACAGACTCTCTTGAAGTCACATTACTGCCAAAATTGGCACGCATAAAAACATACATACATGATGTTCGAATTTGCTGCTCGCTACTGCTTATCGGTTTGTATATTTAAAGCTAGTTGTTAGACTTGTTTCGTTACGTACGCGGTGCATTTGATAAGTCGGTAAACGGCTCGTGTTGCGTCGGTCACTGCCTGCGTTTTTTTGTTTTTTTTTCATCTGCTTGCTTCTAATTTGTCTGGTGATAAAAAGTCAGTTGGAAAAGGTTGCTTGTAGTGCTCAACGTGGTGCTTTTGAGAAAAACACAGTCAACAAAGGCTGACAGATTATTTCCCTGTTTGCCATCACCGCACGTTTGCACGAATCACCATCTTCACACAGATCACTCAAAAACGTCATAAAAATACTGTATATATGTTCCGTAAGCGGTTCTTTTACTTTTGTGAACAAAAAACTTAATTTGAATCTCTATTTTGAGGCTGTTCTGGAAATAGATTTCGAATAAACAATAAATACAGCAACTTCTGATCAATTCATGTCAATTTTAAGACTTAAAATAGCCATTAAAACCACGATCACTACAGATAGGGATACAGATCATTTAGATAGAGATACAGATACAGATACAGATACAGATACAGATCATTTAGATACAGATACAGATACAGAAAGTGGTGTACTCGCGCATCCCTAATGAAAACCATAAAACAGAGATGCTTTATTAATTACTTTATTTTTGAAAAACCATGATAGAGCGAAGCCGCAAAATTCAAAGCATGAGATGGCGAGGGATTACTGTACGTAAATATAACTCTAATTCATGTTGTAGACTGCATTAAACATAATCTGCATGCGTAAGATACCGTAAGTCCGATATCTCAAATCATTTTTCTTTTTATTTCCAATGTGTTTTTATTCCATAAAGTCTGTTTTTTTTGGCGGTTTCGGAATGTGCACAATATGTTTTCCGTGCTCCTGAGTTGTTAGGCTTCTAAATATACATACCCACAAACTTTTCAAAGGCTTTTTCAACTTTTGCTCTTAAAATACAGCACAAAAAGAGGCCAGCTCATTGCTGCCTTGTGGAATAGTAGACTGGCAAGGAAGCATTTCTATTAACCCCGCTCCCATCAGGTACTTAATTAGGGTGACTGTATATTCCTGAAGCTGCACCTTCAAAAGATGCTCTCCACAGTTATACTTAGCATTCTTACAGTCAAGAAATAGACTCTTTTTCTTTTCTTTTAATGAAATGTTTGAGCGTCACGGCGTGGATGTGATGTATTCGCGGATTTTCGACACATTCTTAAACATTAGTTGATGTAAGTGTAAACTTTCTGTGACTTTCGAGAAATCAGATAAGGCCTTGAAGCGTGTCGTGTGATGTCACAAATAGTTTGGGCACCAATCCTGGTCAAATATTCAGCTTTCATATATAAGATGTGGAAATGTGACGCCTCCAGCTCATGCGCATACATATTAATATATCCTGCAATTTTAACAAGGGAGAAGAAATTGGGGAAAGAGATTTTATGTGCATTACTTGAGACTGAGATATTGACTGGGAATGATAGCCATGTTATAATATCCATTGCCAATCAAAACTTTTCCTTTCATTTTGCACACAGTCGTCCTGCTGACATGTTGCTGTCTGGACTTCGACCCACTGGACTGGATGCACTGTGCAAATCCCACTATTCATTCTATGTAATAATAATATGTAGTAATAAGGATTATTAAGTATATTTGTGTTTTGTTTGTCCGAGGGCAAATAGCATCCTGAAACAAAGTCTACAGCAACATGAAAGGTGCTTCCAAGTCCCCATTTTGGAAAAGCTAATGTCTCATATGACAATAAAACTCTTGAATCTTCATATTGGTCCATTTAACTGTATACAAATGTATTTTCTGTATGATTCCAATCGTTTTCTTAAGTAAAAACATTTGAATTTGCCCATTTTCTGATCAAATGCAGGGTAGAAAGCTAAGAGGAGGCTGCCGCTAGCATCTCTTCCCGTCGTAGTGTGGAACGCCAGCCGTCTGAGTGCACTCGGTGAGTGAAATTAAGTTGGATCATGTCGCGTGCCAGTTTCTGTTTGCTAGCATTTCACATTTATTATTCACTATGACTTTCTACAGCCTGTGTAATGTCTTGTCTGTAATGTAGGTGTGACATTTCTCTTGCTAATCGGACACTAAAATACAGACAAATGTCATACTGGAGGCGCTTGCAGTACTGTAGGAGTGGGGGCGTGCGTGAGCTGGCAGATGCTTGTCACTGACGTCCTTCTATAGAGAGGAAAAGCCAAAGATTTGTTGTTTTTTGCTGCAAATGCATTAAATACATTTTTATGCTCTATTGAATGAATAAATGAATTTGACTGTCAAGCTGGAGGATCATATATCCACGTTCACCAGAAGGTGATGAGGCTTTTACAACAAAGTATCACAGCTATTCCTGGATGGGAAAGGGTGCACGTATTTCATATATAAAAAGGTAAGACCACAAATGTTTTTCAGATGATTAAAAAGTAAATAAATTGGACTGAGAAGTAACTGAAAACAAAACTTTTTTTTTTCTTGTTATCTTCTTAATGAACAACCAGTATTAACATTTTAAAAAACAACTCCAGAGTTCTTCACAGACCTCCAGCTGACATGGAGCTGTCTTGACTGTGGTGCGTGATTTGTTCACCTGCTTGTTTTTTGTTCTTGTTTCTTGCTTTTGTGGTCTGCAATATTTATTGCAGTGACTGTGACTGTGTGCGAGTGGTCCATATTATCTTTGCTATTTGTTTTATGTCTATTTTCCTTGCGGTGTAATGCTGAATAATTCAAGACCACATGCTATACATCACCAGTGATGGCGTGGATCCCCTGGGTGAGGCTATCAGGTATTTATTTCTCTGTTATAGAATCAAGAAAAACAAACAATGTTGTTTACGGTGTTAAAGTTTCCAAAAGTGTTCCCAGTTAAGAAATTTACATAATTTTTTTTTTGATAGTTTAATTGCCTTTGACAGATTAGATGGCGATACAAGTGTAACACCGGTTGTTGCTTTATTCATGTATTTATTCATGTTTTGTAGCTCCGAGGTATACGGCGCTGCTCTGAGTAGGAGAGAATTTTTGAGTGAGACATTGTTTACAAAAGACACCCCACTCTCGCTTATTTAGTTGATCTTTCTGCTCTCACAGGTTGTCTGAGCTCCACGTTGTGTGGGTTTACGGTAGATGAAGGTTCTGCTCGGGAACAGCAGCCCACATTGAAGTGGATCTTAATGGAAGCTGAACAAATCTGCATGTGCATTTTCCCATGAAGAGAAACAAAAAGGGTAGCAAATTGACAGATTTCAGGATTGTGGTGTACAGGTCGTCTGACGATGTTACTGTGTTAAAGGAGAGGAGGGGACACGTGCACTGTCCTGTGAGCACACCATATATTTGCAGACTTATCCTGTTGTCATGGTAGCAGCCTGCAGTGACGGTTTTGATGTTTCAATCCTTCTGCTCCAGATTTAGCAAAGTTAAGTGAGGGGACTTTATACTGTATGATACATTTTTGTGAACCAGCTGACTAAAAACCTGCCAACGAAGTCAACATTTAAAGTTGAGGTGTACTCAATACTTTTTGCAGCATTCAGTCACCGCCGCAACATAAAATAAAATGTTAAAAACCTTACATACTCGTTTATACTCGTTTTAGACATGCAAATGCATTTTTGCCGAGTATGAGCATGAAACAAATACGGCTCGTCATTATCCATACTCGCGCTGAAGGAAAATCCTCTTCGGGTAACTGCTTATGTATTCACTCTTCACGCTCAACATGCTGCAGCTGGAGAGGAGCAGTGCCTCACCCTTTCACACACAGACAGTGGCTTGACTCCGGCTCACGTTGCTCAAATTAGTACTGTTTCCTCAGCTCCCCTCTATTTTGGTTTGTATCATATTTTAAAGTTAGTGGGTAAACTTGTTTCGTAACGTACGCGGTGCAATTGGCAAGACTGTTGGTCAGTGCCTCCACTACGGACCAGGTTTTTTTAGGTTTTCCTCATCTCGCCTCTATTTCCGTTTTTTTTAATCTAAAGTTGCCTGAATAAGCACTCGCTACCGCTTATCGGTTTGTATATTTAAAGCTAGTTGTTAGACTTGTTTCGTTACGTACGCGGTGCATTTGATAAGTCGGTAAACGGTTCGTGTTGCGTCGATCACTGCCCGAGTTCCGGTTAAACCACGGCCACTTCCGGGTTATGCCCCGCCCACTCATAGTACAGCTACAGATACAGCTAATTTAGATGGGTGAGCAGATACAGATACAGATACTAATACAGATACCGATACCGATACAGATACAGATAGTGGTGTGCACTCATCCCTACCTTACACTAACAAAACATTTACGTCAGTGATAACAGTTGTGATGACTGGACACCACATGATATTTAGATATCATTACAAAATTAACTTAATGTTTTATGCACATGAAGTATTTTGACCCCATAACTGTAGCAGCTGGTGTGTTAAAAGCGAAACAGAAAGGTGTGCAAGGCGTTTCACACGCCGATTAACGAGTGTGATGGCGGCGGACACGAAATGTAACGATTATTGGATTTGTCAATATTACCTGTACAACAGAAATTGTGTGCATATTTTGCAAACAGCACATCAATCATGACTTCCACCGTAAATGATTTTACAGCAGTTCAAGTTAACATTAGAGCCACTCCATGAAACCGTAATAATTCATGAATCGAAAAAAGACCAAACATTATATACCGCAAGCACTCACTTCACAAACACACTATAAAAGTTTTGGAAACCACACATTGTCCAATATTACACAAACATAGACTACTCAGCTGATGGTCAAATGATCAAATCTATGTTTTATTCATACAATTATTCACGGGTTATCTCCTCCTCTTCAACAGTTTGTCAACATCCAAACAGCTGTTCATGGCAGAACTAGAGATGCTGAGAGGGGAGATTGCATGATTCACTTACAAAAAACAGCTTTCTCCTTTGGAGCTGCTAAAGAGTGGGACCTCAGGCTCATAGCCATTAAAAATCAAAACACATGTCATACATTCAAGATCCAGTTAAAGAAATGGCTTATTGACAATCAGAACTGCCAAGCTAACTACAGACTGAGTGGTAGTGCTGTTGTTGGTATCCTGTCATGTATGTGTTTGTGTCTTGGTATGATGTTGTTTGGTTGTTGGCTCATCATTAGATTGTATACACTGTACGTTTGGTAAATGGGATTAGGACGAGGGACTAGAGATGAAAAAAGCCTTTTTGGCTCATTCGGTCATATTGACAGAAATGTCTCTTAATATGCACTGTCTCTGTGACGAAATAAATCAAAATAAAACAATAATGTAACAATTAACAACCGTGGAATTTCCATTTCGCTTATGTCTAACAATTTCAAAATATATTCAAAGACCTCTTTGAGTTCGGACAACGTCTCATATACATGTGCTCATTCACATGGAATAAACACATTCAGCGTACTGTAAATGACATAACGTTTTCTCAGTCTGGTTCTGTTCGAGCTCTCTCGCTAACAGTTGAGTATTTTCTTGCATCGTTTGCTCATTCTTGGGGTTCAGAGTGTGTAATTCAACAACCCTTTTTGCCTTTTGAGATAATGTCTGTTGTGAATTGGGGATTTTTATCGTTGGTATTTTCCTCTGACAGTTCAAAGACCTGCATGTGAAGTTAATTTGAGACTCTAAATTGTGTGAATTGCATGGGAGTGTGAATAGTTGCTTATCTATACAGTATGTGCCCTGTGATTGACTCGCGACCAGTCCAGAGTGCACTTTGTAGTCGATAACCGGTAGAAAATTAATAAATTATACTGACTTGATCCATCTGCAGCTGAGTAGGGGTCTCCTGGGATGAGGACCAGCACCTGTAAATCTGAGGTCATGGTTGTTAGTCGGAAAAGGTTGGCTTACACTCTCCGGGTTGGGAATGAAGTCTTTCCTCGGGTAGAGGAATTTAAAGCGCATTTTACACTGACAGGAAGAAGCTGGCTTTTATGGGCAACAGTGACATGGAAGGATGGGCTTCAGAGGTAGTATCAGAGGAGGGACAGCACCTGTGTGAAAGTATATCCCGCAATGCTGAGACCAGACTGTGGAGTTTAACACGTGAGACTCACCATTGTCACAGCAGCTCGCGGTGCATGAAATTATCTGTATAATGTATGTACAGTACAGATGAATAAATATGCTACTATCTACTGCTACAGTTGATGCACCAATTTTGCAGGATATCTTTGTGAAAGAGGGTCTCAGTTTTTTCACCGCTGACAGACTTATAGATCGGTGGATCAGTGGTGAAAGGTGAAGTTCACAATTTACTGGTCGATCTACGTTCCTGTCCTTCCTTTGGTCACAAGCTTTGGGTAGTGACTGAAAGAACAAGGTAAGCTTTACTGCTAGGTTTTCCTCAGCTCAGCTTGTATCTAAAGTTACTTGGTAAACTTGTTTCGTGACGTACGCGGTGCATTTGACAAGCTAGAGCTGCAGACGGCTCGTGTTGCGTTGGTCACTGCCTGTGTTCCCGCCAACCCCCCAGTGGGGACATGACAGAAAATAATTGAGAACCACTGCTCTAGAGAGACGACAGAGCCATGGAAACAGAAGTAAGGAAAAGAACATGGCCGTGGATTGGATTGGACGCACTCTTCAAAAAGACCGTACAAGGCACAGCAAGTACTGGATTGGTATTATTAAGGAAAGAGACACACCTGGAGAAGAAGCGCCTAAGAAGGGTAAAAGTCAATTGAACATTCCTTGGAGGAGGTATAATAAAGAATGAAGGCACATGCAGGATGATGGTAATGGTCAACACTTTACAAGAAGATGAAGGCTTTAGGGAGAAGTCCACTGGGAGAAGTGCACTTTAGCTCTTAGGCACTTTAGCACACAAGCACTTTTCCCCCCAAATTCATGGTTTATCAACTGCACAATGTTATGCCTATTTTTTGGTTGTTTTTTATTCTTTCTTCTCTTTTTTATTACAAATGTTTTTGTTGCTGTACTTAACATCAACCTGCCCCGAGGAAGGTGAAGATCGAAATTAGCTACTGATGATAATCTTACATATTTACATGAAAATGTTGATGAATATGCACTGTCCTTGTGTGTCTGGACGCCTCCCTGGCAAGGTGTTCCAGGGATGTGCAACTAAGAGGTGACAGAATACAGGGAACACCTAGACGAGTACCAGAGACAGTGTGAGCAACACTGCTTAGACTTCAAAGAACAGTGAAAAAATTGCTTGATAACTTGCAATGCTCCTGCCCCAGAACACGGACCCAGAGGACAGCAAAATCTATCTCGATACCAAAGTACCGTCGTCTGATTACATATATTGCCCGTACATAACCCACAGAGTATCTTTTCTGATCTATCACCTGAAGTAGCTGAAATCAATATGTGGACTCCATTGGCGTTAGCAGTTCTCATCCTCAGGTCTAAAATGCTTGGCAGCCAAGTGAAACCCAGAGCTCCTTACATATGAGCGAGCAGACAGCTGAAGGTTAGACAAAAAAAAAAAGATGGTTATTAGGCATAAAAAAAGAACTGACTTAGAGCCACAGGCCACAACACAGGAAAGCTTCATGCAGTATCAACACAAGCACACGGCTGTCATCCATGAACGTCATCCATCAGCAGAGCATCAAATACATAACAAGATCATGAGACTCAAGAAATACCCCCACCGGACTGAGCATAAGGCTGTTTTATTTCTAATGCAGAATAGTGAATAAATGGCGGAATTGATGTGTATTAATAATATAGTGTCAAATTCCTTACAGTGTTGTTTTCCCTGCTAGCTTCCATCGCCAAGTGCTTGGTCACATGGGGTTCAATTGATTTTCTTCATATAATTGACTAGCACAATTACTGACTGCTATTTTTAATTGGCTCACGGGGCACAAATTATAATCCTCCATGAATCTGATGAGCAACAGGTGACCGGGGGAAAAAAATGCCAAAAATCAAATGAAAAAAACATATTGGACATGAAATGTTCTTATTGAACACCGTGTATTATTGTGTGCAATATATTTTAGCGTCTGATGAGCCAAATAAATGCAAGGTTGCCTTAATTTTTGTTTCTAGCAGTCTCATAGTTGACACAAATGTAGACACAAAAATAAGGCCTGGAGTGCTGGCAAGACAACAACAACAACAAAATAAAAATAGCAGAAAAATGCTTTTAAAAATATCAAATGCTAACAATTCAAGATCAGGAGGATATGACGCGCATAGGGCAAAAGTGTCAGCAAAGACACAACTTACACATTCAGATGTATTACAAAATGAGACAAATGAGAAGGATACGAGGGAAAGGAAGGCGCCAATTGGCTGCCGCAGGCAAACCAGGGAGGCGATGAAAACCCGATGCAACTCCATAAAAAAGTCAAACACAAAGTCAAAACAAAGTCAACAGTGACACAATGTGGAAATATAATCTTTGTAGATGGCTGATTTTCCCAACAGGAAAAAACACCTTCATCATGTTGGGCTTAAAGAACAATCCAAAATCCACAACTGAAACTATGATCTTTGCGACCTTAAAATTGAAAGGTCGCTTTATAGTTTTCTCCCTTCTAAGATGTTTTATTTATACTGGATTTCACAGGAGTTGCTTACTAGGAGGAAAAAATCTTTATTAGAATCCAGACGTCTATCTGTCTCAGTAGATGGTTGTGGATATGTTCATATGCATTTACATTCAGGAGGTTTACCCACAAATGTCAGAGGCTTGAAAAGGGCATCATGGCAGGATGTACCATTTTAGTTGCCTTGTTTGTGGCCGCCTTGAACCTGCTATTCAAGGCAGGAGGGATGCAGTGCTGAAGTCCAATGGCAGATGACGAGACATCCAGCCTGCAGCACTTTCATGAATGACATCACTCCATCTATTAAGAGGACGCAATGGGATCTGAGCTATTTGGAAAAGATGGCCACCTGGACACGTATGCAGGTCAAACTTAAGAAATGTAGGAGCCTCCAGAGCAGGAGACTGTCTGGACACACCTTCAGTATCTACTGTAGGTTTCAGCGATCCCAACCAGCTAGGAGAAAGGAATCCGCTATCAAGGAAAAAATTATGACAGCACCCCGAAGAACAGTGCGAACTTTCAAGACACTACAGTATAGGTTAAATGAATGCTTGGTTAAGAAGAATCGACAACAGTTTTCTGCTGGGCAGGTTCAAGGTTTGGTGCTTCCAATATGGCAGCATACCAAGACTTCAGTGGCCATTCTTGTAGACCATTCTTAATTCGTAATAGAGAGAGTGTGGATCAGGTTCATCCAAAAACGGCTGGGTGTCCACTTTCAGTTCAGTCAACCTCTAAAGCAAGTCCTGAAAGCTCTGTTTACCGTTCTCCTCGGTCGCCAAGGCAAGGGCCTCTGTAAACTGCCGCGGTCCAAAGATGAGAAAGACCGGCATTCAACTACGGTCATCAAGTGTGGCAAAAATGGAAGCAACAGGAAGAAGTAAAGGCGACAAAAGATTACTGGAGGCACCAAGAAATCGTTGGCACGGTGTGTCAGGGGCATCTAGGCCTTAGTAACTGCAGTGCCAGGAATTGGAGTAAGACACCAGAGGAAGAAGAGAGAATGTGGTGCGAAGGTTCCTGGGAACAGCAGAAGAGGACCAGCATATTAAAGCTATGGGGTTAGCCTCCCATGTCCGCTGGACACAGTGGGATAAGGCACTTCTTGGAAGGAGCTCTGGGGTTCTGACTAGCCTACTCCAAACAACTTGAAGATTTGGGGCACAGAAGAGGCTTCATCACGAGCTCCAGGTGGTTGCGGCTTTCCAAGGATTTCCAGTTGGAACCTCTCTGCAAGTGAAGGCTAACAGCCTTTGCTGCCCCACTCAGGAGAGGTGTACTAGTTAAGGGGCAAAACACGTGTGACCCTGAGATACTGGCTGAGAATGCAGAAGGGGTTCCCGACAACGAGAGAACGATTTTTTCAATCACAAAAACGATCTTCAACTTGCCACATCCCTAGATGCTCTTGCAGTCTCTGCTTGTAGCAAAGCATTTTTTGATGTTTATTTAATCTATTCAGGCCAGCGAAACAGCACCGACACTGGGCCAACTCAAAACTCCGCACGAGCTCTAAACCCCACTGATGGTAGAAGCCTCAAGGTAAGGCCAAAGTCATGGAAGCGGCAACGTAGCTACGAGTGGTAGGCGGTAAAATGTTTGTCGTTGAGTGGGATTTAATGTTCCTCGGAAGCACTATTATTCAGTATTAACAAAAACCGTACAAGTGTTATCCCACACTTACAACTAAATGATAAACCTTGACTTTCAAAACTTTGAATATTCTACCTTCATAAAAACCCACCCATTTAAGAGCAGTACATTGAACAGAGCAAACACAATCTGCTGCTGATGGCAATGGAAATAAAGACGCCTACAAGCGGGCGTGAGGGTTTTTTTGTTGGTTTATTGTCTTTGGACAATCAAGAAGCAAAGGGTTAAAAAAACTGTGGAAATATTTTGCAAAGAGGTACCTTTGTCACCTTGATTGCATCGCTTAAAGTTTGTATTATTTTAACTCAGCCCTTCCCCTCTTCTCTCCTACTGGCATGCTGCTGCTCATCTCATCCCTCTTTGAATGCATATATTGTATGTACTGTATGTAGGTCAAGGCCTAAAACCTTATAAGGGACTGTATATGTGAGCATAGGATAGAAAAAGATTTAAAAAATCAAAAGGAAAGAAAATGGCAGCAGAGGAAGATGGCTAAGGCACTACACTGGAGAGTACAAGACGGGAGAAACTGGACTTATTGGGAATTATTGGATTATTAATTATGCCAATACAGTAAGAGTCACTATTGTGAGAGTTCTCTGCCACGAAACCGAGTACAAATACGCAGCTACATGAAGCAATATTCACTCTCCAGCCCTCTTTTCCTTCCCATTTTCAATTAATACAATCATCAAGGCCACCCAACGGTTTGTACTTGGACTTTTCAGTTTGGTTGTTTTGCCTCCAGCTCAATTGATTTCGTATGGGCCCTTGAGACCCACACAGTAATGTAGACATTTAAAAAGAATTGAACATGTCACTATTGATGTGCTGGTGAAGACTAGGTGATTCTCAATTCTAAGACAAATCAATAGTACCTTTAGGGCAAGTGAAGGTTCGTAACCACATCTGGCTGATGGCATGAAATCCACATGTGTTCATGTAACCAAACAACAGAGTATGGAAAGTCAACTCATACAAACCATAGAAGTTGTACCAGCATTTGGACATTTTCCTGCGCCTTTTCAAATCTGTTCTTCTAAAATCTTCTAAAATCTATCTAACTTGATAGGTTGAATTCATCTAAGTGCAACGGGAACAGATTCTGCACGTCATTGCTGATATGAACAAATGATATTCAGTTCATCTTCTGTGCCCCCACACATTACAGCTAATAAGACCATTAACGCCACCTGCTTCAAGTTAATAGCAGTTAGAACATACCACACATGATTGGCTGATTTGCTGGGGTAACTGATCAGTGTTTCCCTTCTTGGTAGTGTAGTGGTTCACATAGCTAGGGTTCATTCAAAAGATGACCACTCTTTTTCATGACCTGTTTTTGGTAAGATATTTTTAAGATAAGATAAGGTAAGATAAGATAAGGTAAGATATTTAGCGCTAAGTGTCAAAGTAAGATAATACCTGAAAAAATGGCTAAAATGATAACGATAGCATACTAGCATTGCTAACACGAAAACTGTTAGCATGCTAGCACCTAACACGAAACCACCGTCTATGTAAGTTTAGACTTTTGAAAATAGCAAAAAAAAAACATGCTAACATGCTAGCTGTTCCTTCTGCACTAAAAGTGCTACGGTGTGTCTGCGTGCTCCCAAATCCGAACTGAGGCGGTACTCACCACGTACGGATCCCCAAATTTTGGTCACGTTTTTGCGAGTAGACAGCACACACTTGCAAGTACGGCGGGTTGGGACCGGGGCTTTAATCATCCAAGCTGTTCCATTTACGCTTGTTACATTTGATCACCGGTGGAGATTAGTTTCTAATGCTCAAAGTTACTGGCAGTAATGTAAGCCAGGCATATCAGTGACTATGTATTTGAAGATATGGAGACTCGCGTTGTTATCGACACAGCATTGGTATTGCGGAATGATGGCAGTTACTTATCGTCTTGGAGTTCCTAAGACTCTAAGCACCAGTTTGTGGATGTGTTCAATCCCGTCATTTCTCTAATACAGTATATTGTTTTTTAAAATAAATGTAAAGTAATTTATTAGATATAGTCACAGGAAAAGTCTCATGTCATTATTCACTGAGTGAATGTGTGTTGTCTAACAGGGAGATTAAATGTAGTTCCAAATGAGTGATTCCCAAACATCTTCCAAGGTGTAATTTGCCAGTAGGCTGCAGGTGTGTTGTTGTTGAGATCCAGTATTGATGTCCTCAGCCCTCATGGGGTATTTGGGCATGTTAACATGGAAACTGCAACAACATCAACATTCTAACATAGTGTTGTTTCTTTGTAGAGGTTTTGAGACATGCACAAATGGGCTCTCTGAGCACCGAAAGTCAATACTTGTACAAGACGGGGCCGTAAAA
Source organism: Dunckerocampus dactyliophorus (assembly GCF_027744805.1). Classification (NCBI taxonomy): domain Eukaryota; kingdom Metazoa; phylum Chordata; class Actinopteri; order Syngnathiformes; family Syngnathidae; genus Dunckerocampus; species Dunckerocampus dactyliophorus. The sequence goes on along the minus strand of NC_072835.1, from coordinate 19,525,621 downwards.
GCCTCCACAATGAGGCAGGATGTGTCTCATTAAAAATACACAGCACAATCTGTTGATCTTGGTAGCACATTTGTATTTGTGCGTCCAGCAGGGTTGTCTGATACATGCTAACTAATGTTTACACATTTTATATCCACGCTTCTTCTGTTGTTGTTTTTCGAAACTTAATCGGGGAAGTGTGTACATACATCTTAACGATTTCCTAGGCCTGTCACGCATTAAGCCCTGTGCAGTGGTTCACCTTGTTTTTGAAACACTCTTTTTCACTAAAGGCCCCAGCACTCTTGACTTCTGACTGATTGAAATTCTGATCAAATGTTCTCTGAAAAATGATTGCAGATGTTCTGCATGAAATGACTAAGCACATACACAGGAAACAAATCTCCACGGACCGACTCCTCGACTGCTGGATGTCCTTCACACATTGATGGGTGAGACAAATGCGAACATCAACAGCCAAGTCATAAATCAACCATACAGTACTTTTGATGCAGACTATTTTAAAGTCATAAAAACCACGTGTCCCTCAGAGTGACAATGTCAGTGTGCACCTTTTATCTTTCCTGATAACCATTGATGAATCGCCTATGAAATCTTACATACACAGTCCTGATCCAATTACATGACTCACAAGTTTCTTCAAAGTAAACAAATCAAGGTTTTGTAGAACACAATCTAGAGTGTAATGTCTCAGTTAGAATCCTTTTCACGCTTGTCAACCTCCCATTTGTAGAATTCATAACAGCGGTGCCCAAAATGCAGCCCGGGGGCCATTTGCGACCGGCGTATGTTTTTTTTTTTTAATGGTCCGCGTCATATTCTAAACATGTAATTTAACAAGAAAACTACTAAACAACTGCAAAAATGGAGAAATCGGCAGTAATTTTGCAAGAATAAAGGCAAAATATTAACTCATTGACTGCCAAACACGTCTACAGACGTCTTTGCAAAAAGTAACGTTGACTGCCAAAGACGTCTCTCGACGTCTTTTGCTTTTTTTCGCGGGAGCTACAGATCAAAGTCTTATTATTCCTGTGTGTGAATTTCAGACTTGTAGGCAATGTATTTCTGTCCCAGTAGACTGGCTGACTACATGCAGTGTGACAGTAATGTAATAAAATGTCATCAATGTCATTACTGACGCCTAGTTACCAGAATACCACACATCACTTACTAATAATGGGCCGTAGTCAAACCGTGAAAAACGGCGTTAGAGTGAATGAGCGATATTTGAACCGTGATGTAGCGAAGGACGGCTCTAAAGCATTTGCACGTATACGTAATTCATCTTTATTCAATAATTTAGTGACAGTAGTCTGAGGTCTATGGCGCCAACATATGGCTGAAGCACGGCACTGCAACTGTTATTGAACACAGGTGTTAGGCAAATAACATACAAGTATGCAGTGATGTCTTCAAGCTTAAAACACGGGACATTATGAGCCCATTACGCCCATCACAGGATGCCTTTGGGGATGAAGCTGGGCTGTAGCGTGTACCGTCAACAAAGGCAAAAGAATTAGCCAGCTAGGGACGTGGAAAACAGACAGAGAAATCACCTGCAGACACACGGAAATAATTCATCAAACTGAATTCTAAATGACTTTCAGCTGTAATGTTAGGATTGGACCTGGCAAATGTTAGAACCTTCAACACATGAAGCGATAAATGCTGTAGGGTTGAGATTGGAACGTGTCAAAAGGCAACGGTGGTGTTGTGAGCCAGGAAAGGCCTGGCAGTTTGCCTGGTGATGCTTAAAAAATAAAAAGCTATGATTAGGTCCCTGGATGTGTCTTAATTGTGAAGCACAAGCAATTACATTACATCTGCACATCGACTGCGGAAGGATTTCATTCAGAGCATTATTGAATTATAAAAGGCTACTATATTACTGAATGGTCATAGACATCGTCCAGTTGCATGTATCGTGGTACATTGAAATCAGGTTTGTTATTGCCAAATGGGGTCAAACAGTTGCTGGACTTGGACAACACCAGGATTAAGGCCAGTACCGAATATGCATTTTATCACCTGGTGGCGAACACGCATGCCTACACAGCAATTTGCTGCCCATTATCTGCACATGCACTGGAAAAGACATTTATCAGTGACTAAACCCTCCAAGCAGAGAAGCGGCCTCATGTGGGATTCCCACCAGGCTACGGGTTGAAACCGCTCTGGCATCTATTTATTTTCGTTCCCCTTGGAAGTTGAGCTTATTGAATCCTATGATCTTGTGTTGATATCTGCCCGGTTGCACGGAACAGATATGAAGGGTTACTATTTACAGTCAGTACACTGAACTGCAATGCACATGTGGGAGGCACTCGAGAGAAAGCAAAAATAAACAGCAAATGTTGCTCTGCTGTACACCACATTTCCTTGTGAAAGTAGCCCTTCCTTCTTTCAGTATAACTGATATAACTGGTATTTTCCCCACACAGTGGTATCTGGGGTTTTGTTGTTAATTTGGTCCTAAAAAACTGAAATATATGAAAACCGAAGCAATTTTTCCCATAGGAAATAAGGTACATTTTGATGCTTCATGCTGTTTGTGAATTATTAGTAAAAAAACCCCCTTTTTTTCATAAATTAAGCTTATTAATTATTAATTATTAACTAAGCTTATTAATTTGGTCCTAAGGTCTAACAAAAACTAAAATATATGAAAACCGAAGCAATTTTTCCCATAGGAAATAATGTACATTTTGATGCTTCATGCTGTTTGTGAATTATTAGTAAAAAAAACCAAACATTTTTTTTTCATAAATTAAGCTTTTTCAATCATAAAAATGGCTAAATGAACTAAATTACATACAGTTGTGTGAAAAAGTGTTTATTTGCCCCCTTCCTGATTCATATTTTTTACATGTTTCTCACACTTAAATGTTTCAGATCATCAAACAAATTAAAATTTTAGTCAATGACAACACAACTGAACACAAAATGAAGTTTTTAAATGCAACTTTTTATTATTAAGGGAGGAAAAAATTCCAAACCGACATGGCCCTGTGTGAAAAAGTGATTGCACCCTACACCTAATAACTGGTTGGGCCGCCCTTAGCAGCAACAACTGCAATCAGTCATTTGTGATAACTTGCAATGAGTCTCTTACAGCGCTGTGGAGGAATTGTGGATCACTCATCTTTGCAGAATTGTTGTAATTCAGCCACATTGGAGGGTTTTCCAGCATGAAGCGCCTTTTTAAGGTCATGCCACAGCATCTCAATAGGATTCAGGTCAGGACTCTGACTAGGTCACTCCAAAGTCTTCGTTTTGTTATTCTTCAGCCATTCACAGATGGACTTGCTGGTGTGTTTTGGATCATTGTCCTGCTGCAGAACCCAAGTTGGTTTCAGCTTGAGGTCACGTACAGATGGAATTCATGGTTCCATTTATCAAAGCAAGTCTTTCAGGTCCTGAAGCAGCAAAGCCGCCCCAGACCATCACACTCCCACCACCATATCTTACTAGTGGTATGATGTTTTTTTCCTGAAATGCGGCGTTACGTTATACCAGATGTAACGGGACACACACCTTCCAGAAAGTTAAACTTTTGTCTTATTTCTCTTATTTTTCCAAAGGTTTTGGGGATCATCAAGATGTTTTCTGGCAAAATTGAGACAAGCCTTAATGTTCTTTTTGCAGTGGTTGTCATCTTGGAACTCTGCCATGCAAGCTGTTTTTGCCCAGTGTCTTTTTTGAGGCAAGTGAGTCTTCTTTGGATGTTGTTGTGGGGTCTTTTGTGACCGCTTGGATGAGTTGTCGCTGCACTCTTGGGGTAATTTTGGTTGACTGGCCACTCCTGGGAAGGTTCACCACTGTGCCATGTTTTGCCATTTGTGGGTAATGGCTCTCACTGTGGTTAGCTGGAGTCCCAAAGCTTTAGAAATGGCTTTATAACCTTTTCCAGACTGATAGATCTCAATTAATCTCAGTTATGTTTTAATGGGAGAGGTGCAATCACTTTTTCACACAGGTCCATGTAGATTTTGATTTTTTTCTCCCTTAATGATAAAAAGTTTCATTTGAAAAACTGCATTTTGTGTTCAGTTGTGTTGTCAAACAAATATTTAAATTTGTTTGTTGATCTGAAACATTTAAGTGTGACTGACAGTCTTTTATTGCAGGTTTGAATTATCTCACAACAAGCACCCACCACTCTAGAAACACATAAGAACTTGAGGTCAAATGCTTGTAAGGTTTTTGAATGGAAACAATATTTTCGTGAAAAATGTGCCCTGTAAAGTCACAAGAAGCTGGGAATTTTGGACCGTCGTCGTGCATGATGTCCCCAATTTTACGAGACAAGCGTCAAAGGATGAACTCTGTGCATATGTTTCACTTTTTCTTTGCTTTTTTTGACAACACTAATTCGAAAAACCACCCACATGAAAAACAATGAAAACCAAGACATTTTCATCACTTAAAAAAAAACCCACCCAGGAGGGCCAGGACAGGATGCAAACAGGAAGTTTGGTCACCTTAAGTACAGTCCGGCCATATCTTTATTAATACTACAAGCTTCAACGTACCGAAGGGGGTAAAATACAATACTTTGTTAAGTGCAGTGTTGTGCAATAACCGAGATAGAGGCAGCATTTTGGTGAAAATGTTCGTCCAAAAATGAATCATATGGAAACTGGGGCGTTTGAAAACCTAGGTTCGTCTGTCCTTTATATGCCAACATGTATCAGACAACACCGCAGTACCAATATGTTATTTTTGAACTGAGTTTCTATTGATTAATAAAACAAATGACAATTGTATTTATACTATAGTTCGCATACTGTTGAGATGCACGATATTTTCTCAGGTGGTCTAATTGCATTTTCTCACAGATTATGTTCAACGATCGTGGCTGTAACTCTTTTCCGGTAGTCGGAGCGTTGAACGTTTGATCCAAAACGGATAAATGGATAGTGTGTTTTTAGCATTGGCGGTACATTACAGTTGATATGTTTGGAGATAATGTGTATGCTGACAACCAAACACATTTTTTTTGGGTAGTCTTGTTCCTTTTAAATAACCTCACCCAGAGATGATATAGGGACATGTATTCACACCAATCTATATGTAGAAAGTCAATCTTGGTATCCATGAAAACCAATAAATGCAGAAAATTCATTTTATGTAGTGTAATCCTGAAAATGTTATTTCACGTTCACAGTGGGTGGTGCCATTACGGTGTGTTGTCAGATTTCTTCAACTCATGAAATTGTGATTACGGAACATTCCGGTGCACTTTCTCTGGTTGGAAAAGTCACTTCCTCCACCCTGTTGTGTTGAAAGTTATTGTCATTGTACAAGTACAAGTATTGTGGTGCTGGCTTGAAGGCAGGCATGCATTTAATGATCTGAATCCAGCATGCCGTTTTGCTATGGGAAATCACACACAGTGGCAATATTCTACTTGGGTTCTGTGTAAAAAGCAAAGCAAAACAAACAAAAAACTTGTGGGTGCAAATCAAAAAACGGTGTACTCACACGATGAATATTTGGGCACACTTCAACTAATGTGAGTGCTCCCTCTGCCAGTTAAGAATGATCACCACCTGCATTAAAAAAATATGCAGAAAGACATGAAATAATCTGCCAAGTCAAAGCCCACGGTACTGATGCTCTACACGGCATTACTGTGACCATTTCTCCCGCAACCGTGTATCATAGAAACAAACAGAAATGCTTGAAATAGTCCACAAAGTCGGGAAATTTGCGATAATACAGCGTTGTGTAATGAAGTGATGGCACAAGCCAAAATGCTGTAGAGCAATGTGAGTGCAGCTGTAAAGTGGAACCAACCCCCCCAAAAAACAGTAGAAAATTGGGTCAGTCTCCTGATATCCTTTGTCAGCCTATATCCACCGAGGCTTTCCAGTTTTGAGGCGAGTTATGTTTTATAGAACGTCATTTTTGTGCACAGGACTGCAGAATGCAAGCGCCGCTGCTCCATTATCCTTTTGAGCGGTTCTTTCTTCTCGCTATCGTCGCAAATCTTCTCTCCCTTTCAATCTCCCTGCACGATACTATCTCGGACTCCTTCATCTGGCTACCAGTCACAGCTGTTTATGCTCCCGCGGGGATGTGATGAGGGGGGGCAGGATCTTGTCAACTGTCGGGACACTTTGTTCGACCTGTGAGGAGGCGATGAAGAGATTAGAGGGTTGCACTCACGGTGTTACTGAGACTTGGGAAGGGGAGGAGAGGGGCTGAGGGGAACGGCAGACATGTTCATGACAGCCAAGTTGGTGGTAATATGAGTTGCATGTTGTGTTTTTACTCATATAAATTTGATATTTTGGGGTGGAATCATTCATTTAAGGTTTTTTGAACAATTATTAATTGAAAACTAAGTTGTTTTTTTTGCACCAGCATTTTCACGTACATATGTTAAGACCAGCTGAAAAAGAATTGACGTTTTGCAATGTTGGAAAGGAGGTTCTAAGTAGAGCTTCAAAATGCAAAAACAAGAAATGGGAGTAAGCAATTTATTGCAAACAAGCATTAACGTGAAATAGGATGTTCATCAGCTGATCAAAAGTTTAAGACCCCCCCTAAAAAATAAAGAAAATGTTGAAAAAAGGATTCATTAATGAGTAGCTGTGCCACTCTTGTTAATCACCTCAAAAATTGGTTGGGGCATGCGCCATTCCAGTGTTTCCAGGAGGTTAGTCTGAATGCTGCCCCAGGTGGTGAAGATTGCTTCACAGTGGTCATCTACTGTATGGAACTGATGTCCATTTTTGTAAACTTCCCTTGCCATCACGCAAGATGGCCCAGAAGAGTGAACTTATTCCTCTGAAAGAAGTCCTTTGTGAGGCAGGCATTGTGAACAGCAGCGTTGTCCTGTTGAGTAAGCCAGTCATTACCACACGAACGAGGGCCTTCAGTCATGAGGGATGCCCCTGCAACTTCTCCACATACCCAGCTGCTGTTTGACGCCCCTGCACAACCTTAAGCTCCATTGAAGGAAAACGCACCCCAGATCATGACAGTACCCCCTCCACTGTGCCGTGTGGAAAACATCTCAGGTGGGATCTCCTTGTCATGTCAGTAAAGTTGGAAGCCATCAGGACCATCAAAGTTATTTTTTTCATCAGAGAATAAAACTTTCTTCCAAATCTGAACTGCCAATTTTGTTGCTTTGAAGGAGACGAGGCCTTTGAAGACGTTTAAAAGCCTTCCCTCGCAGATGCCGTCTTATGATTATTGGACTGCACTCGGCACCAGTAACAACCTTCATTTGGGCGGAGGATCATCCCGTGTCGGACAGTCAATGGGATCCTCTGGCTAAGGGCCGGTGAATTTCTTTTGGGTCTACCACTTGACTTTTTTGTTCTATAACCCTCAGGATCTCTGAAGAAGTTTAAATTGACAGTCTTACTGCGTGGCGCAATGCGCCAGGCCTTGCAGCTCAACAATCCCACCGCGTTCAAGGAGAGAAAGCTTTTTTGCCTTTGCCATCATGAGATCATAACAGTATGAAAAAAATGACATTGAATCCACATTTTTGCAGATTGTGGCTTTTAAAGGCTGTGGTCTTAAACTTTTGACAGTCTATTTTACTTGAACAGTTCTTTGCAATAAATTGTTTAATCAAAAAATGTTTCGTCTCGCTCCCATTTCTTCTTTCTGCATTTTGAGAATCCAAAATGTAAATTCTTGCAATTTTTCAACAGGTCTTAAAATTCTGATCAGGAGTGTATTGTCAATAAGGTGCATCGGACATATTCATGTATCAACATTTGCAACAAAAACAACTGAAAGCGTGAACAAAAACAAAACAGCTGCAGCATGCACACGATGCAGCACATTTCCACCACATATACTGTAAACTACCCAACATGACATAAGACACTGAAACATAAACACCAACAAATGAGCTGGCGCATCAATTTATCATTGAGTGAGTTGCAAATTTGCATCGCCGCGAGAAGTAATGTATTCACAGGTCTGAGAATCAATTTTTCATCACGCCTCCAGTTTGCAAACACGATAATTCTTCAGGTTGAATTCCTCAGCCGTCGACCTCGCATCCCGCTGCCTGCTTCCATTGTCGCCAGTTCAGATTTAATGGCCTCCCGAAAGCCTGAGACTGATGATGGATTACAGTTATTTCCAGTGGTGATTTTATATGAAAAAAATTGATGGGGCACCAACCTCATAGAAGGCTACATACTGTATATACGCATACAGTATATACAGGTGTGGAAGGTCTAGAACGAACTTCTGCTGGTAATAATAATGGGTTCGATTTTAGACACCCAAAGCGCTTCACAATGAAGTGAACCCATTATTCATTCACTCCTCAGTCACACAATGGTGTTGGTAATCTACATCTGTATCCACAGCTGCCCTGGGGTTGTCTGACGGAAACGAGGCTGCCAATTCGTGCCTACGGCCTCTCCGACCACCACCAAACATTTATTCACATTCATACACCAGAGTGGGCAGCACTGGAGGCAAGGTGGGTGAAGTAACCAGGGACACAACAACAGTGATTGGGTGGAGGGAGTGAGGATCGAACTGCCAACCTTCCAGTTTCTGGACGGCCTTGTCCTTTAAATGTTTATTTTTAATTATTTATTATTAATTAACATATTTCTGAAAAACCGTGATAGAGTGAAGCTGTGAATTTCGAACCGCAAAGTCACGAGGGACGACTGTACTTGTCTTATGTAATGTTTCTGGTAATTCTAGCTTATTTGTAGTTATTATTAACAATTTATTCCTACTTTATCAATTTGAAATCCATAGTGGTGCAGTATAAAGGCAAAATTGTAAAACCAAAGACGCAATAGGAGCCAAATACTCACCTTAGTTTAATACTTTACCCGACTCCAATTTGTTTGCACCTAAGCAGAGACTATTGAGAGACGTTTAATAACAGCCAGCAATGTAATGCTATAAATGTGAGCGTTAATGACAGGCTTGCGTGTATCTAATAACAGGCGTCATGAGAATAAACACAATGATGGAGGCAGGAGTGAGCGGGAAATGAACCTCAGATGCAATGACTTCACTCCACACAATTCCTTCTACATTGCAGATTCTTTATTTGTTTGGCTAATGGCTTTTGTGCTGTTCATTTAGGCTCGGTAATATTACTCCTCCAATGGTAATCCGAGTCAGGCAATAGATGCTTTCCTCCGCATGGATTGTAAATATTTATTTCTGATGCAACATTGCGTGGCAACGACAACAGTTATCACCCGTGAATCTTTAAAGAGCCGTGTAAAAGCGTGCCTCCTCGGTGGCCTGAGGGCTCGAGGAAATATATTTATAATGTGCACGGCTTGATGCATTCAAATGTAAACATCATTTTTAAGAGTTGCCTTTGTTTGTTTTTCTATTTCATTCCCAAAGGAAATAGTCATTGGGGATGTAATTGAAGCTAAAACAAGACATCACCCATTCGCAGTGCATGATTTTTCATCTACTAGAAAAGAGAAATTATATTTTAAGCAAATACAGGAGGCAGGGAGAATGTGTGTGTTCATGTTGGGGGAGATGGTGAAAGAATAAAATAAATGATGATAACCCGCTGACCTTCGGACTTCTGCTGTTTTCTCACAAGAAACAGAAGAAATACTCAAGAGCGTGAACTTTTATACTGTTGGAGATGGCTGGAATTGAACAATAGAAGCATTGTAGGATTAAACATTGGAAGCACCGTTGCTTGAATTTGGCACAGACAGGTTGCTTGGCAACATTATCATCTTGCCTAAGCTTGCACACATAGAAGGCATGCACCTAGATTGACAAGCACTAGAACCAGTCAGATACAGAGACATAGACACACCACTCATCCACATAGGGAAGCGGTACCACCCCTGCGAGGGTGGGACCCGAGAACAGCATAATAGAGTAGGCACTTCCTAGTTGGAGACTTCTTTCTTCTCCCAAGAGATGGACTGAAGTCCAGCACTGAGCTTTGTGACAACTTCCTGACAATTGCTTCACTGAAAATTGAAAATACAGAACAGCGTGTCCGAAAAGTAATTAGTAAAGTAAAACATTTTAACATTCTTATCTGTTGTAAGTGTAAAAAGACAACACGGCTGACGGCTGACAACAAGTTAACCTTAACTTTGAGTTTGAATTTGCGGCCTATGTCTGTTTTTTTTACTGGCCCATGACACATTCTAAAAATAGAATTTAACAAGAAAACTACAAAACAGGAAACATCGAAAAATCATCAGTGATTTTACAAGAATATTATATAATATATCAAAATATTAAGAGAAAAAGTCCTAATTTTATGAGCATAAAGTCATAATATTATAAGGAAAAGTAACATTCCTCCTACTATCCACAGCGACGATGCAATTTGGAAACCTGCACATTTCGATGAGGCACAAACATACATATAACAGCAAAGTGGAAACTATGAAATTCGGGACTAACACAATCTGTGACATTACAAAAATGATTATTGTGCTGCATGAACGCTGCGTATTGAAGGAAGATGTCTTACCCCCCCCCCCCACAATAAATAGCGCTTTAAAGTCATTGCAAATTGTGTATTTAGAATCCAAAGGCGAAACCTGGAGCTCTGTGGAGTATGAAGAGGTCTTGCTACTGATATGACATACTGTAAAGCCAATATTATCAGACATCCCAAGAAATCACATTTTTCTCAAGTTTTTCTATGTACTGTACTCAGACATAATAAAATATAATAGGAAAGTTTAATTAGCTTAATAATATAATGATGTTACACTGGTTTAATATTACAATAGTACATGCACTGACAATTATACATCATTTTTTAAGTTGAAAAAAAGCCTGTAATATTTACAGTACTTCAAGAGGTAGCCTACAAAGGACTAACGGTGACAGTGCTATGACTCATCCTCATTGACTGACCTTGACTATTTATAGTTCTTTCCAAAGACAATAAACAGTTTACAAGGGGATGTCCAGGCACAAATCCCAAGGGAGTTCCACATAGTTTTTCTAAGAGCACTTTCTCATATCGCTTACAAATAAGGATAAGGCAGCGTTTCTGATGGATAAGGCCACTGCATGAGAAAATCAATTTCATGGGAAAAGTCAGTTGATAACTGAGTGTAAGGAAATGCTTTGCCATTAATGCCACATTTTAAAGATTCCCAGTTTACAAACAAGGAGAGTAGCCAACAGAACACAACAAGGTAAACAGATGGGCACCATCACACCAATGTAATCTGGAATTTTCCTGGTGGGGATGATTCATGTCAAGGCTTACTTCAGTTCCTCCGCAGAGATAGTATTTATGAAATCCTTCCAAAATCAGTACGTGTGAGAGTGTGTGTGTGTGACTATTTTTTGCTGTCAGTGAACGTCACACCTGTTTTCTCATTTTCCTTGAAAAGAAGCCATTTCCCAATGATTACGTGGTGTCAATCAGAGTGTGACAAATGATATGTAATGGGCTATTACTGCACACAAACTCATCCCCAGCAGTCGGGGCCTGCGAGATATTCACCAGAGAGGTACGAGATTGGCAGAAAGATGCCGGGAGGAAATCAGAGCTGATGAAAAAGGCACCAGAGAGATCGTTACAAGGACCAGTAGGCCTTTCAAGTAGGCAGAGCACAAGAGGAAATAGGTCTTTGGTGGCCCTCTTCTATGTTTTGAGGCACAATCTGAAATGATTACACAAGCCAGAACTGCTGATCGTCCTGAAGATTGGAGGCTTTGATTAACGTTAACGTCTAACTGTTGGCAAATTGGGAGATATCGTGATCCAGAAATGACAGATAGGTACACCGATAGACCGCGGCACCCTTAAGGTTGTCGTCCCCAACCTTTTTGAGCCCATGAACCGACCCATTTCTGCTAAACCTCTGACAAATAGATTTATCAAAACAAAATATCCAATTAGAAAGCACACTGTAAAAAGCACACAAAAGGAATACTGACTCCCCATCGGTGCGAGCCTGGAGTTTGTTTTCCAGAAACAACATAACCATTTAGTTTGATGTGTGTGAGCGCAGTTTGTAAAAACGAGGGATGAGTGAGTACACCACTATCTGTACCTGTCTCTGTATCTATTCACCCACCTAAATGATCAGTATCCATAGCTCTACTCTGAGTGGGCGGGGCATAAACAGGAAGTAAAAACATCTTGAGTGCCATTGTGGAAAGTTTTGGATAGTTCCTTTTGACTTTAATCCAAAACGACAGAACATTGAACTTCACCCCAGGATTTGGTACTTCAGCATGCCTAGAACAAGAACCGTATTTTAAGAAGCTGTTAAAATTTACGTTAAATTTAACAACCTCTGTGAGAAAGCTTGTTAACGTAATTTGTCTCTTTGACCCAGAGGTCACAAACTGATCATATATTTGAGTCAAACCTTGGTTTACGTACTCCCCAATTTTCGTAGGATTCAGTTTACGTCAAACATTTCCACCCTAATTTTGCCTCAATTTCCGATCACTGTCACTGTTTTTGTACAATATTGCGCGTAATCTAACTAGTCCGTTTGCCCTGTACTGTATTGTCCTGCGAAACTGAGTGCCCAAACCAGGCACACTTTGCATTGCTGAATCACTGCCATTGGCCCAAAAAGTTGCCATTTTTTCTTCTTATTCACTTCCTGTACATGTAGAGACCATGCATCCCAATACTTCTGTCCATGTGTATTTAACCCCTCTGGTTCAGCCAGCGCCGGGCTCAAACCAGGGTCCGTAGAGTCGATAGCGTTAGCCATCGAGCTGAACCTTGTCAACAAGATGTCCAGCTCGCCTCTTAAGGTGTCAGGGAGTGAGGTTTCCCAACGAACTGTACATCTCTAACAGCTGCAGTCCGTTACACATTGATTTAAATGACATCCCAGCGTAATGACGGATTTGATGTTGTCATCGGCGAAGAAGTGTCAGATGTTTAAGCGAGCAGAGGTGTTTTGAACTGAATGTCAGCTGACTTGTGAACTGAAGCAACTGAACTATCAGAGAACAATTTGTATGTTCTTTGCTTAGTTTGGAGAAAAAAAGGGGTAAAATAGCAGAAAATGGGTTTTACATGTACCAATGCTTTGTAAGTGATTGCTCATTTTGGACGTGCCATGTCATTTTGATCTATGTTGGCAACATGGGTCAATATCTTACGTGCTAAACACGAAGGAGCTCTGATTACAAGACATTTATCCTACTTTGACAGACGCTGAGCTCCCTAAATATTAGTCTTGTGCTGTGGGCTGGTACGAATATATGAGCAAGTTGAAGGATTGGTCGGTGACTAAGTTACATTTTAATTAATTTTGTACACTCGTTCTCCTGTGCTGCCGAAGCTATTTATTATTCATTTAGTAGAATGAACAGCGGTACTATGGGAGCAGAAATTATTCTCCTTTCCTCTCACCAAGTACACTTCCAGACAAAAATACTAAAGGTAGTTTTTAAGAATGCATTGAGAAACTCGACAGCAACATTAAGGCCCTGTCCCAATTTCTCAGAGAAAAAAAATATGACCCTGGATGTAGGAACACTATAGAACTGCCTTGGCATTTTCAATACATGTTAGATGCTAACATGCTAACTGTTAGTATGTTGGTATTATAGCCAATATCGTTATATTAAATTGCATTTTTTGCCATGGCATGATGCTAAATCATGACAAAACAGCACTTTTGGTGCTTAGCGCTATCTTGCTAGGAGCTAAGTTTAGCATTTTACATATCACATTAAGATTTTGCACTTGAACCACTGTCTACTGAAGCGGGAAATGTTACCATGATATAAGAATGTATCCATGCAGGTTGTTAGCATGCTAGCTGTCAGTATTATTAACAACCGTTTCAAAAACAGTGTTAGATATTCTTATTAAACTTTTTGATTCAGTCTAATAGCTCTGTGCATTTTAAGTAGCCTATAGCTTATCGTAGAAGGCCTTCTTGACACACACACGCACACTCACATAGCACAATCAGTGTTGCGTAACACTTAGTTATACTGGGAGACAGGGCAAACACAGAACAGGTGCATTGTTCTCTCTCTCACAAACACAAGCTTAACTTTCACTTTCTCTATCTTGAGGGGTGTGCCAACTGCTTAATATGCTTTGTACTAGGGATGCTCCGATCAGGGTTTTATGCTGCCGATTCCAATACCGATCATCCATGAGTGAAATCAGGCGATATAAATCACATGGATTAATTATACATTTTTCAATTTATTTATGATGAGTGCTTTTGGCCAGGGGTGCCACATAGAGTGGAAAAGTCAGGACAATTCCAAGGTCCCCTGACTGCCAGGGGCCCCCAAAAATTGTGATTTTTTTTTCATTCCTGGCTTTACCCCTGCTATTGGCTATATGATATAAAAAACAGAACCATTAAATAACATTAATTTAGAAAAAAACATATTTTTAGAACATATGTCACTTGTGAAACTTACAGAGGATGAGACGCCTTTTTCAATTAGATTTTGGATGTGAGAGTACATGGGTGGAGCCCTGGCAGGGCTTCCAGGTAGCACATAGGTGGGCTCCAGGTGAGAGAGGAGTCAGCAAACCCGGTGTCTTCCACCGCTGACAAAGGCGTTTTGGCTGCATTTGCTGCCGTTTGACTGATGACCACACCGTGAGCCTCGAAAACTCACCACACTCACACACTGTTTGCTCTTCAAACGCCATGTTAAATTAAAGTTTTTTAATGTGCTTAAAAGCATCCCTACTCTGTTCACACATCATCCTGGGACGCTGATCGACCTTCCTGATCGAGTCCAGTGCTGTAACCAAATATATTGCTCTTATTTTTTCATACAATTTGAAAACCTTTTAAATGTCGCGGCCATTGACTACGTCTCCGATAGCAATGCGGTCCCGAGAAGCGGGAAAAAAAAGCTTTTACAAAAGTTTCAAGGCAAAACCCAGTAGTTTATTCTATTGTTGTCAAAATGTTGTCATTTTGCATCTGCTGCCTTCTGTGGCTGCAACAAAACAACACATAGTTTGCCATTTTAACACATAATAGTACTATAAAAAAAATGGATCGTTAAGCATTTACCACCAGACGGGACAACAAACGACTATTAAAGATCGCCTGCTCTTTGTTTTTGTATTATAAATTGCTTTCTGACAGCAGGTAAAAGTTGTGTCACCGCTTATTAGGCTATAGATGGAGATTAATGTGGTGGAGTGCTGTGTATTTGCTTTAAATTCAGTGATATTTGAAATTAGCTCGCACAAGTTTCAAAGCTCGGTAATGAGCTATTTTGGTGCAGACAGTGTTGACAGCGCCAAGCTGTGAATTATGTGATGGTTCTGTCACAACTGTCACAAAAGGTCCAAAAATAAACACTTGCCATCAAAATCAGTCAAACAAAACAAGAAAATATCTTTCTTGATGATGTGTGCGTTGTCTTGTTGTAGCTACTTTTACTGTTAAGTCAAAAGGTAACGACAGAAAGCAGGCCACGTGTTTCTATTTTAAAGCACACTATTCAAAGTGTCCTGATCGCGAGGGCTTTTGGGAGGTGGAGAATATCAACTATATGATCCAGAGAATTCATGAGGGACACAGGGCATAAAATGGGAATAAAAAAAGACCTGAGGAAGGTGAAGCTGACAGTGAATGAAAGCAACGTCTTTATCTCTGTTGCGACAGAAACATGACTCGAGAAAAAGTGTGAGACAAGTGTTTTTAGACGGTACCGACGTCCACAACCAACCTTTTCCAGGCTTTTCTTGCATGAAAAATGTGTGGCACTTTGTGAGCTGAGAGAGTGTGTGGACTGACCGTAAAATCTTTGGAGAGTATCAGACCTGAGGGTAGAGATTAAAAAAGGGCATTGGTGAGTCTATTGTATAATGCAAATCATGGTGGGGAGGGCTTTGTGCAGTGCAGGTGGCCTCACTGCCGGCTTACTTGTGACTGTTTTCAAATACAGCGCCTCAGGTTTGGTGTCTGAACACAGTTTATGTCATACAAATGACCTGTGCAAAGACCTAGTGACCAGGGTGTCATGACATCTCGCGATATTAAAACGTGATGAGAATTCTCATGCGGAAAAAATTTGAATAAATGAATCAATCACACGATAAATGAAAATGAACTCGATCATTTTGCCGGCCTCCGTATATCGCCATGTGGATGCATGTCTGTTTTCCTTGTCTCTTGCCTCCAAACAGACAGGAAGAGGTTTCACTCTGTGCATTGGTTCAGCACCTAGATGTTTAACAGAACAACGGTGTTCCATAGAACAACTGAGGACAGAGTGAGACCTCTGGTCAGTCATACAGTCGCTTTGTCATATCCTCCCGACCCAGTTTCCCCATCCTCTTCCTGACAGTCAACACTCAGACACGTTTGGTCGGCAAAGTAAATGTAAACGGAACAGTGCAAAATGGTGTGCGTTCACAGAAAGTAATCGCAAAAGAAATGCTACTCCTTAATACAACTGAAAAGTCAACATTTAAAAAAAAAATTCAAAAAATGTTTGACAAATGTTCTAACGATGCTGATAGCATGTCTGTTCACTATCTTCTCCTCTCAATATTTTTAAATGAGTTATCTGTGCGTGTTGTGCAAGTCTAGTTGTGCTATGTGAGTGGAGTGTCATGAAAGCGTTCCTGTTGGAAGCTATTAGACTGAAAAACACTAGGCTATTAGACTGAAGCTAAAATTATAATAATAACATCTAACACTACACTGTTACTGGTTTTATTTTTAAGTTTTCACCTTCCTGTTCTCAGATTCTTAGGCAGTATGGAACAGCTTTTTGTGAACAAAGGAATTTTGATCAGATTTTCTGTGACTTTGACTCCATCTCTCTGTGCTGTTTGACAAGAAGGAGTTGCAAGTGGAGATGCAGACTGCTACAGTCCTGACATTCCGACCCTCATTTATGATCACAAGGTAGCGGCTGAAAGGTCAAGATGTGATGGACACACTGGTAGTTAGTGTCACATGCTACTGCCTTTCCTACAGTCGTAGGTTCCATTCTCAGTGACTTCAATTGGGAAGGCGTGAAGACTAAACCAAACAACTCATGTGAGTGACTTGCAGTGGCTACCTCCTAATACGCTCTAAAATAGTCTTTCTTTAGCTTTCTTATCCAAAGGGACTATGTCTCAAAGCTGGGGACCCCTCCGTTGCTGGACACAGGGATGTCTGATTTGTTTGGCTCTGGATGGAACCCTAACACTGGAGAGTCTTGGAAATAGTTTGACTCCTTGGTAGCAAGCATCTCCCCAGGAATCATTTGACTCCTTGGTAGCAAGCATCTCCTCAGAAAGCAGTCCTCATATTCTGAGATCTTCTGTTGTTTAGTCCATAGATAGTCAAGCCAGGTTCTTGTGGAAAGAGCTACTGTCCCATGACCAGGTGTGGCCCGCCTGTTTCAGCCAGCCCGCGCTGGGATTGAACTTAGGACCTTCGCAATGGGAATCGAGAGTGCTAACCGTAGAGCTAAAAGTCTGGACAGTCAACCTGGTGTCCAGCACGGCTCGTAAAGTTGAGGTAGTGGGGCTGACCGACGTACACGTGTGCAGCCATACTGGCTGGCATCCATTACACGGGGTTCTAAATGCCCGATAAATACCACGCGTAAGAGTCCAGAAAGTGATCTACTTATATAGCTTGTACTAAAAAGACTTGGAAAAAGATAGTGGGTGGCATTAAATGAAGAAGACAGAAAACTAGGACAGTTTTAAATCCAGTGTTGATGAATGGAAGCTAAGTGCAGAGTGAAAAGCTTCTTTTATGTGCCTTTGTTGTTTTTATCAAATCATTTATGCCAGTGAATTAACTCTGGTCTGTTCTGCAATTGGTGTTTATTATTATTCGTCTTTTGTGCAAATTTGGACTGATCATTGCCAATTTGTTCAACCACTCTTGCACACAAAAAAAAAAACCCTACCTACTTCTGTTACTTTTTGTTCTGCATTGAAGCTCACAGTCGCTGATGTGTCTGTACAGCCAAGGTTTGTTGCTGGCTCGGCGCTACAGCCACAAAAAGGATAAAAGCGATGACGATGAAAAGGACACAGAATGATGGGCTCTCCATTGCTCAATTCTCAATTTTGCAAACATGTTTTTGGAGGCTGTACTATGCGCACAGGAAAAATTATTACATTTCTACAGTGAATAAAAGGCACAAGCGTGTTTTTTTATTTTCCTTTTTTTTCAATTTTGCAATAATATATTTAGGATTTTACTGTATTTGTCTCTCTTCCTGTCCGGCTACATAGTTTGAGTCAGCTGTGACGCGCACTCCTGTTGATTCCAATAAATAATAGATGTGAATCCACAAACAATAATGGATGAAGAGTGCTGTGTTCTTTTGTCTGTGTTGAATATGGAATAAATGCTATGTCGGGGATTGCAGATTTATTTGTTTTTCCCACCGCATAAATAGTTTATCAACTAAGAAAAAGTGTTTTAGTTGAGGAGTGAAGATGCAGCAGCGCTTCATTATGGTTGAAAATACCATCCTGAAGATTGATATTTCGGGCAGAGACAGTCGTGATTTGTTTTTTCCTGGTACTGGTACGCCCTTTTAATGATTTGTTTCTCAGCGGTGTCAGAACCCTTAGCTTCGTCAAAGGTTTCAAACAAGGCTACATCATTTTTATTAACAGTGGAAAAAAAAAAAAGTTACTTTTGGAAAAACAATTTGCAGGCACTGCTTAAAAAGGAGAACATACTGTAATAGCAATATTTATATTTATATGTTTAAGACTGCGCCCCAAAGAGAAAGAACACTCTTTTGAGGACAAAAATGTACAAATTCTGGACAGAGACAGCCATCTCTGAACAGACCACCTTTCTCTCACATGCAATGCTGTTCTTTTTTCCATTCCTAAAAGATTCAGTCATTTAGCTTCTAACAAATAAACAAGGCACAGCCATCGTAGCTGCAGGTGGGCCCATGGCCACCATTACATCTGAACCAGACGCTAACGAAGGTGGTACCACCCAAACAACGATCGTTGGCGGGCAAAGCCCCCACTCCATTGCATCCTAACGATCGTCATCCAACAGAGTGTGTGACTCGGTGTGTGTTTTTCAGTTACAAAACATGTTTTATAGTTTTGCCATTATAGTTTTACATGAAACAATTCTAAATGCATATAAATGACGAATAAAAGGGCTAAATGAAGATTTATCATTTACCTTCATTGAAGACGTGATTGTTGCCAAAGACACGATGTGGCAGCGAGATCGACATGGGCACCACCTTCATGTTATGCGAGGAGTTACTTCTTGAATTCAATGGTGTTTCTCACCTTATTTACCAAATGCTGGCACTTGCAATTTCCGTTGGCTCCATTTTGAGTTATTTTGCAGCCGTGAAGAAGAGCAGAGACTTGCTATGTTCTCTTTCTGCTGTCTGACTATGGACCGGACTGTACCCACAATACAGAGTGCCACATTTTTTTGGAACATTTCAACCTTGGTAGAGGTCTCTCTGAACAAATCAGTTGCACTTCAAATGTGATTTCATTGGAGACTCTTCACAATGAGATATACAGATTTAAATGTTTTTTTCTTTCACTAGGGATTGTTCTTTTGAAGATGGAAGAGCGACTCAGCAGGGGACACAGTGACTGACCTAAAATGTCACCATGCGAATGTCAGAAAATGAACCAATTACAAGGTACCTGCCTCCAGGCCCGTGACCACCCAATAAACATTAGATGAAATGTTAAGTAAAGGTCAGAAACACATGCCACTGGTAGTACGGGAAAAAAAACGGTGGCTGAATTGCAGAGTTTCTCTGGTGTTGTTGTGCGGTTGTTAGCTATGGGATGAAAATAGCTTTTGAAAATGCAAGTAGGCTGTACTGTGTGCTTTTCTGCCTCCTCTGAATGAGGAATCTGCAGAAATGAATCCCAATCAATCTCATTCCATCCCCATGTTTATTTTCCGGTCACCTGGATGTGTTTTGCATTCTACAGTAGGCCTGGCCAAAGCATAAATATAGACTTGAGTTGATGTGAGCTGGCAGAATGAAAAGGGGATTTTCTTTCCACCATGCATGCAGGAACTAGTGAAGGCATTCACATTAGTGTTCCGATATTTGCAATTGGAATTCAATTGGCAAATATAGCTATTAAGCCCTTTGCAATGGCCAGTGTTGTAATAAATACTCAATCCTTGGCTCTCAAACGCCATAGTTTACGCCAAAAAATGTTTGCCCAAATTTTGCCTCGGTTCTCGTACATTGCCTTGGTTATCGTACAATATTGTGCATAACAAATTGTTGTATTTTACAATTTGGCAGGCTGATTCTTGTGGTAAGAAAGATGTAGACTAGATTACTCCCAGCATTGCTTGTTTAATCGGCCATCTTGGATCACACACTCAACACCAAATCTTGTCATTGCTTGTGTCCCTTTGTAGATGTCATGTGACATCAGTCTGCTGATATTAAGCTCCCCTCCCGATTCGCTGTTGCGCCTCAGCGGCAAAGTATGTGGTGAACAAGCGACACACGTTAATGCAACTTTCATCGTTATTCGTCCGATTATGGATGAACTAACTCAGCGGTAAGAACAGAAATTATCCGTTCACTTGTAGCGGCTAGCTATATAGAAAAAAAGTCAATTAAGTTCACATCCTGAACTCCACTATAGAAATGTGTGTTTTCTACACTTTTGTTTGTGAAACTACTGTATTATTTCAGGATTAACTCTTTCAATAACACAGATGTATTTATAATCCCAAACACCCGATCCCAACAATATATTTATGTCTTTTCGGGGTTTTTTTGCGCGAGAGGCAAAAAGCGGTGATGACGCAACTCTCCACGAATGCGTTAACATTTCAGAGCACTTTTAAGCCATAAAAACAACCACAAGGTGGCAGAAATTTTAACGCATGCACACGCACACACGTGCACACACATAGTTCAGTTCCAAATTGTAAATACTTCAGGGTGTTATATTTGTAAATAAATTATTTAGTGTTTTGTTGGTATAGTTGTTTAGATATTTCAGCTGTCACACAAGAAAAAAATATTTGTGTGAAAGTGCAAGTTATGCTTGAAATGTATCTTTACTGAAAAAAAAATGTTTCTCCATTTTTTAGTCAGGAACTGATATTTTCCTGAAACTTACCTATGTTCTACTTCTGATTACTAAGGAACGGAAAAAGGTATTCATTCAAAATGGTGTAAAATGGCCTGTAACAAAGTGGTTGTCTTTTGAAAAATGGCTGAGATTGAATGAGTTCATTGGAAAATGTACCCTTTGCTGAAACCTTTTTAATACGTTGCTTTGACTTCAGAAATAGTTTTTTAAGCGGTCACAATCTGCAAGACAAATGCACTGCACACTCCACACCATTGGGGGCAGCACTCAAACAGTGGCACAAGAATTACCAAGTGAGGTTATTCACTTGTATTACAATAAAGATATGAATCATCAGTCAACTCCTACCGGTACATGTTACCCACTAAAATGCAGCTGCTGAAATAAACACACATGCTGACGTTGCTGACGTACCCTGTTGCTGCAGTACACCAGAGGCGACTGTTTGCCGCAGTGCTCGTTTTTTGTTTTTTTTTTGCCTCGTTGCTTTTTGTTAGTGTCTCGTTCTGACGGACGCGTTCCATGCGGCACTGTTTTCACAGAACAGACTGCTGTAAACCAAAGCGTGCAGCGCTGAAAACGTGTCTGCCAGCGTTGAAAGATGAGCGTCACCTGCTTCTTTCTACACAAATATTCTAACCTAATTCATCTACTTCACCTGTGTTTCGGTGCCCTGTGTACACGTATTCCATTTTGAACTTCTAATTACTACTATCCAGCACTTTTTCCTGTTCCGGTGTTTCATTCCGACTTGCGGAGTGACTCTTGCGCCGCATTCAATAATTCATGAAACACAGAAGTTGGAATTGTTCCTTTATCTACGTGTTCGTTAACGCCACACAGGCGTCAAGCCACGCCGAGCCAAGCGCTTCATATTCTTTCTCTCAAATTTGGATATGTGAGAGGAATACATTTGAATACATGGACGTCTTTGACAAGTTGTTTTGGTCCTTGTGCGTTTCATTCAAAAAGGAATATCTTGAATATTTGATTTATAATGAAATGATTTGTCCTCTATAACTCCTGATAAGGGCTCGCTGATGATTGATGAATACCAAATGCTTTCAGATGTGCTCTAAATATTTTACACCGGCCAGAAATATACGGCACACACCCACCCAATAGTAATGGAGGTCTGCTCCTCTGAGTAGAATAAAAGCCTTTTGTTAAGTGCTCCACCATAAATAACAATAGTAAAGTTGAAAGGCAGCGGACCCACTCGAGAGAAAACAAGTGTATTGTCTCCAAATATAGTTTGTATCTTGTTGTTCATCCGGCCTTTTTTGACCCACACTTCCTTTTAGAATAATGAAAATGGTTCTCTTTTGCCTACGAGTCGTAAGACGTACCATCGGGCTTTTATTTTGTTAGTTTTTTTATGAGTGAATTTGTATAATTTGAACACTCATGAATACGTGACTGTGAATCAAAGTACTTTAAAAAGACTTGCAAGCGAAAAAAAAAAGATTAACAATGGAACCTTTTAGGCTGTGTTTTTTGTTTACAGTCGTCACCTAGCTTATCGCGGTTAATTGGTTGCGGACCTGATAAGTGACATTTGCTAAGTAAATTTGCATGAAGTAGGATTCAATATCAATAAATCAAATATTTTTGTAGTTAGACCGTAGAAAACCTGTTTGACCCTCTAAATATGTTTTTTTCCCATTATTAGAGCACTGTAGACATGAAATAACACCCCTATAGTCGCCTTTACGTTTCTATTACCCAACATAGCAGACATAATAATAGAAAATAAGAGGGTTGTCCAGCCACAGATAATTATCGGCCTGTTATTGACATAAAAACGTGATATCGGCTAACGTCAGTATTGTTTTTTTTCCCTACATTGAAAGCCAATAGCATTTTTACCATCAACGTCGCAAAATTGCAACATCAACATCATCGGGAGAAAGAAGTATTTATTTAGCAAGCAGAGTAATGACAGCTCACAACAAACAGACCAGCTCCATAGAAGGGGGGGTTTCGTTCCACATACCATTTTTACTCACTGTGTTTTTAAAGAAAAAGCTAAAAAAAAAACCACCACACAGCAACGTACCAGGTAGATAACAACAGACAAGACACTACCAAGGAAGAATGCTGAATAATCAACTACTATGTGAGCTCTAAACGTGTATCTTAGCAGCCATTTACAACAACAGTACAGAAAAGCACGCTGGGAAACAGGAAGTGCTGTTGTCAAAACCACATACATAGACGCCGCATCGAGCGCTGAACCTTACGTCAACGTTGCCGCCATATTGGATGTGGCAAGGCTGCGCTGTAAGTGAATACAAGTAAATGTACTTACAGTCATAAAGCGCCTTTCCGCAAAGAAGTTTAAGTTAGTGGCTCTCGTTTATACATTCACACATGCACTAATATACTTGGGAAACAGTTAGGCACCAAAAACAACGTATTTGATCTGCTCAGATGGCTACAATAACAACATAAATGCGATAGACTCACATGTTAGCACTGGCAGCGTACATTCATGATAACATGTAACACTTACAGCATTTTGCCGTATTTTGGTCCTTGTAAGCAATACCGGAACGTCCTTCCTCTGCGCATTGATTTCACATAGAAACGAACGCATGAACTTTTCCAAACACTATAAAAAATAATAACACAGCAGCAGTGGCGGCAGCTCCAATATGTAGCCTTAACTTTTTACCTTTACCGGTGCTAACGCGCTGCGGGCGAGTGTGTGTTGAACGTTGCTAGCCGGCTAGTAGCTAGCCGGTGTGGTGGGGCGAAGTGTCAAAGTACCAGGAATAAGCGTTTCCCATCACGTGCATTCTTAGCTAAGTCTTTTTTAAAATCTGTTTTCTTCTATCTTTAAAAAAAAGAGCGCCATATGTGTTCAAGTCTCACATAAGGATTGCGAATGATGGGCAAAATTCCAAAACAGTTTTCCTTTAAGGATAGCCATTTAGATGTTGTGTTGCTTTGATATTGTTTCCTTTCTTCTTCTTTCGCCCCCCAGTCTTGTCTTACACGTTGCCCTTGGACCTGCTTCCCTTAAAAGTGTCTTTGTGAGGAGCGTGGAGGATGCATTATTGATTGCAGCTATGCAACTGTGAAGTTGTTAATGGCTGGGCTGCTTCACTAACCATTCGAGTTGTAGATCAGTTGAGAAAGGACGCAAAACACCACCGAGGGCCTTGACAGGAATGAAGATGGCAGCTGGTGGTTTATGGTTGAACATTATTTCAAAGCACCAGAGTAGCACATTAAAACACTGAAAATCTTGGCAGATATTTTCCTCTGAATGGATTCCAGATTTGAGGTAATCAGGCATATTGTGTCGTTAATTTCCTCACTGTTATTTGCTTTATCATAAGTGAGCTGACTGAGACAACTCACTTCCTGTAATGGGTCTCCCTTAAACCGTCCCCCTTGTTAAACCTTGACATGACAACCTTATTGTAGCAGACGCTACCTTCCTACTTTGCTACGAGTCCTTTCATGAATTCAACACGGTGCCTGAAAAAAGGCTGGGAACAATAAATAATAACTTAACTCGTAGTTGCTCATTTGGATTCAGTAATAGCTTATATGAAAAGGCAAAACCTCTCGATTATGCTTATTATAGCAAAATAAGGTCTTGTATTATTCATTGCATTTTATCATTTAATTAGGCCTGAAAGGTTAGATTGTTGGTGGACCAACGTCTTGTCGCATACCAAAATAATGTACGGTAGAAATGATATTTCCTTTGAAAATAAACATGCTACAAAAACATCAGAGCATAAAGTCAAGGTGCCTTGGTGGGAAGCATTGATATTGCGTGTGACTCCCATGAACTTGGAGGATTCTATCCAAACGTCATACGTGTGCATACGGTTTCATCTTCCAAGCCTCCTTCTTCATCTAACTCCAAATATGCTCAGTAATGTTCATGTCTGGAGCTGGCCGATCCTGGAGCGTCTCGACCTCCTCGCAAAATGCCTCCTGTTGCTCATTACCTTCCAAATCACAAGCGAGGGCAGATTCTTCAGCAGGATGACTTCAGCCTCCACATCAAAGTTCCTGATACCACAACCGGATGTATGATTTTTTTTTTTGATCGAGCAATTTTGTGCGTTTCCCCCCTAAAAACGAGACATGTTTTTGGCAATAATTTTCCGTTCGGTTCGGCTGCAAAATAAACCTCTGAGTATTTGTTGGTGGAATGTAGCGTAAAACCCCATCATATTGGGCAAATGGAATTGCTCCAAAGTGGAGGTTTTCAAAATGCCAAAAGAGGGCTTCATTGGCGGCGCAGCAGCTTGAAAAATAGATGAGAGAACGACAAGGACAGCAAACTTCAGTTGCATTTCGTATGGAATCTTGGGCGGCAGAGGCTCAGCAGGTGCAGCAGGTCGTCCAGTAACGAGTCTGTTAGAACCCTGCTTCCTGACTTCAAGCACTTGTGCCAAAAAACAGAACATTGACTCATAAAAAGAAATAGCAAAGGGTTATAGATTGTCGGTTATTGAAAAAGTATCGGGACGCCTGGTCGTTACACATTTTCTTGCATTTTAAGTTCCTGAAAGTGTAGGTGGCCCCCTTCTGGAGGTGCGGAGTTTCTCTGTGGGAATTGAGTGAATTCAGACCGTCGAATCCTCCTGCAACTACTGCAAAAAGTAGATGGATCATTTGGTGATTTTGTATTGATTGTAAGAAAGAGCGGAATACTGCTTTGGGAGCGCAGGATATTAAGTTTTAATGTCAACTGTCTGCAACTTTTTTGATCCATCGCTTCCGGGTCAGCCGGAGTTCTTTTGCTCTTTATGACACATCACGCTGTGAATGATACATCAGGTGAAAATGGCAAAACTTGTGGTTGAGCGTAGTGCAACACAACATATATGAGGCTGCAGCTTGGATGGGGCGCGGCAACTGCTTTATATGCTTCACACACCCGTCATTCTGGGCTCTTCGTCAATCTTCCTCACTGATGTTAGAGTCCAACGCTGTAACCAAATTAAGCAATGCAGTCCAAAGAACCAGGAAGATAGGCTCAAAAAAAAGAAAGAAATAGTCTTCACAAATGTAAACATTCAAAGTACTCCTATGCTAGGTCAAACAACATCAAAATACTAGGATAAAAGCAACATTCGTATAAAGCAAAGTAAGTACCGTAATTTCCGGTGCATAAGTAGCTACTTTTGTCTTAAACTGCGTCTTATACAGCGGTGCGGCAAATCCATGGCTATGTTCTAATCTGGTGACATCTCCTTTACTTCAGAACTACTACTACCCGTTTAAATACTGTGCCGCTCGCCAGTCAGTGAGGAAACGGGAGCTCTTTCTTTGGCAGGAACCAATCACGAGTTACAAGTGAACTCAAGACGAGCTTGTCAACCCATTGGAAATCGCGGAAGGTCATTACTCAATATAACAGTCTGACTCGCGGTGTCATCTTAGAAGGCTAAAATCATCACACAGCAACTTGACACTCAGAAGGTAGCTAAGAAATATACAAGACAAGAAAGAGTTTAAAATAAAAAGCAACAACTATTTTAACTATTTCCAATGTGCGCCCTCTGGTGGCCATGGCGACCATTGGCCAAATAACTGCTACTACAACACCAAAGCTATGATTAAAGCGAACACCATCACAGTACACCTAAAATAGTGTACAGTCGTCCCTCTCAAAACACTATTTTTCAGAAGTTAATTAATTAATGATTGTTGTTTCGTGGTAGACTATGGTCTACTATTTGTCATAACATATTGCAATACAAGTGATATGTAGTATTCTGGTCACTAGGCGGCAGTAATGACACAAAACATTGGAGACATTACCTTGCATTACATTACCTTAACACACTGCATGAAGTCATGAAGTCAGCCATGGCATGCCTGGCATGATAGAGTGAAGAAAAAGTTCTCCTCCCATCCCGTGTGGAAGTGGTAAGATTTAGACTTCTTAAGTTTAGGAGAAATACATTTGAGGCCATTTGGTTAACAAGCTGCCCTGCGATTGGCTGGCGACCAGTCCAGGGTGTACCCCGCCTGTCGCCCGAAGTCAGCTGGGATAGGCTCCAGCAAACCCCCGCGACCCTAACAAAGAGAAGCGGCATAGAAAATGGATGGATGGTTAAAACGCTAGCTTGTTGTCTCAGGTCCCTGGAGCATAAGAGTTGCAATGTGGTGTAAACAATGGATAACAGGAGTGTAAAGGTGACTATAGGGGTGTTATTTCATCTCTACAGGGCTCTAATAATGTTCAAAACTCATATTTAGAAAGTCATAAACGGTTTTCTATGAAAATATTAAAATTTTTTAACATTAGATCCTATACTGAGGAAATTCATTTAACGCTGCGGGCGTCTGGAACCAATTACCTGCAATAAACGAGGGACAACTGTACAATATCACTACCTAGCAAACATCAGGATACTCCTGATATGAGTCATCCAGAATCAGAGATGATGATAAAGCGAACAGAATCAAATCAAAGAATAAAACATGAACGTAATCAGGATGATAAAGGAGGTTTGACAAGGTCAAAATACTCAACATATTACATTAAAGTGCTCCTAGTCATACGGCAAGCATGTGTTTTGATCTAAGCCAGTCCAAATTTTGCATTTAACAAGTTATCCGAGTCACGGATTCAACACTGTTTTTTTTAAACAATCGATCACCTTAGAATTCTTTTAGGAAAACACTCTTGCTAACGTCTTTGAAAATAAATAGCTCTCAACAAAGTCGCCTATTGCGTGCAGCCACAGAGAGAAAAACAGCGTTACGTGTGGTGTAATTAGGAACTCAAGATGAGAAGCAGAAGCAGTTTCCAGCAAGGAAAACGTCTTTAATTAGTCCACGAGGTAACAGGGATATTACATCCAGAACAAAAAAACAACTCTGCACAAAGTACCAAACAAAAGACGCAGCACGGTGGCTGGGGAAAAAATAAAGTGAAAGCGGAATGCTGAAAATGCTAAATGAAAACACATGAAAAGAAAAGCATAGCACGATGGCCGGGAGAAAAAAAGCACAAACAAAGTGAGTAAAAAGAGTGAAAAGTCAGAGTCAGTGGCTAGACGGTCAAATGAGGCAGTAGGGACGACCACAGGAGACGAGGAGGCCCCAAAAATCCAAATGACATAACACCTCGCCACATGAATTAAGCAAGACGACTTGGTGACTGGAGAAAGTCTTCAAAGGCAAGTAGACCACATCGCGAGTTTGAGGCGTGCGCTGAGAAAACAAATCTGCATCCTCCTCATGCAGCGGCTTCCTTAAAAAGGCCTAATTGCCAATCTGCTGCAGATGTGTCCCCCGCCGCTGCCCCTTGTTCACACTAAGGTCGTCTAGGGTAGACGGAAACGAAAATAAGAAATACTCCACACAGTAAAACATGACAGTACATGAACACATGACGACGAAAACACGGAACATAACAAATAGAAAACATTCAGACGTGGATTTACTCGCAGTTCTGCTTCTGAAAAACGTTGCTGCCTTTGATCTGGCTCCGCCACTGCCTCACGACAGCGATGTGCATCCTTAGGTCATTTGCAGGGAATGTGCCCCCCCTGTGCAAAATGGGAGCCTACGTCTGCGAGTAGGGGGGGGGAGGCCCTGCTTTAGGTCAGAACTCTTCATCGTTTTAACCCGGTGTGACAGGTGGTGGTAGAGAGGTCACACAAACACTTGATGGTCATCCAATCTGGATCACAACATGTTAAAAATACCACACACAGGTAGTACTGCGGGAGTTATTCTTGCTTTTAGTTGATTACAGCGAAGAAAAGAGGTCGCCGTTGCTCCTTCACTGATTGGTTTGTGTGAATCTGTGAAAGGGTTCAGTGAAAAGCTTTTCAAATTCATTCCCACGCGCCCTTCCCTCTGTTGCCGGGAATCATTTATGTGATTACTATAAGTGATACTCCCACTTTTTAATTTCTTCAAGTGAAGCTTGCGGATGCCAGTTTGTCCATGGCACCTCCAGCGAGGAAAGCATCTTAATCACACATCCCATAATAATTGTGTAGAGTAAATGACAGCACACAAGCCCGCCGACCAACTACGGACTACTGAAGCTGTAAAGATGGAAAGCCAACATGTGCAGGTATTTTTCTTAAGGCATTTTGCAGAAACGATTTTTTGGTTGTTGTATTATTGAATGAATGTTTTGACTCAGGTGTTTGTCCTTCAGGGGAATTAAATGGATGTTCTCATCCTCTCGAAAGAAAGGCTCCCTCATCAAAGTTTATTGATTTTTGTGGGAGTATTATTGTGTCAATCAAACGTTGTTTTATCACTCTCACGCTGGGAGACATCTAAGAATGTTGCCAAGAGAGAGACGGTGTGCCTGCAATAGATGTAAAATTTAGGGCATGATTACTGGGGATTAAGCAGATAAAAAGGGTGTCCGCTCGTTTTTACAAAAGCGTGACAATGCGATCTTTAATGGTTTTTTACACATCATTAGCAGGTAAACACATTGAAAAATGGAGGCCTTTAACAGGCTGTTTTGATGATGTCAACAAAGGGAACAGCAGGTTACGCTTTGATTGCAGTCAGTCTATTATTTATTTACAGGTAGTTAATTCAAGTATCCGACTTTAATCCTTGTCCAGCGTTATGGAAACAAGATGGAATCATTCTAACCTCATAAAGAAGCACTTTCTTTAACTTCCATCTACTTTTCATGACTGAAGCATGAGGCCGGTGATTGCAACTTCCTTTCGCAAAACAAGACTCCTCTCGAGGGGAAGGAAGTGATATTAAGAAGGAAGAGTGCAAAACGGTAAATGGTTTTTAATAAGGCTGGAATCGCTGCGATATCTATTTCTGCCTGAACCCATCTGCCACACTGATCCATGACCAATCTGATCATCATGCTGTTCACTGCAAATAATATGCAAAATGAAATAATCCGTTTAAGCAGCCCTTTGCTTCGTACACTGGGAGCAGAGCGCCGCCTCCCAAAGTGCGTGATACGGATAGTGTTTTACGGATTTATTGAACAGTACAACACTGAGGGGGATTCATCTTGTATGAGCATCAAAATACGCGTGAAAGATGACTGTCATTCACTCTTATTTCCCTTCAATTCCCACTCAACATGCGTCTATACTGTGGCACAATTATCCCTAATGCCTTCCATTTGATCTAACCTTGGCTTGGGAAGAATAGAGGTCAAACTGGTTCCAAATGATACGCTTGGGGCTGGTCAGAAATGGGAGAAGATAAAGACCGAAGCTACAGCTTGAGCTGACTACTCCTTGGGCAATTATTGTTAAGAAGCTAAAATAATCCTAATGAGTAGAAGGATTACCGTAAATTCCGGTGTATAAGCCGCACCCACCAAAATGAGAGAAAAAAAAAAACATATATAAGCCGCACCGGTGTATAAGCCATACGTGTCCATGTCATAAAATGCCATATTGTGGCACACACGAGTCTGTGAGGACCAGGTGGCTCTTTATTTGACAGGAGCCAATCATGAGCTATGAAAAAAGTCACAACGAGCTCGTAGGAAATTGCAGGAGGTCATTACTCAAACTAACAGTCTGACTCACGCTGTCATCTTACAAACACGAAATTTGTCACACAGCAACTTAACACTCAAAAGGTATACCTAATAAATATACAAACATGTACCACTACGAGTTTAGAATGAAAAAAAAAAACACATTTTAAAGTTTTCCCACAATGCATTTCGTTTGAGCAAAGCATTTCATTGGAGGACTAGAAGCGTACAAAATGCATGGCTGGCGTTTCAATGCTGCCGCTGTCCACCAGAGGGAGCCAGAGGAGCTCAAAGCCCAGAGGGAGGCTGACATTATTGCAGCGCCCCAATGAATGCACTGCCCAGACACAATGCATTCTGGGAAAACTTGAAAAGAGTTGGGTTTTTTTTTCATTTTAAACTAGTATTGGTACATTTGTCAGGTATACCTTTTAAGTGTTAGGTTGCTGTGTGATGAGTTTAGTGTTCTTAGTAAGATGACACCGTGTGTCAGACTGTCATATTGTTATACTGTTATATACAATGACAATTCTCCCTTTTATAGTCGGGAACTGATATTTTCCTGAAACTTGCCTATGTTCTACTGCTGATTACAAGAGAACGGAAAAGGGTAGAAACTTTTTTTCCTGATGAAAAACGTGAGTCTAGTCTTTCTTCTGGTAGTTTCCAAGTTGATATATGGGCCTTGTACTGAAGGGGTTGTCTTTTGAAAAATGGCTGGGATTGAATGAGTTAAGTGCTTGTAATTTGATGTTGTTCCTGTCTTAGTTTTACACAACACATAATAAATAAAGCATTAGATCACTCGACTCACCCTGTGGGTTCAAAAAGGTCGGGAGCCATTGATATAGATGATTAATGACAAGATGATTAAAATAGGGTAATACGAAATATTTATAACAACAAATGGCCTATTTCAGTGGTGACTTCACAATAAAAGCGAGTAAAAGCAACACCCACTTGTGGAGTTCATCCGTTTGATGCTTACTGAGCTGAAGTCCCGTAGGATTTGCTAACATTTTTGTTGGCATATTTTAACAATACAACTTTTTGCTGATAATGCTACCATTGCTGTCCTGACTTGGGGGTTGGTAAAAGGGACCTTTTCATCAGATTTTCCCACCGTGTCTCTCACTTCTCCGACATTACCATGTGCACAGAGACAGTCGTCTTGTGACAGGTCAAGACGGTAATATCAAGAGAGTGAAGTCAAGTGGCGGTGAGGAAAAAGAGGCCTCAAGATAAATGGGGCGATGCAGAATGAATGTGAAAGTGTAAGATTGAGAGAATGAGAATAGCGGGGGTGAAAGAAATAAGGGAGTGAAGGAGATGATGACCATCCATCACCAAAGGTACTCTCAGTGCATTATGAGACCGACATGAGTGATTATCGGGCGTGTCTGAATGCCGACTCCATCCTGGTTTCTCCTCCGACTGCGCCATGCAGGCATGAGTGATGGCGGTGGCCGGGCGGCTTTGGGGCCAGCACGGGTCTCGCAAATGACGATGGATAACTATGACCTGCCACCTTAGTCTATGGCTTTACATTACTGATCTATCAGCTGCAGTTAGATCAAGCGTACAGTCAGGAGATGATTGGATTTGATGAACACATATAGTATTCATTTCTACGCTGACTGCTGTGATCATTATGACCCCGCTGGAGCAAGACAGCCACCCCAGTGAGGCTGCTCACAGGTGTTTATCATTAAGGTTTGAGACAGGAGCTCACTAGAAAATAGTACACCATTTTTTCTATTTATTTCTCTACTTGCCTGTGAATATTCTCATTCACCCGGGTCAGTGTTTGTTCAGGGCGTTGGATCGATCACAAACGGACTGTTCAGGTTGTCTTAGAAGACGTGAACTCTCATCAGTTTCATCAGTGTATTTATCCTCTGAAGGAGGAGGCATGTCCAAATAGGAATGGTGGAAAATCATTTGTCAGTTCCCATTACTCTTACATTCTGCGCATTCTGCAGGGTGACATGGCTCAGGAGGTAAAGTGGTTGTTTCCCAACCAGATGGTTGCTGGTCCGATCCTCAATCCTGCTGTCAGCATTCTACATATGGTCTGCACTTTTACTTTCCGACGTTTCAAATTTTTTAGTCCGCTAAATACGAATGGACAAATTAAATGGTGCCCTGTTGGGAATGGAATATTTCCCACTCTGTTTTGAAAAAGTACGACAACGTGTTTGTGCTTATCTACCACAGTAACATAACACATTCACAAGACCTTTCACTTGGAATAACGGGCACCCTGTTGTTTTTATCTGCGTGTGCACACACACAGTTTCGAGATGTGCCACCTATTTAATTTCTGTCTGAGAGGCTGTTAGCTGTCCAAACTGAGACTGGCTGGATCCAGTTTAAACTAATATCCCAACAACTAAAATAGGGAAGTTTGCACCCATTACAACACTCTGGGTCAGGGGTGTCAAACTCGTGCCTCGGAGGGCCGAGACACTACAGGTTTTCTTTCCAGCCAGTCACTAAAGCAGGTGATTTTAATGATCGACACCTTCAGTTTGAGGGAAGGAGCTCATCAATTAAATCACCTGCTGAAGAAACTGGTTGGAGAGAAAACTGCAGTGTCTCGGCCCTCCAGGGCACGAGGTTGACACGTGTGCTCTAGGTCATAAAAAAATCGGAACAGAGTTCCTCTTTGGGGATTGATCGGACTATGCTCAACCTTTGTTTACTGCTAATCACTCTCTCCAGTGCTGGCATTGCAATTGTTTGTATTTACTCCTGTTTGAATTAAATTGTAATCTCTCCTTGAGACTCCTTGACTCATTTCACAGCTGTTCCAATAAAACGGTGGGCTTTCGCCCTGCAAAAGGGCTGGTCCAAAACAGCCCCCTACTGTAGAAAAATCATTTTACATTATGATAATGTTCCACTGATTAAAGGTTGCTGGTTCGAGTGTCAGTCCTCATGTAAGTGTTCAACATACAGTCATAGAAAAAATGACTAGACCACCCTTGTGTCTTCAGTTTCTTGGTCATTGCAATGCCTGATACACCTAAAGGTACCTTTGTTCGGACAAAAAAACGTTACCAAAAAACGTTACTCAAAAAATACCCTGTAATTTACGAGCTAAATGAATATGTTTGCGGTGTGGGGGGTTATATGACGCCAATCAGTCATTTTGATGTTCTTAATTTGAGGTTGGTTCAGTGTTACTTACTTCAAGTATTACATGGGCGAAGCTGCGGGAAGCAAAACAAAACAAGGAGGATGATAATTTGCCGACAAGTTTTAATGGTGTTTTTGTGAAAATGACACTGTGTCAGCAAACATGCCAAATTGTTATTCCGTATAAACACTACATTATGTAATTATTCACTTAATGATGAAGCATAAGTGTTTCTCCCCACTGCGAGTGTACGTGTGTTTTGTTTGGGTGCCTAAAAAAGAAGCAAACTCCTGATTAAAGATCACACAGTGTGATGACGGAGCCCCCTAATTAAGCTGTTGTTTTCCTACTGAGCCCCCTGACTAATTCATAACTTAGCCCGTGGAAGTGTCACAGATAAACGCTGCAGACTAAACTAGGCCAGTTAGCAGCCATTTACTAAAACCGAGCAGGGAAAATGTGCTGAGATTTATCAGACCAGAGGCAATGAAGCCAGAAGGGAGAAAACTTTTTTTCTTCTTACCTTGGGCTAAAACTTGTACTTCTTAGGGAGTTGAAACTTACTTAATGGACATGAACATACATATAAAACATACTGTACATAAGTGGCCATGTCATATTAATTTACATGCAATATGTGTTGGGAAAATTGATTTGTAATCACTTGACTGGCAATGAGGAATATTAGTTCACACATGCCCAGGCGTCACGCACTGATTTTGACCTGTGACTCGTTACTGTACCTTTGATATAAAATAGGCCTCATCTTGGTAATGGTTTAGTTCATTTCCAACATGACTAACAAAGTTATATTAAAGTACATCACATCATCTTGCACAATTCAATATGTCCGAAAAGGAAGTAGTAAGAAGCCGACCTTATTTACCAAAAATTCGGGATTATAAAATGCTACTATTTTCACACACTGCGGCTTAAACAATGATGCGGCTAATTTATGGCTAAAATAACTACAGTTCCTATGATGCTTAGAGTGCAGATTGAGGGGGTCGTACAGTGGGTGCTAATATGACGTTTTGCAGCGATCGTGTTTTAATCTGACAAATCTTAAGTAAGTTTGATCAAGCGTAGAATTACTACAGCTCCTGGTTGGATCGGGCATCCTTACAAAATATGGTAGCACCTCCCCAAATGAATGTATTAATCTAATAGAAGCAATAAATTATATCCACAAATTGATATCCTGATATCATATGTGTGAGATTTTGTAAGAAGCGAGAACCACCACATAATATGCTCAGAAAAATGCAGTCCAGCAGGATGTTGTTGTTGTATTTGTCTTTTAACCGTTCCTTTGGATGGCGTCCAATGTATTGTCTGCACCACTCTGCAGATAATTGGCTGTCAGCTGTCTCCTAAAATTAATTGCGCTCAAAGCAGGAGTGATGAAGATAGCAGAAGGCACTGCGGCTTAATCAACTCGCACAGATTTTCGTATACAATTGCCTATGCGCATTCATATGGTTTAAAATGAGGACTCGTGTCCCCACACATATAATCACGAGTCAACTGCAGCATTGCGGTATTTATCTTATTTTGCTCAAACAGTGTTTATTTGTGAAATGCATCCAGTAGAGGAGCCATAAAGTGTTCATTACACGTGTGCTGGACAATTCTGGATTTTGTTGTAGATGTGGTAATGGCTTTTTCTTGTCTTTAACTTTTATTCCTGGTTCTTTGGACCGCGTTGCTATCAGAGAACTAGTCAATGATCACACAATTTAAAAGGTAATAACCGATAATAAGCTGCAACCAATAATATTTGGTTACAACGCTGGACTCTAGAGCCCAGAATAAAAATACATAGTAGCTGTCGCGTCCGTCTAGTAAGTGAAATCTTGTGTGAGTGATTTGTGATTTGCATCGATTTGTGTCTCCCGGCATTTTTCCACCAATCATATGTACGTGTTGCGCAACTCTGATATCTGAGAAGGTAAACTATTTGCTCATTATGAGACGGCATCAATTCTCCATCAGCACAGAGTGATTGGTGTCCCTCTTTTACTGTTTCTCTGTCTTTTGTGTACATATCAAGTAGGCCAGTTGATGTGGGACGGCAAAAACGTCCCTCAGTGGATTGGATAGTTGCTTCTGCAGTCCTACTCTCCATAATCATTTTTGTTTTGAGTGATTCTGGAATAAGTGTAATCACTGTTTGGAGTGTCAGTCAAGCCGTGGATAGTAGGATGATTTGACGGTTCATTTTCATTTCCAATGAGCTTAGTAATCAAGGACTGGAGGAGCACTTTAAAGGAAATGAGCTTACACTATGTGACTGAAACTGAGCAACTGAGTATATACATTGATTTGAAGAGCTGCATCTTTGTCATAAGTAGTAAAGAAACCTGCATATGGTTAACTAGATTATCCACAGGCCACATTCATAGCAGAACACACCGTGTAAGGAGTGGTGTTGAACATCCACTAAAACGTGCTCTGCCAAATATAATGATATTGAGACATGGAGTCAATGAAAAAAGAAAGGTCATGGCAGACTGCACTACGGCAGTTTAAAATTTGAAGGGATAGTTTGCATTTTTTGGCATGAAACTGTATGACATCCCCATTAGCAGCGTAGTACATCAAGTGAGACTTTGATGGACCACACTGCCGATGGGGATGTCATACAGCTTCATGTCAGCAAATGCAAACTATCCCTTTAATGAAGCTAATTTACACTAGCAAAACATGTTCGTATCCCTTTGGGGATCCACAGATTGATTATATCAGGGGTGTCCAAAGTGCAGTCCGGGGGCCTTTAACAAGAAAACTACAAAACAGCAAAAATAAATGAAAAACGTATACACCGGTGTAGCTTATACACCGGAGTTTACGGCACATAACTGATTTGGTTAGTAACTTTTAGTCCCGTTGTAGCCTTTAGAACAGCCACATCCTTAAACTACTACGACTCATTGTTACGTCTTTTGGGACACAGGCACTAAAAAAAGGGACTTGCAAGTTATTCTATCTTCCAATGTGAATAATGTAAGACAGCTTCCATTTCGATGCATTTCTTTGTTTTATTCATCCACTGTAAATTGGATTCGTGATTTATGTGACCGCGCAATCCCTTCAGATTGGCTTCACAGGTTGATTGTCCTGATTTATTACACTTGTACCCAGCTGACGTGAGCGCCAGGCAGGTGTTTTCTGTATTTTTTCCTGTAAAGGGCACTTAGTAAAATTGTTGATCTTTAATCTTGAGCACACACATTGGAATTGTTGGATGTTATCAGTCAGCGTGTGCTGCTTATCTGCTATTGTTCATGTCGACCTGATAGCTTACGTGTTCGCTCTCTGTGTTTAAATGTATTCCTAAAGTACACAAACAAAGTGTTTTTCCCTCGACTGGTTTTTCCAATTCATAAAACAATCTGTCTTGTTCAAGGCTGCGGACGTATTCCCGTCACTTTGCTTTTGTTAAACCCTCTCCGTCTTGGCAAGATGGATTTTTGCAATCATCTTAGATTCAGGACGCTTTTGGGAAAACAAGGCTGGAAACCTATTCAACATTCCGTATCTCGTCTGCGGAGAGAACACACCTGCAAGCAGATGAGATCAACCTCAGGCTGTGGAATGGACTGGTGACAAATAGACACACCTCATTATTTCTCAAAGACAAACAGGAGAGAAGTGGTGGTGGGCGCCAACATGTCCAAAATTTACACAATGCATTCTCGCACACAGTCATGGATTTGGATTTGGCCCTCATCAATTCCAGTGTGGCGAGATTTGCAGCTCAACTCACAATGGTGAATGCTTCACAACTACAGGTATGTATGAGCTTTGCTTTGTGTTTTGGACTGTAATTGTTTGCAGTCTTTTACTACCCTGAATGTTGTGTATGTCTGAGGTGGAGTTTTTACATGGCAAAACATTAGTAGGACACCATACACGCTGCCCCTCCTAATCGTTTTATGGTCTACAAAAAAGCAAAACTTATGCTTGCGTCTTGATTAAACCATAACTGAGAAAACCCCTAACAACTCAAAATAGGGCATTAAGTCAGTAACTGCACAGTGACATTTTGTGGTAGTGATGGGTGATACCTGATAGATGTTTTTATTTGAATACCGATTACTTTTTTTTTTCCCCCGGATACCATTACTTTTTTTGGCATTTTTACCCCAATAAATAAACTTTAATGTTTTTCATATCATATTAGTCATAACAAATTCAAATATTTTTAAAAAAGCGGTCTTGCGATAATAAATTAATGAATTAATCACACGACAAATGAAAATGAACTCGATCATTTTGATGGTCTTTATACTGCCATGTACATGCGTGTCTGTTTTCCTTGTCTCTCGCCTCCAAACAGGCAGGAAGAGAGTTCAGTCTGTGCATTGGTTTCGGCGTTCCATAAAACAATGAACCGAGTGAGACGTCTTATCAGTCATACAATCGCTTTGTCTCTGTGGGGGATAGGCGGGGCCCCTGGAATATGCAAACAGAGCAGCAAGTAAGCCTCGTGGGGTAATGAAGGGTAATGCAGCAGAAAAATATGATTGCAAAGTAAAATGCCACAGCCCCTGCATGGGAATATTCCGGCTTCAAACCGAATGAGCAAGGTGAGCCCATCAACGTTGGAGAAAAAAAGTGCACATCGAGATGCAGAGCCGTCGTTCTGACAGTCAACACTCACTGAGGCGTTTGATCGGCGAAGGAAATAAAAACGGAAAAGCGTAAAAAGTGGAATTTGCTACATCGCAAAATAAATGCTGCTCTTTAATACAGTTGAAAAGCCAGCATTTCAAGAAATGCTGCAAATGTTTGACAGACAGTACGAATTGCCTGTGAGAGAAAACATGTTACATACACCAATTCCACAACTTGTGAAAGAGAGTGAAAGATGGCATATTAAAGGTAAATATACTGTAGCAGTATATTGAAACTAGATTGCAATATATTATCATATATTTGTTATTTGGACTTTTATTAAAAGTAATGGTCAAATCTTGTCTGGTAGACCCATCGTCTCGTCTCGTCAAGTGAGTATCTCGTGACACCTAATAGAAAAATATTAGGCCGTACTCACATGAGACAACCTGTGCCATGGTCATGCTAGGGTGAGCGTTTCTAGCTAGTTTCTGGCCCATAGGCATGCTTGGAGGAGGTGGGCCTGATCCCTGCAAGGTTTCACAAACACATGCGTGCACAAAACCTATTGTGTTATATAATCAATGCAATTAATCGCTCCTCTCTGCAGTTACACCTACTTTACCTCATGGAAATAACTCGACTCAAAATAATCCCCCAAAGTGGCAGCACGGTGGAGTTAGCAGATCTGCTTCCCAGTCATGAGTTGTGGGTTAGAACCTCTATTGGAACAGCTCTGTGTGGAGTTTGCATGTTCTCCCTGTGCGTAATTCTGTGACCGGCAGGTGACCAGTCCAGGGTGTCAGCTGCGTTCAGCCCCAGTTGATGAGGGCAAGCAGAACAGAAAATGGATTGAAGCCCATGGCATCACTAAGTGTTGCTCATCCGGCCAGTTATTAATGGTAATCACTTGCACAGGAGAAATGAACACAAGTCTTGAAGTAAACCACAAAATCGGTGAAGTTCTAGCAATACAGCATCGTATCACAAAGTGAAGGTATTAAGCTGAAATGCCTTCTTTTAAAAGTTTGTTTTCCCAGAGAAGGAACAGCAGATACGCTAGAAATAGACAAGTTCCACAAACACACTCCAAAAACATGTAGAAAGTCTTCCCAGAAGCTGCTAAAGCTGCATGTCAGCTACTAACAATTCATCCAATTGGTCATAAAGATACCATCCACTGTGTTATACATTAGCATTCCCAAAAGGACAGCTTCATCACCTCCTTTTCGGTGTTAAAATGCATCTTTGTTTAATGAATATTAAAATACTTCTCCTGTCCTGGAGATACTCCCCAGTGTGGAAGAAAGGCGATAATCGAGTGCTTAGAACTTGCACAACTCCCCCACAAAGGTAGTCACTGTCAAATTGCAAAAAACCCACTGTAACACTCATTACCGTAGATGAAAACCTAACCTGCTGTTCCTTTAGAAACCCTGCTGTGTTGTTTAATGTTCCAGCATTTGTACAAATCATGATGTGGTAAATGACCAAGGGCATTAATGCACTTTCAGTTGTCACTGTGGGAACTCGCCCATTGGTGAGTGCTCTTTAAACACTCCGTAATTATGATAAACTGTGTTTAAAGCCACACTGGCATTGGTCCATTTTTGCTGCAGACCAAAGTTGGTGTTTGACAATTGTTCTCAACAACTCCACCACTCAGAGGTACAGAGGTGGCCCACAAATAATGAGGTGGATTGTTCAATGTCGACTGGGGCTAATGAGTGTTAATGAGGACGGCCAACAGTTAGGAAGAGAGGAACCGCGGTCATGGCTGCCACAGTCGCACACATGCTTTTCCATTTTGGTAACAAACCTTTAATTGTTGTGCAGAAAGCACCGCTTTTTAGTTGGATTACGTCCACAACAGTAGCCCGTGTTATTATTATGATTATTATGTTATTATTGTTGTGCCTGTTGTTTCGGTGATCAAATTTGCTGCTTGTATGTTTCACCTATTGACACCTAGTGACTGTTTGAAGTTTTAAAAATAAGCATCACATGACCGTACATGACTGTACAGTTGTCTCTCGTTTATCACGGTTAACTGGTTCCACACCCGACCGCGATAGGTGAATTTCTGCAAAGTAGGATTTCTTATTTGTAAATGGAATATTTTCGTACAGTTAGAGTATACTGTTTAAGACCTTCTAAAAATGGCTTTTAGTTTATTACAGCCATCAACGCATGAAATAACACTTCTATAATTACTTTTACACTTGTTTTACCCAATACAGTTGACGTGTCTTAGACATAAATAAAACATTACATAGACTCACACGTTAGCACTGACAGCATACTTCATCAATGTAACATTCTTGACACCTACCGTAGTGGCCCGTGTAGCAAAATACTACTGCAATGGCGCAGAGAACACATATGCAGTGAACACAGGAGCTGCTGTCAGCCACAACTCATGCGAGTCACTGGCACTCTGCACACTGCTTAATACCAACGCTCAGCAACTCTACAGTAGCTAGCTGATGACTCTTAAAGGCACACACGTCACAGCTATTACACTACATGTCATCTACAACATCTTCTAAATGCCTTATAGTTGTATTCTCATTAATTTAGCCATTTTTATGGTTGAAAATGCTTAATTTGGGCCAAGAATATGTGCAATATGCTTATAAATGCATATGTTTTGACTAATAACAAAACACATTTTCTTTTAAAAAATTGATTTTTGAAAAACCGCAACAGAGTGAGGACACGACGTAACGAGGGATGACTGCACTTGTGTTCATCAAAGAGTATCACTTCCCATGCCGATTGTGATGCTAAAAATGCATGTCTTTCACATCTCTTTAGGAATATCATGCAATGTTGGCTTGTTGGTTGTACAGAGAGTAAATAAATAATAAAAAATGGAAATGCCACTACTCAAATGATTGTAGCAAAAGAAGAACGGAGGGACCGCTGGTATGTAACAACTGCTGTTGTTGTCATTTGATGCTTTCCATCTTTGACTCAAAGGTTGTCAACCTAACCTGACAAGATCCTGTAACAAGCTGAAGTGTGAAAGAAAACTCAAGGAAATCTACTGGAGTTAAGGTGACAAAGCGTCCTCGACGGTCTTCTCAGCGTTTGGCTTAAGTCCATAAGTAGTTGACAGTTGATAAACCACGGAGCAGTTGTTGGAAGGAAAGGATAGTGCATAGAATTCATTGGAACGCTACAAAATATAACTCCTGACAAGAAACCAGGAAGCGTTCAAAATGGAAGATGAATCAACAGAACGAACGGAACTTTAACTTGAACTAAAAGTTCCTTCACAATGAAAGTAAACGTCATTCGTACAAGGGCAGACAAGATGATGGAGAAAGAGTTCCGAGAAGAATTCGCTCGTCTCTTTATTGACTTTTGCAGAGCAGCTGACGCAAGTGAAGACGATACAGCTGGACTCCTCAACGTTGATAGAAAAGAAAACATCGCGCTTAAAGAGCACTTGGAAAAATCAAAGCAAAGTTCATGGAAACTGAGAAGAAGATAGAAGGATCCGCAATCAGAAGGACTGAAGAAGACTGTGACGTAATTAAACGCATACAGTATCCCCTGCTGACGCGACTCTTTAGATAGCTACACATCACTCCTGGATGACTTTGAAGAACAGGTGACCGAAACAACGAAAGCTATTTCAGCGTGGGTGAAATGAAGAGACTAAAAACCAAAGTCCAACTAGTCTCCAAGACCAGTAATGAAATGTAAATGAAAGCATGAAAAAGTACTGGAGTTGAGTTGATAAAGCGTCCTCTACGATCCTCTCAGCCTTTTCGAGTGCAGGCTGGGTTAAGTCCAAAGGAAGTTGACAGTGACCAGTGTAGAATACGACAACGATTTCAATATGTCTTCTTCATGTCATATATTTGGATTTTACTATATATCATATATTATTGAAAAACCGTGAAGCTGCGAATTTCGAACTGTGATGTGGCGGGGATGACTGCAAATATGCCTCCTTTTTAAAAGTTTACCACTGAATGTCTTTGAATCGCATTCTCGCTTCTGTATCTTTACACACATTCTCTCCATCACTTTGCTTGCTGTCTCCCATACGCACCGCAAATGACTCCTGCATCCGTCTCTTCCAGTCACGTGACAGGAAGACCCAGTTGTTGAGGCATTTTTATTCTCACTTTGCTTCCTTCCTCACACCCAGCAATGTCGTAGCCTCTGCATTTCTTTCTCTCTCCCGCAGCTACCAGGGAATTATTCTCTTTGTTGTTTATCCTCCCACATCCTGCAGCCAGCTGTGGCTATTTGCCTCACTGCGCCATCTCCCATTCTCTCTGGACTCCACTGTCTCACTGTTGAACTTTTCCCTTGTCTGCTTCCTTTCCTCTTTTTCCAACCTGCTTTCTTTGGGATTATTTACCGGCCAACACACAGCAAAACTGTCTCCTAACGATCGTGAAATACCGCAGTGGGACACATAAGAGTTGCATTTTTGAAGGAAGACAAACGGGG
The DNA here is from genome assembly GCF_027744805.1 of Dunckerocampus dactyliophorus. Taxonomy (NCBI): domain Eukaryota; kingdom Metazoa; phylum Chordata; class Actinopteri; order Syngnathiformes; family Syngnathidae; genus Dunckerocampus; species Dunckerocampus dactyliophorus. The sequence continues at coordinate 19,482,883 of NC_072835.1, read as the reverse complement.
AAATTCAATTTAAAATGAGTTTCAGGTTCAGACTGGTTAGATTATGCAAATGAGGCTACGTTCTTACGCACTGTGCATGTGGGAGCTCGCATTTGGGGTTCAAAAAGACAAGCAAAAGCCATTTTTTTGGGATGAATTCAGCACATCAAACCTAAGTTATTCAAGTGCGCAGAGGTGCTGGAGTGAAAAGGAGGCCGCCAGACTGTTGTAACTCCCGAGGAGGTCAGCTCTAAGTGGCAGAGGAACTCGGTGTTACACTTTGCCTGGCCCGTTCTGCCACTGGAAAAAATTAAAATACAAGAAGAGCAGCCAACTGTGAATCAATAATGTGAATAATTCAGCGTGAGGGGCGCTTGTTATCTTTGCAGGTTAACGCAGATAAAACTGTCAGTCCCGAGGGGACATGTGGAGGCTTTGTGCAGATGGTATGGGAGGTATGAGGCAATAAAAATACATTCAACCAGAATAGCATTCAGTAGACTGCCAGACAGCCCTCATCACGTCCGTGTGACTGGTTTATTGAAAAATCTTACACCGTGTACTGTTTCATTCTAAGCCCGTGGGAGCCGCTGTCCCCAATGAAAGTGGACCTTAACAGCAACAAAGCGATAGTAAATGATTGCATCCCCACTGACAAGTAATGATTCTTGGCTTCACAAAGTTTCTTGGAAATCGGTTGGACATTTTTTTGCACGATCCTGCTAGCACACCTGCATTTGATAAAAATACCAAACAAGAAATAAGCCGACTGTCACACAAAGAGCCACGTCGTCACGTGACAGTATACAGACAGGAAATAAGGTACTACAGGCCCACCAATCACACACAAGGGTTTTTTTGGAGGTGCACATCTGACCAAGAAAATGAAACCTTCGAAGTGCAACAAAACGCATATCCTAAGTGGATTTAAGGGTCAAAACGCGCGGCGTGTACGAAAAATGCAGACGTCTTAGCAGCTCTGGAAGGCTTCTTTCAAGTCTAAAGCGGGGTTAGGAAATAAGCAAACTCAATGCACACACAAGCCAAACTGCTTTGATTATGCTAAGTTGCTAATTAGCTAACACACATACAGCATTTAGTGAGGTAAAATAAAAAAAAGAGCATCCAGCAACCGACGTCACCGCAGTCGACTGAAAGAAAGGCAATTGTGCGGTTCAGTGGGGACTTCGACTTGGTGGACCTGATTTCATTTGGAAGTGAAAAGTGTGATTAAATTTGACCTGAACGTACGTGATAAGCAGGTGTAAAAATCTCTTAAGCAGTTTCCATTTAGCTTGCCAGAGAGAATTAAATCGTGCCGCAGTGCCTGAGTCAGGCCACATCAATAAAACATGGGCTTGTCTACCAGCACTGAAAGATTAATATTTGTGATAAGAGCGGCTTTAATTAATATGACATTACTTCCTGCATGCGTCGCGGCTGGGGAAGGTGATGCTGTACGCAGCAGCGGCTAGACTACCTAATGCAACCCTAAAGGAGAACTTGGAAAGGTCAAGTTAAATCCTAAAAGTATGACAGATCACGGGAAATGTGAATTTATTTTCTCTGGTGGATTTTTTTTGTTAACAGTGACTCAAAACTGCTGATATGGTCCAAATATATCAAGAGGTGAGAAAATATCATGGAAATGAAGATATAACCCCTGGAAATGTCTGCCAGCGGAACGTTAATAGTGCTACTCGTTATCCGACCTTTGATTTTGGCCAACTGAGCACAACGTTGTCTTGAGAACTTAGTAAGGAACTGTTCTCGAAAGTGAACTGAAAAACCCATCCTTACGACCTCCGTGGTATGTGCTAAACTTTGCATAAGGTTGGATCTGTGAAAATGAACTCTGGTCTGTTTCGGGTCAGTTCAGCTAAATTTCAGCTCACTTGTCCAGACTGGAACAATTCTTCAGGCAATTTTTTAACTTTTCGTTCAACGTCAAAGATGCCAGTGTGAACACTGAGGCTACATACACATGTCCAACAATTTTGAGTCATATGTCCTGGTTCACTTACCACTGACATTTTTAACGGTGGAAAAAGTTTGTCATTAAAGGCACACCCCGTAGTGTCTCTAATGTCTCTAACTCAACTTCTTTCTGGGTGCTCTGGTGTCCTACTGCATCTTTGCAAGGTTAACTGGAGTCGCTAACTTGCCCAAAGGTGTGAATGAGAGTGAATGGTTGTTTGTGTGACCCCGTCTCCTGCCTCCTGGTTCCAGCTCACCTGTGAACCCAAACAGAATAAGCAGTAAAAAAATGAATGCACCGAATGACAGAAATATACAATTTATCTCATTAAAGTACAGAAATGTATAAATAATAAAACCCACTAAATCCCTGAACAGTATTCACATGGCCGTCTGTGGTCGAATATATTTTAAATGTGATCCTTACAGTGGGAAATTACAGCTGCGGCCAGTTTGAGTCCACACAGTTGTGTTTTTTTCTGGTTAAAATGAGATATTAAAAGATAAGCTATGATGAGAGTGCAGCTGTTTGACCAAAGATTTCATGACGATCACAGAAACATGAATGTCACTCCTACACATACAGTCGTCCCTCGTTTATCGTGGTTAATTGGTTCCACACCCGACCGCAATGAGTGAAATTCCACAAAGTAGGATTCGTTTTAATAAATGGAATATTTTCATAGTTAGAGCACAGAAAACCCGTTTATGACTTTCTAAATAACATTTTTACCAATATTAGAGCCCTGTAGACATAAAATAACACCCCGATAGCCACCTTTACACTCATGAGACGGCCACCAATTTAAGCATAGCATGCCACCGAGCTAACTAGTTAGCCTCCAGTTTGTTTATTCTAACTTAAAAAAGGGTTTCAAACAGAGTGGGGGAGAAGGACAAAGTAAGAAGCCAAAAACCTCCAGACGGAATGGGAGGACTCCATGCTGTGTGAAGGTAATCTAAAGACATGTCATGTCTCATGAGTGTAACATCGCTGATGCCTTGTGACCACAATGTTACGTATAACTTGTCTTTCAATATATTTTGACTGATAATAATCCATAGTCAACCACGAAACAGCAGTCATTTATTCATTAATTAAAAAACGCACCAGAGTGAGGAAGCGATGTTTAAACCGCGTTTTAGCGAGGGACAACTGTACTCTAATTACAATAGTTTTCTACTACTACGACTATTAATAACAATAAAGATGGGATGGGTTTTCACGTAGAATACTTGCCGGCTTGTGGATGATTTCATTGTCATGTTGTTCTGAAATGCATGCCTGCAATTGTCGAGTCCATTTGCTGTAAATGAAAGCAGCGAAAATCTATTGTACATTAAATAAGTCATCTTTTTACTCCCACCGCTTACTCCTGCCTTTGTCTGAAATTTGTTGGGGACACAGACGATTGCACGCTGCAAATTAGCGGTCCATTACTGGACACAAACATGACAGTAATGTTTGAAACCTATATTGATTGTCCGAGCAAGCGCACAGAAACGGCATTTTGAACGCGCCGCGTGTAACAATTACTTACTCACAATCAGAACAAGGAAAAAGAAGGTCACTTATACGATAAGTGTGCAACTTCTGGGACGGGGGGGACGCTTCCGTGGTGAATACAAATTGTAAAATAATAAATTCCTATTTAAAAAAATGGAAATGTCATACTTTTTTCCATTCCTTAGTTAGCAGGTTACAAGCAAGACTTGAGGAAAGGATAAACAGCATTTGAAAAACCGTAACGCAGTACGAGCCGTAATATTGCAGGAGACGACTGTACATACACATACATATACACATATATACGTATACGACGCTACCACTTGCATTCTGCAGCGTAGGCGGTCCCATTGTGGCTGTTAGCGTTTTTAATCCTGGTTTGCACCAACAAGTCTCATGAAAATACGTTTTGTCCCAAAGAAAAGCCTGAATAAATCATGTAAAAGTCCTAAATAATCACTGAAAGCCTCAAAACAAAACCAAAGCAAGATGGCCAACTCCATGCTTATCATAACAATCACGGTTAGAATAAAGTGTGTTAACTGTTTGGCCGCTTGTGCCTGGTGTTTGTCTCAGAGTGAGCACAGAGTGAATTGCGACCAGGATCAGTCGGTTCATTAAGCCGCACTTTCTAATCACTTGATTCCCAGCGCATGGGGAGAAAACTCATTAACACATCAATACGACAACAGGGACATGTTCTTTTTCTTCTTCATCATTCTTCATTCTTCACTGAAGCCACAGCAACAAACATTTATTGAGTATTTGTCTTTGCATGTGTTTACACCGCGTTGTGACCCTTCTTTTTAACCTTTTTCTGACGTTCAGCACATGTGGCAAGTTGGTGCTGTGGTTGGACGACGGCAGGGTCATGATTGATTTATCTTGATATATTCCCCCCCCCCCCCCCCCCCCCCCCCCGACCATTTGATGTCGAGAGGTTGCTCTGATGACACACGTCTGGAATTTTCCACAAACAAGACATCAGCCTTCCAGAGGTCTTAAAACGATATCTACCCACAGTTTCCGTTGACCTAGACTTCGCATGTCAGCTAATATCACAAGATTAAATGCATGAGGTTAAAAAAAAGCATGTTAAACCTTGAATATTAATGGGTTCTACAATGATTATGTACAGGAGTGAGTGTTTTATGTCTTCCAATGGAAAAATTGGACAGTCAAGAAAAAAAATGCATGTGTTTTGCATGCAATAAATCGGTATATTTTACAGCTGTTCGGCAGATGTTTGATGACTTTGCTTCATTGATTACCATTATCTTGCATCATAGCTCCTGCTAATGTTTCCAGGTCTCTGGTGTGTGAGGAAAAACTCTTGATTCGCTTCTGGAAGTAATTTGGCATCCAAAATATAACACAGTGGAACCTCGGTTTTCTTAATTAATCCCCTGCTATCAATCCGCTCTAAAACTGAAACAATTCTTCCCACTCTCACCTAAGGTCGTGAGCTTTGGGTCGTGACCAAAATACAAGCGGGTGAACTGAGGGTGGCTGGACTCACCCTAAGAGATAGGGTGAGCAGGTCGGCCATCCTGGAGGAGCCGCTGCCTCCTTCACATCGAGAGGAGCCAGTTGAGATGGCTTGGGCATCTAGTTTGAATGCCTTCCGGACGCCTCCCTGGTGAGGTGTTTCGGGCACGCCCAGCTGGGAGAAGGATCGGGGCAGACCTAGGACACGCTGGAGGGATTATGTCTCACAACTGGCCTGGGAACGCCTTGGTGTCCTCCCGGTGGAGCTGGAAGAGCTGGCCGGAGACCGGGAAGTCTGGGCTTTCCTACTGAGACTGCTGTCCTCACGACCCGGACCCGGATAAGCGCAAATGGAATGGAATGGTTAAAAACACAGTGGGACTCACGCGGTGTTTTAAGAACACACCAATGCGTGTCTTTGGGCACTTGAGTTTGCGGAAGGATACAGCGGTAAACAGACTAGTTTGTGTAACATTCTCATTTCATTTTGCCAACTGAATGCGCCTTACAGGATACCGTAGTACTGTGAAAACTAAGTTTTGCAAGGTTTGGTGTTGGGTGTGTGATCCAAGATCGCTGAATAAACAAGCAATGCCGGGAGTAGTCAGGCTACAACTTATCAATACCGCAAGAGTCAACGTGCCAAAGGGTAAAATACAGGTTTATTAATGCAAAATACTCTACAAAAGCCAAAGCAAAAATGTTGGCAAAACTGAACCATAGAAAAACTGGAGTGTTTGAAAAGTTACTTTGTGTTGCAGTATATTTGCTCCATATATTATCCAGTCAATCTTAGACTCCCTTTTGGAGACAGCAACGGGATACCTGACCAGCAAGTGAAAATACGTCGTTGGTCCCTTTCCCAACCTCCACTTTTCTGGTAATACCTTCTACGAGATGCTGGAGTGTGTCTGTGGCATCCATTCATGTAGAAGAACATTTGTAAGGTCAGAGGTAAAGGATGTTGGCTCACAATCTCTGTTCCAGTTCATCCCAAAGGTGTTTAGTGGGTTTGATGTCAGAACTCTTCCAAACAAAACTCAACCAAGCATGTCTTTATGGATGCTGATTTATGCAATAGGAACCTACAAAAAGGTCCTCCCTGCAAACTCAGAAGCATAGAAATGTCCAAAATGTCTTAGTTGGATAAATAATTCATATTCAGGTGGAACTAAGGGGTCTAAAGCAACCTCTGTTTATTAATTCATTAAGAATGTTTTCAGTGGCAGTTTTTCAGATATATTTACAGATTTGCGTTCTTATACTTGCTCGTGCATGCATACACACCATCAAGTCAAATAAGGATGAAATATGAGCTGATAAATTCATCTAGCATGCAGGCCTCGATCAAATGATTGTGTGGATGCAGTTCCTAGCAAATGCACATGTTCCTGCCCAGTGAGCCAGTTGTGTCAGGAATGTAATCCATGTTTTGGCTTTATTACCACTGAGACAAAATTATTTCCTGTCACAGTATCACACCCACGAAACTTAAGATGCCATTTTTGAAGCCAGTGGAAGTAAAGATTACTACTACTTAGGTACTTTAAGACCACAAATATCGATGCAAGTCAGCCTTGTCTAAATCTTGCATGGATGGAAACTGAATCTGCAAGACTTGCTGAGTGACGCAGCTGCTATAATTAATCACAACGGGCCATAAATTCAAACACTTCTCCGTGTGATTGCTTTTCTTGCTAATTTAGAGGAAAACGTGCATTCTTAGCCGCGTCTTTTTAGCTGTTTTTATGTCTTTAGATATAAGAATTGTAGATGGGGGAAATAAAAAGTGCAGTTTTCCTTTAAGCATGACACACTAAAACTTACCACGCATTAAAACCTAGGACTCTGATGGTGGTGCACGTGCATGTGCACCCATCCCCACATTGTTGTCAACTCTCTAGTGGTAACACCGTCTCTTTGAAGTTCTCGAAAATACAAGTAAAATTATTTCATTGTGTTTTTGACCTCCTGCTTTTTGTGTGCTTTTTTTCAGCGTGATTCACCTGGTTCTCCGCCTGAGCCGTGCCTCTGCTGCTGCACCGCCTTCCCTGCTCTGTCCACCGAGAATTCTCTGCAGCGCTTTTCTTTTCACGAACGCGCAGCCTCGATAAAGTCGCGTTTGCATTTTGGAGTTCAGTCTGCAATCCGAGTACCAGCCCCTGACACATCAGGTGTAGAAATAAGGTATTGAAATCTGGACGGTATTCTGCTTGGAAGTAAAGAAGCCACTCAGGAGTTGCATCCTCTGAAGGCTAACCGATAGATACCGATCTATCTCCAAGATATTCACTCAATCATGATCCCCGACGAGAAGCTATTAGGGCTAAGCCCGGTCAAGTACAGGCATTCCTGGAACCTCCAGCACCGCTTATGTTTTGTGTTTTATATTATTTTGAACCTGTGTGGATGGAAAATCCAGAATAGATTCAAACTTCAGGTATTATTAATTAATGATCATCGTTTCGTGGTTGGCAATGGCCTGTTATTAGTCAAAAAAATAGTGGAAGACAACTCATATGTAGTACTCAGTTCACTAGGCGTCAGTGATGTTACATTGATGAGACATTTCTTTACATTACATTATCTTAGCTGGCAGCAATGGACCCTTGCAGTCCAGCATGACATAGTGAAAAAAGGTTATCCTCCCATTCTGTGTGGAAGTGGTACATTTTTGGCTTCTTTGTCCTTCTTCCCCACTCAGTTTCAAACCTATTCTTAAGTTTAGTATAAATAAATTGGAGGCTAACTAGTTAGCTCTGTAGATGGCTAGTTAACGCAGTGGCGGTCTCTTGTGTCACTTCAGAGATCCTGTGCAATGTGGTGTGAACAAAGCTAGCAGTATTGTCGGAGTATATGTCGATGCATGCCAGATTAATGTTAGACTGGCAGTCCTGTATACCAACCAAGTGACAAACGCCATAGTTTAGATGGATGATAGGCTGTCGATCTTTTTTTTTTTTTTTAATGCCATGCGATCAACTCACATAACGTTGGAGATATGACAAGGGACTTTCCCAACGCTAACGGTAAGTTGTTATGTCTTATTATCGCTTACTATGTCTACTATTTTAGGTAATACCAGTATAAAGGTGACTATAGGGGTGTTATTTAAAGTCTACAGGGCTCTAATAATGTTAACGTTTTTAAAGGTAATTCACCTATCGCAGTCGGGGCCGGAAGCAATTAAAAGGGTCGACTGTGTAATAGAAGACTGCAATGCTTGACGGCATTCTGCTTGGATGTAAAGAAGCTGCATCCTCCGAAGGTGAACAAATAGAAACCGTTTTATCTGCGAGTTACTCAAAACACTACTCTAAAATTACCTCAATCAATAAAGTTTTGACACAGTTGGGGGGGACCGGGAGTTGAAGCAGAAACCTTCTCGCTGTGAGACAACCACTTTCCCTCAAACTCTCAGGCGCTGATAAAACTGCTGCTTTGGTAGCCAGCATGCAACACTGAAATACTGGTTTCTACCTGAGATCCCAATCAGAGAAGGGTGGTGGTGGGTTTGGTGAAAAGGTAGAGCTGGGTGTCATCTGCAAACAATGACAACTGGATAGTGAACTTATGGGAAATATTACCTCGAGGGAGAATGTAAATGATGAAGAGAATGGGCCCCAGGACAGAGCCTAGGGGTGCACCAGTAGAAAGGGGGAAGGCTAGTATTTGAGTGGTTTGAGTTGAGTGAACTGACTATCTACCTAACCTAACCTGTTCTGTGCTGTAGGCACAAGAAGATGGGAGCCAACAGACAGAAAGGAAATAATACGGAATAACAACAATGGAACAAGGACACCGGCATGAGGTACGTGGGAAGTACACCAGGTGGCTGCATGAGATTGCAATGAAGATGAATAACAGTTTTCTCATTGACTTTGGGGACAACAAACAAAGGTGTCAGTTTATGAAGGTGATAAAGTGTTTTTTCTGGAGAGAAACATCTTGATGCAGACCGTCTGCAACATATCTCGTTAATGCTGATGAATTCATCCGTAGAGGGACAACTCGGGGCATCTGTGCTCAGAGTTACATGCCTTTAGTGAGTTCAACGTTAGGGTGACCAAACGTCCTGTTTTTTTCAGAAAGTGATGAACACGTCCTGGTTTTCATGAATTGAGCAGGATTAGGGCATTCTGCTGCATGTGACGTAATCCCCGAGAGGCCGACATGTGGCCGGGTTTTTGAGTTAGTGTCACCAAAAAGCCAAAGAAAAAAACGAACACGCACGGAGTTAATATTCTGACGCTTGCCGAGTTGAAGTTTGGTAAAATTGGGGACGTCATGCACAACAGCGGTTCAAGTTCTCAAGCCCTTGCGACTTTGGAAGCCGCATTTTTCCCAAAAATTTGGTTACATTCCACAACTTAACCAGCACTTGACCAGAGGTTTCGGTGTCGTTCTGTTTTTGGAATCACGTTCGTACCAGTTTTTGGACGTTTTTGAACATTCTTCCTTTGGAATGTGTTTGGTTATTGATCATATTTTGTAATATAACACTTTTCAATCCATACAGAGGAAGCATACGTTAAATGTATTCAAATTCTAAAACATCTTTGAGTAAACTTTGAGCAACATTTGAGTATCTCATTGCTGGGCTGAGTGTACTGGTTTTTGGTCATCAAAATATGGTCACCTTTGTGTTTTTATTGCTTTATTTTACTTGTTTTTGTTTCATTTTACCCTCGTTACAAATCTTGCTTGAAACATTAACTTGACAGTTGATAAAGGTGAATATAAAAAAACAATATTGATGGTTTGTTTTTGATGGTTCGCTCCCACAAATAAGCGAACAGTCAGTGGGTTGATAATGAATCCAGTATCATGGTAGAGGCTTTAGTGTATATAATGCATTAAGTTTGTTATACACTAATTACATGCAATTTGCAGTCTATTTCACAGCTGAGCAGCCTACCAAACTTTGTCTCTCTAATTGCGGTGTGTTGTTTACCATCGCTGTTGCGCGGCCATGACCTCGGGGTAAACTTTTGGGTGTGATGTTGGAGGTGAATGCTCAATGTCAGACCGGGCTATAAATAAGCTTGTTTATTCAACAAAAGCCGCAATGATGACTTGCGGAATAATCCTTCATCGTGTCTCTAATTGTAAATAATACAAATACATGACCTTTTTCAGGTGAAGGTGATATTTTAATTTGATAAAATTCCATATGGCTACCGTGTGTGTGTGTGTATATGTGAACTGTGTGGACGATTGTGTGACGACGTGTGACAAATTGATTGAAAGGAGGAGCTGTCATTTGAAATTAGAGCGGGGCAGCAAGCCTCCATATTTCATTTTACAAGAGATTAAATTTGGTCCCAACTCCCACACTGCGGGCAAAGTGTGTGTTTTCGATCAGTGTAAACTGTATTAAAGTAAAATATATATATTTTTTTAACCTGTAACCAATTTACCTCGATAAACTATACCTCGATTACTACAGTATATATGAATAAAATTGAGCTGACTTGACAATTATAGTTCCCACTCTTAAAACCATGCCCTTTACTTCAGGTCTAACGAGCAGATGATGTTTTGGCTATTTTTTTTTCCACACTACGTAGGTGTTTTAGAACCTGAAAAAGGTCTCAAGATGCATGTTTTGATCGGTCTGTAAAAACAATGATTCATGCTGTTTAGTGTACAGTACGCATGCACTTGCACTTCACAGCAAAAAGAAACAGTTACAGTATGTCGTTGAAATTCTGCATGTGGATGGAACTTTATCTTCTTTTGCCAACACTATTAGGATTCTAAATCTCCACCGTTTGTTGGTGGAGATGTGCACTTTCTAATAGGCTTTTTAAATGCAATGTTTTTAGTAAGATTACATCACATTTCATTGAATATCCTGCTGGAGAAAACATCCAGCTTCTGCCACCCCACCCGTTAATTCCACGACACATTTCTCATTTTCCTTTTTTTTTATCGAGTGTACCACAACATACTGTAGTGTTTGTATACTATCTGCACATCAGCAATTGTGTGTGTCGTGTTTGTTGCACGCAATCATTAGGATCAAGTGTGGTCTGACGATTAACATAATCACAAGTCTGGTAAAAACTCTTGAGAACAAAGCGCATGAAGAACAAGCTAATTACTTTTTCATCTGTCCAGAAGATGACAACTCAGCCAAAATTAGGGTATCGCACGCACGAAAAAAAGGAAATAATCCCCACAACAAACAAGTGAGATAAACAGAAAATGCACTAAGGGAGCTCGCAGAGGGAAATATGTGGACAGAACATATATTTATTTTTCTAGCATTTTAAAAGACACTTTATTAATCACCAACCACCGTTTAACACTTGTTTGTCACTTGTCTGTTTTTAGTCATTTATTCTTATTGGCAGCCCTCACAGTTAAGACAGATGTACTGCAAGTGAAACGTAGCCCCCTTTCCTTGACGTTCTCTTGTCTCTCAACACCACACGGCTCAGTGGAGCCTCCAGTCAAATGCAACATCAGAATAGTCGTTGGTCCCCGGCTGTCAAAACACTGAATGCTGTCATGGTGAGCAGGCTACCTGGGGGTTGTGCTGACAACTTCTTTCTTTCTCATGGCCAACTCAAAATAGGATGGGTAAATATTAATGGTGCAGGAAGTGAAGTGAAACAAGCATCTGCTGTCAAACTGTTGGAAATTATAGCAAAAAAAGCCCATAAGATCTGTGGTGTCTTTTTTATATCTTTTGAGTAAGAATACATTCACCCTGACATTGTAGATTAAAGTGAGTGGAAGTGGAGGAATGGCCTGGGGAAACGCTTCTATTCTCCGCCACAAAATAGCGTCTCAGTTGTATTCAAACGGGCTTTTTGCCTTTTGTGAGTGTTTACTCTGTTGTGTGCTTTTGGAGACTAAATGCTTTTGGTTATGGTTGGTTTTTTTTAAACATGCTAAACTGTGTGATGTTGAGTACAGTCGTCCATCGCAATGTCGCCGTTTGGTTATCGCTCCCTCCCTGTATCACGTTTTTTCAGAAATGAATGAATGAATGATGGCTGTTTCGTGGTAGACTGTGGTCTATTTTTAGTCAAAACATGTTGAAATGAAGTATTGTGGTCGCTAGGTGGCAGTAATGGCATTAGACATAACCTTACATTACATTACCTTAAAACTGCATGAAGTCAGCCATGACATGTCCGACATGATAGAGTGAAAAAAAGTTATCTTGCCAATGCGTGTGGAAGTGGTACGTTTTTGGCTTCTTAAAGGGATAGTTTGGATTTGTTGACATGAAGTTGTATGACATCCCCATCAGCAGTGTAGTACATCAACAGTGACTTCCCCCCCAATTGGCCCCGCGAGTCCAGTTCTGGTCGGATTTCCGTGACGAGGAACATAGTTCTGCTTAGTTGCCGCGTCATTTAAGTCAAGAATTTGCCCTCTCAAAACATGCGTTCAAAGAAGTGATACATTTGCATCATAAGAATGCTTCCTCGAGAAAATCAGACCTAAAAATCGCTCGCCGTTATATTTGTCTCCCGCCGTATCCGTGCTCACTGTCGCATGTTCATCCTTGTGTATGTGATGAAGACGCTCGCATCTTTTCCTGCGACGGAGCGCCGCGGCCATCTTGTTTACATGTGTGTCCCACAGCGTGACACAATGCATTACTCTTTTGAATGCATATTGTTTTGAGAAGCCAAACTCTTTACTTAAATGACCCAGCAACTAAGCGGGACTGAGTTCCTCGTCACGGAACTCTGCTGATGGGGACGTCATTCAACTTCATGTCAAAAAATCCGAACTATCCCTTTAAGTTTATAAGAAATAAATGCGAGGCTAACAAGCTACCTGCAGCATAAGAGTTACGCAATGTGATGGAAACAATGAATAACGGGAGTGTAAAGATGACTACAGGCGTGTTATTTTATCTCTACAGGCCTCTAATAATGTTAAAAAACGTATTTAGAAGGTCATACACAGGATTTCTATGCTCGAACTACGAAAATATTTCATTTATTAACATTGACTCCTAAATTGTTTAAATTTGTTTATCGGAATGAAACCAATTAACAGCAATAAATGAGTAAAATAAGAAAGAAGGAAGAGCAGCGCTGTCTGCTGGGGAAGGGCCTCTAAAAGCTATGATCTCTCACATTTAACAATGATGTGCTTTTTTTTTAGGCAGGGACAGAGTCGGACAGAGACTCTCGTTCCAAATCTACAATATGTCGCCTAAGGTGGCAGACATGAGAAGAACTGCCACTTCACATTGGTTTGATTCCTGCTTAGAGAAGTACTTGGGGAGAAAATGGCAAGAAAAAAAAACTGCCAGTCAGATACTATAAGATAATAACTCTCATGAAAGAGACTTCACGCTGTCAGCCTAAGAGCAGCGTGGATGGGATCACGGTTGTCACTGTCAATAGCCTCGCTGCTGTCTCAGCACCAGGCAGAGAGCCTGACAAAAATATCAAAGTAAACACAAAAGCCTTAGTTTGCTATCAGCGTGTCGTGTATGTAAATGGACCTGACACCACCTTGCCTGTCACTTTAAAAGAAGTGTAATTAGGAATCTGCATAGGCTGTTGCACAGCGTCAGACAGTCGATATTGGCTTTGAAGCAAGCCTTCCACCTGTTACCCTCAATTTACTGGATGAATTCATCAAGGGCCAATGCCGCCTTATTGAACTGCAGCCATGGATTCCAAGCAGGGGTATTCAACTAAAATTCAAACAGGTCCAGTTGGAGAAAATGTCCTCAAGCACAGCAAAGGACATCATAATGTCTGACTTGCATTAAGATTTAAGTAGCTTTGTACTTCTATCGTCTACATGTAATCAACAACTGATTGTCAGGCTTCGGCTTGGCAGATATCTCGGTTATCCTGGCTCAATTTATCCGTGACCCGGTTTCACACAAGAGTTTTGACATAAGTTACCCTGGAGATTTATTCTGTGGAGTTAGCCTGCTCCAGACCAGGCTAAGGTCCAGGATCTGTTTAATCTCATGTCTTATCTCGATCAGCAGCCACCATAAACGGAAACCAATAATTAACCCACTGCCCACCACACATTGTTATCACATTCAACTACACCCACTGCTATCAACATTTGCGATCATACATTTCAATCCATCCAACCATCCAACCATCCATCCATCCATCCGTCCATCCATCCATCCATCCGTCCATCCATCCATCCGTCCATCCATCCATCATCTACCGCTTATCCGAGGTCAGGTCGCAAGGGCAGCAGCCTAAGCAGGGAAGCGCTGTGGTCAAGCTGTGTAATAAATAAGTAAATTCAGCTCAATACTTTGGTTGCATTATTTTAAATTCTTTGAAGAGCTATTTTCACAACCATGTTCAATCCCACAAATCCATGTTTGTAACAAAACCTTATTATTATTGAAAAAACAAACAAACAACCAAAAACGATCGGTACCGGATCGGATCAGCCAGACTATAAAAAAAATCGGATCTGAAGCCAAAAAATGTGGATCGGTACATCCCCAGTTTAGTCCTAAACTTTGTGCTTCGTCTCACAGTGGCGTTTCTCATTGCTACTTTTGCCACAGTCTCATGTGAGACTGATTTTGTGCTTCCAGAGGGAGAAGGAACATACAGTAAATGATTCTGTCCATTCCGAGTTGAAAGCGCTATTTTCCCTGTCCACTTCCCTCTTCTTCGAGAGTACCAAGTCTATTTACTTTTCTGTTGTCTCCTACTCATCTCTCTGCCCTCTTTCTCCGTATTTATCTTATTTGCCCTCATGTCACTCATCTCTCTGTCCTCTCGCACTCGTTTTGCTCTACGTTCCCCGCATGTCACTCGTCTCGCTGTCCTTTCTCTGCGTATCTCTCACTGCCTGGAATACACGGATTGTTTTTGGTCATCTGATAAACCAGTACCGTAAAGTCGAAAAAAGATGCAGCGCCAAAACTTAAAACCCCACCAAAACTGAAATACTGTAAATTCCGAACTACCAAACCTCATGGTTAAAAAAATAAACATTGTCATTTTTTGGAAAATGAGGTGGTGGAAAAAGTTAGAATGTCACAAGAATAAAGTCAAAATATTATGGGAATAAAAGACACAATTTTACAAGAAAAAAACTTGTAACATTATGAGGTTGAAATAGTTAGAAAATGTAAAAAATAAAATAAAATACAGCAGAAATTTTAAAAAAATAGCTGTAATTTCATGAGAACAAAGTCAAAATATTCAAAGTAAAAAGTCATATTCTAATGAGAAAAAAGGAACAATTTTCCAAGAATAAACTTGTAGTATTATGACAAAAAAATCATGTAATTTTAGTACCGTAGAGTGGAAATACTAAGAAAAATGTTTGTTTTTTTCCAGTTGTAATATTATAACAAACAAAACAAAATAAAGTTGTATTTTAAAAAGTTATAATATGATAATGGTTGAATTTATTTGAACATGCATAAAAGTTACAGTGGAAGACGTCACATAGTACAATTCACAGTTCTGCATGTTCCAAAGGAGTAGGAAGACGCAAGGTTTATGGGAATAAAGTCAACATATTATGGGAATAAAGTCAGAATAATACAAGAGAAATCATTTATTTAAGACAAAAGTTGTAATATTAGGGAAAAAAACCCCAGCAAAAATGCAAAAAAAGACCAACGTTATACTAATAGGCTTTTTCACCTAATGCACAAAGATGAGATGCAGTTTTTTCTTGAAATATATATAACTTCTGAGCAGATCTTTACAAAATACCAAAGTGGCCCTTGCATTCTTTCATTTTTCACTATCTGGCCCTCGCTGGACACCCCTGCTTTAAACCTTGCAAACCTACCTACACTCGGTGTTCCCAGCATCACTAGTCAGCTCAGGTGAGACGCAAGACTCTTTTTTTGCCCATCGGAGTTCAACAGTTGCTGCTGTCCAAACAGTTGCAGAAGCTACAGAAGCTGTAATAATTCTAAACTTGATCAAACTTACTTCAGATTTGTCAGATCGAAACACGATTGTTATTAGCGTCTATTGCGGAAAGGCACTACTTTCTGTTTCAGCACTCTGAGCATCATGGGAACTGTAATTCTTGTAGCCACAAATTAGCCGCATCATTGTTTAAGCTACAGGGTTCAAAACGTGTGAAAAAAGTAGTGGCTTATTGTCCAGAAATTACACTATTTAATAACTTCCTGACTACGGGTCCAGGTCCGTACAGGACAACGTCAGCGTCCCGCCAGTTAATGACCTACGCTTCAAATCAGGCCTTTTATTAAACACATTTTATTTGCACAAAGCTATGATTTATTTCTATCTTCACATACCCAAAGGAGCAAAACTTTTTACATTTCTCTTTGTTGCTCAATTATGTTCCAGGTCTGCAAATCATTTCCTGCCATAACTCCTCAGAGACTTTTGTGCGTGCCCTGTGTCTTAAATGGCTCTCCAAAGTAACCAGTTTGACAGGTATAAAAGTGAAAATAAAATGTTCTAAGAGATGTAGGCTGCTTAAAATGACTCAGTGGAACTGACTACTGTAACCTCTAATATGCTCTTAGGAAACCTACTACAGTACTACAGTAGTACTGCTTGATATGAAGGATTGGGTCCAGAAGATCACAAATACTTCAGTTTGTTATACATTAGCATGAATAAAGTCATCAAAGGTTTTAATATTGTGAAAAAAGTTGTAATGTTAATATAAAAGTCAGTGCTGAATGAACTTGATTTTTTGTGTAAAAAATGTATCATTTCCTTTATTTCCTATGGGAATAATTGCCTGACATTTCGCAAGTTTTGTTTTCTGTCAGACCGACTTAACAAAAACCGAGGCAACACTGTATATGTTTATAGTCAAAATATAGTCCCTTTTTTTCGTAATACACATTATTTCTTATAATATTTCAACACCGCTCTTGTAATCCTCTAACTATTTTATTATAGTATGAATTACACGACGGCGAATTAGCACTAATTAATAGCTCGTCAGAGTAATGATCGCATCACGTCTATGCTGTTTCCCACTGAGCAAGCATACTGCGCCCAAGTGTGCATTTTTTTGTCTTGTAGATCAACATGGGTAAATGAATTTGATAAAAGGGCTTATATAAACCATCTTTATAACACTTGGTCTTACCATTGACAGCCGAAGGTCTTTGTCTTGTTGATATTGCTGAAGAGAGCTGAGAGCATGTGCTGGATTGTGTTCCTTTGTATTTATTTTCTGGAAATAAATTGATTGCCTCTCTGCGGAGGCACAATGTGCAATGATATTCTCTATGAGTGGATTCTCACATTGTCCCAAGACATTGTTGAGGTGAGTCAGACTCCACAACTTTGCTAAACAATGGATTTGCTGTCGCATACATAGTGTTTGCTTTCTTGCATCAATGTTTGTGCCTTTCACCGAAATACAAATGTACCTCACAGCATTCCACGTTCCAAGGCTGAATATAGATTTTCAGTTCTGATTTAGCACCGATAACTGACTTTTAGACTGCCTACTTGCATGCATCACATGACCAATAGCCAACCGTACAGTGTTCCCTCGCCACATCGCGGTTCACCTTTTGCTCTTTTGCAGATTTTTTTTAAGTGCAATTTTGCAAGTTTTTTTTAACAGCATATGTGGTGTGGTGGTGTATTCCAGTGATCTATCAGCGCTCCGTTATTGTACTTACTACTGCTACTAGTAGAGGATGTTGTATAGTATACTGATGTGAGAGTTGAAGACATGTCCAGACGTGTATAATACGTGTATAATATAAAACCACAACAGTCCTGATTGGCCACTGGAGAGCCAGTGGCCAATCACAGTGGCCAATGTGTTCTGTGTTTTGCTTGGCTGTAGACCATTGTCAATCAATCTCCTTTGTGCAGGCCTGCTTGTGTCCTGTTGTATGATCGCTAGCTGCTAGCGGTCATACATGCTGAATGAAGGCAGAAGTTACGCAGTTGTAGGGCGCCTGGAATACTGTAAATGAATCTTCGGTTCACGGAGGACGAGGAGGAGGAATATGTTGTATAACAAGGATACAAAAGAGCCTAACGGCGCCAGGACGAGCCACGATCAGAGGAGTGAAATATGCGTGAGTCACTTAAATTCTTATGTCTGATCTCATAAGTTGATCATTAAAATTCTAACTAAATTTGAACTTTGAGAGTGTTTAAACATGAGAGAAATGTGATACAATGTTAATGCCTGTCTGGGAAAAGTGTATAAAGTGTATGGTGAGGGCTTTTACAGCCTTCAAACTATAATAAAATATATAATAATTGTACAAAAATATAGTTGGCTACTTCACGGATTCCACTTATTGCTGGCTATTTTGGGAAACAATCCCCCGCGATAAACGAGGGAACACTGTATTTACATTTGCATCGGGTGACACCAACACATGGATGCACAGAATTTTAATCATCATTCATTTTCACGGTTCTCGCCTGGAAAAGGGTGGAGTGCCACCTCCTGGTCAGGGATGAGTGAGGGAAGGATGGCGCGTGAACTCGACAGGCGGCTTGGTGCTGCATCGGCCCGTTATGGTGAAGAGGGCTAACACTAACCCTCAATTTACCGTGTGATCTACGCTCCTACCCTCAGCTGTGGTCATGAGCTTGGCCCAACTGAGTTTCCTCCAAAGGGTTGCGGGCTGTCCCTTGGAGATAGTGTGAGAAGCTCTGTCATCCGGGAGAAACTTGGAGTGGAGCCGCTGCTCCTCCGCATTGAGAGGTGCCAAATGAGGTGGCTCAGGCATCTGGTTTGAATGCCTCCCAGACGCCTCCCTAGGGAGGTGTTCAGGGCACGTCCGACTGGTAGGAGGCCTTGGGGAAGACCCAGGACATGATGGAGAGACAAAGTCTCTCACCTGGCTTGGGAAGGCCTCAGGATGCATTAAGAGGAGATGGACGAAGCAGCCAGGGAGTGAAAGCCTGGGCTTCTCACCTTAGACTGCTGCCTCTGTGACCAGACCTTGGATAAGCAGACTCCGTTTCCTGATTGAAAGTTTCCATTGCTTTGTAGCAACCGTCCAGTTGTCTACCTCCAAAAAGCCATAATAATCTTAGGTGAATATCGTCAACAATGATAAGTTACATGATAGTTTTTCCACCAAAGACTGACCAACCAATCATCTGTTTGCTACTCACCTGATGCCAATTGTTTCATTGACGCTGATATATTTAATATCACTAGTTTCATGTTTTTGCGTATATTTGACCTAATTTAATCCTTCCCTTCTAGTTGTGTACCTCTGACTGCTTTCTGGATGTGACCTTGTTTTGGATCTCGCTCTGAGCCGTAACCCAAAGACACACACACACACATGCACACATTTTCTACCTTGATAAAGTGATTAAGGGCTCAGGCATCCTGCATTTGGTTCCAGCACCAATGCATGACACCCCTTTTTGCTGGGAAAGCAAAAAGTAACAGGAAGTCGACTCAGCCACAGTGACAGCAAATATCAAATGTAAAGATTAAGATGATGGGTTGAATTCCTACATTAACTTAAAATATCATGTCTTCCTTAGAACTATCTCTCCATGTGAATATGCTGAAAGCTCCCAGGCACATGCTAATGGGTTAGCAGTCAGGGGGTCAGGAAAGGTATTTATCGCTATAAATACCTGACCTGTAAGGCCATTATAACCAATCGAGCACCTGAAAAAAAGTTACTTCCGTAAAAGGCACGATAGCAACAATTGTAAAAAGATTACAAGTATTTTTCAGTATTGGTAAAACCATTTATCTATTGGACATTTAAATGTCAAATCCCGAAAAGTGTCTTAACGTTTGTAAATAGCCTAGATCGTAAGCATTTACTCATTAAAAGGCAGGTGTCTATGTTCCGAGTTCCCTGGTAATGATATGAATACTAATAATTGTTTGGATGCCCTACTTAGCCTCCATGTAGCAACAGCAATTTCCTGCATAATATTACAGAAGTAACATTTTTCCAATCATTGCATAAACACTGTATGTGTTATTTCCCTCTAAACTTTGACATACTGGTTATGTGTGTGAGCTTGTGCAGGAGCAGGCTGTGGAGCGTTCTTTTAATGGTTCTCCTCTCCAGACAATGCTCGGCAGACAGCTTTTTAATAATAAATGCACCACACACCACCACTCCGTTTGATAGTCTCTTCCATTGCAACAAAAGGCAGAGCACAGTGGTTTCCTCATTGCTCATTAAAGTTAATATAAACAGCTCAGCCACAAACAGCTTGACAACATCATTTCGAAGGTTCATTAGAGGACTGTAATCAAAACATTTAGCTAATTGGCTTGACGACTGCTCTACATTAGCATCGGTCTGCGATTGCAAATCTACACAGGCTTTGACGATTTGCAACACCCGCTGTACGAAGTACAACAATTAGAATGCGGCTGCTTGCTGTGATCCGGGAGTAAAAGTTTATTATTGACCAAATTAGATGAAGACAAAATGAATTTGTTAATGGTCTGAACTTAAAAAAATATGTCATTATTATTACTGAAACCCAGGACTATCAAAAGTGCGCCTCAGGAGCCATCTGTGGCCCACCGCACATTCTAAAAATATAACTTAAAAAGAACACTAAAAATAACAACAACAGCAAAAATGGAAAACTCCGCAGTAATTTTGCAAGAATAAAGTCAAGATATTGAGAGAAAAAAGTTGTAATTTTAGGAAAATAAAGTCGTCATATTATGAAGAATAATAATGGAATTAATTGTTTCACCAAACGTGGGACATTGAAAGGTGGAAGAAAGTTTTTTATTCTCTTATGAAAAAAATGTAACCTGGACAATCCTGATGGCTTCCAGCGTTACTGGCATGACAAGGAGATCCCACCTGAGATGTTTCCCACACCGCACAGTGGAGGGGGCTCCATCATGATCTGAGCTGCTTTTTCCTTCAATGAAACAATGGAGCTTCTGGTTGTTCAGGGGCGTCAAACGGTTGTTCAGGGGCTATGTGGAGATGTTGGAGGGGGCATCCCTCATCAGTGAAGGCCCTCGTCTGTGTGGTAATGAAGACTTTTTCAACAGGACAACACTGCAGTTCACAAGGCCCACTTCTTCCAGAGGAATAACGTCACTCTTTTGGACGATCCTGCATGTTCCCCTGATCTAAATCCAATTGAGAACATTTGGGAATGGATGGCAAGTGAGGTTTACAAAAATGGACATCAATTCCAGACAGTGGGTGCCCTTCGTGGAGCCATCTTCACCACCTGAAGCAACATTCCCACTAGCCTCCTGGAAACACTGGAATCAAGCATGCACAAGTGAATTTTTGAGGTGATTAACAAGAATGGCACACTACTCAGTCCTGTACATAAATAAGGAACTATACTATAAATAAGGATTCCCACTTTGTGGAAATTCACTGATCAGGTCTGGAACCAATTAAATGAATTGTGTTTCTGTACTGTACAGTATTTACAGCACCAAGACACAGGCGGCAGGTCTGGAACCAACTAAAGATGTAGCTTGCAACACAACTTTATTACTACACTAGGTTGAAAAAAATCAGCAGAATCATTCAAGTTCATAATAAACCACTTAATTTTTATAACCATCTCTAATTAAAGCTTTTATGCAGCATTCAGATCAATCACACTGCTAAGAACCTAACTGCAGCAGAGTTATTTGTTGATTGTACGAAGGGAACATTACAAAGTAGATTAGTAGGTTGCTTGACGGCTGAAATATTTGCATTCTAATTGTGTTTACTCACCAGTTTAGTGGTTTGGAAGAGCTACAGGGAAGCTTTATGAAATTCTATTTTTCTTTCCAGCAGCCTCGGACCATTAGGCCAAATGGTAATGAGAATTTATGTTATTATATTGTCCCCAGCTGAGGGTCCGTGTAATGGTTTGACTGTGAACTGGGTCAACTATAGGGGAATGCAATTATATGTCGCCATTTAGTTTGAGCTTTCCATGTCAAATATGTTGTGAAATTGCACATTCATCACTATTATTTACCAAAGTAATTGCCTTGTTGGTGAAGAATAGTCTACACAGTGGATATCAAACGTGCATTAAATCCAATATGATTGGGCACGCAAATGATATCTCTCTGAGAACCACTGAGAACAAATGAAAGCCGTAAGAACATAAAAAGAGCAATCATCCGTGGGCGTCGATGACTCTGCAGGAGACGAGTGTTTTGCCTCTTAAACCCCGTGATCTATGGATGCAGAACGACTCACATCTGGCAAACAAAACCACTTTAATTTTGCTTTCCGCTTCCATGCTGATGCAGACGAAGAACAACTCATATCGGGACTTGTTGCATGCAAGTTGAGGGCCGTACGCAATATCCCTCCTAATGAAACACATCCACATTGATTATGTTCCCCAGACGAGGTCGTCCCTTCAGGGTTTCTCCACCCTTGCCGTTGTACTTCTCAATATCAGTGGCGCAGTATGAAAAGGTCTAGCGTTCTCAGTGTGTTTTTAATTTGCCGATTCCAGCTCAGCACATTCTTGCCATTGTATCGCAAGGTGATGACAACTGTGAGGCCAGCGAATATTGAAATGCTGCTGTTTACAATCACAGGTCCTGATTGTGATGACTCACATTGTGCATTTGTGAGGACTTATAGATCCGCGAGCTCACAAGTGCAACTGCTCCCCTGACGCTCCACATTTGCTGTGTGTGTCAAACGAGGTGTTTGATTCATTGCGAGTTTTATTTAATTAGTGTGAAACTTTGTGAGGCAATCAGACCCTCGAGCGAAAGGCAAGGACGCTCAACGCTTCTGCTGGCATAAAAGAAATGAATTAAACATTACCGTATTTACTATTTTTCATGAAAAAAATATTTTCAATAGTAAAAAAAATACATAAATATAGCAGTAAAATAACAAAAACAATAAAATAATAAATATAGAACATATAAATATTAAATGTATAAACATAAAATAAATAAAAACTCAGTAATTCCACACCACTTCACGCTTCAAATTTCATGGCTTTATTTATTTTTCAAAAATATATGAATAAATAATGCCCTTTTGTGGTCGAATATGGCCTATTATTAATCAAAACAAATGCATATTTAAGCAAATTTTACATATTTTTTAGCTAAATGAAGCATTTTCAAGTATAAAAATGGCTAAATGAGCTAAAATACAAGTAGAAGGCATTCAGAAGACGCTGTGATGATATGTAGTAGGGGTCAGTAGTATTACTGTAATGTTCAGTGAGATGCACAAGCACCAGACTTGATCGCCGGAACAACACATGCTTTTATTGCTTTTCTTGTGAATTATCTCACAACAGGCACAATAATCCCGAACACGGGCAACTGTTGCGGATGTAACCCACGCCAAGCTAAAAGTCAACTCTGAACCACCTGTCACCCCCACCCAGCTGCCCCAGCACCAGAACACATGACAGCAACACACATGCTCACGAGTCTCATTCATGCCTTGTACGTGTACGTGTTATTTTCTGTTGTGTCAACTACATTGGTTAATACGAGTATAGGGGTGTCATTTCTACTGTATTTTGAAGGTCGTAAACAGGTTTTCTATGCTCCAACTATGCTTGGGCCTGGAACCAATTAACCGTTTAAACGATTACTGTATTACTGCCATGTGTTTTAGCTGCTCTCCTCTAAGTTTGCTAACTTCCGCAACATTTCAGCCATTTTTTTATGGGTCTCTCTTGCTGCTGCATCTCTCCATCACATCACCTGTGTGTGTGTGTAGGTGTGTGGGTGTGTGTGTGTGAGTGACGAGGAGAAGTTGCCCGGGGGGGATCTTCCAAACATGCTGGACAATGTTGCAAGCAGCAGAATGTTCTCCACAAAATCCCCAGACTCTGTGTGAACTTTGTGTCCTCTGTTGTGGATGTCGGGTCTTCCTACTGTCGTCATCGAGTCTGACAGTTTGGTGGTACTAGTGGCACGCTGGAGGTCGGCTTGTTGGACTCTGGCAGTGCTATTCTTGATCTAACTTAAGGGTTACTGCACTTCACCTCTGCTGGTGCACTGGCCTGTCTCCTGGTATCTCCTCCGTGTGCTGGAAGACACGGTATACCTGACACACGAGGTTCTGCACTTCCTGAGCATCTTGTGTGGCCTGCAGATATCACTGAATACTACAAGTGCTGGAAAAATGTAAAACTAGCCAGAAATGATGATGCAAGGGAGATGTTCGTGGCCACTACCTGCAGGGGGTTAGAGGTTGTCTTGTTAAATTCCACTCTTTTCTACGTGTTGTCTGTCCCATTTGTTCAACAGCAGGTGAAATTGGTGGCCAACAGGGCTGGTTGATGTCCTAGAAGTGTGCGATTGACTCGGCATTACACTGTGATCATTGTGTGTGTGTGTCTTCCCTTTCATTTGTAGCAGCATCAGTCTTACACTAAGTATTATAAGCCAGTACAAAACAGGAGCTGGTTTTGATTCCATACAAAACCTTTAGCTTTACAGACGCGCAATGTTTGATACTCCAGACTGATCAGTAATCAAAGGAGGCTCAGACCTGTTGGAACCTGATCAGAATACAGACATGAGGTAATCAGCTGCTCAGTCACCAAACAAGAGTAGTTACTGTGTCTGCAAACAACTGTGTGCTCTGTGTCAAAGTGCCATCTAGTGTTGGATACGCAGTCTGCTTTGACACGCTGCAATGTTGAAAGCCAGAATCCTGTTGATCAAAAAACATCAACTGAATCTTTATCATTCATCAGGGTGCTTTCTTCCAAGTTAAAACAATCCCGAGTTTCCGTAGGATCATTTCAAAAAGGAAGGACGTTATAGCAGGGTAGATGATTCGGCAGAGTTTCATTTCAAGGTTTTTTTTCAACAGCTTTTCCTCAACTTCTGCTCTGAAATTGATTTGTGCAGCGAAAGCAGCAGAGTCCCAGGTGCTCTTATTCCCCCCCAAAAGTGTTATCTCCAAGTGGCCTGACAGAACCTCGGGCGAAGACGACAAACACTTCCTATTAACAGCTGAGAACAGGAAACGAAATCGCTTGAAATTTCAGTGGATCCTGGCAGCGGTACAATGGGTTGGTGATGGTACTGGCTTATTTGTTTCGAACACACTTAACAGGTAACACGAAGGAACATCATTTTCTGAACTGGTCCATAGTTTTTGAGTTCCTTGCTTAGCTTTACTCCATATGATGAAAGGTTTTTAGCGTTGTGAGAGAATACAGATGTTTAAAATATAATTTCCCCCTGAGATTAAATCCTAATTTATGTTACTTGTTTGACTCTTTTCCAAAATACAATGGAACCTCAGTTTTCAATTGCCCCAAATTTCGTAAGATTCTGTTTTTGCACTGTCTCGGTTATCGTACAGTACTGCATGGAACAAACTAGTATTTTACCCTTTGGTACACAGAATAAAGATGTAGACGGATGTTGGATCACATGCCCAGCACCAAATCTTGCGATACTTTGCTTATCCAATACTACAGTAGTATAGTTTAGTGATCAAATTTAAATGAGAAAGTTACACAAACTAGTCTGTTTGTCCGCATACTGTATCGTTCCGCGGAGTATCCAAACAAAGAATCCCACACGTTGGTGACTCAGTCATATAATTAATACACTATGTATACATTTATCCCTTTCCATCTATGCATTTTCTTCTGCTTATCCGGGTCCATGTCGCAGGGGCAGCAGTCTCCACCAAGAGGACACTGAGGCGTTCCCAGGCCTGCTGTGAGACATGATCCCTCCAGCGTGTCCTAGGTCTGCCCTGGGGCTTCCTCCCGGCTGGGCATGCCCGGAACACCTTCACCAGGGAGGCGTCCAGGAGCCATCCGGACTAGATGCCAGAGCTACCTCAATCGGCAGGAGCTCTACTCTGAGCTCCTAGATCGACCGGTAAATTAGCTCTCTCTTAACCATGAGGGTCCGGTACAGCGACCGCAATACTGCAGACGCTGAGTCGATCTGCCTGTCGAGCTCACGCTCCAGCCTTCCCTCACTTGTGAACAAGACCCCAAAATACCCCCAACCCAGTTTGCAATCCACCCTTTATTTATGTATCCCTTTCACTTGTCATTTACATGAATAGTTTTTTGCATGTAAAACTGTTCTTGTTCTATATTTTTGTGTTTTGTGCTAACATTTTGGAGTATTCGGTTTTAGACAATCCCAAAAATCAAAGCAGTCTATATGTTAATCAAGGATCTGACCAGAAGGTCAATGAGGCAGCATTTTGGCCCAGAAGTCACTTAATAGTTCAGCTCCATTGCTTCTCTCAGGAAGGATTTCACCCATTAATTCGTGCCAGTGGATAAACAATGACAGCGAACAAGACCGTGTTTGACAGCAGAGTGTCTGGAAGATGAAAGATGTGGAGGAAAATAATCCTTTAATGAGGAACTGTGATTTATAATCCCTCCACTGAATGTGGCATGAGTGATTTTGATCTAATGACATCAAAACAAAAACAACACAGATAGTGGTCCACTTTGGATTATATACCCTGTAGCTCATTTTCATAGAATTGTAAGCTTTACAAAAAAGCCGGCTAAAACACAGTCAAACTTTTTTCATCAACATCAAAGCAAGAAGTATTGTTGTGTAGCTATTTGTTGGCACGATTACATAAAAATTACAAATTTAAATTTCTTTGTGGAGGCCTTGAGGATGATCTCAGTAAATCTGATGTGAGTCAAAAAGGAAAATGACATATAAGATACAGAAAAGATTATATTTTTGCCTTAGAAAACAGTCAGGTCGTCTTGGAATGTGGGAGTACTCGCAGAAAACCCACGCTCGCACAGGGAGAACTTGCAAACTCCACACAGAGATTCGAACCCAGATCTTCCCGATCTCCTTACTGTGTGGCCAACATGCTAGTTTAATTCATTTAATTCTGAATTGTGGTAACACAAAGATTTTCTGTCCAATCTCTTCTAGTTGGTAAGCTGCGTGACCCAGTGCAGGTAAGAAGCCTTTAATGGGCTCAAGCAAGAAAAATTAACAGAGAGTGTCGTGCAAAACAGCGTAACATAAATACTTAGGTCAAAATACAAAAAGTTCTGTGGGACTACTACTCACATAAATCACAAAGATGTGAACACAACACCATGTAAAGCATGCCATGAACCCGTGTCGCTCACACTCGGTCTAAAAAGCCTTCCAATTACCAATGCGTCAAGCCGAAACTTAACTGAACACACAACACCCGGAAACAAACCGCAAAATAAGAGCGCAAATCCAGAAATACGGAAAACAACCCAAAACAAGAGCACGCAGAGCGTGACAATTGCTAACATGTGGTGGTGTTCTTACCATTTTGTTTTAATATATATATATATTTAGAGCGAGTTACATGGAGTCCCTTTAAGAATGCAATCCAAAAATAAGTAACTAAAGATTTTAAGTAATCCAATAGCTCTACGATGCTAAAAGACACGTTTACCAAGTTCCAAGCGGGATATTTCCTACTTCTCAGCCGTATGAGCCTACATTAACATGATTGGACAAACATCTTTGCTAACAGTTTGCTAACCTCGGGGTTGTGCTAGTCTAGTAGAAGATTCTAAAGTCACCTTGGTTATCCTGCATCATACATACCAGCATATTAAAGTACCACTTACTGAAATGGTGTCCTCTTCCTCAGCCATTTCATATTATGTGAACATGAGGTATATTCTTGAAATGAATCACCACACAAACATATTGAACGAGTCATTATGCCGTATCCGGTAAAGTGCACTACTGCCCCCGAGTGGTCACAAGCGCTATTGCACTTATTGTGTGACATGACAGTCTGGTTGTGACAAAAATAGTCGTAGAAGCCGTGAAAATATGGAGTAATGGGTGTTTATTTATTTTTTTTATTTGGCTTTCGGAACATTGTAAAAATACAATTTAACAATAAAACAGTTAAAATGGAAAAAAATGGCAGTAATTGTAGTGAAGAATATAGTGAAAATATTAAAAGAAAAAATGTGTAATCAAACGAGAAAAAGTCATAATTATTTATTACGATAAGAGCGTACTATTACGAGGAAAAACAACACAAGTTAGTAGCGTACTGTTAAAATATTTTTTTAAAAACAAGTTTTTGTAATATGTTGTAATATGAAAGAAAAGAAAAGTTGTAATTTTTGGAAAATCAGGTTGCGATTATAATGTTACGAAAGCACAGTCAAAATATTACGGAGCTAAAGTCATAATTACGAGAAGAAAATTTACAAGAAGAAAGTAGAAATAAGAAAGTAGGAAAAACAGCTGTATTTTTATGAAAATAAAGTAAAAAAAAAAACGAAGAGAAAAAAGTCCTCTTCTAACAAGAATAAATTGGTAATATGAGGAAAAATAATGTCATTTTAGTGACATTGAGTTAAAATATTTTTTTTTAATATAGGGTTTTTTTTTAAGTTATAATATTATGACAAACAAACAAAACAAAATAAAGTTGTAGTTGATGGAAAAATAGGTTAATGTTCTGGGAATAAAGCCACAATATGGAAATAAAGTCATAATATTATGCAAAAAAATAATAATTCCAATGATTATTAAAGAAGAGTTTTAATATTTGGAAAATTAAAAAAAACACAATTAAAATGGGAAAAAAAGAGCAAAGACTGGACTTCATACTAATCATACGCTTTTTCACTTACATGAGAAAACAGGGATGCATTTTTTTTCTTGAAATATATATAACATCTTAGCATATCCACATGTGTTGCTTTACAAAATATCAAAGTGGCCCTTTTTTCACTATGTGGCCCCCAGTGGAAAAAGTCTGGACACCCCTGGCCTGAGGGGTCTCGGCCAGCACCTCATTGATGGATTCATTGATGAAGATTGGTCATGGCAAGGTGTAAACAGCGCTATCTGTTCAGGCACACCGTCGATGTTGCGTGGCTGTAAATTGGCTTAATGAGGTTTCCCATAAACTCCTGCTGGGAACTACATCACTCCCCATTTCTTTTAAAGACATTTTAATTGATTCTTATTTAAAATCACTGCACCAGCAGATCTGCAAGGATTTGTGGCGTCCGTGTGGGTCCGGAATGAAACCATGATATGATGTAACATCTGTGTTGGCTAAATCCACAGCGAAATTACAGCAAGTCAAGTACAAATCCATTTGGAAGTTATTTTGAGGTGAGTCATTCATTTCACGCTTGACCGCTACAGCGAATCCAATGCTTCCTCAACCTGCCAAATCCTACTTTAAACCTCAAGTCCACTGGAGGTGAGATAGTGTACGTTTCTAGCAAGCAAATGTGGGTTGTATGTCCTAAAGGAGGTCAATATTGAGTATATATCAATTTACCCTTTGTTGCAGTCAGCAGCTTCTATTTATCGGGTAATCTGTAATGATAAAATGTAAATACAGATCTTTTCTGTCATTAAGGGTAATTACTAGGACTGTCAAAAATAGTGCGTTAACGGCGTGTACCATGCGCATCATGTCAAGCCACGCGTTGTTTTAACAGGCGGAAGCATAGTGTAGTGTCCCCACACAGTCACACAACGTCTGGCGCTCTTTTGTAACTTTATTCTGACTTGAACACAACAACAGCAGCAGTGCAATTCCAACACAACATTTGTATCTCTAACCCACAAACGCGCCTCTAGACCGCCTTTGAACGACGCTTCCTCATTGTCACGAGACCGCCACCAGATGCATTCAGGGATACTCCGAAAATCACAACATATCTTAATTATGCGCGTATGTGTGGTCTAAATATACAGAAAGACAAAGAAAAACAATAAGTCGATATTCTTGTCGCTCACTAATCTAACTCTTACTGCTGAAGTACAATTTGATGCGTTTGAGTATGCTCGAAAATCTACACTCGTGAAACCCTTTTAAATTACCTCATGTCTTTGAACGCAATTCTTCATGGCTCATGATAACAAAGTGTGATTCAAATGTTGTGCTACTACAAGTATTAAAGAGACTACTGTTAACCTATCTTTTAGCTTGATTTTAATTTTCAGTTCATTTGGAGATGTTAATACATACAAATGCATATGTAATTGTGTCCTGCCATTCATCTTTGTCATCATTTATCTTTTTGTTCATAAAATACAGTAAAAATGGCCATATTTCACACATAGTGGTGAAATATGGTGATTAATGGTGATTAGTCGTGACTAATCCATTTGAAAACTGCTTAATTCGATTAAAATTTAGAATCATTTGACGATCCTAGGCATTACACTTAATGACATGAGCTAATTGGCTGAGGAAAGTCGTCTGCCAACTGAAGCAGTACCTCAAGTGACTGACAGAGGGGAGCATTCCACACAATTAAACACAGCAACTCCAATTGAAGACACTTGTGGGATATCAACCTGTGCTGTTAGGAAGCGATCAATTTCCCAATTACAGGTAGAAATGAGAGGCAATGAGCTGCCACTGCATTCCACTGTGTCATGAATAAAGCTTTTCAACTGGAGGTTTTCATTCATTGAGATCGAGGATGTGCTGTTTGTGTTCATTTCGCTGCTTCACTCAATGCGACCGATTGTGATTAAAAAAAAAGGGTATTCCAGTATATTTTACTTTTTTGCCTAAATTAATCATTTTAAGCATAAAAATTGCTAAATGAACCAAAGTACAAATATACCTGTATATATTCAGAAGACACATTCAAAGACGTGAGGGTAGGCTAGGTGTCACTAATGTTACTGTAATGTTGGGTGAGACACACAAGTGCCAGACTGCATTGCCGGAACAACAGCCTTTTATTGCAGGTTCGAATGATCTCACAACAGGCACAATAATCACACATCATACATGCGTCGCAAGCTAAAACTCAACTCTGACCCCCCGTTAACCCCCCCTAGCACCAGACACATCAGATGGTAAGTTTATACTGCTATACAAGCTGTACACTGACTACCCTAAAGCTTACCCAAGTTTCCTTCATGTAGCAGTGTCACTTGAGAAGATACACTGTAAGGAAAAATACTGCCTAGGACCCTTAAGTGGCTTTTAATGGTTAAAAAGGTGTCAAGTCCCCCAAATGAGTTTTTTCTAAAACCTGTAGTCCACTTTCTTTAACCCTCCTCCCAGTCCTAAAACAAGATATTTGTAATATTTCCAGTGACTCTTCTTTTAAGGCCCATCAATGCTTTGAACTCTGAGTGGTGTGTTCCTGCTGTTTAGAGTGTAAGGAGTATTTTTTCCACAGAGGAGGAGGCTTTGTGGGCACCCCACCACGTCTTTGGGGCACCCAGCAGGACTCGACTTAACCTGAACTTTACCGACACACAAAATGTGATGTAGGGCTGATTTCAAATGTGTGTGCAAAGAATCCAAGAATGAAAGGCATCTCAAATATTGGTGTCAGGCAGAGTTCACGGCCCGCTCTTCTCCAGGGACGCATACCCAAATGAAGTACCATAAATTAAAAGACCGTCTGAAAGCCTTTGCGCCTGACACTCAGTGTTGCGTAGTGCACTTGAACACCTCATCGCGTGAACAGCCGCATTGATAGCACAGAAAGGAGACGGATGTAAACATGGTTTACTTGGCACGAGAGCACCAAACATGGGGCATTGAAAAATGGAGGAAAGTTTTATTCTCTGATAAGGAAAACATGTAACCTTGATGGTCCTGATGGCTTCAAACGTCACTGGTGTGAGAAGGAGATCCCACCTGAGATGCACAGTGGAGGCCGTGTGGATGGAGCTTCAGGTTGTGCAGGGGCGTCAAACGGCAGCTGGCTATGTGGAGATGTGAGCACCCCTCATGACTGAAGGCCTGCGTCTGTGTGGTCACGACTGACTTATGCAACAGGACAACGCTGCAGTTGACAATGCCCGCCTGACAAAGAGGAACAAGCTCACTCTTTTAGACCATCCTGCGTGTTCCCCTGTTCTAAATCCAATTGAGAACATTTTGGGATGTATGGACAAAAATGGACATCAGTTGTAGACAGTGGATGCCCTCGGTGAGTCCCTCTTCACCACCTGGAGCAACATTCCCACTAGCTTGATGAAAACACTGGCATCAAACATGTACAAACCAATCTTTGAGGTGAGCAACAATGTCGGTGCTGCTACTCATTACAATGTCCTTTTTTGAACATTTTATTTCTATTTTGGGGGGCTATAGTCTTCAACTTTTGATCAACATCCTATTTCACTTTAATGACTTAATGGCTGGCAATAAGATCCACAAGAGGGAGCCGGAGGAGCCCAGAGGAAAAACTTTGAAATAGTAGGTTTTTTTCCATTTTGAACTTGTATTGGTACATGTTTGTATATTGTATATATGAGTGTTAAGTTGCTGTGCGATGAGTTTAGTGCTCTTTGTAAGATGACACCGTGAGTCAGACTGTTATATTGTTATACTGTTATATATAATGACCTTCTGTGATTTCCAATGGGTTGACAAGCTTGTTGTTGGGTGCACTGATAGCTCCTGATTGGCTCCTGCCAAAAAAGAGCCACCGTTTCCTTGCTGATTCGCGAGCGGCATAGTATTTAAACAATTAGTAGTAGTTCTGAAGTGAAGGAGATATCATGAGATTAGAATTTAGCCATAAATTAGCCGCACCGCTGTATAAGCCGCAGGGTTCAAAGTTAAAAAAAAAAGCAGCAGCTTGTTCACTGGAAATTACGGTAGAAAAAAAATGTTACAACTTTGTGAGCATGCGGGGATTGACTTTACTCTAATTTGTATCAAGACTAAAATCTGATTACAAAAGAGATGTTCAAGCAAATCAACAGCTCCTTGTGGTAAAGCTGGAACGCGGACTGCTAATATACTGTCGCTAACCCCGAGGAGATTTCCTACGTAAATACACTGGGCAGCACTTATTACACGGGTCTCAGTGACTGATGTACTGGTAATAGCCAGCTTAGGCACACACTGACCAGAGCTACTCTTTGAAAAATAAACTGAAGTCATTTTAACAATCTGCTTTTGCCTTCTGAACCGGAGGGACTGGATCTTTCAGGCTTCCTGGATCTTTCTGGACAAAATCACATGTTCAAGTAGATTAGCGAGCGTCGGCAAAAACAAAATCCATCCGTGTGAGGATGGAATTAATACCAGGAAATCATTAAAGTTGTTAAAACCAGAAACACTCAAAGTATTACCAACTCTATCTTCCTATAAATGAAGCTATTCATTCTTAGGGACCTGTTTAACAGGGGCGACAAAGCACAGCGATATTTTTGGAAACACTCCAGAATCATTAAGAGATCGCATTCCCCCCTGAAATGAAGAATTGTAATATGCGCCATTAGATGCCATGTCTTGGTCAAACCCACCCCACAGGAAACAGACGTCTGCGGGGACATCTGCTTTCAATTCCTACAGGTTGACGTTGTCCACTCGTCAACTCTTTCTCCGGTCCTGTGTGCTGTTCATTTTTAGATATTTCTCATTTGATTGTGCTTTCAGGAGTAGGTTTATTTTTTCCTGATATGACGCTGGAAATTGTAAGGAAGAATAAAATACGAACAGGATTTTGTCTTAATGATGGAACACTTGGGTTTGCTTTGGAGTTGACAAACAAGACCTGCCAACATGCACGCGTTTTTCATACTTGACCCATGAATGCACTCGTACGCTTCGCTCCTCTCCGGTTTTCAGTTCAGTCACCGAAACCTGGATTGTGCTCCTGTGTCGCCACACCAGCGTACGCTACATCGGCTCGCTCCTCCCGTTGCAAATTCTCTCGTGTAGCATGACGTACAGAAAAAAGTCGGACACGAGAAATGATAAAGTCGCTCGCCTGTATTTCACTCCTGTGCCTTTCGTCCTGCAGCCGTTCCGCTGTACTGAAGCGTTTTGTTTCCTTGTTAAAACGTATTGCTGCAGCACTCGTCCTGTTGCAGTCCTCCGCCTTTGAGCCAAAGATTCATTTCCATGCTGGAAAGCAAGCAAGCTAGCGATGACACAGGAGACACGGCACAAAGGAGATGGATTGACAGTGGTCTGCAGCCAATCAGGACGCAGAAAACAATGGGTGGTGCAGACAGACAGAGAGGGAAGAGAGAGACACCCAACTTCCCGCAAAGCAAATGTTCTTAACGGGCCAGGCTCGGCCGGTAACAGCGTTCGTATGCTGTAAGAAAAACAAGAAGCACTAAAAACAGGGAACATTGTAACAGTTGCTTTGATGCAAGCTCTTCCCCTTCCTGTCATGTGTGTGTCTACCTCCTCTCATGATGCACTTCTGCCACATTAAAATTGCCCTCAAGCCTAATCCATTGGTGAGGAGTTGCATCATCACCTCCGTGAAAGACGTATAAATACGTTGTCGGGATCAGGCGTTAGGGTTTATGAAAACGCACAGCTACGTCTTTGGCATTCAGTGAGTTAAAAAACAAAAACAACCTCCAAAAATGGGAAAAAAACAGACCAAAATGCATTAATGTGACTAATAATCACACAAAATTTGTCTTTAACTTTATATGTTTTTTAAGCCTTTTTACAAAATAGGAACTTGAGTGTCCAGCTTGCAACATTTACTAGCTGCATGTCCCTTGAATGAGCCTGATTGGAAAAGAGCTGCACCTGTCAGCAGATGCAGGCAAGGGGAGGCCATTAGACGAGTGAACGCCATTGATTTGTTTGTTGATTCTTGCCTGAGTGACACACAAAGTATGTTTCTGCAGGGTGTTACATTACACCCGGTAAAGTGCAGTCTGCAGTCACACGCGCTTATTAATGCTTTTGCAGGATACGTATCGATCGCTTCTCTGTCAGCGCCCTCGAGGCTTGACGTACTCACGGCCAGGTGTAAAGACTTGCAGACATTTTTGCCCAATTAAGAAAAGCTGACCTTTTAAGAATTACCCTTGTAAGCCTCTTGCAAACACACAAAAATAATCTCCATGTCCTGCAGCAGAAAGCCGCCGTGAAATCAAAGACCAAAATAAAAATTGGCTTTCTTTTCCTGTTGATATAACAAACCAATTAACGTTCATTTCCTGCCCGTGTAAGTACGGCCTGAGCTCTGGTTTCCTGTTTGTTTCCCGCGGGACGGACACGCTGGCAGCAGAGCGGCTTGCCTTGTTTGTGGCCCGACCACATGCACGCATCGCTCGCTTCTTCTTAATCGCTGCCTTATCACACCACATTAACCTCACGTAAACACTGGCGTGAACCCGGGTCAGGACACGACGATGCCGTGCATGTGCACAAACAAATGCAAAGAATGAACAGAATCCATCTAGATAAATATTTTATTGCTGCCATGGTAATACTAGGAACACTCCTATCCTGTAAATGACATGAAAGCTTTCGGAACACCTTATTATTATTATTATTATTATTATTATTATTATTATCACTGTCCAATCAAAAGCATGTATATTTATTGCCTTCAGTGTTAAAAGTCACAGTAATTACTATTTTCAAACGTTACCGACAATGAAATGTGGTTATCATGCACTGATATCAGCAACGCTTCAGTCGCTACTGCTCTCGACTCCTACACAGGAAGCTAAATAGCTAGTCAACAAGAGTGGTGCTTGCTCACGCGCCGGAAAACACCGCCTCCTAGCGTGTTGGGAGAGAACTGCAAGTCGCAAGCATCGTCAAATGAAGCACGAGCCACTACCAAAGCTAAAGCCGACATTTTTTTTACACATTTGATGGTTTAAAAAAAAAAAAGTACCACAATAATTACTTTCCCTGGTAACTAATTACATTTATGAAGGAGGGATTTCGTTATTAATTTCATTCATTGTCTGGGGAAATAACTAGTAACTATAACCAATTACTTTGCTTTACGTAATTTGGCCAACACTGATCATTTTTAACTTAAAAAAATATTCTACAACAAGGAAAAGTACAGGCAAAATTTGGGAATACATGCTTTCCATTGGACAGCGATGCCGTGCATGAAAAGTGATTAAACACGTACATGAAAAAAACAGGCACCGTGCCATCCAGCGTAAAGCAAAACTAATGTAGTTAAATAAATTAAACAAATACAATGAAAATAAGACATTTTTTAAGTGGACACAAAAAACCTGGCAAGCTATTACCACTGATACACAAAGTAAAACATTATTTTTTGACCGTTAAAAACAACAAAAAAAACAATTCAGTGAGACACATTATAGACAATGGTGGTTAGTTCCTGATTTTCTGTTGGAAAAAATATACTGCATATCTATTTATATAATCATATAAACATGTGTGTTGTGTGTTTTTTTTTAATTTTTTTACATTTTGAATAATTCTAAAATACATCTATAATATTTAAACACAATTTATACAAATGTCCCCTGCTGTGATAGGCTATTCTGTAGCATTAAACACTAATTAGTATTCTTCTACTATGGAAGAATAAATTAAAAGTCTGGAAACACTGCGGTTGGCAAGGCCAGGGGGCTTAAGAGCTGATAGATAACACACACACACACACACACACACACACACACGAATTTACACATTCATACCTCCTGCTCTTGAGGTTTTATGCTTGACGGAAACCGTTGAAAAAAATTCATATTCACAAAGCATTCCCTTACGTGCTGTCCTAAGTTTGCAAGAGAGATGCTCCGCCGGCTCTGGTGTACTGTAGTCCCAAATACTTCTACTAGAGGAGTCCGTGTGTACAACAAATACTCTACTGCAGCATAGTCCATGCCTGATGGATGACTGTAAGCGACGCACACAGGAGGACTAGTGAGGATGAGGGGAACGTTGAGGCAGATGGTAGGTTATAATAGTTGTAGTGGTTGAAGGCCCTACTCGGAGGCTTCACTGTGATGTAACCGTTGATAATGCGAACCACCGGGGGAGGCGGAGACTGGGGCATGGCACTGTGGAGACAACAAAGTAGAAAGGGAGACAGTTAGGATTTTAAAACATAGTGAAAAGCAAACTTAACAAGCTTTATACTTTATAGTAATCTGTGAGGTTCCTTATTTGTAAATGGAATATTTAGAAATATATTCCTCGCTCTATCGCCGTTCACATTTCGCGGATTTGCTGTTTCGTGGAATTTTCTCAGTGCTTCTTTTTTTTTTTTGTTACAGCGTATGAACACAGTTACGGGCCGAGCCTGGCCCTTTAAGAAGAACTGCATTGTGGGAAGTTGAGTGTCTCTCTTCCCTTGCTCGTTTGTCTGCACCGCCCATTGTTTTCTGCATCCTGACTGGCTATAGACCATTGTCAATCAATCGCCTTTTTGCCAGGACGAAAAGGCACGGTCACAGGAGAAAAAAATATGTGTGAATGAATTCATAATTTCTTGTGTCCTACCTGTAGGTCGATCATTAAAATTCAAACGAAGTGTTTGAACTTCTTTGAGAGTGTGTGTTTGTTAACGCCTGTCTGAGAAAAGTGTATTTAGTGGGACCTCTAAATATATGACATCTGTGACAGAGCAAAGGACACTGAGGAGGCTCCTTTCCATCATGAACAACCAGCATTCTCCAATGCACAACCTCGTCTCCAAACAGCAGAGCAGTTTCAGTGGCAGATTACTATCACAGTCTTGCTCCACTGGAAGGCGAAGCAGATCATTCTACCTTCACACCATACGGCTTTTCAACACAACATCTCCAGACTGTGACTGTGTGGCCAACATGCTAACCACTAGACCACCGTGCACCCAAGTAATCCCTGTATTTCTACAGTACAGTGGGGTTGAAAATACTTCTTGATTTGTTGACAGAACTGCTGCCGGATTGACAAACAGAGTTTGTGGCAGAGTTGACTTGCAGGACTGGCAGTTGCCGGATAAGATGCCAGGTTGACAGGGCAGATCCACCGGTGAGTACACTT
Source organism: Dunckerocampus dactyliophorus (assembly GCF_027744805.1). Classification (NCBI taxonomy): domain Eukaryota; kingdom Metazoa; phylum Chordata; class Actinopteri; order Syngnathiformes; family Syngnathidae; genus Dunckerocampus; species Dunckerocampus dactyliophorus. The sequence goes on along the minus strand of NC_072835.1, from coordinate 19,445,303 downwards.
GCTAACACTTGAAAGAAGTGCCTCATTACTGCATTCTAGATGGGCTCCAAGCAGGGTCGAGCCACTGCCCAACGTATAGACGTGCATGAAAACACCACAGACAACTGGGACTGTTGCTTCTATGTTTCTGACAGCCTCTTCCTTTTTCACTCAGGCATCTGGTCAGACATTAAAATATACAAAGATGTGAACCATGTTGGCTTTGGAACGTGGGTAAACAGTCTGTTTCCTTCCCGCAGAAGATACAAGGTCTCTCAGAAAACGAGAAAACATTTCTGCAGACTTGATGAACAGAAATGCTGACAAGCGTTCTCTGTTTTCATGATTAACAAGCCCTTTATTTCATCTTCTTCTTCTTTGTAAAACAGTATTTGATTTAAATGAGGTATTCCCAATATGGGAGGTCGCCAGACATGTATTTTGTTACATTTTGATAACTTGGTCATGCCTTGGTCTATTGTTCCAAACCACCCGATGGAACAGTAGAAGCATTTCTCCTGTAAATGATCCATCACTATTGCTCTCACAAAACTGAAAGATAAATGATTACCTCATTCAATCTCGGATATGTTTGCAACTGACCTTAAAAATGGTGTAGCCTAACAGTAACCTGTGCCAGCACTGGGATCACAGTTTATATTTATTTTCCATGTAACTGACTGCCTTCCCATGGTTATTCCCTCCCACAAATGGATAGACGCATGGATAGAATATCACCAAATTAACCTGGTGCCCTCCTGCCTAATCACTTTCAGCAAATACCGGCAGACCACACCTGTGCAGTGGTCTTAGTTTTCATCCGAAAGGTGAGTTTCTTTGGTTGTCCGCTTAGTCACCGCCTGAGGCTACTAAGAGAACCAAAACTGGATTCTTCTGAGGATTTCCCAGGCTGCTGTTTCCACATTTAAGCCACCGATACCAGTGGGGGACTCGTTAGGACTCATTCGTCACTGCAGGGCATGTGTGTGTTTACAGCTAGAGTGTGCATGTAGAATTTGATATGTTGGCTGTTTCAGCCTTGCAGCATCCCAACAGGAAGTGTCAGTCTTGTTCAAAAGACTAACGGGAGACTCTGATATCAAATCTCTGATATCAGTTCTCCCGTACCACTTCTTTGACAAGGATTACTTCCGTCAGTGTGTGACTTCATCCCATTTTTGTCCAATTTCCTGGCTACAGATGTTAGCATGTTAACCTGATCTCGATTCTTCCAAGGATGTTACTGTTGAGCTTGGGGTAGTTGAAGAATCTATACACTTCTAGCATTAAAAATGATCAGCATTTCAAAAAGTTCCGATTGATTTTAAAAGGGGGGAAAGATCTAGATAGATAGATACAAAGAGACATCCATTCATTTCCAGCAGTGCTGCAAAAATGTCAGAATAAACACTTGAAAAAATAAAACCAAGCAAGATAGGAGAGGTAAGAAAAACAAGAAAATAGAATAAGAATAAATAAATACGGAACGGATCACTTCAAATTCAAGTGCAAAATAATACATAATAAGGTTATGAGGCCAGCCTTGTGTGTGTTTTTATCCCCCCCCCCCCCCGTGTTTTGAAAGGTGGCATGGCATGGGGGAGGAATGATCTGCTCAGTATTTCAGTGGAGCAGGACGGTGATAGTAATCTGCCACTGAAACTGCTCTTCTGTCGGGAGATGAGGCTGAGCATCGGATGATGCTTGTTGATGGCTTCACTGATTACGTTTTTTTCATCGAGCATTGACATTTCCCACTTTGTTCGGCCTTCCTTGAACGCACCATAGTTGCCTGCCTTATCTACAGTATGTGATCTATATGATCGGAAATCGTTGTAATTACAACAGGCAAGCAGATCATGAAGATGCGGCTTGGAGAAATGCCCTCTCTAGCGCTAACCTGCAGACCAGGCTAAAGGCTACACTGTGACTCCGACTCCCTCTGTTCGTGGATCATCTTACATTACCGTTGATTGGTTTTATACTTTAAACGTGATTAATAAGTGTGTGGCGCATATTTCGGGCTTAAACCTGGACTGTGTCGTGAGTGAACAATGGCAATTGAAGAGCGAACAGGAGGTTTACAGAGCTGAATCTAATCTAGTGACTTTTGGAGCTCCGTGTTCGGGACCACCAAAATCTAACATTTTTCCCCGGTCACACCTGACACACCTGCTAATGTCGGTGAGTTTTTATGCATGTTTATGACTCCAAATGGGCGAGAACAGACGGAATATAATAAACACAATGAACACAAAAGGGCCTTCACACGCTCTGTGCTTGGCCACTTTTATTGCAAATGTTGATTTGAAATCGCAAGAGAACATTAACGTGACGCTTGCAAGAGGGTTTGAATGGATGTATCAATTGCTTGCGTTTTTTCGCCATTTGTTGTCGTATTTCTGGTATTGTGGTACTCAGTTTTGCAGGCGACAAACGTTTAAGTCTTGGTGGTGTTTTGTGCCCAAATTGACGGCCTCTTACCTCTCTTCTATGCGGACCCACAGATCGTTAAAATGCCTGTGACGCTGTTTCTTCTGCTTGTTCCTCCGCCTCTTCTTCAGCATCTTCTTCTCCGCTTTCTCCAGCAGCTCCAGGCTGTCCGAAGGCAAGAGCATGTGGGTCAACCTGTCGTCCTCCAGGGGACGCCCCTCATCCTCTTCTGAAAGTTCATGGAGGAACGGCTCCAAGAGCGGGGACTCAACTTGTTGGTCCTCTGACTCCATTACGTCAGGTCTGGACGATCTCCTTAAACAGGAAAAGTAAGAAACTGTTGACTGAGCGAGTTTTAGAGAGCTGGAGATCTGTCGTGATATCTGTGCTCTACCACCATTTCTTCCTAAACATGATTTCTGTATTATGGTACATTTACTCACCCACGCACTTACACACATACAGTAGATCTATTCTGTGATAGCTACCTGTACAAGACGTCACGCTACACTGCATAACATGCTTCACTTGCTACGCTAAGTCCATCCTTTCCACAACACTTCATGGGTGGTCAGTCGAGACATAATGGTGGTACGTATGGAATCCTCCTAGACACCTGCCCGCATTCCATATAAGCTGGCTTGACCTGGTTGGAATCTAAACATGCATGTGGGCAGTGGCGGAGCTACGGGGTGGCCAGGGATGGCTATGTTGACTTTGACTTGAATTGTGAAGTGTGAGACAGCTGTTAATATTGGGAGCTCTCTGGAGCAGCATGAAAGGGCATCTAAACTGAGGAGTCTAGAGTTGAAACAGGAGTGCCGATCGGCATCCACTTCCGTATGATGCCCTGCGCGGGTTTGGTTGCTATGATGGGGAGCAGAATCCAGAAGCTATGTATTTAAAGCAAGTCCTTGGCACACAGACGATCCAAAAGCAGTGGCAGCGCCACGAGGTGGTCACTATCCATCTCGACAAAGCAGGCATCAACTTGTTGCCACCCCTGTGTGAGTAATGGTCTCACCTTGGCCACTCCAATGAAACATTTCTGGCTGCATGTGGGACTTAAGAAATCAAGGCTACCTGTATCTATACGCCATGACATAGATTCAGCAAGGTCTAGATAGTGAATTCCATCCTTGGCATTGTTTGCAGTTTGACTTGGTGTATATGGAAACACTTTATTGTAATTAGAAACTGCAGTTCCAACCAGAGGTTGCATGTGAGATGCTGTTGCTGAGCCAAAATACCAAAGAATGAATTTATTTGACTTATTAAGATCATTTGCTAACATCACTGGCATCAGGTGTGGGAGTAACTAACGATATTCTTCCAACAATAGCTGTTTGTGGACTGTCATGGCTGCTGCCAGCACACGGGGTTCAAACTCACTTCGCTCAGACTGAAGTTACAGATGTCCGCCATCTCCTGGTGTAAAATAGTAACTACACGAAGCATCATATTTGTCTCTACGACTTGTTAAATTCAGCTTGTCATAATTTTGCAACTTTGCCGTTTAAAGGGTTAAGTTTAGAAGAAATAACTTCGAGGCTAACTAGCTAGCTTGCTAGCTAGCGGCCGTCTAGAGTCCCTGGAGCGTAATAGTTGTGTCCAGTGTAAACAATAAATAACAGGAGTATAAAGGTGACTATAGGGGTGTTATTTCATGTCTACTGGGCACTAATAATGTTAAAAACTGTATTTAGAAAGTCATAAACAGTTTTTCTATGCTCTAATTACAAAAACATTCCATTTATTAACATTGAATCAGATATTGCAGAAATTCCTTTATCGCGGTCGGGTCTGGAACCAATTAACCGCTATAAACGAGGGACGACTGTATATTAAAAAGTAAAACGGCATCTACAATACATCGCAATGTTGGTACAGTAGTTCCTCCCGCTCCTACTACGTATCAGAGAAATCTGCAGACGAACAATAAGCCCCAACTCCTACACTTGTATTTGTGTCATTTCGCCTTGCCAGTTTGTAGATTTACGATCCACTCTACATAAACTCTCCAGAGCAGAGAAATTACGACCCGAGAAAAGCCATGACACAACTACTCATGTTTTGGGACGTATGGGAGGAAGTGAAAGAACAAGAGAATGAATCAAGTGGATAACAGCCCCGGGCTATTGTCGATTATTTGCAGGCTACACATTTTGAAGCATTACAGGAACATCTGTTTCACATCAACAGATGAGCACATACCAGCTATGAAGTTGCATTAACTTTGAAAATGATTTTCCATTCGGAATCCAGTCAGCAAAAAAAAACAAAAAACAACTAATGTTGGAGTACATTTTTACTAGCAGGAGGCCGAAACTTGTTTAAGCGATAAAATATGAGCTTTTACACACATTGTGTCTTTTCTTGCTCAGACCCGTCGGACAGCATTTTTCTCTTAACCTTGGCTGATGATTCCCACAAGAAAAATGGAAAGAAAAGTCTTGCTGCCCTCAGTGTATTATTATTACATGTGTGTGTGACAGGTGGCAAATGTTAACTGGGAGTGTATACCTGCGTATGGGCTGCCCAGCAGGGGTGTGCTCTACCTCATATCCTTGGCGGCGAAGCACATCAATTACTGTATTGTTGCCCAAGAAGTGACCTGCAATTAAAAGAAGATTTTTTTTCAAATAAATGTACCTCATGACTGTCATACTATACATCAAAAACAATATCAACACTCCATAATGTAACGTATTAACAATGTTATGAAGAAATGCAGGGCCACAGACGCACAAGCTCAGCCTGGAGCGTTTACGGCTTCACAGACAGTCAGACAACACGGGCCTCTTGACGTCGCGAGTCACTTTTATTATTGTTGATACGAGCCGATAATAAACTCCTCTCTCCAGGCAAGGATGATACTGTAAAGACACGGAAGCTTGGTGTTATGCAGATGTCCGACTGTTTTGTGTGGCTGTTAAGATGGAGAGCTTGTGTTTGTGTGTGTGTGTGTGTGTGAGAACGGCTGCATTGTATGTGTGGAGACAGCTACGTTGGCTGATACTCTTTTTGGCTACATTCGCTGATATTCGCTGATATTCTTCAAGCTACGTTCGCTGAAAAGTTAAGAGATGACAACATTAAAGCGCGGACGTGGCGCATGGATAGGAAATCTCCGCAGGTGTTATCGGAAATTTCTGATAAGTGAATTACGCTGATATCAACACCCGATTAGATCAGTCCTATCCTTACCTAAGATGAGCAGATTGGTCTATTATAGTAACACAAAAAAATCTTGTCAGTCAAAAATAGTATTTTTGACTTTGACTTTGGAGACTCATCAGCACTACTCATGACTTTTGGAGCCCATGAACTGCTCTGCTGAGAATAATGCGTTAGGGGAAGGTGTTAAAATAACAGAATAAAGTAAAAGTTTCAGAATAAAGTTCTAACAGAGCATCAGACTTCCTGTGACTGTGTGGGGACAACTTTCTTCTTGTCATTTTTGTGACTTTATTTCCATAATATTTTGACTTTGTTTTCGTAGTAATCATTTTTCCCCCTTAATTTTCCAAAAACTGCAACTTTTTGTGGTTTCTAATATTACGAATCTAAAATTTGCTTAAAATTTCAACTTTATGCTTTAAAATAAATGTTTGTCATTCTGACTTTGTTAGCATAACGACTGTTTCTCTTAATGTGATGACTCAATTCCTGCTCTTTTCTTGTTTAATTGTATTTTTAGACCGTGCCGAGGGCCGATAAAACTTTGGACACTCCTGGTCGAAATCATCCTATATCGTTCAAGTCCATTTACACGTCACTTTATTTTGTTAAATGCTACTCCTTCCTTCCTGGGTCTTATCTGCCATCCTTGTTTTCATTCATTCCCTTTATATGTGCATTTTCCCCTTCCTCTCCCAATGCTCTACCGCCACCACTACCACCGTATTCCTTATCGCTTGCTTCCCCTGCTCTGTCTCTCCCTGACCCTCTCAGCTAGGTGAAGTAGGGCCATTGAGGCTTCAGGTTGCCGTGTCAAGAGGTCTCCATTCTTACCCTTTAGTCTGACAAAGGGGAGCAGGGAGCCATTGTCTGGGCCTGCTCAGCCGTGGCACCATAGAACTGTGTGAACAATGAGACCCGCCACTTTAATCTGGCCCAGAGCTATCGCCAGAGAGTGGATGGCTAAAATGCACCACTGGTGCCATGATACTATCTGGCAACTGTAAACTATTTTGACATTTTTCAAACTGCTGTTAGACTTTCAGAACATTTTGATCCTCGACGATCCTCGTTGGTTTTGAATGCACTGGACTACAACATCCCTTGATTCTTGTTTCTTGACAGCATTCAGTGCGCTTTATAATTACAATTTTGCAGTACACGGTTGGCTAAGTGATTGGCCAGAAGAGCGTCAACGCTCTTTGGAAGTTGGAAAGTGAGCGAGACGGAGAGATGAAGTTCTCCAGCCAAGCCCACGTTTAGAAACAACTCAACGTGATTTATGTGCGTTTACGTCAGGGGATTAAGGTGGGACAAATGGAGCTGTTCAGCCTCAGAAGGGTGGGCGGATTTCCAAACTTCAAAGGCGCACACACTCTCTCACACACACACACACACACACACACACACACACAGAAATGTATATAGATGCAAATTCTTTGAGATTGTAAACCATCAATTCTGTCATGTCCCCCACGGCTTCAATGTGTATTTCAGCACCAGTGAGTTGGAAAAAAAAGAGAAGGCGCTCGCTGACGTTGATGTAACAAGACATCACTGAATATTGTGCTGTAAGCCAAAAAACATAAAGATTTATACTTTTGCGGTCGGAGTAAAATGTTGAAAAAAACAAGGAAAGGTGACATTTTTATGTTTTTGTCTTCTAAGTGTTTACCTGCCAGTAGTCACCAAACTAATAAAAATCATTTGGACGATTTCACCTTGCCGTACATCAGCGACACCACATGAGGTCAAGGAGCGACGCAGCGTCACTTGTTTTACGGGGTGATAAAGCGTAAAAATTCACGCTTTATTTGAAAGAAAACGTTCCTTTTTTTATGTTTCGAGAAAGGAATCTCAAGTGAATGCCACCTCATGTCATTTTGCTGTTTTTGTGAGCGGCAGTTCACCTAAACAAGAACGTATTTCACCCTGAGAAAGGTCTGACGTGCTGCCCGACCAAAGTCGTGGAATTAAAAACAGATTTAGACGTCTTTGATTCAAAATGATTGATGACCCTAAAATGAAGAGAATGCGAACAGCAAAAGCTATGTCTGTTTTTTTTTAAACATAATGTAGCTTTTGCTACGCAATTTTAAACTACGGCAAAACATTTTCTTCCATCCATCTTCTATTCCGCTCATCCTCACGAGGGTCACGGGTATGCTGGAGCCTATCCCAGCTGACCCTCGGGCGGGGTACAGCATGGACTGGTCGCCAGTCAACCGCTACGGACAATTTAGAGGCGTCAATTAACCTAACATGCTTTTTGTTTTTGGAACGTGGGAGAAAACCCGGAGAGTACCCGGAGAACACCCCAGCACACACGGGGGAGAACATGCCCAACGGAGATTCGAACCCACAACTTCTAGATCTGATTCTGTGACCAACGTGCTAACCACTAGGCCACCGTGCATATTTCAGCTTTTAAAGAATTTCCTTTCCATTTCATGTACGGTAATCCCTCGCCACTTTGCGCTTCAATTTTCGCGACTCTGTTGCAAAGGAGAAGCACTTCCTGGTCTCAAACGCCAAACATTTCACCCAACTAACTGAGAACAGCCATAAAAGAAGCTACACTTGACCTGTTTTTGGGACTTACCCAGTCGATCGCTGCTATCTCATTTTACGTTTATATTTAGTGCAGCCGCTGTTCAGGGCAGACTTTGTGTTTTTTACGCCAGGCGCCTTGCAGACCAGCTAAGGGTCCTTCCCAGGAGCAGTGGCACATTCAAGCCATCCATGCAGCTGCTGTTGAAATGCGTGCATATGTTTATGTCTGTCTGTGTTGGTGGTAAAAGATAACAGATTATCTCAATGCCAAAGCAGCCAGCTGGATGAAAATCTGCACTGCGTATTAATGAAGACCGTCAAACGCCCCATTGCGTCTGGCTCTCTGACCGGAAATTTGCTTAAAACACGTACAGTCCTCACTCTCTGCTCCAATCGTGTTAATATTTGTAAAAATGAATGCATTATCACATCAGTGCCCGGCTGACACGCGTTTTGACCAACGAATACGACCGCATGCTGCTCTCCAGGTCCACAAAGCTCGGTCCACAAAGCCAGCGCCAACTAAAAACCAATAATAACCCAAAACTTTGTCTTTAAATATGTATCACTTGTAAAAAAAACTTTCTACTAAATATATAAACAGTATATCAGAGTGCGGGCGGGGTGGGGTGGTAGATCATGCCTGGGTTCAGGGCCGAGACCAGGGATCTTGGGCTCAAAAAGGTTGGTGACCGTTGGTATGGGGGCGATCTTGTACAAAAACAGGGGGAGCTTCGGAGCAGCCAATAACCCAACTGTTCCTCGCTGCTACTTTTACATCTAAAAATAAAAATCTGGACTTACTTGGAATGACTGTGACGTCTGAAGGTTTTTTTTTCCAAAGGTTATTTATATAGGCCAATTTCATACATTTTGCTGAAAGTGGCCAAGAATGACTATACCAAGACACAATATGTTCCCTGTATGTCGCTCCAACGCTGAGAGGCAAGATGGCTGAGATAAAAACCAGCGCCAGGCCTAAAAAGCCCTGATTCACAGCTCGCTCGTACAGTACATGGGCGCATTTACAGGGTTTATGATGAGATAATGTCACACTGTGACGATCGGACAGACGTGATTCAACGGAACCGTTAAACCGTAATGCACACCTGGACCGAACAAAAGATGACTGTGGTGTCCGTCGTTGTGCAGAAAGCCACTCCAATTATTAGAACACATGCTAAGCCTGAAGTAGTCGTCATTTTCCATTCCATACACATCAATATTTACATTACAACTTGTAACCGGTGCTCAAGCAGCGCTTCTCATAACATGACGACATGTTGGATAAACAAACGCTACAGCCCATTCTGCCCCGCTTTTCAAGCGGCGCAAGTCCACATGTTCCTAGCTTGTCGGCTGCTTCCAGCAGCCCATTATCACCATCACTAAGCACCGAATGAAGCTTTCTATTCCATTAGACGGGAATGAGGTGTCAGGTACTTTCTTCCTTGCGTCTTTAGTGAGATGAATGGTGGTTCTGGCTGCAGGCTTTTGGCCAAAGATGTAAAAGTACAAACATTTGGACTGAGTACACACAGGCTTTTGAGGGGCTCTTTTGCACAGAGATCATCCAAAATTGGCACGTTAGGGCGGAAGTTCCCGCATTTATTCAACCCAGCTAAGTGGGGCACTGCTGGTATTAGACGTACGCTTTCACACAGACGCTATTCCGCCTCTGTTATGGCTCTGATACTACCTCCAAGGCCGGAATATTGCTGGGTCGTTCCCCTGTTGTGCGTTGTTGTCACAGGTCAATGTATTTTAAGGGCAGTGTGGAAGGGGCAATGGACTAATTTGTATTCTTGTGTTGACGTTTAGGCCAGCATGGCAGGAGGTAGAATGACATTCCAAACTTTTGACTAAACCAGTGGTTTTCAAAGTGTGAGGTGGACCCCCCATGTGAGACTCCTGAAGACCCCAGCTTGAGAAAAAGAAAGAAAAACACATTTTTTAAACCTGTTAGGCCAACTTCAGTTGTGTTCAGAGATGTCCAATAAAAACGGGCCGTGGGGTCATATCCAGATTGTTTTTTCTGCCGATTAATGATAAAATGGTGCGCATTGGCACAAACTGACCACTCTACCGCACGACTTATTTACACCTTGTCAAGTAGTGTTTACGATTAGGTTACGACAATAGTACGCGCGACGTGCATTGGTCCCACGTGGGTATACTGTATGCATTGTCACCACCAATTCCCGCATCTGTGAAGCAGTCGTGGCATTATTTTGTCCCGCTGTGTCCCGCGGGATGCCATGCAACAGCAGGCGTCACTCCAGCTTCATTAATTCCTCTGTTTGCATGCGACCTACACGATGTTGAACCACAGAGAGGAAGCTCATCCAATAAAGAAAGGTAAGTCGATATTTTCTTGCAGCTGAGGGTAGAGAATGTGCAAAGAGCGGGAAGGAGGCAATGAACTGGAAAAAAAAGAGACGCAGACAGTGTGTGAGAGGGAATTGCTGACTAGAAGGTATCGCTTTGGGTGTTATGATTAGTTATGAACAGAATATCCCAAGGAAGATCCAAGACAGAAATGACTTGAGAATTCCCCCCGAATTGTTCCAAGATGTGGTGGAAAAGCTTCGATAGACACCACCTGCATGGTTTGCAGGTAGGTAGCTGTGAGTTTGTGTTACATTCACGACTAGTTCACGGAAATCATGCGTGCCACAAATTTTGAACAGTCGACAGCCTCGCGCAGTCTACACATACTTCACACCTGTTTACCACCGATTTACTCACTGGCACGCAAAATTGCGTGGTACTGCGGGGACAAAGTGCGTGCAAGTGTAAACAAGGCTTATGCTGAACGAGCCCACTTTACCATTTCTAAATTGCATTAGTCCAAAGTTTCCTACTACACTTTGTTCACATTTTATGTTAGTTGACTATTGGTCATGGTCGTTTGCATGATTGTTTACTTGAGACAAAATGTTGAAAATCTACTTTTTCTATGTCGTACATTGCAAGTTGGAGTATTTGTCTTGATTTTGCACAGTGCCTGTGTGTGAAATGCATCTAATGGCCTCACAGTGAAAGAAGCATAATGTGTGCACGAGATGTGACCGGACAGTTTGAGGGAAGAGCTGCTGCCAATATCGGTAATGAAGTGCTGGGCAATACATTGGATATCCATAAGAAAACAAGATCATGCATCTCTAGTATATTTAAAGGTAAAATGAACTGATCAGAGCCTAAATATCACAAATGATGCACCAGAAAATCAGTTTTTCAGGGAGGGGGGGAGGCCACAACCCACATGGATGCATGGTGTTTGGTGCCTGGCACTCCACAGAGAACATAAATTCTCAAGCAGTGTTTCTACATTCCTGGTAGTAAACCCAAAATTTGACATTAATATCTCCGAATCGCATTACTAATTGGAACTGAAGTTCCTCCAGTTGACATTGTTCCCACTATTACATTATTCCAAAGTTAGGGACACGAGCTTGCAGCAGAATGGAATATATTAGATGACATACAGTATGATGAACTCGGCAGCGAGAACTGCGTGGATCTTGTTAAGTGGTCTTAACCGCAATTCAATTACCGGAGGGTAGCGGTAAATATTATTTTAAGCACTGCAAGACTTTCATAACTTGTGGTGCGGAGTCTCTTAATGTTAATCTAATAATCATCCTTACAGAAACCACCAGATGAAAAAAAATGACTGTTGGATTCAATTTGACATACTACTTTCCAGTTTTTCAGTCGTGGATATCTGATCAAATCGAGTACACTAAGACACGTAGCCGGCGATATATTACATGTACAGTATACGCCGTGTTTGACTCATCACTTGGACTACATTTTTCAAACTGCAGGGGAAAATTAACAGCCGTGGAACAAAGTGCGTGGATGCGGTACACAAATTGGCAAATTCGTGTTTTTAAATCGTAATGAACAGAATCATCACCAGTCAACATATTATCCCACTGGAGAAAGGCAAAGCACACTCGCTGGCAAGTGGAGGAAACAGTCAAAGACAGATTTAATCATCTAATGCGGGGGTGTCCGGACGCTTCCCAGCGAAAAATGAAAGGATGCAAGGGCCACTTCGCTATTTTGTAAAGCAACACATGTGGCTATGCTAACAATGCTAGTCAGCTCTGTGATATACCGTAGGTGGAAAAGCATTTTATTAATGTGAACTTTGCTGTTTGCTGTGTTGTTTTTTCCCTTTTCGTTTTTTTTTTTTTATTTTCCAAATACTTCAGCTTTCGTCCTGTCCTGTCGGTTCCCTCGTCATTTTTTCCCCAACCTAATTTTCCAAAAATTAAAACTCCATTTTGTTTGGCATAATTTAATAACAATTATTTTGTCAGATTTCAACTCTGCTTCCCAAAATGACATCATTTAAAAAAAAAAAAAAATTTGGGTTTGTTTGCGACTTTTTTGGATTCATATTTTGACTTTATTCTGGAAAAATTACAGCTGTTTTTTCGTCTCTGCTATTTTTTTCTTTTAACTTTGCCAACTATTGCAACTTTCTTCGTCTGCTAATATTGTGACTTCATTCCCATATAATAACGTTTTACACAACCTGATTTTCCAAAAAAATACAACATTATTAGTTGTTTTGTTTGTTTCTTGTAATAAAAACATTTTGTATTCTTTTGCTTTAATATTTCGACTTTATGCTACTAAAATGATGATTTTTCTTCATAATATTACAATGTTATTCTTGTAAAATGAGGACTGGATTACAACTTTTTTCTTAATATTTTTAATTTATTCTTCTGAAATGATTGCAAATTTTTCCTTTTTTGCTGTTTTTTTTTCTTGTTCAATTCTATTTTTAGAATGTGCACACTTTGGATACGCCTGATTTCACGTTAAAAAGTAGACGTGTGCAAATTGACCAGGATCCGAACAGACTATTTACAAATGATCTTGCAAGATTATCATGACTTGTGATTCTGATTAATATTTCAAACCAATCAACTTTCCACTCTCCCTCTTCTATGCTCGTCTAATAAATGACAAACCTCTTCTGACGTGGTCCACTTACGAGCACAGGGTAAGAACATAAAAGCGTGCAGGTTGACGTCAAGCCGGCCCAATGAAAGGGTGAAGCCACAGACGCAGCCAAACCAAACGTCCCCGTGTTGTCGTAGCGCAAACTGCTTAGATCGACTGCGTGAGCCGTGTTTCACAAGGTGATGTCAGAATTTACTCACAGATTTTGGCAAAACTGGTGGAATTTTCAGCTCTTCATTCCCAGCCAGTAAATCTGAAGCGAGAGTCGGTTACAAAGTCGCTGTTCGCAATAAATCGCTCACCCGAAAAACGTTTTGTCTCACTCCCATTTCTTCTTTAAGCTCTACTTAGAACCTCCTTAAGATCCAACGGTGCACAGTTTAAATTCTTGCCATTTTTCAACTGGTCTTGTGTAGAAAGGAGTGAAGGATTCTACCACTTTCGGGACTTCTCATTTTCATCTCTTTCTAAATACCAAGAAGACATTTTAATACGGTAGAGAAGAGAGAGAGCTGACGGACGAATCACGATGGATAGCAGGCCAAAGCCACGGGATTGCTGTGCCTTCAGGGTGCCAAAGAATGCTAACATCTCAACCAACCTCTAGACGTTTAGATTTTCCATTTCTCTCCGGCTGGGTGACAAAAGCGAGTAAAACTGATATCGATCTCCAGTATAGACACAGACAAACGAAGTAGAAAAGACGTTTAAATGAGGCAGAACAAAAGGCGAGCCAAACAGACAACAAGACAAATGGATATGGACTGCAGATAAAAATGGACGGATTTAGAGCAGCTGGAGTAAAGGCAAAAGGAGGACATGCAAAACAATTGTCGAGCGAATGCTGAGTCAAACGCCAGAAGGTTCTAGTAAAGCGCAACTGTTCTCTTTCATTTGTAAATTGCACATTTCAGGATATTTATTACCTCAGAGTAGACTTAGATGTTCCAAACATAAATGCAGCAAGGTTGCCTAGCTTAGCAGTGATCATCACACCCGTCTCCATTTTTAGTAGTTTACGTGACTTATGTTTAACGGCCACCAGTGTGACAATGGCGACTCAGCCGGCGGACGCTTTCACGGCGTGGACCACTTCAGCTTTGAATTTATGATGAGAATAAATAAGAAGCGGAGCGCACGAGAGGTCTGTGGTGTGAGAGTGTTTTCTAAATAAACTCTCACCCTGAATTTGCGGCAGCACACAGCTCTCGGGAGCCGTGTAAGGAATTACATGTGTCAGGCGGCTGTAGTCCGTTTTGCTCTCTTTCGCTCCCGAGGCTCTGCTCTCTTTGCCAACAACTTTAAGGCTCTCCAGAAAACCGAGTCAGTCAATGGCGGCCTCACGAAAGAGTGATCAGAGATGGACATTTCTGTAAAAGTGGGCGGTTTTGACAAAATCGGGCAAAGCACACTGCCAGCGTTAAACGTAATTACTGTCAGGGGGAATATTCTTTGCAGCTAAAATAGATTTTATGAGTGCATAAGCTAACGTTTTGGCACTCAAAATAAATACGCCATAATTCACTAATGTATTTCGTTTGTGTCAGTGCACTTTTAAGGAGTGAATAACTGCTCACGTCAACCCTCACGAGATTGCTAACAAATCGGATTTGTTTGTTATTAACTCCTCCAATAACAAAGTCATAGTTATACGTTTTTATAAGAGGTTTTTATAAGAAGTGATGACACAACTCTACACTAATGCTTTTCACTTCAGAGCAATTTTTTAAACCCTAAAAAATATGTATCAAAAGTGCGTTTGATAAGCGCTCGGCAGGGGTCATTTAGATGGAAAAATCACCCATGACAGGAAGGAGGAAGCGAGAGAGCGTGGAGTAGTGTAAGCGTGCAGAAGGTTACGCATTGTTGGGAAATTTTAACGCATGCACGCACACGTGCCGAAACGCCACAAAAAATACAATCGGCTCCAGACAAGCAAAAATAGAAACAAAAAATAGATGATTTATCGAGAATAATTATCATTTTTACATGCAAAAAAATTATTTAAATAATCTCTTAACCTGCAGTTACTCCCAAATGCCAAAAAATGTTAAACAGAGTAAAAAAAAATCTCTGATTGTTGCTGTATGGACTCTGACTAAGTGCAAGAGTGGAAGCCACAAATCGCACAAGTCATGCCATCCTCTGTGTCTTCATGTGTTGATAAAATCTCCTTTTAGTTTTCGCACCTCCAAATGAGAGGACAGCCTCTCCATAGCAATTCCCACTCAGAATCATCAATAAATGAACAACTGCTCTCCAACTGGATGTGTAATTTTCCCTTCCTTCTTCCCTTTTAATGGAAGCGCGCCGTCTCTGCTCCAAATAAGAACATAGCCACCGGGCAGGCACGTAAAGCGCTCGTTCCAGGTGCAAAAGGAAGTACTGCTGGGTTTGAATGGGGTCATGGGTGAGGAGTTCAAGTCTTTCAATAAATCATCCAAAGCCGTTGTGACAAGCGTTCTGCTTCTATGACTGAGAGAGAAGTGTGCGCCATATAAAATATGTCTTTCAAGTCCCCCCCCCCCCCCCCCCCCGGCGAAGGAAAACGTACATGTTTAGGTGCTATTCACCGCGCAGCTTAATGGCGCATTCATTCCTTTGGTTTATCCTTTATCCTTCCGTTTAACCAAGAGTGAGCCATTCTAAACACGACACGTCACAGATGCGCCGTGTTTTTGATTTCAGCATCATGAATAGCAAACAATGACACGCCATTTAGTTTGGATCGTAAAAACTGGGACTCGGTGTGCTTTTGAAAGGTTTTGCATACAAAGAATGAAGTCAAAAGGTCCTCAGAAAACACAGTACAGTGGAACCTTGGTGAGCGTCTTCAATTCGTTCCAGAAGAAACAATTCTAACCGAAACAGACGCGAACCAAATCAACTTTTCCCGTAAGAAATAATGTAAATCCACATCAGCCAAGACATGTGTTTAGAGTTTTACATGGAGAAAGCAATTCAAAATGTATATAATTGACGAATCAAAGGGAAAATTTCATTTAAGGTCACTTTAACCTTCACTGAAGCCGTGGTTCTTGACACGACTGTTCCCAGAGACGCAGTGTGGCAGCGAAGTGACCCAAAACACAACCAAAGAAAGTCGCAAGTGCCAGCATTTTGACAAAGAAGGTGAGAAACACTGCTGAATTTGAGAAGTAATTCATGGGAAAACATGAGGGTGGTGGTTGATCTCGCTGCCACATCGTGTCTTTGGGAACGGTCACGTCTTCAATGAAGGTAAAAGTAACCTTAAATGTTCATGTATCATCAAAGACGGGCGACGCCCCGGAGTATAAATCACACCAGCCAAAAATGCACAACGAAGACGAAAAAAACATATGTCGCACTGGACTGTAAGTCGCATTTTTGGGGGGAAATTTGTTTTTAAAAAATCAGAGCAGGCATCTGTTAAGGTGACGTGAACAGGTGGTATGTTAACGTAACATTGACAGTTATTCAGATAACTAAAGCTTTAAAACGACATAACACAACTTGTTTACTTGCAGCTTGTAATCTGCATAATATGATTTTCTGTCCGGGGGCGTTTGTGTTCCGTTTTTCTCAGTTGTCTTTAGAAGTTGATGTTTACATCGTACATTTTCAGTGGTACAGGAGTGATAGGAGTAGCAGATACTGGCAAACAAGCCTGGAGCGCCCTCTTGTGGTTGTCAGTGTGGACAAAAACATATACAAATCGCTCCGGAGTATAAGTCGCAGGACCAGCCAAACCATGAAAAAAGTGCAACTTATAGTCCGGAAAATACGGTACGTTAAGAACACATTTGTACTCATGCAGTGTACTAATAACACAACAAGATGCGAGCCATATTGTACGCTAACCAAAGAATGCGCGCCGACCGAGACAAAATTGTGGAGTAAATTTGACATGAACTGAAAAAACACGCTAACCGTGGTTGGTATGTAATTTGCATGCCAGGCCGATACAACATTGTAAAGAAATGAGCACTTAATACTATACATACTAAAATACTATAATACTACATACTTAACAGTATGAAAAGCTGTTGTGTTGTTTGCGGCGTACTCACTCATGTCACATTTCATCTTGCGAGGCTATCTTCCGTATCCGTAGCTGAGCTCCAGGCTTTATTTTAAGATGCGTAGTGAAGCCTGTTTTTCCACAAAGCTCTCCTCCATGAAGTGGAATCGGTTACACATTAAAATTAGATTATCATAAAGCTGACCAATAAAATAGAGTGAGGTTAGTTCCCTCAGGAAATGCATGTCAAATGATTTAAGTTTAGTATTTAAGTATTAAGTATTACAGTAGTAGTAGTAGTAGTTGTGGTATTTCGTCCATGTTAGGCGAGTGTTTGGGCCTCAGCCGGCCGGTGTTCCTGCCAAGTGTGTGGTAGGTCGGGTCTGGATTTTAATGGTGCTCTATGACATGTGTGTACTCATGTCAGCGATTGCCCCAAACAGTTGTAAACTAGCTGTTTATGAGGGGGAGTTGCTTCGAAAAAAATAAAAAGCTCCGTTTTGGACTTTCACACCATCTGGTGAAAGAGGAAAAAATGCGGGGGACGTGTGGTGCTCGGTGTGAAATCACACTGGAGAGATATTTGGCTCAGGTATGTGTAAGGTTTGGCCTCAGGATTCGGGATTAGGGAATGTTTGGGAAGGAATTTGCGTCTACTATTTAGCTTAGTAAACTATATTTTAATTCTAGGCAGGAGCACGGGAGCTGCTGTCAACTCTCAACAGCTGATGTCACACACGTCACTTCCCAGGTCCCTCTTCTTAAAGGGATAGTTTGGATTTTTTGACGTGAAGTTGTATGACATATCCATCAGCATTGTAGTCCAATAACAGCGACTTACCCCCCACTTGGTCTCCTAAGTCCAGTTCTGGTCAGATTCCTGTGATGAAGAACGTAGTTCCGCTTAGTTGCTGGGGACAATTAAGTAAAGAGTTTGGCTTCTCAAAGCAATATGCGTTCACAAAACAAAATGTATTCATCTTTTGAACGCATATTGTTTTGAGAAGCCAAAGTCTTTACTTAATTGTCCCCAGCAACTAAGCGGAACTATTATATTCTAACTAATATATTATATTCTGGTGTGTAGTATGTTTTAGCTTGATTTAAATGTTCAGTTCATAACATACAGCACATTCCATATCCTGTAGTTTATCTTTCTGTTAATAGCATACAGTGAAAATATATTTCATGCTTGCATAACGGTGATTAATCATGATTAATTCATGTATAAACTGTGATTAATTTGATTGAAAATGTTAGGGGTGTAACTTGAGTTGGGTTTGGTGTTAAGAAGGTCAGGAAAAAGACTAATGAAGAACAGCTATGACAACACCTGGTACATTTAGTTACTCCTGGGTATTGAAGTGATGATTTCCTCACTGCAGGACTGGCGGCTAGCCGTACACTGGCCATTAAGGATGCTCTACATGCGTTATGAGGTCATGTCGACCTCTTTCGTTAGGCTATACCGCCTTTATTTTGAATAGCTTCCTAACTGCATGTGTATGGGAGGCATCCACAGGACCCTTCTACTCTCCATGACAGACTCTCTGAAGGTTAATTATTAGTGGCGTTCAGTTAGACAGGCTAACCAAGCTCTGTGGTAAATCCTGATGTGCTATGCAGCTTTGGAAAGAGAGTGAAACATTTAAAGATGAAGAAAAAGCTGCCATCAGCATTCAGTGATATGTAAACACATCACTTTATTCAAGTCAGGAGTGCCAGGGTATGGCAGACATTAGGAAGGGAACACGGGTTCAGGTTGTATACAAGGATTGGGTTACTGTACCTATAGAGTGAGAGCAATAACCGCTTCCATATGCCGTTCGGGAACACATGGCACCTTTTCAACGTCGTCATTTGCCGTGAGTGATGGCTGCAGAAGTTCGGACAAATGGAGAGGAAGGACGCATTGCAAGCCTGACAATACCTTAATACAAAACATTGGTGGGTACAGGACAAGGGGGTTATTTTTAGACTAGAGAATAATGAAAACCTTTTCTTTTTGTACCCTTAAAGTGAAGTATTGTAACACAACCTGACACCAAGAAGAACAGGAACATTTTGCCTGTCAGAAATACTGCAGAGGTTGGGGTTATTGTGGGTTACTTAACAAAAATAAACAGAGTGAGGTTTCTAACATGAGTATCAAAATGGCTAAAGGCAGTGATATGGATAAGAGTCGAGAGCATTAGCCATCAATCTAAAAGACAGCATGTCACAGAGTAACGTGGCGGTTATGCCGGAGCCTATCCCGGCCGTCTTCGAGCATAAGGTGGGGTACACCCTGGGCTGGTCGCCAGCCAATCACGGAGCACATATAAACAAACGACCATTGATACCCATGGACAATTTGGAGTCTCCAATGAGCCTAGCATGCATATTGTGGGTGCATATTTGTGGAATGTGGGAGGAAGCCGGAGTGCTAGCCATTACGCACAAACGGGGAGAACATGCAAACTCCATACAGAGATGTTCCAACGAAGATACAGTACAAACCCGCAATCTGACTGTGAGGCCAACATGCTAACCACTAGGCCACCGTACGGCAGCAGACCAAATGTTTCAGAGTATACCAGAAAAAAAATAGTACGGTTTTGGTAAAAATGGCATTTTGCAACATTGTTACATAATACATACATGCTATACCGGAACCTGTTACCTTGGTTTCAAATTTGACAACATTTTGAAAGTACATATATTTCTAAAGGTGTACAATGCGCCAGTGCTTAAACCGCCGTCATGCTTCCTGATATGCAAGGTTTCAGCATATCCTACATGAACTCACCCCAGTTCGAAGGGTCATCTCCCCCACTGTGTTTAGCTTGTTCCTTAACATTTTTTGTGGGAAAATGGTTTAATGATCGTTATAGAACCAGAAATGGAGCTTGGAGCACACACGTTTGTCCTGGCTTCTCAGCACAATATGGCCAATATGGCCAAAATAACAATAATAGAAGAACATTAGATGTGAGTGTGAACAGTTGTTTGTCTATATGTGCCCTGCGATTGGCTGGCGACCAGTCCGGGGTGTACCCCGCCTCTCGCCCAGAGTCTGCTGGGATAGGTTCCAGCATACCCGTGACCCTAGTGAGTATAAGAGGCATAGAAGATGGATGGATGGAAGAACATCAGATTCACATTGGAAAATGATCTGCATGCATTACGTGCATTGTTAGCTGCCTCGTGCTAGCTGTTTTTCCCTCTTTATAACGGACGGAAAAGGTAAAGACGCGTGTTAATGTCTCGATATGAGGATTGTGGATGACGGGCAAAATTCCAATTCCAGTTTTCCTTTAAGTGCACCAGCCAAAGACATCGTCTAAGTGCACTGCACTGAGTGCACCAAGTGGGATGACGATTTCTGCTTGTCAGCATGTCGCCAATAAATGGTTGTACAAACATTTATCACAAACCCTGACTTTCTACAGCCTTTGTAATGTCTTTAATGTAAATATGACATCATTATTCTTGCTAATTGGACAATAAAATGCTGGTGAGCTAAGGTGCTTGTGTTTGTTACTGCCGTCCTTCCATAGAGAAGAAAAGTCAAAGTTTTTTGTTGGATTTTTTTAAAAATTGGAAATACATAAACAGCAGTGCCAGCTAGAGCTAGATTTAACAACAAGTCAAATGCAATTAAGCTATTAGGATTATATGCCCAAGATCAAAAACGTATCCAAACTGGACTTTGTACCTTTACATTAAAAAAAAAACCTCCAAAGGAGTCAGTGCCTCACCAGCCACGTACGCAATGTATGACTGCCTTAACTCCCCTGTTACAGTTACAAATATAACACATATAACACATACAAATACATCTTTTACCTCACTTTTCCCCCCCTCTAGTACGCGTCCTGCCATGCTGCAACGAAGTAAAACTGACGCCTGATGTGGTTTCAGTCAAGTGCTGTTGATGGAACTCTCTAACATTCTCGGTGCAAAATGTTCTTACAGTACAAACACACAGAGATGTAAAAGCAATGATAAGAGACGTGACTGAGCATGTGCGTCAAAAATAAGACACATTGGCTCGGGTTTAGCAAGATGTGACGGTGTACCATTAATCCCGTCTCCATAAACAATCTCCGCAATTCAATATTTCTTTCCCGTGGCCTCAGATAACATCTTAGAACAGCAACATCCGTCTACTTCCCTCCATCGCGGCATCACTCATCGTGCAGCGTGTGGTGATTTTGCAGCAACTCAAGCGTGAAGATAAAGTTGTACGATTGCCATCCTCCGAGGAGCATTTTGTGGCCAAATATATTTCATTTGTCACTTTTAGTTGTTTGTTTTAGCACGTTCTTCGGACACGTTCACACTTACGCTTGACAAACACAAACAGAAGGTGACACAACCCAAAAACAGCACTCCAGACTCTAGCACACAGCAATCAGACGGTGAGTAGTTTCCACGCACTGTTTTGTTAGCCAGGTTTACATATTAATCCAGTGTTCCACAGAGGTCACTCAGAAATGTCAAGGATGCCAACTGCCAACTGTGTAATTCAAAGATGAACTCGAATCTACTTTAAGATTGGAACAATTGGAACAACCGAAGCGCTATTCACATGAACTCATGCAACACCAAAGACGTATTTATACGTTTTTATAATCCCAGACGGCCGATCCCAACAACGTATTTATAAGTCTCTTCTCGTTTTTTTGCGCGAGAGGCGAAAAGCGGTGATGATGCAACTCTCCACTAATACATTAACATTTCAGAGCACTTTTCAGCCGTAAAAAGCGCATTTGGTAAGAGCTCAATGGAAGAATCACACATGGTAGGAAGGAGGAAGTGAGAGAGCGTGGAGGAGTGTAGCTTGCAGAAGGTTATGTGGAAAAAGGTAGAAACAAACTGTTTTGTTTCTGATGAAAGACAAAGATATTTATATCAACACACTCACAGCACACAAACGTAACAATAGCAACAAAAAAACACAATTACAGGCCCTCGAACATACGGTGTATTAGTAACAAATATATATATATATATGCATATTTATGCAAATTGTACTTATTCTTGGCCAAAATTATGCATTTTAAGCATAAAATGGCTAAATTAACTAAAATACAAATACAAGGCAGAAGCAGCATTGTAATTGTGAATGTAGTATTCTACATTGGCCACAAGGTGTCAGTAATTGTTCATTGAGCATCAGACATGATCGGCAGAATTTACTGCAGGTTTAAATTATCTCACAACAGGCACAACAATAATAGCATTATAATCATAATAATAACACGGGCTACTGTTAGGGCCATAACCCACGACAAGCTAAAACGCAACTCTGAACCGCCGACATCACTTCCTGTCCTTCACACATCTCTCCACCCGCTTTGGGAACACATTTACTGTCACACAAACAAGCAGGAGTTTTATTTACATCTTAAATGGCGCATTTACTCTTATTATATCTACTATATTGGGTAATACGCATGTAAATTCATTTAAAGTCTCTATTACAATGCATTGAAACAGTAGCCATCGCAGGAAGTCTAAGGAAGTTTAATATGTCTTACTTTCTCTGATGATATCTAATATATTGGGTAATACAAATCTAAAGGTGGCTATATGGGTGTTACTTCATGTCTAGACGGCTCTAATAATGTTAAAAACCCTATTTAGAAGGTTGTAAAAAGGATTTCTATGCCATAACTACAAAAAATAATCAATTTATTAATAACCAATCCTACTTAATGGAAATTCACTTATTGCCGTCGGGTCTGGAACCACTTAACCGCGATAAACGAGGGACGGCTGTATTTTCTTTTGTTACATAGAGTTGTTTTGTCCAAAATAAAGTCCGTTATGCAAAAATAACTAAAAAGACAAAAAATATTATGGGTTGTCATTAAAACACAACAACCGTTATTGATGATATCGATATTGGGATCGATCCACCCACCAATATCGGTATTACCAAAATCCGTATCGACCCACCAACTGGCATCAGTGGCGTCAACTCTAATTGAGAATCGTAAGATGGGCTACTGCGCTTTGCTCGGAAGACCCATCATAAAAACAAATTGATTGAGTTTAGCCGCAGTTGATTAAGGACATGTCGTCTCATTCCCGTCCACAGTTGCAATACAGTCTTGAGAAAAATGGCCAGCACGTTTCAGTGCACTGCTAACTAAACAAACACACGACGTGACACGGCCGTTCTTGGAATAGAATAAATAATCCATGAACTTGGATAGTGACGGTGGGGGACATGGCCGCTGATAAGTGATAATACTTGTCTCACCGCTGATTGGAGCAGGGAAGTTAAGTAAGCCTATATAATGAGCTCCATTGTGGTGTATGTGCGTGTGTGTGTGCGTGTCCTTTGACCCCTCCAGGGATAATTAAGGACACATTTACCCTGGTTTGGCTTCAGTGTGGCTTGGGGGCTGGGGTCCAAATGTGTGTGTGCGTGTGTGTGGGAGAGAGAGAGAGACAGAATGCACCTTAATGCCCTCCATCCAGTTCCTTGTACACACTGACCCAAGCTGCCCTCCATTTGTCTAAAACTAGTGCTTCTGGGCTGATTGGTCATATCACTTTCACTCACCAGCTCACACACACACAAATACACATGCACCTTTTTAGGTACCTCCTTGGGGACTCGTCGTGAAATGTAGTCCTTGTTAGTGTGTGTGTGTGTGTGTGCGTGTGTGTGTGTGTGTGTCTGCTTTTCCTCAGCTGTTTCCTGCCAGTGCAAAGAGTCCAGCAGCATGTGAAGGCTTCTCTCTCATTCTCTAACTGTGTTTAAAGCGGATTGTTCTACTGTGAAATGACCTACTGAGAAACTGTGGCTGTGGACGATGTCATCAGATGTGGGTGGGGGGAAAAAAATGACAGCAAAATGGATGGCACGAAAATCTGATCCTCTCCCCACCAAATGTACACACCATTGTGAGAAACAAAACGTGTCGAAACATTCTTTCCGATGTTTGGGTACTCTCTTAATTGGACGTTTTTACACTCAAACGTCCAAGCACAATTTAATTTAATGTAGAATAAACATGACTTTTACACATCTGATGATGTCTTTTCCATGTGTCTTGTTCCTCTGTGAATGCTGTCTTTCATGATGCGTATTTTCCATAAGTAAGAGGCCACGTTTTTCTTATTTATGCAAGTACACAGAATACTGTATATGCTCACATAGTGGCCTCCTCTCAAACAGACGCCTCAGCCACTATTTAAGTAAATAGAGTTAAGTCTAAAATTCTTATGCAGTTATGCAATTTTTAATGTATTTTACGCTTTGAAAATGGTTGATATTCCTGATACAACATAGAGGAAATGCAATCTGCTGCACCACCTGGTAACTTCTATCATAGTCTAGAGCAGTGGTTCTCAACTGGTTTGTCAGCCGGACCCACCATCAGCCCTCAGTGACGAGCGGCAACCCAAATTGCAGGCATTTTACAACTCAAACTTCTCAAATATCTTATATTTAAAGGGTAAGCTTAGCGGTGACACGTTGTTTCTCTCTTCATAACGCGCTGGTCTCCAGCAGACATCTGCAGCTGTGTGTCGCACAGCTGTGTGTTGTTGGAAAGCCATGTCGTTTGTGTTCTTAACTACTACTTTAGACACCGTACAGTTATTTTTTCGACAACACACTACCAATTTTAATGAGTTTGGGTTTTTATGTTGTGTTTTGATCAGAAAACATTTGGGGAAACCTTATTTACAGCTTTCCACCAACTATAGTTTAAACAATGTCTATGCGTAGATATGGGGAGGAATCATTTTGGACCTTAAAAATATCAACAAAAATGTGTTAACACAGTTTCATACAGTCTTTTGACACTTTCTTCTGTCATTTCCAGCTAAAAGACACACATAAAAATTCACTTCACTCAAAATTTGGCCATGGCATGAATAAATTGTTTGTTATCATTTCATCTTTACAGTTTTAGTGTGTATGGTGTGCAGTTTTGCATATAAAGATGTTCTCCAAAGAGTACCTGACTTCAGACAGACTGAAAATCCGCCTTAGTAAATGATTACAACACAGCCCCGACCGCTTTACTCTGCGTGATCAATCATTTTGCAACCAAAAGCCAAGCAAAGCAGCAAGACTCCTAACACGACAAAGGCTGTCTGTCTACCCAAGATAGACATCACCCAATCAAGAAACATGGACACAAACCCAAATCTCTACGGTTATCTTCTGTTTTTATCCACCCTGCTTAACGTCTTTGTCTCTTATCAGACTTACTCAGACTTAACTACGCTCGTTGCGTAGTTACACAGGAATTCAGAGTATTAAAGTGACATTTCGGAAACCTTGCAAAAGACTTCAAACAGCCCACGAGCATGACTCTGGTTGCCCTCAGGCTGATAAAAAGGATGGTTTATTGTGCTTCTGCTTTCTTGAAAGATCAACTACAACTGGCCCTAAACTTATATGGAGCATCAGCTTTTGTTCAGCGGTTCTGTCAAAGTGCTTTGTCTCTGGATTCTGTCTATGTAAGTGTACAGCCGGGCTGGCGCTAATGAATATTTTGGTAATTGATTCCTCTACAAAGCAACAGTTGATTACCTGATGTTGGTAGGATTGGTGAGAATTAATATACAAACCACACCAACCTGCTCCAAAGGCAAAGAAGAAGCTCTTGTCTGGGTGCTCTTCCAGTAGGGCCTTGACCCGTTTGCCCATTCGCTCATTCCTCTTGTAGATGAGTTCCTGTCGGAAGTAGGTATCTATTTCCTGGGCGGTCACCTGCTCACTGGGCGGCAGTGTTACATTATTGAAGTTTGGGACCTGCAATTGACAATGTTCAATTTTAAGATCGATATTATGCTTTTCTACCGCCACTGTTTCAGAATTAGTTGGAAGGTCGTTTTGTTTTCCAACGTCAAGGCGCCACAAGGATGCCGAAGTAGAGGTTGTTTGCTTCTCACCAGGCTCCAAAAGCTTGCAGAGTTCTGAACCGTTTGTATAATGAAGTGGGCGTTACCTCAAGTATAGTACATACCATTTCAACATGACATGTTTTTGCTGTAAATATGAGCAGAGCAGACTTTCTTAGTCTGCGAATCTCGGATTTTTATCATCCAATCACGGCTGACCATAATAGCCATCAAACAACGTAGTGCATGATGTGGGGTGTTATTAAAATGAAGTTGCACATTTCTAAATAGTAAATCACTACCTGTTCCAAAGGAGTGTGTTTCCACCACACACAAACTTATCACAACTAGCCAAACTTAACTTTTATCCACACTCGTTTTGTTTTTGTATGTTTTTTTTCTGGCATACAATCACAAATTGGTGGTGGAATGATTTTATTTTGGAGAGCAGGAAGTGTTTCATCTCTGTGACAGTGTTTTGTTGCTACATGTTTGGTCGCTGCTTTATGGAAACAAATACTGTAGTCCTACATAATATTTATTACTGACTTGGCCCGAGCCAATCCAGTATTGGGTTCCGGTAAATTTCCGATAGCACCTGCGGTGATTTCCGATCCATGAGCCACGTCTGTGCTTTAATCAGTCAGCAAACGTAGCTAGAGGAACATCAGCAAATGGAGCCAAAAGAGTATCAGTGAACTAAGCTGTCTCCACACATGCACTGCAGTGTCCTCCTCACTCGCACCTCACGCACAACAGCCCCCACCTGACGTGTCCAGAAAACTAGAGAGGAGAGAGGAGTTTAATACAACCTCATATAAAATGAACAATAACGATAATGTAGCGAAATGATGTGCAGTGTTAAGGACTGCCTTTGAAGCTGTGAATGCGTCAGGCTGAGGGCTTCTGTGTGCGTGCGGGTCTGCACGTGTGGAGGCGGCTACGTTTGCTGATATTTATCTAGCTATATTTGCTGATATTCTTTTGGCGTGGTTCAATTTGAACACAGTTCTGGTGTCGGAATTAAGAGTGAAAAAATGGGGACTGGTGCAACCCCTAATAATAGCTGCAAGTTTGACTGGCCGGCAGTTTGGTAAACTGTGACGTAAGATTAGGAATCTTCAAAGTAAAAGTTGGAGCGTAAACTGTGCACCAGGAAACTCATCGCTTAAGATCTGGACATTTGACAAAATAAATATTAATGAATTGCTTGGCTCAAGCTGGTCTCCCTGTTGTTATTTCCTGGCAGGAGGCGTAACCCCGGTGACGTAATGACGTGACTCCCCAGGACAACGGAAAGTGAAACTGGTACGACCAACAGCGGTTCAACTCCAGCTCTGAACGAAATCTGCACCAGCACCAAAGTTCGCTAGAGTGGAAAAGGGGTCTGCATTATTTTTTGGCGACAGCCACACAAAATGTAGAAACTGAGAGGATACGATTTTTCCAAAAGAACAGTGACGAAATTGGGTGGCGTCTTCAGAAGGGGGTGGGGGTCAAGGAGGGGGTTCAGCGGGATGGAAAGGTCGAGCAAGGAGGTTAGGGGTTACTCTAAAAGGTCAAGGGCCGTGTCATTGCGACACTCCATGGGGTCAAAGGGTCAACATGACTCTTAGCTTATCAAGTGAAAAGAAAGTAGCTGACAAGTTTATATAGGATCAGTTTGATAAAATGGTGGATCTGCTTTAAAACCAAATGGCTTCTTTCTGGACCGATACCCAACTTTGCGTGAAATTGAGGTCAAGGTTGTTAAAATACGATAAAACTCACCTGTGATGTGTCGTGGTTAAAGATGATGGAGTTGAGGTCACCACAGTTGTAGTGCCTGATGAGGTCTTCTGTCGTGTACGGGACCTGGAGGCTTCCTGCTCGTAAGGACTCTTGCTGTAATAAAGTCTGGTTGAGGGCAAAGATCACCTGAAATGATAACAAATACAACCAATATTTTTAGCCAGGGGATCACCCAGTGAACCACCAGATTTATACATACGGACCAACAGGCGGCGCCAAATGACTTCTAGCTTTTGTTCCTGTCCCACACACACCATGTCAAATACATGCATTGAAAAAGAGCGGTCGTGTTATATTCAGGGTCGTCTTATATTCCGAACAATACGGTATTTGGCATCGAATCTCTAAAGCTGAGGTTATATAAACTGGAATTTGACCAAAAATGTCAAATGAGATCACACAAAACTTCAGAGTTCGAACTGGCGGCAGGCATGATGTCGAGTGAGACCTCATCGGACCTCAAAAGACCTCAGATTAAGTATTTTTGCAACACTTGTTCCAAAAACTGGACACGCCTAAACAAGGGGTGTTAAGATTGGTCGTTTCATTGATGATATCAATAACAACTAAGCGGGGTCCTTACGCCTCCGTGCTTGAACCCTAGTAGATCTTGGGAGTCAGTGCCAGAAATGATATGGCAATCTACTAAAACAATATCGGGCATTCTATGAGAACCAGATACAAGATGTGGAAACGAAAAACTCGGTGGAATGTACTGTAACGGCTCAACAAAAACAGACGGATTATGTACCCACAACCAGGAATGATGAGGTATTCTGAATCCGCGCCAAGAAAAAGACACCTCATACCCTTGATACATCTATCTTCGCTCATGTCTTTAAAGTGACGCAGCGAAACAGGTGATTCACATAAACCCTGAAGATTTATTCAACAACTTCTTAAGACGAAAGGGGCACTTTGTCCTTTGAACGCCTCTCAGCTCTGTTGCTGCCGAAATTCGGCTTTTGTGTTAGCGTGAAATCGGCCAGTGTTTGGTGAGAGGACCCTGTTGAGCCTGCCGCCTATGATCAGCACCGCAGGGAAACACACACTCATGCACAAAAACAGGCACACACTGAAGGTCTGCGGGTGTGCGCTCGGCCTCAGCTTAGAAAGAGCGAAACCACCACTCACCTCTCTCTCTCTGATCTCATCGCCGCACGCACGCACACACACGCACGCACACGCACGCACACACACACACACACACACACACACACACACTCACAAAGACGACGAAAGTGAGGTTGGTGAGAACGGCTCTTCAGAGTGAAGATGTGTGTTGACAGCTGTGGAATTAAGTCGATGTGTCCACAATATAAATGAATGCTTATGCAATTCACTGTGCATACCCGTACTCGAAGCAGGCCGACCCAAGCGGCTGTTTTTGTTCATGTTCTGTCCTCTATGGTCCTCTGATGACACTTTTCCCTCTCGGTCGCCCTATTGTGCTAGCCTCGGTATAGCGGCGTAGAGGAGGGCAGCATGGAGCAGATGCCGTCTTGTCACGGGACAAAGACCCCCTCCGTCACCCTGTCCTCTCCTTTCCTTGAGCGCTCCCTCCAGCTTTCATCAGCCGCGCATCAAAGTGGCGCTCTGCATATGAAAAGGGCCCCCGTCTTTATGCCACACAAATTAGCCTATCACCGCCCCTCCCCGACTTCATTCCACAAAAACACCCTCACATCTGTGCCACGTCCGTGAAGGAAGGCCCTCATCTGCACCGTCTCCGCTGTTTTTCTCAGCTCTTGTCTCTTTCTCCACTTGCCGTGCCTTTCAGCCCCTTAAATTATGGCTGTGAAGGGAGAAAAAGGGGGGAAAGGGGGGCTCGGTCTTCCCCAGATAAAAAGGATGGGGGCTAAAAACAGAGTGGGGAAGGTTTTGAGGAGGGCTAAGACGGAGTGGAAGAAAACAAACATGAACATGAAGAAGGATACAGAATCAGAAAGAAAACTCGAGCGAACGATTCCTTTGTTTCCACACATGATTCTTTGCTTGTTTGGATGCACTCTGGGTCAGTGGGTGCACTTTCCCACTCCCGCTCCTTTCATCAGGTCCCTTCTTCTCATCCACAGCTGCCCCCTCCTAGCATGCACACACAGACACCCCCCTTGCTGATATCAAAGCAAACGGAGCCAATGAAAGTCAATAATTGTCCATTGTCATGGAAATACTCCCTCTTCTTGAGATGGAGTGGGGTGGGAGTGTGCATGCACAGCAAACATTATCACGTTCGGATTCCCACATGTGGAGTTTTGGAGTGTTCGGTGACTCGGTTAAGGATAAATCACTCTTGCCAATCTGTTTCTGGAGTGTTATGATTTACTTTGAAATGTACTGCAGGAATTAAAGGCACTCGTGTGCTTTTTGAGGAGACGTAAAGCCCGCCGGTAGTCATCAAATTGCAACCGCACTGTGTTCCAACCAATCAGTTGTCAGGACCTGCCCTCTTAGCGGGGCAGAGTCCACCCAGATTCTTTTGTTCTACCAGCTGCGAAATAATGCTCAGAGTCTAAAGTAAGGTTTATAATTTCAAATTAAAAGGAGTAGATACAAAAAATTGCAATGCCAGCGCTGGAGAGAACGGTCAGCCCCCCTCCCCAGCCAAGGTCAAGCGAGGTCCAAGCAGTCTCTAAAGTCAAAATGAGTTCCTCTTCTTCGTATGCCTGATGTGGAGGTGATCCCAATGATCAGGAAACTTCCCCACGGGTTGAAACCAGATCAGATCAATATACAAACAATCTCGGCTAGGAGGGCTGGGCGTCTCAAACTCTTAAAAAAACAGGGTGTTATTTTTGCAAGTGAAAGGTCTTGTCATGGTGTGTTATCTCTCTGTTGTGAGCGAGTGCAAATATGTTGCATCACTTATCCAAAACACAGCGGAAAATATTCCATTCCTAACACAGTTGTAGGCCAATTTGGACATCGGACAGTCTTTCTTCTGAAAACTTAATACTCGTGTCAAACACTTTCTTAGACTTTGTTCAGGCCAACAATCCTTTAAAAGTTGCACCAAGGATAACAGGCAAAAATTCCAAAATCAGTCCAATATGTCTCAGATATCTGATCCAAGGTATGGTCATTTGCTTCTACTCTACACTCCACAGAATGGAAGTATCGGTCTGCATATTTGTCTTGGATGGCTGCCTCCCTAATTGTATTACAACTTGTCCAGATTAAAATGAATAAATAAAAAACAATGAAGTCGTATCCAGAATCAAGCATTTTTATCTTATGGTCCAAGATGGAATATAATACCTCAGCTGACTGACACTCTTAGGGCCGTGTGGTTAAGATGTGATCTGTCCAGGTTCCTAAAACAGCTGGGCTAGGATCCAATTGATGATTGGACTATCTTTGGAGATTGTAGAGAGTCATTTTTCTCTATAGTCCCATACTGCATAAATAGTGTAAGATGTTGATAGTATAACTTAACAATCCATGTTGTCATCATCGCAAGGAGATGATACTGAGTTTGACTCTGTCTGGCCTGACGTGGGTTTTCTTCGGATACTCCAGTTTCCTCCAGAATTCCAAAAACATGCGTGTTAAGGTTAAATGAAGACTCGAAATCAGTGGTCTCTAAGTCAACTTAGCCGGGTGAGGCCAGGCCACATCAAATATTCCACAGAACTGTGACTATGTGTACTGTGTGGTTTGCTGGTGACCAGTCCAAGGTGTACCCGGCCTCTCGCCCAAAGTCAGCTGTGATAGGCCCCACGACCTTAAACAGGATAAGCTGTAGAAAATGAATAAATGTGATCCCTAGTCATTCTTTAGTGATGGTGGGTTGTCCCGATTGATGATGCCTGCTACTGTATCTTAAATTATTTAATTCATTCATTTTCAAGATAATATACTTCAAAGACAGACCCTATGCCCTGTAGCCCATTGAGCTGCGCCGTCTGTACTTCCTCAGAAGGCTGGCGTCCTTCCACAGTCTGGTAGAAGCTGCTACAGATCTTCTACCAGACTGTGGTAGCTAGTGCCCTCCTGTATGCAGTAGTGTGCTGGGGCAGCAACCACAAGAAGGATGTCACACGCCTGGACAAACTGGTGAGGAAGGCAGGCTCTGTCATTGGTGCTGAGCTGGACAGCCTGACATCTGTGGCAGAGCAAAGGACACTGAGGAGGCTCCTTTCCATCACGGACAACCAGCATCATCCAATGCACAGCATCATCTCCCGACAGAAGAGCAGTTTCAGTGGCAGATTACTATCACTGTCCTGCCTACTTACCTACCTACCTAGGACCTGTAGTACCTACCTACTTTGTACCTACTTTATGACGGCATGGCTCGCAGTGTTTGTCTTTTTAATTGACAGGAAGACAAAAAAGTTACGAAGTGCTGGACAAAATTCGTGGAAAGGGACATCAAAGTGGTCGTTGTGCTTGTCGCATTTCAATGATGATTGGGGATTGAGGACATTTGCGGTGTTGCCAGGGAGCTGGGATACGTGCAAGACTGAAGCTTTCAGCATGAAATATCCCTCTACGACGTGTACGTCCAACAAGGAAAACCACCCCTTCAGCCGTCTCAGCTTGAGAGACCGAGACCGACAGCCAGCCCACGGAACCTTTGACATCAACGCCTAAGGCTAAACCGAGTAGAGGCGCTGTTGAAAAGTGAAATAGATCTAGAGTCAGTAAAGCAACGTAATTTAGTTCGGAATTCAGCCAGAGACATTTCTTCTTCATAGCTGTCGGAGCTTGTCGTGTACGTTGTCATCACGGCTCTACACCAAGTTGATGAACCCCGCCAACTCTGAAATAAAATTGCTCAAGTTCCCCGCGGAGTTACGGTGTTTCGGAACCTGTTTACAAACACGTGAGGAGGTACTCTACACGCCCCCAGTATGTGTTTCCAGAAAACTACCCTGTTTGGGATAACCTTTCAGCATCATTGCTTTGGTGTCTGGCTCTGGCTTTGCTTGGACGGTTGAAGAAGATTGCATTGAGCGGTCGAAGGGAACCTTTCACTTGATTGGTTGATTAGATAGTGACGGTTTGTTCAATTCTTGTGTTTCAGTGTCACCATTTTCTAATAGCGGAGAATGTATAACAAAAGATGATATAGAATGTTTATCCATCATAATCCCGTCTGCGGTTTCCACACTTGTGATGCAGTGAGGTGAATATACGGTCTCTTTCCGTCACATTCGTTATGGCTTGTAGACAGATTCCAGTGTGGAAAGAAGCTAATGGCTATCATGGTCCAAGTGTCATTCAGCAGGTATTTATTGACACTCATGAATCCGTCACCGCTGCACAGCTTCGCTTTCTAGCCGAAACTACAGCTTTTAAACACGCCCACGCTTGTCTCTTTAAGTTAGCTATACTGTTTCCACACTTTGTCTTACATCTTTTCTAATCTTCCTGCCTTGTTTCCACCCAAACACTCACACACACACACACACACACACACACACACACGTTCATGCTATGATTTAATTCCTCCCCTCCTGTCACGCTTTGATCGTGCACGTTCCCTCTCCTGATATGCCTCTTTCCATCCATCTCTCTCTCTGCCGCCCCTCCCCTCCTCTGTGCTTTGATCCTAAACATCCCCTCTATCAGCCAGGTCTTTTAAGACGTGACCCCTGCATTCCTCGGGTCACTAATGACCTCCTCGCCGCGCGCACGTCTGTGTATTTGCGCGTGCGAGTGTGTATACACCTGCGTGAGATTAGCTCTCTTCCCCATGTGTACATGTCGCATGCACACATGTATGTTGCCCTGTGTGTGTGTGTGTGTGTGTGTGTGTGTGTGTGTGTGTGTGTGTGTGTGTTTAAAGGCTTCATCATTGTGGATTATTGCTACCCCCGCGGAGATAAAGGTGGACCTTTTCTAGCTTTATTAACTTTCCACCGAGGCTCAAAAGAAAAGGAAATAATAAGAAGAGAAAAGAGGAAGACTGTAGTGAGACAAAAAGATGACAAAAAAAAGGCCGTAGATGACCACAATGTATCCCGCCAGGCATCTTTCAATTATTTAAGACACTGTGCCATAATAGTCAACAATTACAAAAAAAAAATCACTTTAAATGCAATGCTGACATTTAATTCATGAGAAAAAACATCATAAATGCATAAAAAACGGAAGAAAGGCACACAGTCAAACCTCTAATTTTGTATAATTCGGTTTTCAGCAAACATTTTGCGAAAATGTTGTCTCGGTTTTCCGACACCGTCTCAGTTTTTGTGCAGTATTGCGCGTAACAAACTAGTGTGTTTGGCCTGAGCTGTATCATTCTGCAAAATCAAGTGCCCGAACAAAGCACCGTTCATTTTTTTTTTTTTATTGAGTGCAACTTCGAAATAACCCACCATGGGGCCAAAGACAATTACGGGTGCCAAAGAAAGTTGCGAGTGCCAGCAATTTGATATAGAAAATTGAATTTGATCACGCCGGGGTGTTCGGGGAGTTGACATCAACAAGAAGTTCCATTCATTTGTCATTTATAATCATTTCACATTGTTTTCTGCATGTAAAACTATAATTGTGCTTGATAAAATGTGTTTTTTGTTTATTTTTGAGTGTCTGGATTGGATTCATTGGATTTACATGATTTTTCTATGCGAAAGATTCCCTCGGTTTTCAACGGACCTCTTGGATTGACGTCATAACAAAATCCAGGGTTACACTGTACAATTTTTGCCCCATTTTAAGATCTCATTTACTCTTACGAACACAAAAAATTGAGCTTGATCCAAATAAAACTGTATATTTTGCTCACCAAAAAAAGGACAGCAAAATATCAAACCTGCTACTATTGAAGATACTAGTGATGTATTCACTAATGGCATTCCTTAGTCTTTTCCATATGCGGCCCTTGGTGGAAAAAGTTTGGACACCCCTAACCCATGGATTTCAGGAGCGTCGCATCGAAGGAGCAGCGTCGTGTTTTCAATAATCCTCCTGGATTTCTGGGTCTGCCTTCTAAAACTGCTAAAGGCTCCTAATGCGTCAGCTAATCTTTGTTTACTTGGCCTATCCGTTGTCAGGCTTTGGCGACCGTGTCGTTTCTTTCACGCTGCTTACAAAGAGACACTGTGAAGCTACCCGAAACACATGATTGTGTGAACGCTGACAGACGGCGTTCACGCTAATGCTATTGTAGATCAGGAAAAAAAAATGATTATAATTAAATGTAAACTACAGTATTGTTTTCCGACACTGCAACATATTTTGATATTCTTAATGATCCAATGGCCTCCTCGCCTTACGGAACTCACTATCCAATCAGATTGCTTGCTGCACTGCTTGCCCGTACATGACGTATTCAGGGGTGTCCAAAGTGCCCGCGGGGGCTGTTTTTTATTGGCCCGCTGCACATCTAAAAAATATAATTTAATAAGAAAACTTTAAAAAAACAACAGCAAAAATGGAAAAAAGCAGTAGCAACTTTACAAGAATTCTAATTATTACGAGAAAAAAGTTGTAATTTATGAGAATAACGTAATATTATGAGGAAAAATAACATCATTTTAGTGTTAAAGAAATAAGACGTCTTTCTTTTAAGTCGCAATAATATTAAGACAAATAAAACAATGGATAAAGTTGTAATTTAAAAAAAAAAATGCGGGAATAAAGTCATAACTACAAGAAGAAAATTTACAGAAAATCACAAGTCAATACAAAATTTAAAAAAACAACAGACATGGAAAAAGCAGCCCGAATCATATTCTAAAAATAAATTTTAACAATAAAAAAAACATCAACAACAGCAAAAATTTTAATTTTAATTTTACAAAAAATAAAGTCAAAAATATTAAGACAAAAAAGTTCTAATCTAACGAGAAAAAGTTGTAATTTTACAAGAATAAGTGAGGAAAAGAATGAGGAAAAATGATGCAATTTTTAGTACCATAAAGTGTTGTCGTTTTTGGACAATTAGGTTGCGAAAAGAGTTATAATGTTATGAGAATAAAGTCAAAATTCTATGCGAATAAAGTCGTATTCAAACAAGAGGAAAAAAAAGTCCTAATTTTACAAGAAATAAACTCATATTATGAGAACAAATTATATTTTAGTCGCATAAAGTTGAAATATGGAAGGAAAAAAAAGTACATTATTTTTTGAAGTCCGACTATTACAGCAAACAAAATAAAATATGTTGGGAAAAAGTTACAATATTATGTGAATAAAGCCAAAATATTAAGTTGAAATATTTGGAAAAACAAAACAACAACAGCAAAACTTCTTCCTAATAATATGCTTTGTCAGCTTTATGACAAAACTGAGATGTAGTTTTTCTGTTAAGTATACGTAACATCTTCACATATCTACAGCACATGTGTTGCTTTACATTACATTCACATTTATGTGGCCCTCGATGGAAAAAGTTTGGACCCCCGTGCCCTGCGATATATTCAAAAGGAGCGTAACGGATGCCAGCTGGTGTGACCGTGCTAAACCTCACACCCTGACGCCTCTGAAGCCGTGCTGGACTCTGAGCTTGGCTAGCGGCTTCTCAGTTCTCATTTAGTGGGTAATTGGCGGACGTCGGTTGGAGACCCGGCGGGTGCAGGGCCGGATTGCGCGTGTGACCGCCGTTACAGGGGTGACTGCCCGCTTCATGTCACCGAGGATGCCACCGCACACACCATCACTCGTGTTCTTTGCATGGCTTCAAAAAAAGTGAAACATTTTGGCCACTCTTGAATAAAGTGACCACTGAGCACACTGTCAAATACACAAACCACATTTAATAAGAAGCTCACACACTTTCCCTGTGTGTGTTCTCTCTGTTACCATCTCCAAAACCTCTCTCTTTCTCTCTTTGCTGTCTCTCGCCCTGTAAAAACATTCTTGCGGGGTGCATTTACCTTGGTGCCCGGTCGCAGCCAAAATATTTAGGCTGTCAAGGGGAATCAGCGTCAAACCAAATGGCTTGGAGGTCTGTGTGTATGTGTGTACGAGTGTGTGTATCGGGGTTTGTGTTGATTGAAACGTCAACCCGTCAACCCCCTCCTAATGCCAACACTATCCTACCTCACTACACCCCAACGAGCAGTGCGAGCGCGGCACCGATGAATAGCCACACACACCACGAGCTTACATTTACACACAATTACCGACGGCAAAAATCATGAATGAGGAAAACACACTTTTAGAAAACAAAGTGCCTTTACAGTCAACAATAATTCACTTCAGGATGCTCGTTTTTGTTGTACAGGTCATTTTCAAGTAGCGTTTTAACATGAACTGTCTCACCCTCAGTCGGACACAAGAAATGATGAAGTCACACACGCGTATTTCACTCCCGCGACCTTTTCATCCAGTACTGTAACATTTTTGTATCCTTGCTAAAACATATCGCTGCAGTCCTCCTCCTTCGAACCGAAGATTCATTTACAAGCTTGCAAGTAAGCAATCTAGCGATGAAACAGGAAACAGGAAACAATGGGCGATGCAGACAAGAGAGACAGAGAGACACTCAACTTCCCACAATGCAATTCTTCTTAAAGGGCCAGGCCAGCGAATACGCGAAAGGTGAACCGCGATAGAGGGAGGGAACACTGTGTTCATGTTAGCATATAAGCCAAAACGAGTGAGAAAAACATAAATGCATCGGCGTGTTGCAGATGCGGAAGGATCTTAACGTCCTTAATTGTCACCCGGTTGTAACAATAAGTTGTTCAAACTAAAGAAACACAACAATCTCCCTTCATTTTAAGACCACGTGACAAAAATGGTAAAGTAATGCTGGAGTCCTTTTACATCAAGTACAAGTAAATCTTCTTCTCTCGTGCTCCTCTCAAGACAAGTATCAGAAAAGCCAAAGGAAAAAGCTTAAAGTTTACGCTGAGAGAACCTTTTTTAGGGAGATATGTTTCGTGGAATTCCAAAGCATACAACGGCAGTGGAGGGTTTTTTTGTGTATGACCTTTCAGACTTGATTATTTGTGCATTCTTATTTTTATTTGGTTTAAATCGCTTTCAGATGTGCATCTCTACAAGTTTCGATTTTTAGTCCCGCACGGCAAAAATGTTGAATAAGCCACTTTTTGGCTAACGTGAAGACTTTTCTGACGTCCTAGACTAAACAACTGATGACAGACAAGTTAATGACAGGGATACTAATAGTTATGGCTCGGCTCATGCTGCGGTCTCCTGATATAGCACTGAGGTCCCTTTTTGTACTTATACTTCAAGCATGGTGTGAAGATTTGCTATGAAAAAAGCAGTTAGAGACGCACACACTCTCCCCCACATATGTATAACGGTGGCACCTTTCATCACTCAAGCGACATGGGGGAGGAGCGTTGGTGATAAACCGCAGACACTCGCTCCTCTCTGCTTTATTTCTGTATGTCTATCATTCCCGCTCTTGTCCACATCAGAAATCCCGCCGTGTAGTGAGCCATATCGTGCACATGTTCACTGTCAGTCGACTGAGGGCACTCACACTGGGCCATTTCAACCGTGTCAGACTCGGGCGCAGTTGCCCCCTCCCTTCCCTGATCCTCACTGACCTGCACTGACTGACATTCAAGCTTCGTTTCATTATACAACGACAGTTTGCTTCAACCTCCCTTTCTCGCGCACGCATGTGCCTGTGCATGAGCAAACATCGGCCCGAGGTCCACCTCTTCCGAAACAGTTTTTAATGGTAACTTGACCCGAGTCGAAATAAGCCACACAGTTAGAAACATTGCAGTAATGCAGCGTTGTATCATGAAGCGATGGCACAGGCAAACGTGCCGAAGCATGAATGAGGGCTGTGCACACTCTTCCGCCAACAACCACAACCTCATAACAACACACTAACAAAAACAAGAGAAACACCCACGCATGGATTGCACTCAAAACATCCAGGTTGGGCACTCGAGCATGTGCCCATTCAGGAGCAATCGTCAGGTCCGCCGCCACCTCTTCCACCTTGCAAAATAGGAATACCCAGAATGCCTCTAAATGATCCATAAAGTCAAAGCCTGTGGTATGCTTGCTCATGTAGAGGTACTCAACTTGGATCACGTTTACATGCACTAAACACAAATTACTGCATGAATTCAGTTGAAACAAACTTTATAATTAGATCCATCCATCCATCCGTCTCCCTCCGCTGATCCGAGGTCAGGTTGCAGGGGCAGCAGCCTAGGCAGGGAAGCCCAGACTCCCCTCTCCCCAGCTAATTCATCCAGCTCCTCCCGGCGGATCCCGAGGTGTTCTCAGGCCAGCTGAGAGACATAGTCTCTCCAACGTGTCCTGGGTCTTCCCCGAGGCCTCCTACCGACGTGCCCTGCACACCTCCCCAGGGAGGCGTCGTGGAGGCATCCTGACTAAGTGCCTGCGCCACCTCATCTGCCTCCTCTCAATGCGGAGGAGCAGCGACCTTTTTAAGGATCGGATTGAGACACAGTGGAACATTGGCTAGCATCATTAATCCATTCCTGAAGGTAAGACTCTACCCAAAGCGGACATTGACCAAATCAAATGTTCCCATACGTAATAATGTAAATCCAATTAATCCATTCCAGAAAGCCAAAAATGTTAACACAAAACACATTTTTATAGTTTTACAATTATAGTTTGACATGCAGAAACCAATTTCAAACGCATATAAACACATAGAAATGATGAATGAACATTTAAGGCTACTTTTACCTTCACTAAGACGTGATTCTTGACGTGACTGGTTGATCCCGCTGCCACATCGTGTTTTTGGCGACAGTCACGTCTTCAATGAAGATTAAAGTAACCTTAAATGTTCATTTATCCCTTTCATTCATCATTTCTATGCATTTTGAATTGTTTTATGCGTGTAAAAACATTTTTGAGAGTCAACCACTGATGACATCATAGAAGGGGCGATGTAACATTTCGTTTAGCTAGCTAATAGGATGCTATCAAGGAAGGATGTACCGAGGTAAAACTGTGGTGTAAATTTCCGACGTTAACTAACCGGGGTGGATGCTAACCGACGTTAATACCAAGATTATGCGATTGGAAACCCGTACCCTCTTGCATGTATACTCGACCGTCGATCAATGTTCCAAGATTGTTACCAAGATGTCTTGTTTCGATGTGGCGTGATAGGTCAATCGGAAAAGCCATCCATTTGCTCGCTCTGGAAGGCGCTACTGTTTGGGCGATCAAATTAGAAATAGTGCCCGTAAACAGGGATGTCGCATTGACGTGTGAAAATGGATGAGACCGATTTATTTGAGGAATCGGACTAATTTGGTGCATGTAAACACAGAGTGATCCTCCTGCCAGTTATAAATTGCCACATTGTGTGTGAACTTTGAATAAGCCACAATGTCGGGAAGTTGCAGCATGTGCAGTATTATGAAGTGATTGCACATGCAAATGTGCTGAAGCACGTGTAAAGCACGGCAGGGTGTGATAAAACTGGCCCAATGCGAGAAAGTTTGATTGAGGTGTGGAGCTACAGTACGTCGATCACATGCATGATTCTGCTTCATGCCCTCTGGTGGTTGAAGTGGTCATGGCAGCACAAAAGAGGAACTCTACTGTGAGCCATTTGTGTGGCCTAAATTTCATGAGTTGTGAATTATAGTTATTGAGATTTTACCGGTTTAAAATAGAAAAAAACTGTCATCAGTTTTATAATGACATATTATAAAAGGGAAATATGCGCCTTTTAAGATGATTATGCTTCCCAAAATGATAATAAAAAAAATGCCTGGATGTATTTGTGCTTTTTTGTGCAACACATCTCCCGCTGCACTCGACAATTTGGTGCAACTCTTCTTGTGCAACATGTTTTCAGAACAAGACAATGCAAACAGCATACAAAGTCCCAAAAATAAAAAGTCCAACCTTTGCCTCTGTGGATCAGATAGAGAGACGGCAGTAATCACAACACAAACCCACACTGCACAAACCACCGACCCACT
Source organism: Dunckerocampus dactyliophorus (assembly GCF_027744805.1). NCBI lineage: Eukaryota > Metazoa > Chordata > Actinopteri > Syngnathiformes > Syngnathidae > Dunckerocampus > Dunckerocampus dactyliophorus. The sequence continues at coordinate 19,404,656 of NC_072835.1, read as the reverse complement.
CTTGGAACTAAAGTGCCTGCTGGCAAACCAAACTTAATTAACTGAGTACACACCAAAGCACATCTCGGCGCAACATGCATGCAAACAATCTCCACCGGCTTGCTTTATACAAAAAAATAAACACACCGAATGATGGTTGTTGATGCACAGTTTCCCGCCAACAACCGCAACCTCATAACCGCACACTAACAAAAATAAAAGGAACACCCAAATATGCTGAATTTGTCAGGAGTCTGCTTGAACAAAATGTCTCGTTGATGCGGGAAGACGGCCAAAAACATGTCAAACCTACAGTACACGGGCGCTATCCGAACACCCTGAAAGTGGTCCACCAGTTCCGATGACCGTCAACAATGAGCTGCGTGGGAAAAACAGAAGCGAGCGAAAGACACCGACGGAACGGTTTGGGCTCAATGTCGACATGGAGGAATGTAGCTGTAAATTATTCCTGGGATCCCAGCCAGACAACATACATTCACACTTGTTTTGGAAGAGCGACAGTCCCCGAAAACATTGTTCTATGATGCAATATGTTGAATATGGAAACATGTCTCTCTCTTAATATACAGTGAGACTTCTACTGATCACAGACGAGATTACGACACTGGGTTTAGAACTTGCAAATAGAGGGCAAATGCATCACTTATTTGCTTATTTTTTTGAATGAATTCTGATAGCTATCTTGAGAGAAGGCGCAGCAGCTTGAGAAAAGTAAAGAAAAGCGTATTTGTCAAATCTGCTATGCTAATTTCAGTACTTTAGTTCATGAGATGAGAGAGTGAGCAAAGTCTGGAGTGAGCAGAAAACTCCACAAAATTTGTGTTAGTGTTTGTATGGAAACAATAACAGTGCTAGTTTCCAAACCTTTCCCAAAAATATTTCCAAATGTCACTTACCGTAAGTCAAAAATGTTATTACCAAAATAAGTGAATGTTAGTAAAGTAGAATTCCTTACTTATAAATAGAATATTTTTGTAGTTAGACCACAGAAAACCTGTTTACGACCTTTTATTTACATTATTAGAGCTCTCTAAATATGAAATAACACCCCTATAGTCACCTTTACACTCGTATTACCCAATATAGTAGACATAATAAGAGAAAATAAGATGAAAATAATAGACTCACACATATTCAGCATTAGGAGTCACATCACAGAGTACTTCCTGTGGTGCTCATCAATGTAACATTACTGACACCTAGTGACCAGGGTAGACTGCTACATATTACAAAACACACACACACCCCTGGCCTACGGTTTGTTCCATTTGATACGCTTACCACACGCTTGTACAGCAATGATATTTACAAGTTCACACTTGTTAGTGGTGCCGTTAAAAGAAATGTCCGTTAACGCGTTAACTTTGACAGCCCTGATAATAACGATCACATTAGCTGAATACTTCGAATGGGGACACATTTTACTCAACACATTCATTGAAAATGTCAAGTATTTAAGTCATCAGACTCAAGCCCGAGTCAGGTCCCGAGTCAATGATGTCAAAGTCGAGTTGCGAGTCTGTGATAATTTCGAGTCCAGTCCAAAGTCATCCAAAATGTGACTGGAGTCCAAGCCGCGTGACTGGAGTCCACACCTATGGTTGCTGGCACCAGCAAGACCTGCCAACCTTGAACAAATTTTAGGAGTTTGTCCCGCCCGTCCCTCATGACCAGCCACCCACCCCCCCGACACCTTCCCGCGACCCGCCCCAAGGGGTCATAGACAGATGGATGGACTCTAATGACGGCAGCTACCACGACTACACTAACCGCCAAGCAATCATGTGACTCGTCCAAGGCAACTTTGCTGTTATGGTTAAAAAACATCACCTCAATGGAAGAAATTCCCGTTGATGCTTAAGGCAAGTGCTGGTTTTTACTCTTGAAGATATGTAGCACTGTGCAAACAGTTCCCCGTCTGCCCTAAACATCTGTGGAGAGGAGCAACGGAGCAACAAACGCCTCCTGTGTGGTGCTCCCCTGTGAAATTCCACTAAAACCACCAAAATATGTGCAGTGAACACACAGGAGGTTTATGGTCGGATTTAGTTCAAATGCTAGCAAAACATATTTACATATACTCACCTGATGTAACATGAGGTGCAACAGTACTAGCCAGTACAGAAGTAATGAAACATATTGCCTTTTTTATATTATGTTACATGTAGGTATTTTTGGGTCCCCAAAATTAAGCTAAGAAACTAAAAAAAAAAAAAACAAAGTCATTTAAATTAAAATAGAAAAATCCAATGATTTCCCAAGACAAATGCAATAATTTCGTTATTAAAAAAATGACCAAAAAGCCAATTTAAAAAAGAATAATAACAGCAGGTGAGTTTGTGCTAGGTAGCAGAAACTGTTAGCCCACTGTGTTTGTGGACAACTTTGGCTTAGGGTCCCTCGGCTGCGGTCCAGCGAGGTTTGGCTCATTTCTGCTAAGTGCTGAAGAAGCTGGATTTGGACCAGAGCGGCAACAAACATGGCCAGTATGAGGCGGTCCAAGCAGACGCGGGGACATTTAGTTATGTATATATAAACCGCACGTCAGGTTAACGCTCATTTGAAAACTACAGTCTGTCAAAGAACAATCCCAAATGAATATTTTCTTGACGTTTTTAGTATTTGCTGGAAGTTATTTATCCAAAAAAACAAAACCATTTTGGTTTGCGGGTTGATCTTGGTTCTTATTGGGTTGAGCAGGTTCTTATTCAGTAATCTGCAGTCGACCTTATGTCGACCCACGAAGTAGGATTCCTTCTTTATTAATGGAATATTTTTGTAGTTAGAGCATAGGAAACCTGTTTACAACCTTCTAAATACAGTTTTTAACATTATTAGATGCCTCTAAACATGACATAACACTCCTGTAGTCACCTTGACACTCGTATTACCGAATATACTAGACATAACTAAAAATATGCCACTATTTTGTCACTTTCCTGACATAAATATATGTTGCGTTTTTGTCATTTAATTCAGAATGGAACCGTTCCCATGCCACAGAATAGATGGTACATCCTACGTGGACCAGGAAGTAGCTTGTTAGCTAACAAATGGGTAGGAAAAAAAACACAAATACAGCTCTCTAAAGTTATTTCACTTTTGTTAGAGGTATTTGTTTTCCTTTTTTTTTTTTACCTTTTTAGTCACGATGAAACCATTTCCCTCACCGGGATTAAAAATTGGTCACCTCCCGTTCCGACTAGCAGAAGGTTTCTGCATGCTGACGTTGTTCTCGGTAAAATACGAGATAGATGACGTTAGCGATGAATTAGAACAAATGGTTATATGGTAATTTCATTGAATTGTTTTTTTGTTTTTTTTTTAGCATTTTGCTTATATGAAGCGTGTAATTTGTATCTGTCACATGGTAATTGCAGGCTGATTAGTCTTAGCTCAGTCATAACAAAGGCCACACCATCCTTAACCTGCACAACAATGGAGGGTACGATGGCCACCAAACAAATTAAAATTAGCATCGTAATGACTCTAATGGTCTCTTACGTTATAACCAACATTAGCTTACATTAAATTAAATAGTTGTTAGTGACTTTAAAGGCCATTTGTAGATGCTTGGCTTTTCTTATTTAAACAACAGAGCCTCTAATGTGTTTCTCCCTGCAGCTTTTTGTCCGCAGGAAGACTTCACTGTAGGATTTTTGGAAAATAAAGTGTTTCTGTTGTTTGTTTTTTTTAAATCCATTTTCCTTAATTATTTAGCTTTCCTATTTAACTCGAGGGTTAGCCTGTTTCCCAACTGACGCGTCCTATTTGGTTCAAAGAGACGACATCTCCTCCCAACATGAGGAGTATTTGCTGTAACGTACAGAAAACCTTCACTAAACATGCAAACGTTGCTACACAGGAGGGAAAATCTCAACTAATCCAAAAACAAACATGTGCAAGGAGTTTGTTCCCTGCTCTATTTCAACATAAACAGGCGTTTATTTACATAGTATCACGTATGAACTGTATGGATTTCTTGTGTTTGCTTTACTGAAATGCCATAACGACGCCACAGCCACGGAAGTTCGTTGGTTTGCCGCCAGCTGCGTGTAAACCTTCAGCATTTTGTGTCAGTTTGTGTCCGTTTACAAGGTGAACATGTGTTCAGCAACACGAGGACACCAGAGCAGCTTCATAACAATCATAAATCCACATTTTTCTAGTGCTGGTGACCAAAATACTACATTTATTAATTCATTGTTGAAAAACGCGATAGAGTGAGGTGCGAGATGTGTGATTATTGACTACTTCTCTGAGAACCAAGAACCAATAATCACCAATAACCATTAATACCAAGAGCCAGGAAGAAAAGCTAAAGAAAATAGCCTTTACGGTATCACGCCGTCGTTGCTGCTCGTTATTCATCCCACTGTTGTATTCAATTTGAACATTTCTACCGCAATTTAATTCCAATCATCTAGAAAGCTACAAATATTGACTATTCAGTCAGTTTGAGCCAAACAAATGAATAAATGGTACGTATAGATTCCTATATAACAACACAGTATACAACCTAGTGTTTACATCAATGCTAAATAGCTTTAAATGACATTCTAAATTGCATTGTTTCATGCGGGCAGAGAATACAGCACAGTAAACAAATCACAGTGACTGTATTACGTTTAAGTGCAGGGCTTTTGGGGGAGAATGGATTGTTTTGTTTTTTTAAAACAGAGGAGCTTGGTGTCATGTGTCCCGACTGACGGGAAGATAATGTCAGAGGAAGTGGCCGACATCTAATATGTGACTGTTTGGTCAACAGAAGGGACGAAATCAAGCACCTCCATGCGACGTGACACCGGCGGCTCAAAGCAAACTGGGAGGACACCACGGCAAATCGGCCGCAGAGCCGTACATTTACCAGCACAAACCCACCCATGTAATCACCCACGCAGAGATGAAACGCTGCACATACACGCACACGTGAACAAACATCCAAGCTTAGCCAGACACAAACAATAATAAACACATACGAGCAATTACGGGCACAGTGGACAAACACAGCCTGTGCTGTAATTAAAGATGGAAAGTTTATACTTCCTTTCATCAAAGCTCGGTGGATTACTTGCGGATGAAAAAATGACATGTTAATCACATGAAACAAACATTGTTTTTGAGCTATGCAACATTAAAGCCAGCTAAGAGCATAGTCTTTGAAATCTCTGCAATACAGTAAGGCTATGTAACAATAAAACCAAAGGAGGGTAATGATTATATCGATGGTACACTGGATAATTAATAATGAAGAGAGTAGTGTTCTCTGTTAGTGTCATGGTAACCTTGGATCACCTACTTTATCCATCCATCCATCTTCTACCGCTTATCCGAGGTCAGGTCGCGGGGGCAGCAGCCTAAGCAGGGAAGCCCAGACTTCCCTCTCCCCGGCCACTTCGTCCAGCTCCTTCCGGCGGATCCCGAGGCGTTCCCGGGCCAGTTGAGAGACATAGTCTCTCCAAAGTGTCCTGGGTCTTCCCCGAGGCCTCCTACCGGTCGTACGTGCCCTGGACACTTTCCCGGGGAGGCATCCTGACCAGATGCCCAAGCCAGCTCATCTGGCTCCTCTCGATGCGGAGGAGCAGCAGGTGCACTCCGAATTTTGCTTTAGTGGTCTATCCTTCACAACCCTAAGCCACTTCACTCAAAGATGGACTCCACCTAAGCTTGTAAACGTTACTGCCCTCTGCAGCATATATCCTGAATTACAGCTCGGGACTCTCACCTGAGCGATTCTTCAAAGGCAACTCTGACACCGTGCGGCACAATCTCAAACTGTCCACAAGAGTAAAGAGTTCCAAATCATTTGAGCATTTTGCCAGTGACACAGTTGGAATCGGTTTGGGAAATGTAACAAATGTGGAACTTTGAACAGTTCCCCGTTCATTTTCAATGGTAAAAATGTTTCGGAAAATGCAGAATTTTGGGAAATGTGGGAATTTTCTGGAAAATCTTGGTCATTTTGATATATGATGTGTGATGCATTCACACAGTAAATACATGAAAATGGTGCTCAATTAATTAATTAATTCACATTTACACCCATGGAAATGTTCCTTTTGCAACACCAATGACGTTATCATGCCGTTTTGTTAATGGAGGGACAGCAAAAATGCTGCAATTATTCCTTACTTTTGTTTTAAGAAGTTGCAAAAGCGCAGTTGTCTAAATTTGCATTTTGAAATATTTTACTGAAGTCAACCATCACATTGAAAATAAGCTACCGTACCTCAAATGAGTGTCCTCATTAATAGGCAATTAGAAACCTTTGAGCAGAGATTGCATCAGATGGTGTTTGGTTGCGTGTACAAATAGGAGCCATTGTGCCGTCAGTGAATGGAACAGGATGTGATTCTTTCCAGTGAGACAACTGAGATGTAATCAGTTTTGCGTTACAGGCAGATACTGTCATCAGGCCAGCATCACTTTAGCGCTGTATAGCTCGCTCTGACACACGCATGCGTGAGTACACACACTCACCATGTGCTGAAAGACAGTTCCCGCTCTCAGAAAGCGACTGTGCAAAGATCACAACTTTCATGTGCTTTCACAATCTTAATATTATTGGGGTTTCGTGTGGTTTACAACTGTACTGCATCATACTGAAAGATGTTTCGCCCTAGCATGTAGTTGAATGCTGATGAGCTTTTCACCAACTTGACCAAAAAAGGAAGTACAATTCTGCCTGTGGGTATTATTTGTCCAGGTCATTGCATTCTCAGGTCATTGACTCGATCGCATCTGGACTGTTCAGGTTGTCTTAGAAGACAACTGTCAAACAACCTAAGAAAACCTGAACAGTCCAGATGCGACTGATTCAATGTCCTGAGAGCATGTACAATTTTGGCCACAAAGGTGGGATAAAAATGGTGGTTTTACATCTCACAATGAGACAGGCACAAAGATGAAATATACCAATCTTGCAACCAAAGATTTCAAGCCATAATAAGGGAAACGTTCCATAAAACAAGGAAAATTGGGAAAATTCTGATCTTCCACAATTATTTCCACCAACGTGAAAGTCAAAACTACGGTAAACTTTGAAGACAGTAAAATACAGTAGTTTCCTGTTGTAAACCAGAGGGTTGACAGGTATGTTTCAAGCAGTCCTCGAAAGTTGGGTAAATGAATCACCCAAATAATAAGAACAGACCGTGAAATGACGTGAATATCACCAGTTCCACACTACCATCCGTGCCTAACACAAGGAACATGAAGGAGAAACAAACATGATCAGACTTTCCTATGACTCCCTTTTATAATGTGTCTTTTCAACGCACATAAACACTGCTATGGCAGGTGCTACATTTCGGCATGGACCAACGACTTGAGATGGACACACTAATGACGCTGCATTCAATGTTCCATCGCACAGTGTGAATATTCAGTAGTGCTGGCCTAAGATTTTCAGATTTGTACTTAGTCTCAGAAACTCCACCATGTGAGTCTTACATTGATGAATGAAGCATTAGTTTGACCTCATATTACTCTCTGGTTATGACTATGGCTTTTGTTTGGATTTCTTCAGGCCTTATTTTGTGAAAGATCTAAAGATCTGAAGCGTGACTTCCAGTTAGAACCAAGCAGGTAACACCACCATGCCTTTAAAGACGGTGATGGAGTCATGCCTTGCTTCCTTAACGACTCTTCCAGTGATCCAAGACCACGTTGCAGCTTCCCAATGTGCCAATCCCTACTGGTCATGAATGGACCAAATGGGCTTCAAACATTCCTCATAGACCTGCATTCATCCCGGCGCCATGCACCATTACACTCAGTGATGGGAGGAAAGAAACAACACTTTCATTAGCAGGTCTGGTCCAGCGAGACGCGGAATGTTCTGTGGCTTTCCAACAACACGGACACAGAAAGGAGGCCTTCATGCGCCCATTGTTGTCATCAACAAGCTCACTTAGTGTAATGGGCTCAGCGGAGCCTGCGCTTCAAAAGACAAGGGGGCACGGTGCACGAATAAGAGCAGTCATGCTTGGACAGATTCGAGATTGGGGCAAAGAGAGGATCATTGGTTGTGCTGAATGAGCCTCATTTATTCCAGCTCAAAAATAGACATCATAAACATGATGCAATTAAAAAAAACACCACTGGGAATAATTTTAGCCTGAAACAAGACCACAGCCTTTGTAAGACCTGAAAGTAACCAAGCAAACCAAGACCGGATCACCCTGGCTCCCACTCTCGACTGCCACTCAAACCATATATCACCCACAGGTGGAGATCTATAACATAAAAGGTTTTATTTTGACTGTTATTTGAATTTGAATAAAATGTATAAATATACTTATTCTGCAGCGATGCAGACTTGGTCTGATGTGGTGAAGAGGGAGCTAAGCCGAAAAACAAAGTTCTCCATTTCATTTTGACCCTCACCTATGGTCATGAGCTTTGGATAGTGACCAAAAGGACAAAAACATGACCCGAAAAGAGTTTCCTCCGTCGCGTGGCTGGGGTCTCCCTTAGAGATAGAGTGAGGAGCGCTGAGAAACTCGGAGTAGAGTTGCTGCTCCTCCGCAGCCAGATGGGGAGGCTCAGGCATCTTGTCAGGATGTTTCCCGGACACCACCCTGGGGAGGTGTTTAGGGCACGTCCGACAGGTAGGAGTCCTCAGGGAAGACCCAAGACACATTGAAGAGACTGTGTCTCCCGGCTGGTCTAGGAATGCCTCAGGAGGAGCAGGACAAAGCAACCGATGAGCGTGAAACCTGGGCTTCTCGTCTTAGTCTGCTGCCCCAACCGACCCGACCTCGGATAAGGGGAAGAAGATGGATGGATGGTAATACGAATATGTGGCACGCATAATTTCCAAGAGCTAGTCGTGAATGCAACCTCAACGTATGTGCAAACAATGCGGGCGTTGCGTATCAAAGCGTGTCTCTGCGTGTCTCATTCACATGAATGGGTAAACTTTTCCGCCACCTCTAGGAGCAATTCAGTAGCGTCTTGGGTCTTCCCTGGTGTGTTCTAATCAGTAATTCCTCTGTTACACTCTGTGTCTCTTTTTTAGTTTATTGCCTCCTTCCCGCTCTTTGCGCATTCTCTACCTTCACCGACGAGAAAATGTAGACTTACCTTTCTTCATTGGATGAGCTTCATCTCTGGAGTTCAACATCTTGTAGATTCCTTACAAATAGAGGAATTAATGAAGCTAGGGGTGATGCCTGCTATCGCACAGCGTCACGCAGGACACAGCGGGACCAAATAATGCCACGGCTGCTTCACACATGTGGGAATTGGTGGTGACAATGCATACCCATATGGGAACAATGCGCGTTGCAGGTACTATTGTCGTGCACAAGACGTAAACACCACTTGACAGGGTGTAAATATGTCGTGCTGGAGGGTGGTCAGTTCGTGCCAATGCGCACCATTTTCAGTCACAAACTGCCTGCCAAGTGTGTAATTTATGCGTAAAAAGAACGCAAACAGTGTGCAAACTAGTCTTCACGCTTTTCAGGCGTGCCATAAATAACTAAATAAATGACACATATTGCCAATTGCGGGACAATGTGGAGTCAAAAAGTGTAAACGCCGCTTTATTCTTCAAAATGATATACAAATTTGATCCTTGTTTACAGTTTTATCCATTACAAAAGAAAATGTTTTGGGCGAGAAAATGTTGAGCTTTTCTATGATGTCTTCAAAGTGTGGAAATGTACCATATTTACCGTTCCAGTACAAGTATGACAAACAAATTGCACCTGATGGAAAACCAAATAACGGCTACTTGAGTCAAGCTCAGTCCACACGAGCAAGTGGCGCCCTTGTGAATGAAGGGTTTGTGTAAAGTCATTCAACAAAATGTCTCATATTATTTGCTAAACTCATAGTTTGTACTTATCATTAGAAAAACACGAATGTGTGTATTTTTATAACTGGAGCGAACTTTCAAGTTGCACTGATTCCTTTCTTTTCTGTCAGTTTGGTTTCGCGCTAGATGTAATTTAGCTGTGAAAACATTACAGAGCCTATTAAGCGCTCATGAATATGGCTCTTCAGTCACAGGCTGATAAAAGTGAAACGCAGTCGAGGGGAATATAATGGTCCCTTTCGGAATGCATTTCACTCGTCACACTCTATCTACACATCTTACAGTTGATTTGAGCTTAAAGGCTTTAAAAAGAGGAGATTGCCCTTTTAACTGCACGGCTGAGCCGTGACGAGGAAGGGAAAAAAAATGTTTATTGAAATAAGTCAGACAGATCTGGGCGTACATCAAACCGTTGTTGATTAACTTTAAGGCTGAGAGTGAAAGGGACTGCCAAGTTGTGTGTGGTATGCTAGTGTATTGTCAGCGTGGAGTTTATTTAAGGGACAGCAGAATTCATTGTTTACGTGTGTGGACTTTGCGGGCTTAAACGCAAGGAAGGCTGTGATTACAAGAGGTTTCCAGTCCGCTTGTACGGCGTATTACTGAAACAAAATGACTGGCAGAGGGTTTTATAGTCATGTAATCAGGGTTTTGCAGTTTGTTAATCAGATTTATACGTGAAATTGGGTCTGAAAATGCACATGTGCTTTTTGCGCAGGTTTTTTATGACTTCGTTATGCACATTAAACTGTGATCCCCGTGAAATCTTGTGAATTTAGTTGGATATCTTAATAAATATTAAGTGGCAATTATACTGACATTACTGTATATTTGCAACTGTAAATGCTATTGCTTATCTTTAGCCTGTTTTTGGTACCGCATTGCTATCGGAGAAGTAGGCAATGATAACACAGTTTAAAAGGTTTTCAAATTGTATTCAAGAATAAGAGCAATATAGTTGGTTAGGGCTCGTGGACAAAGAGCCCAGAATGAAAGTACACAAAGCAAGTGAAAGTAAGTGAAAGTTAAGTTTGTGTCAAAGTGAGAGTTAAGCTTGTGTGAGTGTCATATGTGTCCAGTCATATGTAACTGTTGTGCTATTCTTATTGTGCTATGTGTGTGTGTGTGTGTGTGTGTGTGTGTGTGTGCGTGTGTCAAGAAGGCCTTCTATCAGAAGCCATTAGACTGGAAATGTACTGAGCTAATCGACTGAATCTAAAAGGTGAAATAATAATGTACATTAGTAGTACTGTTCAAAAAAGTGGTAAGCATATTTAAGCAAATGCTAATCATTTTTGCTTTATGAAATCCTTAGAAATTTAGTGAGAACAGCCCCCATACACACACACGCTGCAATAATGTCTTTTTTTTTTAAGAATTTGACACAAATTATTTTTGCATTATTTGTATGAAATGCTATTTCATTTTTTGGAGGAAAAAAGCATACTCGCACATGCTGCGATGAGGGTATACTCATGCCCAGAGCTGGCTGGCCCATTAGGCAATACTGTACAGGCAAATGTTAGGGGCGCCGTGGCCTCCAAGGGGCACCAAAAATTGGGAAAAATTTCACCTTTAATATAATTATGTTACTTACTACTTATTATTATTAACTCTTAAAATGGAAATTAATATTACTACAAATGGTAACGAATGAGCCTCATCATTTTTGTACATAATTTTGCCTATAGTGGTATAGAGTAGGTATTTTATATCACATTTGATTTAGCTTCTTATATAGTTTTTGCATTGTGTAAATGCACCTTATATGTACAGTTAGTGTGTGGTTATTTAAATTGTTTATTTTGATTGCAATTATTTTTTCACATATATGCAGTTTTTTATTTTGTGGTAAAAGTATTTATATTGTATTTCTGAATTTATTTGTAATTTGTTAACCATACTCATGCCCTAATTTGTGAATTTTTCGTATGGCCATTGCCAATTATTGGATAATTAGGTGAATTCGTCATCTAAGTGATGAAATAAACGTGTCATCGTGTTACCACACTAATCAAAATGACAGCTGAAATGATTTTTCCAAAAAAAAAAACAACTTTCCAGAGTGCATCCTTAAAGTGCATCTCCTCCAGAATGGAAGTGCAGGCAGGCGCCACATGTTGACCACGAGCGCTGCCATTGGCCGCTTCTGCTTTCTCTCACAAGTTCTTGAGATTGTTGTGGAGATTGTTGATGAAAACAAAGTCTAGGAAGGGAAAGGGAGACGAAGCATTCGCTGTATTTGTGCAACATCTGCGTCGGCGCTGCTTTCTTTCTTACCCAGCAGTCCGATTGTAATTAAAGAATGACAACACTGGGGAGTCTCACAGTCCAAATTACGGCTCTAGCACTCCCGTTTCCCCAGAAACTACCACCTGAGCCAAATATAAGGGAAAAAAACATTGCTTTTTCGGTTACAAACTACAAAAACGCCGTCATATATTGTGTTAACATTTACGCAGTGGTTACGGCATCCAGGATGAAGAATAAAATGCTGCTGGGTGGTTTTGGGAAGAGAGTTATAGTGTGAGGGGCCAGCAAGGCCCGCTTTAAAATAACAACACTTAAAGCTTCTGGGTGTTAGAGTAAATGGTGGCATATAATCCCCTCCGCTCCCAAGCAGCATTAGCTGAAATTCCTCAATAATAGGCAGCATGAGTCTGTAGGGAGTCCTGCTTTAGTGATATGTTTGTAATACTGGAAGGGTCAGCGGAGGGCACAGACAGACAGGCAGGCCGACAAAGAGGCTCAAGTGTGCCGCTGGTTTCAGAAACAAGGTGCCTCTTTTCCATGGGGCGGGGGGTGACTTCAGACTTGAGTCATTAGGATCCATTTTTCCATCATAACAAAGGACGTGGTGGAGCGGGGTCGAGTGTTTGCACAGCTGATTATTAACGCGACACCTTGCTCCACTCAACCACGCCGTGGAAGGAACAGGGGAAAGTGGCAGCCGCAGACTTGTTGGGGCTTAATCCATGTACGTGTTTGGCCTTTGTCAATTATACTGAAAGTCTTTTGGGTGGAATCAATTTGTAGACGTGAGGCCTGAAGACATGACGTCATGTGCAGAAACGCAGCGAATCTAAGGAGCATGAACGGGGAGAAACACATGCTGCACGGCCATACATCAGGTGACACCCATTAAGTGGACATGCCATTAAGACTTTCATGCATTCGTGGTCATTCAGCACAATACATACCATGAGTGCATCATCGCTGCTTCTCACGCTATGAATAATGACTAATGATATCCAGCAGGTCCACTTATTGGTCCGCTGACAACATGAGCTTGTGCTTTAAGCTTATTAGACCTTTTGGTTCTTGAAATGCATGCGATACTGTCTGGAAAGCGAAATCCTTGCTCTGTTTCTATCATCTATAGCAGGGGTTGGCAACCGTTAGCATCAAAAGAGTCATTTTGGCCTGTTTCCATGAAATTGAACCCGACTTGGAGCCACAAAACCTATTTGACGACGACATTGATAGTTTCCTAAAGGGCATTGTCACCTTCCTTTTCTGTCTTCTTGCCACACCTGTTGCCACCTGGCAATTAGTCACATTTCTTAATGTTGTAACACACTGATTAGTTCCAGTACCAGTACCACTCTCCATGCCTCTTTAGTTTCCATTGCTCATTAGTTAATAAGCGAAATAGTCAACCAGCATCATGGTTTCTCACCGGGCTGACCCACCAGGAAGCTGCTCCTAGCACTCTGGTGGAGAATTGCATGGCACACGCTCAACTCCCACGCAGAGCAGAAGAGAAGAGAAGAGACAGCGTAGGGAATCCACAGAAGTATAAACCAGCTGGAGCCACAGCAGAAGGATAAAAGAGCCGCTTGCGGCACCGGGGCCACGGGTTGCAGACACCTGATCTATCGGGTTTGTGGGCGATGTGGGCAAAAAAAAATCAGGCACAGAAATGTAATCCCTCACATTCGTTGTGTGTTCTTAAATCCGACTGCACGTAAACAAGTGCATGCATTCAATGAGGCAGATTCAAAGGGAAAATATAAAGAGGACGAGTGATGTTGCTAAATATGATGCTCATTTTCAGATAATGGTGATCTTTCAAGCAAAAAATACCATATCCTTTGTCATTGCAATCTACCAGTCGTTATTTCAGCGATACTTCTGTCAAATCGAGAGCGACAAGATCTTTCTCAATTGGTCCGTCCTCCAATATTGGCTCTGAACATAAAGCCATGTGTCCACCAAGCGGATCTTTTCATTTAGTTTGACACCGTATGGTTTGGATCACTAAACCTTGTGTTTCCTTTGCAGCTTGGATGGCGACGGCTGCATCATACATGTAAACAGTATGACATCATTGCAGTTTTGCGGACTGACGCACATTATAGAGTAAACGAGCGACACAAATAGCATAAATTCCTCTCTCCATTGTAGCACGGAAGTGACAATTCCCTGCCCGAGCATCCCATACTGTACTGCTTCAACCAGTACCAGGTATTTTGGACCCCCTTACCAGAATGAGCACAGTACCATCCTGTTCAGGAAGTAGCTACTCAAACAGTTTCACACTCACCTGCGAGAAATTGAGGCCATTGAGTGGATGACACTGTTCCTCCACCTTCTCGACAGCTCCCGTCCTCTTCCTCATCCTCTCCGCCTCCTGGGCCAGGTAGAGGTCCAGCACCGGCACGCCTCTCGTCTTAATGTCCGCCTCGGTTAGCGAGTTCACCATCAACATGACCCAGACCGGTCGCTTCCTTTCCCAGTTCCCGGCGATGGCGTTGAAGAGGTAGTCCGCATAAAGTCCCTTCCCTCGCTGATCTGGCGTCATCCACGAAGGCATCATGAGTTTCACATACTCCAGGTGTCTCTTAAGTCTGCGATAGATGTCTCTGGGTAGAACGTCCTGCAGGTTCTCGCCCTGGGGGAGCAGCTGGCAGCTGGTCAGAGCTGAGATGGTGTAAGGATCAGTCAGGTCCAGCTCAAAGTAGACTATGTTGCTCTGCTGGAAGGCCTGCTTGGAGTTCTCAGGGATGAAGTCCCACACGCGGGTGTAGGGAACGTGGATTGTACCATAGAAATACGAGGGAGGGTCCCTTTTGATGGTCCACAAGAAGGAGTTTAAGTCTGTTTGCTGCAGAAAAAAAAAAGTGTTATTTGTAGTAGTTGACATCGTCAGTCGCTATTCACATGCTGCAGTCTGCCTTCAGCCCCAAGTCAGCATGTGGGAGAGCTTCAGCTTCCCTGAGAGCATGAACAGGTTGTGGGATGGATGGATGATACTCGACGAGTTTGGAGGGTTTTAATTGGCTACTGCAGAAGCCTATTATTAGCGTCAACTTTGCTATTTGCTCTTCTTTTCCCATTTTTGGCCTTGTTTTTGTTAATTTTCCAAATATTTCAACTTTCTTCTCAAATAATCTTTAGAAAAATTGTTCTCATAATATTTTGAATTTTTTTCATAACATTATAACTTTTCCCTCATCCTATTTTTGTTTTGTTTTGTTTCACACGACATTACAACTAAAAAAAAAACATCTTTCTTAATATTTCAACTCTACCTTACTAAAATTCCCTGTGCTACTTCTGTATGCTACTTATTTTCTCTCATAATATTACAAGTTTATTCTTGTAAAATTGTGACTTTATTTCTCGTGAGAGTATGACTTTTTTTTCCTCTTAATATTTTGACTTTATTCTCGTAAAATTACAGCTGCTTTTGTTTCCACCTATATCATTTTTTTTTTTAAATGCAAATCAGCTTTGTGATATAGGTTACCTGTATATATACACATAGCTATATATACCTATATATATATATATATATATATATATATACATCTATATAGGTATAAATATATGTTTTGCCGCAACCTAATTTTCCAAAAATTACAACTTTTGTTTTGTTTGTTTCTCATAATATTATGGCTTAAAAAATAACAGCATTTTTTCTTTAATATTTAAACTCTATGCTACTTTAATTTTTTTTTTCTCATATTGCAACATTATCCTCGTAAAATTCAAACTTTTTTCTCTCAATATTTTGACTTTATTCTTATAAAATTACTGCTGATTTCTTCCATGTTTTTCTTGTGAAATGAAACGCCACAGGCCGATAAAAAGACGGCCGCGGGCCACAGATGGCAAAACATTTGTTGGGTCAGTGGTGTATGAGCGCCAAATGTGAGAAAATTCTATCATCTCCTCGCTTGTTTTGAGAGAACAGGCACTCAAATGCTCGCTTTTGAAGTTTCATGAAGGAAAAACCTTTTTGCTCATGATCCTGCCCTAGCTAGATAAACCCGCCCTGCCAACACCTCACGGTGGACAGATTTGTAAAAAAAAAAAAAAAAAACCCAAAAAGCAGGCTTCTCTACACATCTTAAAATAAAGTCTACATCTCTGCCATCAGACATGATAGCCGTAAAGTTGATCTTCAGCGAAGAGGCTAACCTAGCATGATGTTGCTGTAAAAGTATGACTGTAATGTTAGCATAGTTGCTACTGTTTGTGTCTTCCTGTCCCACCCCTTAATGTTACATCGCACCTGGTACAGTAATCCCTTGTTTATCGCGGTTAATTGGTTCCAGACCCAACCGTGATAAGTGAATTTCCTCGAAGTAGGATTCCTTTTTTTGATAGATGGAATATTTTCACAGTTAGAGCAATAGAAAACCTCTTTAAGACCTTCTAAATGTGGTTTCTAACACTATCAGAGCCCTTTAGACATGAAATAACACCCCTATAGTCACCTTTACACTCCTATTATCCGATATAGTAGACATAATAAGAGAAAATAAGACATAATATTGACTCACATGTGTTAGCATCGGTAGAGTTCCTTGTTGTTGTTGTTTTTTTAACTTCCGGGACTTCTTGTGGTGACTAATGGAACAGTACTGATACCTAGTGACCACTGTGGAATACTACATGTCAACTGAATGCCTTGTATTGGTGTTCTAGTTCATTTTATGCTTTACATTTTTAATTTAGATCAAAAGTACGTAACATTTGTTTCAAATTGTTGAAAATGTCTATAATATGGGACCTGGAAGTTTGCTATGAATGCATCACGCTTGAATGTAACTTCCAAATAAGCATTTTAAGCGCTCTGGCGTTGCGAAAAAGAGAAGCTAATGATGTTATTTCCTGCCTTGCACTGGCCTGTCTGACACTTACCCGAGAGACTGTTTATTAGCCGTGTGCTAACAGAGCGCTAATGACTTATTAACAGGCCACTTGGGAGCAGAGTGCCAAACAAACAATACACATGATGTCGCATCATCAGACGGCAGATTAGCTGCTTTAATGTTTCCTCGCGGATCTCACCTGACATACTGAAGTAGGGACTGAAAGTGGGTCATGATTGGCTGTAGATATGGAAAAGATGAGCGAATATCTCGCAACTCAAATCTGATGTACTTGGGTATTTTTCGAGGATATTTGGTCACTTAAATGTGACAACCGAAGTTAGTGAATAACACAAAATGACAAAACTTTTGGCTACAAATGTGTATGAAAGTGAATTTTATCCCAACAACATATTTGTACGTCTTTTACGTTTTTTAGCGCGAGAGGCAAAAAGAGGTGATGACGCAACTTTCCACTAATGTCAGAGCAATTTTAAGCCATAAAAACGGCCACGAGGTGGCAGGAGTGCATTTGATAAGAGCTTGGCAGGGATCAAGTGAACGGAAAAATCACACATGGCAGGTAGGAGGAAGTGAGAGAGCGTGGGGGAATGTAGTGTGCAGAAGGTTGCGCGTTGTAGGGAAATTTCAACGCAGGCACACGCACGCACACACATGCACACGCATAGTTCAGTTCCAAATGTGAAAACCAGAACTAGTTTGTGGTGTTTTATTTGTACATAAATTGTTATTTTGATGTAAAATAACCCCTTTTTTGTGCTGTTTATGTTGATATAGTTGTTTAGATTTGAGCTGTCACAAAAGCAAAAAATATTTGTGTCAAAGTGAAAGTTATGCTTGAAATGTACCTTATCAGTAATGACATGAAACCTTACCTTACATTACGTTACCTTAACACTGCATGAGGTCTTCAAGTCAGCCATGGTTTGTCTGACATGATAGAGTGAAAAAACGCTCTCCTTCCCTTCCGTGTGGAAGTGGTAAGTTTTTGGCTTCTTAAGTGTAGAAGAAATAAATTTTGGGCTAACTGGTTAGCTCGCTAGCTTGTTAGCTCGCTAGCTTGCTTTCTAGCTAGCAGCAGTCTCGACTCCCTGCAGAAAAAGAGTTGCCTAATGTGATGTAAACACCGAATGATAGGAGCGTAAAGGTGACTATAAGCGTGTTATTTCATGTCTACAGGGATCAAATGTTAAAAACTGTAGCTAGAAAGTCATAAACACGTTTTCTATTCTCTATAAAAATATTCAGTTTATTAACATTGAATGTGGAAATGAATTTATTGCAATCGAGTCTGGACCCAATTAACCGCTACAAGCGAGGGACGACTATTCCTTTTAGTTTTCGCATTCACTTTTTAACATAAGTACTAGGGCTGTAAATAACGATACTTTTCTTAGTCGATTAATCCGAAATTTCTTGTTTCAATTCATGGAGTAATCATTTAGGCACTAGACCACGGGTGCCCAAACTTTTTCCACCGAGGCCCACATACTGAAATATCAAAGGACGCCTGGGCCATTTTTTTTTATTTAGCAAAAAGGCTAAAAAAAAAAAAAACATATATATTTTTAAAGACAATTTTTTTTGTGTTATTATTAAGTATTAGTATCATCATGTCAGCATTTTCACTTTACATTGTACCTTTTTGCTCTTTTTTTCAAATGTTAACTGCTTTTTTTTTGTTTGTTTAATTTTACTCCTACAATGTGCTACGGGCCGATTAAAAACCGCCTCCGGGCCACACTTTGTACGCCCCTGCTCTAGATGGGCCAACTCAGTATGAACCAAACCCAAACGGTGAGTGGTTTCGTCCGCAACGTGTTTGAAAAGAGGCCAAAATGTTGACCACTGTTTTCCAAAGCCAAAGCTGATGTGTTTGAATATCTTGTTCTACATAAAACACAAGGATATTGTTTGCTTTCATGGATGAGGAAATTAAAAAAATTCCCATTTGAGAGACAGTTTTCATCATAAATGATTAATCGAATGCCAAAATAGTTATTGATTAATTGGATAATCGATTAATCATTGATTAATTGTTGCAGGTCTAATAAAGACACATACTGACAAGTCGGCTACTGCACATTTCTGACGCATGCCTGTCAAAATAGTTTCCAAGCAAACATTGCATATGCATGAAATACTTTTGTTTGGTTACTGCGAGCCATTTGTGGGACATGCCCCACCTGTTGAGGATCCGTGACCTACGCTTTACGCTGTCAAGTTTGAAGGCTTCCTTAAAGCAGTGTTTCCCAACCTTCACTGAGCCAAGGCGCATATCTTAAATTAGACAAATCTCACCGGCAAACACCACCAAGCCTGCCGCGACTTATTCTGTTGTATGAAAGGCAACAGGTGGATACACAGGTTAATTATGCACCTTCTGCCATCTAGTGGAAGAACGTTTAATTGTGTCACTGCGTTGCTGGCATAGACGGGATTTGGAGCACATGAATCATTTTCGGGATAATTAGGTGGAAGGCACACCTGATGAGTCCAACAATTAACGAATGAACCATTATTTACGACATGGGATGCAGATGCACATCTATCTATCTGTCTTACTTACTTTCTTGTGGAGCTCACAGTCGCTTGAGTCAGATCTGATCCTCCACTGGTCACTTTTGACCAGAAGAACCAGGCAGGACTGGATCAATGCGCCCAGGGTTCCGCGCATCGTGACTCTCTCCTCACACGCACACACACACACACACACGCACACACACACACACACACACACACACACACAGAAAGTAATCCAAACTATGTTTTCTTAGAATGCATGGATGAGTTAATGCTTCCACGGCTCCACGCGTCCACGCTAAACAAACCAGTCATGCTCAGGCTTTGCGCACAGGCGTAGTAGTGGTGTTGGTGGGAGATGTTGGTGGTCATTTGGTGGAGTTTTTCTTTCCCTTCCACCGGAGACACATCGTCAGCTTGTCACGGAGATGTCCGCCTGCGGGCTCGCCTGTCTCCCTGTCCGTCTGTCCTGTGAGCACTTTGTCGTAGGTGGTCCAAAGTTGCGCAAAATCCACGCGCGTCAGAATGAATGGAAGCAGCGGAAAAAAAGTTCGCTCCTCACTTCTTCACTATTTGCATCTCTGTGCGTCTGCCTCGCTGCTACGTGTGTATGTCCTACCCCCTGTGTCGCCTGCACCCCACCCCACCACCCCACCCCCCCAACACACACACACACACACACTCACACGCACACACCCTGTAACCTCACTTTAACCTTACACCAGTTCTCAACCCCCTAACATTTAATGATTACCGTAATGGGGACAGTCTGACCGTGCAAAGAGATTTATGACACATCACGATCTGAAACTTTCGCCATCGCTCTTTTCAATATGCAAAAAGTAGCAGCAAAAAATCCAAGCAAGATATGCAACCAGTTGAGGACTGCATGTATGAAATGTATTGACTCTTGGTCAGGTTGCCTGCAGGCAAGACAAGAGGTGCCAGTGGAGATGCATCGGCCAGATTACCATAATGCCTTACAAGGTGGGGACATTAACATGAGAAAACGCCCAATAACGAGGCGCTTTGCTCTGCAAATTCATGAAGATGGGCAGACACTCAATTAGCCTAGTCGGGGAATTACACGCACATTCCTGTAACATCAACAACATCAAGTCGCGCATTGTAAGTCAGGAAAATAAAATATGATTACAGTTCATGGCATGTCTATCCAGGAACATATATTTTTATACATTGATGTACTTATTTATGTTGTTTTTTTGAAGTATGGGAGAGGTTTATTATTCTGCTCAGAATGTAGAGTATACGGAAAAATGAGAAGAATAAGAAATACAAAGACAAACAAACACAATCACAAGTCATGTAAAAATTAAATATTATTACAGACCAATAAAATGTTTATTTGGAGAGGTTCATTATTATGTGGTGATTTCAGTCCATTTTTTGGCATGCTTTTATTGATTAATTTATTCTGTTCAAGATGTATGGTGATTTTTTTAAAAATCGGTAAATATCTGTTTATTTTAGGGCTGTCAAATGATTAAAAATTTCAATCAAATTAATCACAGTTTTCATTAATCACGGTTAATCACCATTTGCAACTATGTGTGAAATATGCCCATTTCTACGGTATTTTATGAACAAAATATACTGTAAATGCAGGGTGACTACAAAATAAATGATCTTTTTTTATTATTATTTATTTTTCCAATTGACTATTCCAACTAAAAATGTGAATTTTCAGGGGTTCATTTGCCTGTTTATTATTTATGGTGTTTAGATCTTTTTTTGCAATTTTTTATTGATTAATTCTCCCAATTTTATTTTATTTTATTTTATTTTATTTTACATTGGTCTTTTTGAAGTGGATGCGCACGTGGCTCGTGTATCTTAGCTCTGCGTAAAAGTGTCAAACTTTACAACAATCTGACAGATGTTGCACTTTAATTAGAGGTTTTGCACATTTTTTTTGACAAAAAAAATGTGAATTTAAGGGTTGCAAGATTCAAGTGTGGGGCCTGTACTTACACTACAGGGGCATGATAGCTGAGATGTGTTGGGTGGGGGGGGTTGCTGTTTTTGGAGGGTAGAGCTATGTGCTTTGACTTCTGCAACACAACTGTTTCACGGGTGCAGAGAGCACATTCACATACATCATTGTCACGTGTGAGTAAATAAAGAGGGTTGCTCTGTATTGTTGACTGCTGTTTTGCAGGAAAAGCAGATGCCTCTCCATATATTGTGGACACTGCGGGGATGTCCATCATTTTACCTACAAAGGCATCCACGAGGACAGTTCATGTGTGTTTGAAATACAATTCAACTTTGTCAAGTCTTCAGAAAACTCCCCCTGGTGGCCACCTTTTACATGACCTTCTCTGCCCTGACGTCTATACTTTCAGTGTTGTATGCCAGTTAAAACAATAACATTTGATTTGGTTCATATAAGCTGTATCAGTATATCTTTTCCAAAAAAAAAAATAGTCCAGTTCTTGGCCCAGTTCCTTGTCCATGATTTCTTTTTCTATGTTGTTTTGCAACGGGCACTATACAGTGGTGTGGAAAAGTGTTTGCCCCCTTCCTGATTCCTTCTTTTTTTGCATGTTTGTCAAACTTAAATGTTTCAGATCATCAAACAAATTTAAATATTAATCAATGACAACACAACTGAACACAAAATGCACTTTTTAAATGAAACTTTTTATTATTAAGGGAGAAAAAAATCCAAACCTACATGGCCCTGTGTGAAAAAGTGATTGCCCCTTAAACCTAATAACTGGTTGGGCCGCCCTTGGCAGCAACAACTGCAATCAAGCTTTTGCGATAACTTGCAATGAGTCTCTTACAGCGCTGTGGAGGAATTTCGGCCCACTCATCTTTGCAGAATTGTTGTAATTCAGCCACATTCGAGGGTTCTCGAGCATAAACTGCCTTTTTAAGGTCATGCCACAGCATCTCAATGGGATCCAGTTTAGGACTTTGACTAGGCCACTCCAAAGTCTTCATTTTGTTTTTCTTCAGCCATTCAGAGGTGGACTTGCTGGCGTGTTTTGGATCATTGTCCTGCTGCAGAACACAAATTGGTTTCAGCTTGAGGTCACCAACAGGTGGCCGGACATTCTCCTTCAGGATTTTTTGGTAGACAGCAGAATTCATGGTTCCGTTTATGACAGCAAGTCTTTTAGGTGATGAAGCAGCAAAACAGCCCCAGACCATCACACTACCACCACCACATTTTACTGTTTGTATGATGCTCCTTTTCTGAAATGCAGTGTTAATTTGACGCTAGATGTAATGGGACACACACCTTCCTTTTGTGACCTCTTGGATGAGTTGTCGCTGGGGTCATTTTGGTTGGCCAGCCACTCCTGTGAAGGTTAACCTCTGTTCCGTGTTTTCACCATTTGTGTATAATGGCTCTCACTGTGGTTCGCTGGAGTCCCAAAGCTTTGGAAATGGCTTGTTAACCTTCTCCAGACTGATTGATCTCAATTCATCTCAGTTAAGTTATGCAATTTTTGTCACACAGGGCCATGTAGGTTTGGATTGTTTTCTCCCTTAATAATAAAAAGTTTAATTTAAAAAACGCATTTTGTGTTCAGTTGTGTTGTCATTGACTAATATTTAAATTTGTTTGATGATCTGAAACATTGAAGTGTGACAAACATGCAAAAAATAAGAACTTTGCACTTCGAATTTCTCAGCTTCCCTCTGTCACAGTTTTAAAAAAATATATTAATTAATAAATCATTGCTGTTTCATGGTTGAATAATATAGTTATTAGTAGAAAATAAGTATATTTAAGAAAATGTTACATTTTTTTTGCCTAAATTAAGCATTTTCAAGCATAAAATGGCTAAATGAAGTAAAATACAAACAGTATATACGTCAGAAGGCACATTCAAAGACGTTGTTAGTAGTGTAGTATCCTGCACTGGTCACTAGGTGTCAGTAATGTTACATTGATAGACAATACATAGACAATAAACACCGCAGGAAGTACAAAGAACTCTCCCAATGCTAACACATAAGTCTATATTAAGTCTACTATATGAGTAGTACGGGTGTAAAGGTGCCTATAGGGGTGTTATTTAATGTCTGGCAGGGCTCTAATGTTAAAAACCATATTTAGAAGGTTGTAAAAAAGGTTTTCTATGTTCTAAGTACAAAAATATTCGATTTCTAAATAATGAATCCTACTTTGTGGAAATTCACTTATTACGGTCGGGTCTGGAACCAATTAACCACAATAAACAAGGGATTACTGGACTTTAGAGCAGCCAGTGTGCAGCTTGATATAGCTGGATAGGTTTACTATTCACTGCAAAATTGCTCTACACACAGTTTTTGTTGTCTAAATAGCTGGCAACAAACGCCTACGAGCAAGCAAGCAATGGGGATGGTCCAGGGCTGCACGAGTGCTGCCGGCATGGGGAGCTGCGGTTCATTGACGGAAACATGAATTACAACATCTGCTGTAACACTGTGAGGCAGCATGGCGGTTTTCCAACATGGCAATGAGCCCAAACACGCCTCCAAGATGACAAGTGCCCCGCTGAGGAAGCTGAAGGTCTCTGTGCTTGCGGGGACGTGGCGTTATCCAGCCGAAATATTTTACATGTCCCCGTGTTTCTTCCATCATCATTGCCTCAGCGTTTCAGGAGAATGAACAGAGGGTCTGTGAGGAAACCCAGAAGTCATGAACCCATTTGAGGGTGAACAATTCAGTGAGCAGCATATCACATGTTTCATGTCAGAGCTCATGCCAGCAGCGGTTGATTACAGCAGACAAAATGTCACTTCAGTTTAAAAGCATATGGAACAGCTGCACGGGGGCTTATTGTAACAAAGGTGCCGCTTGTGCAAAGCAGCCCCCGTGCAAAGTTGCATTATATCGCCACCGGAGAAGATTAAAGAAATATGAAGATATAAACGTGTGATTGAAATCATCATGCAGAAATTTGCCCGCCTCCCCCAAAAAATCACTTCTAATTCGTTTCTTTCACGGAATGAAAGAGAGGGCGTTCAAAGGCAGCTGTCAATACTGATACAATGTGCCATCTGTACATTTCCACTTGAAAGTGTCTCTCTTCGCCGACATCAAATGGATCTTCTGAGGGATCCAGTGCAAACATCTCATTCTGCCTTCAAACGGTTCTCACAATATGGAAATACGCACACATGTTTCATTTTATACGGGCCGGGAGGTGGACCTATTTGATCCTGTCAGGCCCAGGTGACCCCCGCAACGCTATAGACACAAATACTTGGCGCCAAACAAGGTTCTCATGAGAATTTATTAGGATTTCATACAAAAATACGTTCTAATCAGTGGAAATTTATATAGTTTTGGGAGGCTACTTAAAAAAGTTGAATTTATACGCTGGAGCCCAACCGATATGGGATTTTTGGGGCCGATACCGATATTGGTGGCTGATAGTTGATGTCCTATACTGTATATCGACCGATATCCAATATATTGGCCGATATATGAAATAAGAGCATTGATATCCACAGGACATATCCTGTACATGAACATAAGTTCTTATAATACCCCAAATAAGAAGCAGAACACTGCTAAATTCAAATAAGGAACATTAATTAGTAACATTATCAACATAAGGACTGTAAACACACTGATAAGTAACAAAAGGCAAATTGTAAACACAATGATATCAGCTATATAATGATATATAATGTGATATCACTTTGAAACGCTGTACAATACCCTCATATTAAATATCAACAGTTGCAATCTGTCTTTGTTTATCTCGCAGAGACGCAACGTACACAACATTAAAACGCTGTAATTCGCTCGCTACAACTTGCGTGGGGGAAAAAATGGAATGTTCTCGTTGATGGGCCCTGACAGCGTGTTTCCGCAGGGACGTTATTCTCATGGGGCACTAAAGTGTAGCGTTATATTGTTTTACAAAGTCACAGATTACCATGGTGCTCGTCCCTTCCCTGCTGCAGCCGAGTTTTGTCGCAACAAATAGTAAATTAAAAAAATCATGACTGTAGCAACTAAAGTAACACGTTCTGCTACGATCCACAAGTAAGACAAATTAGTTTGAATACATTCACAAATAAGAATCCAATGAAATCGTGCTGGTGACGATACCATTTGGAAAGCTGCACATTTCAATGTGGCACAAAAATCCGGTGCAAGAACAAAGTGCAACTCTGGACTGAGGCAATCAGTAAGATTCCGCTCATTCCGCACACCACGCATGAACGCAGCATGAACGGACAAATTAGATTAGAAGTATTAAAGGAAGTTGCCTTATTCCCCCTCGCTCGCATAACCGCCGCTTTCATCGCAAATTGCATATTTTACAATCCAAAAGCGTTTTGGAATTAATTTTGTTTTTCGCAAGCTTGTTGCCGTGCGGAGCGTGTCATCACCCGTGCGATGTTATCGGACTCTAATTTTACAGAGCTATTGTAACGCAAAAATCTAAAATGCAACGTAAAATATAGCGCGGTATATAAACAAAACTCCCGCACAGCGCAAAGCTCCGAAGAAAATGTGTAATTATCAGCGCAGTACAGTACAGAACGTCTGCTACGCCTTTTTGTTTTGTTGAGGTTCATTTCCTGGACTTGGACATGAGCGACGTGTTCATGTAGACTCCGTTCTACTCATGATGCTGGAGAATGGTCTTGTTCAAACAAAACAAATTTCCTGCTGACATCTCCTGAAAAAACACGAAATAAGCGCAACCAGATTTGATTTTCGTCTCCTTGACACATCTTCAAATGTTGAGTGATTGAGTCCCCCAGCAGCAGCAAACAAAACGAGGGAATGTGTGTTTCTGTGGGCGAGAGCTTAGATTCCTATCTCTTGATTACACTGTTGGTTTTTCTGCACGCACTCCCGTTTATACATTCCTTGCGTCTTTTTTATGATCCGCACATGACCACATGAGGACATGAAGAAGCGTCTTCCAGTAACAACAGCTTCACGTCTTATGAGTCAGTGCGTTACAGATGGTGGCTTATATCGAGCGTGGTCCGCTTCTTTCACAGCACATTAAACTCTGATTGAAAAGCCGTGGCTCCAGTGTGTGTGTGGTTGCTTGGAAGTGAGACTGATTTCTTCCACGTGAGGCCAAGATTGCTGCAAATTTGAAATCAAGAGGCCTCCAGTTTGATGCCCAAACGTATCACATTAGCACAGTTTCGGGCAAGGAAGTGAATGACCTCGGCCAAAGTGCATACTTTAGGAACATCTGGGAATATCAGTATGTGTTGCGTTTGTTACTGCCCGCTAAAATACATACGAAAATGTCAGATAGGCTGCAATGATGCAGCTATAATTTTCATAATTTCGGAGCATTTCAGTTGAGGATGGAGGATATTTGACTAAATTCCCTTGACTATTTTTAATGGGCTGGGAGAATGTCTCTTCTGAACTCTGAACAGATGAATGAATGAATGCATGAACTTGACGTTAAGCGGCTTCAACAACTGAATTTGCCCTTTGGGGATGAATAAAGGTTCATCTCAATTTGATCCTTTTTACGTTTCGTGTATTCAGTGCTACGTGTGCTTTTTGGTCGGGAAAACCAACATGGCACTTGAGTGTTCACAGTCAGCCGGGCTGGAAGTGGTCGTGTGACGACGGTGTGAGTCACAGCATCAAAGCAAAAATGGTGTTCATGGTATCACAACATTTACAGGAACCCGACGTGTCCCCGCGGCTTTGCGGTCAAACACAAGCGCCACGTACACTAAACATCCAAGGGTTTGATCGCTGCTTGTGGAGTTAATTAGTGCCACACCAGCATGGAACCCCCACCTCCTGCTGTGTCTCTCCGTTTCAACGCTTGTTGGTTTTCTTGGGTTTGCATGGAAGGCCGAGCATCACGGCGCTAACGTTGATCATAACAAGTCAAGGAGGCTTAAGTTTGGTCTGTTGCAATCTCTGTTCACTAATCAGAGCCTATCCTACCCTCATGCCCTCCCCAGGTGTGTCTCATCGGTGCAACGGCTTTGAGTCTCTTTCAAAACGAGTTGAGTTTGGTTAGCGTCTACGATAGAACCTCCTCCTCGTCAGGTTGGCCTTTAATGATGTGGTTCTGAACACAAGGAAAAGATGGACACCTCCATCGAAACATTGTTAAGACTTTATTTCTTTGTCCGAAACACATTTTTCCATCTCTACGGCTATAAATGTTGTTTTTTGCTCCACTTCGAAATGATGTCTTGTCAGGTCCTGTTCATTTTTGTAGGCCCGTTTGTTGCTCAAACAACCACAGCATGAAATAGGTTTTGCTAAGAAATTGAAATTCTTGACAAGAAGAACAAAACGAAATCAACGAGGCGCCGAACTCTTTAAAAAAAAAAAGTCAACTTTACTGTTGAATGTAATAAATAAATGAAATTGTGTAAAATTGGTTGACAAAAAAAAAAAAAAAATCTGTCTTTTGAGTGAATGGCTGAAAAAAATAAAAATACATCCATCGATCCCAAAAAATTAATAAAACAAAATTAAATAAATAAACTGGTTCCACGCCTTTTGGATTTTGACACATTAATTTGACACATCAAGTTCATCAAACAAAATACGTGTTTAATATGTGTTCATGTCTCACATAAGGACTGTGGATGGAAATCCCCCCCCCAAAAAAGTGCACTTTTCCTTTAAATGAACATATTTTGCGTGTGTTCTGAAGGTGAAGTGGAGTCAGTGCTTGGCATGTTCAAGTGTAATATAATAAGTGTGATATTTTGACTGATCCAGACACGTACGTGGAACAAAAAATGCTCTGCTGTGGAACAATTTACTCTCCAGAAATGATGGATAATTGTCTGTTTTCAAGGGCAATATTTAAAAAAGTGTCTGCAGCCGAGGTCAAGAGTTGATTAGGAGGATTCTATCATGCACATCCAGTGTTGGCTTCAAGAAAAATAATAATTATCTTTCCTATGATTATCATTCCAACTCCACCCCGGCAAGCTCGGAGGAGGCTCTCCTTCTCTCACTCACGCCAATCCCGAAATTGATGTTTCAGTTACATGTTGCTACCCCGAGTGGTCAAACCCGCGACAAAAAAACCCGACAACAATCCGCGTGGAAGTGAGCATGAACTCGGTCACCCTCTTTCATTCATTGACGACGTGAAACGTTTCCAGCAAGGTGCGGCCTACTTACGTCTGTTGAACGATGCCGCACGTACCGCGGATTGTACAGCTCCAAAGTGGGCGTGAAAAGTGATTGTTTGGGCATCTGCAACCAGTGTGTGTGTGTGTGTGTGTGTGTGTGTGTGTGTGTGTGTGACATGTAGTTTCCCAGGTGGACTTCCTCTTGTGGTTAATGCCGCAATACCCCGTTTTACGGACGAAGCGCCTGCAAATGAAACCACCACAATCTTATTTCATCTCCTCAGCAAAACCTTAGAAGAGGGATGGGCAAAGAGCGGCCCGTGGGCCACATCAGGCCCGCCAAGCGTCGTAATCCGGCCCACGGGGCATTTCCAAATCCGCCTTAGCGGGCGACATGACTTGCAGTGCTACTGTGGCACGCTTGAGTCGCCAAAATAGTCGGATGCGATCTGCAGCTTGTACAAAAGAAGCCATCCGAACAACGCAACACGTCAACGCACACGACGCACAAAGCAACCTACCGCACAATACCCATGCCAGAAAAACACCCATATGTTCCCGCCCCAAGGTACGCCGGGTAGCGTGTGGTACTCTTTCTCACAACATTTTGCCGCGTTTGTTGCATTTTTGCTTGATTGCAAAATCAGAGACGTAAACAAGGAGGAGTTAACATACTCTTGGTATCCAATGACTACCCAGCATGCCTTGCGGGCATTTGGAAATAACACTTTTAAGTTGCGTGCTTTGTTTCGAGCTTAGTTGTTGTTTAATGTAAATCGTTAACTCGCACCGTGAGCAAGTATGTCGTTCTGTTTGAAAAGGTTTGCCCACCCCTGGCTTAGAATCTTTTGCAGTATCGGCTGGATAAAATGGAGCAAATCGGAGCGAAATCTAGAAGGCGATCGCCTCCACTCTAACATCTTCACTCAACTTCAGACCTGGCTGGAATTTATCCCAAGATGATTATCGCGCTAATGCCTCAGTCAGGGGTGTCCAGAGTTTTTCCAGCGAGGGCCACATAGTGAAAAATGAAGGGACGCAGGGGCCACTTTGCTATTTTGTAAAGCAACACATGGAGATATGCTAAGAAGTTCCACATATTCCAAGAAAAGCTGCATGTCAGCTTTGTGATATACCGTAGGTGGGAAAAGCCCATTATTAGCATGAGCTTCGTGATTTTCTTTCTTTTTTTCCTTTTTTGCTGTTTTTTTAAATTTTATTTTCTTCTTGTATTATTATTATTAATATATTCTTGTATTATTATGACTTTCCATAATATATGACTTTATTCCTGTAATATTACGACTTTTCTCCCAAACCTAATATTCCAAAAATGACAACGTTATTCTTTGTTTTGTTTCTCATAATATTTGGACTTCAAAACAAAACAAAAAAATTGTATTTTAACACTATGCTACTAAAATTACGTACATTTTTCTCATAATATGAGTTTACTCTTGCAAAATTACAACTTTTTTCCTCAATATTCTTGTAAAATTACAGGGGTTTTTTTTCATTTCTTTAAATTTTCCAACAATTTCAACTTGGTAGTAATTTTTTGTTGTCTCGCAATATTATGACTCCATTGGCGTAAAATTTTGACTTTATTCCAGTAAGATTATTACTTCACCACCACTTTATTCTTTGTTTGTTTCTCATAATATTACGACTTGAGAAAATAACTTTTTTTTTCTTTAATATTTCCAGTCTATGCTACTACAGTGACATTATTGTCCCTCATATTACGAGGTTATTTCCGTTAAAAATTACAACTTTTTTTCTCTTAATATTTTGACTTTACTCTAAAAAAATGACAGCTGTTTTTTTTCCATTTCTGCTGTTTTTTTTTAAATTTTCCAAATATTTCAACTTCCATCCATCCATTTTCTATGCCGCTTCTCCTCATTAGGGTTGCGGGGGTGTGCTGGAGCCTATCCCAGCTGACTTTGGGCGAGAGGTGCACCCTGGACTGGTCGTCAGTCAGTCACAGGGCACATTTCAACTTATTTATTATTTATTATAAATTATTTATTATGATGTCATTCCCATATTTTCACTTTTTTCCCCAACATAATTTAAAAAAATTACACCTTTTTTTATTCTTTGTTTCTCATACTGTTATGACATAAAAAAAACACACGTTTTTTCTTTAATATTTCAACTTTATGCTACTAAAATGACGTTATGTTTCCTCATAATATTATGACATGATTGCCGTAAAATTATCATTTTTTTTCTTTTTTCTCAATATTGTGACTTTGTTCTTGCAAAATTATTGAAAATTATTACATTTTTGCTGTTTTTTAAAATTTTAAAAATTGTTTTTCTTTTTTTAAACTTTTTTGTGCACTTTAGACAGCCTCGATCTAAGTGAAACTTTCCTAATTGCTTCGGGGTCTATGAAGCATTCCATTCTCGTCCTGAAGAGCTTTCTAGCACCATAAGTGTCCCACTGAAGCGTCCTTGGCGGTAGAACATCTGCAATGGAAATGCCACAAAATGGGCTAAGATGTTATTATTAGTCAGCTCATCCCTGTTTAAAAGCTTTTGAGTGGCTGAGGACTTAATGTTGGGGTTTTAATATCAAAAGGCACGTTTTGGATGTCCTGTCCACGCCAGGTGAAGGGAAAAAGTGCATTAGATGTCAAAAAGTTTCCTTTCAAAGCATTCATTTTGCCATGGAGAATGAGTTCAGTCTTTAAAAAAAACATATCTATTTACAGATTAGACATTTGTGATGAATTATCCTGTCAATGTAAGAGGATGTAATGATGTAGTCCATCGACTCTATGTGCACCACAGTATTGGGAAACCCGGTCATTACACCCGCAGGAAGGAACGCAGATGTTAGCAACACTAGCCTAGCTATGTGAGCTACAGTGCTAACACTTCCCTCACATTTCAACAGCAACATCATGCTAGCTTAGCATACTCGCTGAAGGAAACACAAAATAATCAAACTTACAGCTTCCATGTCGGTAGCTGAATGAGTTGGCAGAGTTCAAGGCTTTATTTGAAGGCGGCTGGGTTCCTCCAGGTTCCTAGAAGGCGCCAACATTCCAACGTACTACGAGCATTTAATCCCACCTCTTCCTGATTTGAGTATGCCGACACACACACACTAGTTATGTTTGGTGAAAAAGGTATGAACTTTGCTCTTTTTCCCCCATTTTTTTACATTTTCCAAACATTTCAACTTTCTTCTTAACTAATCTTTGTGAATTTTGTTTTGGTAATATTAGGACTTTTTTCCCCCAACCTCATTTTCCATAAAATACCACTTCATTTTGTTTGTTTTTCATAACTAACAACTTCCATCCATCCATCCATTTTCTATGCCGCTTCTCCTAATTAGGGCATGCTGGAGACTATCCCAGCTGACTTCGGGCGACATTTTTTCTTTAATATTTCAACTCTGTGCCGCTAAAATGACATTATTTTTACCCGTAATATTTAAGTTTATTCTCGCAAAATTACCATTTTTTTTCTCAAGCTTTTTCACTTTGTTCTCGTAAAATTCAACTATTTCAACATTCTTCTTGTAAATGTTCTTGCCATAGCTACGACTTTATTCCCATAATATTTTGACTTTATTCTCATAACATTAGAACTTCTTCTGCAACCTAATTTTCCAAAAATGACAACTTTTGTTTGTTTCTCATATTACAACTTATTGTTTTCTTTAATATTTTGACTTTATGCTACTAAAATGACAATATTTTTCTTCACAATATCACAACATTATTCTGTTAAAATCATGTGCTGATATTTGCCCCCGGGCCACACTTTGGACACCCCCGGAACCACTGGCTTCCTAAATATTTCACGCATAGTCGCAAATGGTGATTAATCGTGATTAATTCATTTGAAAACTGTGATTAATTGGGCATTTTTACACAAAGCACAGATAAGAGTTACCATTTTCTTGCATGGCCATTGAGGTATGTTCCTCCAACTTGGTGGAATTGTACAACCTGAGCGTTAGTTACCCTTCAGAGGCTCCATTGTGCGTCCTGTGATTCCGCTGTGTGCCAGCATTTCGGTCCATGTATATTTAAAAGGGTTCATATACACACACCGAGCCACGTTAGAACAGTAAGCTTACAGTAATTGTGCTTCCATAAACATACAAAACAGTGCTTGCTGATTGAATGTGACACAAAACACACTTAACCGAGACCCCCAAACCGGCGGAAAGGTTGTATGAATGTTTCATGTTATCTCTGTTTTTGTTTCTTGGTGAACTTATCGGCGTGCCAGAGGGTTGTCGGCCTTCATGAACCTTCAACACCTCCGCTAGATGTGTTTAACCAGCAGGAGGGAAGGCCGAGAGTTAAAAAAAAAAAATGAAAGAGATTCTTGTCTTTCCAAGAACATCCTCTTCCAAAAGTGCAGCTCGTTGTCCACGGCGGCTGTCAGTCACATCCTCGAGCTCGGCCTCCGCTCTCGAAGGTCAATAAAGTCCAAAGAAGCACTCTTGTCTTCCGTTTGACTCTTGGGAGTGTGTCAACAGGCCGAGCGCGGGGGTCAGGTTTCCCCTCGCCTTTTGACTCTGTGAAGTCGCGCCAAAAAATGATCAGGAGCGAGGTTTGCGTTGGCGGGAGGAGGCCCGCGTCGCTTTGTGTGAGTGTTCAGATGTCATACCAGGCTCAAAGTGCTGAGGAATGATTTTCTGGAAGTGTCTGATTGTGTGTGTGCATGTCAAGACAGCCTTGTGTTAGACCGCATTTTAATTGCTTTAATATTTAGGGAGAGGAACATCTGGCAAAAACGGTGTCAGGAAAATATGCTTTGTTATTGCACTTATAAAAGGTTGTGTGTCCATTATTCCATTTTTTTCCATAATTATGCACTAAAATGCATATGTATTTCCGCTAGGATAGTCCTCCACAAGCTTATCACCTGATTCAAATGGCCTTGGGTGTGTGTCTAGGCATGCGAGTCTGCCCTTCATCGTCTCGAGCCCTCATAGGAGGAGGAAATCACCCGTCCCCTCGCACCCCCCTGTGTATTCCTGTATTAACTAATCTGCTTAAGGCAAGAGGCCTCTTGTGTCCCAAACATGTCCTCCACATGCTTATCACCTGATTTAAATAGCTTTTGTTTGTCTAGGCATGTGAGTCTGCCCTTCATTCTCTCTCTCCCTCACAGGAGGAGGAGATCACCCCTCTCCTTGTACGTGTGGTTTCCTATATTAACCTATCTGCTGGAGGCTCGAGGCCTCTTGTGTCCAAAACAAGTCCTCCACATGCTTATCACCTGATTTAAATAGCCTTGGGTGTCTGGGCATGTGAGTCTGCCCCTCACTGTCTCGGTCCCTCACAGGAGGAGGAGATCACCCCTCCTCTCGCACATATGGTCAGGCTTGAGGGCTCTTTGTTTCTTTTTCTCTCATCACTTCATAATCGACACAGAATATCCTCACTAATTTGCCCTAAGAAAAAAAGGTCAAAAACTTCTGTAGAGATATTATATATTGATATGTTCCCCCTTTTTAAACAAGTTAAACTACCAAATACGCAGCACATGCAGTATAAGAAATACTGCCTGGATTTGGTGAAAGTGAGTAGATAATAGAAGACACAGAATCTTGTGGTATTTCCGGTAGCAGCGAAAAGAAAAATGAGAGGCGGTTGAGGAAACGTGGCAGTGGTTATCGTCTCTGTATTTATATTTGTCCCCGTCTGCCTGTGGTGTCGTTATGCTCTCAATAACTGTCTGTCACTGGCTTTTCTGGCCTTCTGATGAATGTGATGATTCTCTGTGGCTGACACACGTCTTGGAATTGAAACAAACTGTTCAAAAAAACAACAACAAAAAACGTTGCAGCTTTGTACACCACCGCCTGGAAGCTTTTTTTATTTTTATATTTTTGATGAAGCGCCCATCAATTCTTGATTTTAGAGAAAATACTATTGAACAAAGCATACTATCAAATAGACCCGAATATAAGACGATATTTATTCCTTTTGGACGAAAAAAAGGCCAAAAAAGTGAGCAGGTGGCGCCGAACGACTTCTCCCCAAGCGAGTCAGAGCTTTTCTTCCTGTCACTCACACATACTTACGCAATTTTCCATGCGAATGCACACATATATAAAGTACGTAAATGCCACTACTACTTTTAGCCCATATATTGCATGAAGATTGAGCGTCACACTCTGAACGGTTGTTTTTCTTCATTTTTTTCAAGCTGCTACACCCTCCCCGATGTCAGGACCACCTGACACTTTGAAGACCCCTGCTCTGGGGAGTATGGAAGTGAAGATCGTACCGTGAGTGACAGAACTGGACCGCATACTCATATGGCAATTAGCGCTAATAATAAGAAAAGACGGTTTTGTTGACAAAAAGAGAAAAATGAAACATTACGGCGGTTGCGGTTAATTGGTTCCGCATCCAACCGTGATAAGTGAATTTCCACAAAGTAGGATTACTTACTGTATATATAAATGGAATATTTTTGTAGTTAGAGCACTGAAAAACTGTATAAAGCCTTCTAAACAGATCTAAAACTCAACTCTCAACCAGTGACACCACTTCCTGTCTGCCTGCTACTCTGTTCCACTAGCACCGGAACACATTTATAGCAACACACAAGAGTTATATTTGTGTCCTAAATATCTTATTTTCTGTCTACAATATTAGGGAATACGAGTGTAAAGGTGACTATAGGGGTGTTATTTTAATGTACTGTATTTCTGTATTTTAATACAGAATCCTGCTTTGTGGAAACTCACTGATCACGGTCGGGTCTGAAACCAATTAACCGCGATAAATGAGGGATTACTGTATTGCCAACATAAATTTTGCACTACAGATTTTGTGATTCACTTTTAATGTAAGTAAAAATCTAGGAAAATTATTTTTTTTATTTATATACATATATATATGTATTTTTTTTTCTTTAAAAGGGTTTTTGCATGTATTTTAATGATGGAATGAAGAATCTTGAAAAGACCCAAATGCATAAAATACAAATACTGTATTTTTTTTTTTAATACAAGCTTTATTTACAATGTCATGTCCAAGTTTTACAGTGTGGGAAGCACATTTTTAAATGGAGAAACACTTATGAGATAGATGCTATCCATCTGACTACTTCCATTCTCTCTTCCTCAAAGCGTTCAAGGCCTCCTCTGTACTGCATGATGTTAATACTACTGTATGTACACAGTGGGTTTGTATACAAGTGATAGAAAACTTGGCAAATAGTTCCAACTTCATTGTCCAAATGAGTTAAAAAAAGAGCGGCACACACACTCCATGCCTTGTTTATACAGTCTGACAGTGTTGTTTCTTCTCTGTACAGTTAGCAGTCCAGTAACACTATACGGGACTTGGAGTTTTTGTTTTTTTTTGCAATTTTTGCATGATCAAGCACCAATATTGACCTCATCTACTCATGTAACAATATTTCTCCGTTATGTGACTCAATAAAAGGTGCAAAAAAGAAGCGGGTTTAACACAATCTGCTACGCCAAATGAACACTGACCACCGTGGATGTGCCGCATTATACACAGTCATGATTTATTGGATGTATTTAATACAGTGGAACCTCCAAAGTCGCCAGATGCAAGCGGTTCAGACCCACACTTGTCAATATTTGCATTTAAAAATGAGGGAAATTTTGCAGAACCACCATCAATATTTTATTTATATACTGTATACATTAATCCAGATTTCATTTTTCAGTATTTACTGCAATTTTATGCAATTTATATCCTGCATTCATTCATATGTTATACCAATGGTGTCCAAAGTGCGGCCCGGGGGCCATTTGCGGCCCATTCTAAAAAATATAACAAAAACTTTAAAAAAAAACAAACAAAAAAACCCCAGCAAAAATCAGCAGTAATTTTACAAGAGTAAAGCCAAAATGTTAAGAGAAAAAAGTTGTAATCTAATGAGGAAAAGGTTGCAATTTTACGAGAATAATAATTTTAGAAGCATAAAATTGAAATATGAAAAAAAAGATGCTGTTTTCTTTAAGTCATAATATTATGAAAAATATAAACAACAAAGTTGTAATTTTATGATGGGAATAAAGTCAAAATACACCGTTCCCCCGCAACATCGCAGTTCACCTTTCGCGGAGTCACTGTTTTGCAGTGCAGTTTTGCATGTTTTTTTTAACATGTGTTCTGTGTTCTTGTGGTGTATTAGAGCGATCTATCGGTGCTCTGTTGTATGTGTCTGTTATTGTATTTACCACTGCTGCCAGTAGAGGGTGTGGTATACTCATGTGAGAGCTGAAGACGTGTGCAGCTCCACCTCGTCTGTGCCTGTAGCGCATATTAGGAACCCACATTAGACCATAGCTGGCTCATTATAGAGCCAAAACAGTCCTTATTGGCCAAGAGACATCCCGCCCATTGCGTCACGATATGGGGTGAAGTATGATGCTTGGCGGAGGTCTGCTCTCTAGTTTTTAATCTTTTAATGTATTGTTTAATATTATTATTATTTTTAAACATCTTTTTTCCCCTTTATAATGCATATATGATGTATAACCGGGTCTGGCCGCTCAGCGCAATATGAGCAAAACAATGAATTACCTGTCAATGACATATGAAATTCCATGATCAGGCATTTGTGTGAGTGGCTTTACTTTATTGTACATTTAATGTATCGTGACTTACGTAACTTTATACCGTTACTTCAAAGATTGCCTGGACAGTTAATAAAGACTTACAATGGGGACAGTTTAACCCTGGAACACATTAATTCTCGTTACATTACTTCCTTCTGGAAAATGTAGTTTTGGAGATTCCACTGTATGCTTTTATCCGCTTAATATTGACTTCAAATAATTATTTACCACTAAATTCTTGTAAGACCATTTTATTTGATATCCACGTGAGCAAGCAGCCACTATAACAGGACATATTTTCATTTTGCTGATCGCCGTCAATCCATTTAATCATGGAAAATGTGCTTTTCTTGTGAAAAGATTCAACAATCAACCCCTTTTAAAGACCTGAAATTGTCATTTTCCTGTAAAAGAAATAAAAGCAACACACGCTAATCACTGATCTGGGCATTGTTGTCGTTCCATCGTTGCATAAGACAGCATTTTAATGTCCAACTATTAAAAGTGATGTAGTACTAACACTGCTGCACAAGACACAAAAGAATAAATAACCCTGTAGGATAAAAAAGCACTGCAGGAAATAATACACAGTATAAGAATTATAAGTAACTGATGTAAAAGACAAAATAAAAAAGCCCTCAGTTCAGTTTTTCTTATCTCACCAGAAACAAAGGCACTAAAACTGGAAGAGCCCACCATATCACGTCAATCAAAAATATGCATTTATGCCTGTAACATGCATGTCGCCACTTTTTTTTAATAGCCCTGCAAATAAAATGATAAATACGCATTAAAATAAAAAAAAAACTACAGTATGATGCTCCCTTCTTGCACCACTGCTGCATGATCTATTTCACCTGTAACCATTTTCTTGTGATTATTGGAATAATAAGAAAATAATGGAGGGATTTTCAACGGCTTAGCCTTTCTTAAAAAAAACAACAACAACTAAGTACTATACATTAGCCTACACGAGCTAATATAGCTGTATGCTTTTATTTCATTGTGTTTATTGGCTCAGTTATTCATCTGTTGGACATAAAACAAACCAGGAGTTTATGTCTTAACGCTATATACTGTACATGTGTCGGGTCATATTAAATGGACACGTTCTAGCTTGGGGGGAAAAAACAAACAAAAACTTAATTGCAACTTTTATCGTGTACGAAAATGTTCCCATCCTATTCCTATAAGCTATAAAACTTGAGGTAAAAGCCAACCTAACTTGCCCTGGAGTGGTTCCGGCTTGCCGTACATCAACGAGCACGAGCGGGGTACTCAGAAATTTAAAGGGTAGGACCGCAGTTGTTTTGTGTTTAAGATTTTTTTCCCCGATCTGCAGACGGTTTTCCTTTTTAAATACTGACATCAATTCACAACTTAACATGTGGAAAAATGCTACTGAGGTATTCTGTCACTGTGCTGCTCTGACCTTGACCGAGGCCTTTGTAACAGAAAGGTTGTAACAGACCTGATGCAGGTTGGAAGGACGAAGCGGTGTGTCCATGAGGAGCAATGGAGGAGGAGGCAGTGATGGAGTTAGGGGAGTAGCAGAATGAGGGGAAATAAATAAGCACGAACAGGGTGGGTTTGCTTTTCCATTGCCTCCCTCTGTTGGCCTGTCTGGGGATTGCAATGCTGCAGAGGGTCGTTAGTGCTTATGCTGCTGCTGCTGGTGCTGCTGCTGGTGCTGTGTTGTGTTACTTGCAGTCAATGCAAAGACATGCAAACGGTCAGCAGGCAGGTAATTCATGCATCGCGCGCCTCAGGCTCGCCCTGGTTGAGGCCAGCACGGCCCACAGACAGGCCCGGCCGCACCAGGGCTGGCCTGGCCCGGGTCAGTGGTGTGCCAGTCAAGCTGGGATATTGCTGTCAGTGGGGGGGAGAACAGGAAACAATGGTCAGATAGCAGGGAATGTTAGCAGCAACTTGTGGCTGTTAATGTAAAATAAACAGGATTAAGTTGACAAAAAAATAAGAATTTGAAGGGGGGGTGAATTAATCCCATATTTTCTTCAGTTTACAGTTGCATGGGTCCTCATACTCTCGTTTATATCATATTCATCAAACATGTGGGCACAAATATAAGAGAACCTAGTAGCTGCTGTTGAAACCTTGTTTGTCTTTCACGTGATGACAGTAGATCGTTTTTGGATTACAGTGGAACCTCTAAAGTCGACAAACAGCACAATGAGGAGTTGAAGCTGACGCTACCAATTATGGAGCCCCTGACGGGACATGAAAAGGACCAACTTTTGTGAGCGCTCGCAAAAATTTTGCGAGAGAACACAAATGTAAACGCAAGACAGTTTTGCGCAAAGCTATTTGCATTAAGAGCGTTGCACTTCCGTGTTCACAGAGGATGTTTGCGATGAAAGTTCAAATTAAGAGCAGCACTCTTTTGAGTACTGGCACTGAAAAGGAAATACATTGATTAGCCATACGTCGGATTCTTTCAACTGTGTGCACTGCTTGTCCTGTAAGTAAACAGTCTTGTCAAAAACTCACTAATGTGCTGATCTTAATTTGAAGTTTCACCGCCAACCTCCGCTCTGAACGCAGACGTGAAGACGGAAGTGCAATGCTCTTAATCCAAATGGAGTCTTTTTTTTAACCCATCAATTTTGTTTCTCCATGTTGCCTTCGTAACAAATAGGCAATAGTGGTTTAAAAGAAGACAATAACAAAAAAAAGTGTATATTTTTCACAATTCTGAACTAAACTGCATAAAAACTGGTGTGAATCGTCGTTTGGCCCAAATAAGACGACTGGTCACTCAGTCATGTTGTTACAATAATCTACACCAGGGGTCAGCAAACCTTTACTATCAAATGAGCCAATTTCCCCCCTCTTATAGTAAAGAAAAATAGTCTGGAGGGGCAAACATAACATGAGTTTTAGTCATTTTACCCATTAGAACAACAGAATACAACAAACAGAAGTGCAGCTTTGTGAAGCCTTTAAAGTGCTCATGACATCAAAACACATAAATCTTTTATTTATTTATATATAATATTTATATAAAATATAAATCTATAAAATATTTATATATTTTCTCCCGTGATTTATTTTCTCTCTCTCTGCTCCCTCTGTTATGCCTCTCTTGCTTTTGTCAAAGGTGAAGAGTGACTTATTTTTCCACGTGTACGACTTTGGAGATTCCACTGTACTGCTTATGATTAAAAAAGTAAACTAAATAGCTAACCAGAAGATCGGTAGCAGAAAACAAGCTGAACCTTTAAGACTAGAAGACTGATAACAGTTAGATAGAAGAATGTCAAAGTAGAAGAGGGATTTCATCCATCTCGGCCTGGTTGGGCCAGAGTGGCACACGAGGGTCAGAGGTTGAGTGTGGAGTGTTTGAGGTGATTAGTCAGACAGGTAGCAGTCTGCCAACATGATTACGTCAGGTTAAAAAAATGTTTAGGTGGGAATAAAAGTGGTGCAAGTTTTTGGCAGTCATGTCTGGCATCTCTACCTTGCAGATCTGATCAAGAAGAGGGGGGGGAAAGAAAGAAAACCAATAGGCAGAAGTTAAAATCAACGGGAATTGACATGCCTGATAGGCACATCAAGGTACTGCATTGGGAGGGGAAAAAAGGTAGTTTTGCTGTTGCTTTTTTTTTCGGCCTTTCTACCTTGCGGTAGCTGGCTGGCTGTGGCCCGGGT
The DNA here is from genome assembly GCF_027744805.1 of Dunckerocampus dactyliophorus. Lineage (NCBI taxonomy): Eukaryota > Metazoa > Chordata > Actinopteri > Syngnathiformes > Syngnathidae > Dunckerocampus > Dunckerocampus dactyliophorus. The sequence continues at coordinate 19,363,846 of NC_072835.1, read as the reverse complement.
AGGAGCGACGTGAACTGGTGGCTTGTCTCTGCCGGGCCAGGAACGACTGACTTGAACTTGTGTTGGCAAGCCTGGCCTCAGCCGCCTTCTTCTGAAAGGTCATTCCCTGGGAAAACAAGCAGGAAGATGAGCACTCAACCAAATCAGAAGAAGCTATGTTTCATTTATCAAGTTTATCTGCCCACTCAGCTGGTGCTCTGTTACACTCAGTGTGTATACTGCCATCTTGCGGTTTCACATAGTTACAATTCATGGCAGTGTGTGTCTGCTGCCGACGGAAAGGATTAGTGAGTTTGAATCAAGGCAACTTCTAGTAACCATCTTATGGTTTAATTTACAGGCTATTGGTAACTACAGTCATTTGGAAAAATAAATCACATCCCATGACTGAAACCTATTCTAAAAACTATTCTACTCCTGAAACACTGCACCCAACAGGGGGTTCACACGTTTGGAGGACTGACAGGCACATGCCTGTTTGAGCAAGAGTGCTTGAAAAACGTGGCCGCCATTAGGCAAAAACATCGTTGCAGGGGCACAGGCAGGACTTAGCAACTAAGTGCACACAAGTCATTGATCATTTGCCTAATGATAACTATTATCACCCTGAGGATCTCTGTATTACATGTAAGCTAGCGTGACTTCCAAAACATTTTGAACACAACCCATAGGGCAGTGGTGTCCAAAGTGTGGCCCTGGGGCCATTTGTGCCCCGCAGCTGTTTTTTTATTAGGCTGCAGCACATTCTAAAAATATAATTTAACAGAATAAAAAAAACACAAAAACAAAACAGCAAAAATGGAAAAATCAGCAGTAATTTTACAAGAATAAATTCAAAATATTAAGACCAAAATATTTTACAAGAATAATGTAATATTAGGAAAAACAATAATGTCATTTTATTTGTATAAAGTTGAAATATTCAAGTTGGAATATTATGACAAACTAACAAAACAGCAGAAAAAGATGTAACGAGATGACAATAAAGTCAAAATATGGGAATACAGTCATAATTACGAGAAGGAAATTGACAAGAAGAAAGTTGAAATCATTGGAACATTTAAAAATAACGCAGAAAAACTGTAATTTTACGAGGATAAGTCGTATTCTAACAAGAGAAAAAAAGTGCAATTTTATGTACAACATAATAATGTAAACTCATAATATCATGAGGAAAATGTCATTTTAGTAGCATATGGTTGTGATATTAAAGAAAAAATATATTATTATTTTTTTTAAGTGGTAATATGAAAAACAAAACAAAAGAATACAAATAATTTTGGGGGGGAAAATTAGGTCGGGGAAAAAGTTATAAGACGATGGGAATAAAGCCAAAATATTTTGGAAATAAAGTCAGAATATTACGAGCAAAAAATGTACAAAGATTTAAGAAGAAATTTTAAATAAAAAAAAAAACCCCAGCAAAAACGGAAAACCGAGCAAAGACCGAAGTTGATACTAATAATGCACTTTTTCACCTATATCACAAAGTTGCGATACAGTTTTTTCTTAAAAAAAAAAATAAAATAAAAAATAAAATATATATATATATATATATATATATATATATATATATATATATATATATATATCTTCTTAGCATATCTAATGTGTTGGTTGGTTGACAAAATGTCAGGGTGGCCCTTGCGTCCTTTCATTTTTCAGTATGTGGCCCTCGCTGGAAAAGGTTTGGACACCCTTGCAGAAGGGGATGCCTATGGGAAAAAATGAGGAAACCCTATGGGGTGCATCTTACCATATTGTACCAGGCTGATACAATTAGTTTCTCCTCATGATCCCTCTGGCTCTTTGTCTTGTCCATCTCTTTCTGTCGAAAATAAATCAGAACCATTGACAAATTAACAAACGTACTGTAGTACAGGTATTTAAAAACAGTTTGGTCTGCAGTTACCTCCAACGAGTGTAACATCCGCTCTTTCTCCTGTAGCTGGTTCTTCAAGGCCTGAACTTCCGGACCAGAGCCCTGGTTCTGCTTAGGATCCAAGGTGCGAATGACCTAGGGAGCCAAAAGCGTAAACAGTCACACATTCTCCTGTCATCTGTTCATAGCTGAGGTGTAAAAGTATCCTTACACTCTTGGCTTTCTCCAGGTATTTCTTATATCTCTCCTCCATCTGTTTCATCTCGTCATCCTTCTTTTTCAAGGCCTCTTCCAGCTCGTCCACTCGTTGAGCTAACAGAGTGAGGGAGATATTTAGCATGACGCTGCCATATCTCCTTCAGTAACATTTACAAACAACAATAACAAACTCAAACTCACAGCTGGCAGTGTATTTGGGCTCCATCTCGTCGATAACGGCGTTCTTCTTCAGTAACTCATTGTTCAACTCTCGTAGTTTCTCCCTGGGAAGGAGTAAAAACACCCATATCAAAAAAAGACCACATATGAGCCATTTTAAACTACAAAGGTTCAGTCAGGATTCATCAAGTATAAAGATCGTATCCTTGGCCGTGTAAGAGAATCTGCTCTGATGAAAGGGACAGTGATAACTAAGCAATGTAGTGGTCGTATTATTGAGAAGAAAAGGTTGCGTGTGCTCTGGCTGGAAGACCAAAATCAACATTGTATTCCAGTGAGCCTTATTTTGATTTTTGAGCGATCCTCTACCTTCTACCTCAGCACCTTTACTCTACATGACTTTGCGATAGCGCGGAAAGCAAGACTGAAACACAACTGGATGAATTTGGTGTGGAAGGCTTTCAAAACCCCGACCTCAACCCCAAACACTCATGAGATGAACTACAGAATATATCTACTGTATGTGTGGTGCATATCTGTGGCTCTGTAAAATGGCTACTTACATGTGCTCCTCGTACTTCTTCTTCAGACTGGAGGACTGAAACACGCAAGAGAAGTCTGGTTTGGCACATGTGCAACATTTCATCCAGCCATTCATTCACTTCTGACTTATTTGCAAGCTTTCCGCACCAAACATACAATTCAGAACATATAATATGTACACGTTATTATAAAATGATTATTACATCAAAGACCTGGGGCCTCACTTATAAAAATGTGCATGGAAATCTGACTAAAAGTTGGGGCTAGGAGAAGTAGGGGTCCCCAAAGTTTGGCTCAGGGGCCATCTGCAGCCCGTGGCTCATTGCATCACTGCAGAAACAAAATAACATTTAAAAACAGCAACAATGATAAAAAATACAGCAAAAATGCTTTAATCTTGTGTTGGCAAAGTAACAAGACAGGAGAAGGAAAGTGTGATTGTGGGCTTCTTTCTACGTTGAAAGTAGTCAGGTTCTGTACTGTAGAGGGTTGAGTTGCCTGCAGAACTACAACACCCTGATGGCTTCTAAGCAAATGGTCTTTCACTTGTATAACGCTTTTCCACCTCCAAGGCACTCAAAGCGCTTTGACACTGTTAGCACATTTACCTACTGATGACACAGCAATGGGGTCCAGTATCTTGCCCAAGGATACTTCGACATGATCACGGGAGGACGAAGGATCAAACCTTCAACCTTCAGGTTGGGAGACGACCAATCTACCAACTAGCCATGCCGCCCCCATACATACGTACATTCTACATTAGGATACAATTGACTGATAAAATGGTTACAGTAGGGGTGTGACGAGATAACGCAAGATTAAAACGTGGCGTTATTTCGTCTCGCGTTAATTAATCACAATAAATGAAAATAATAATAAATGTCACACTTTACAATAAGGTACACAAAAATACAGTACTTACTGAGGAAGTAATGAAGAACTAATAACTAAGGAGCATACATTTAGACTAGTTACTGAGGAACTATCAATCCATCCATCCATCCATTTTCCTCCACTTGGTGTCCTCCATCGAGAGCTCCTCCATCGGGAGGACACCAAGGCTTTCTCAGGCCAGCTGTGAGACATAATCCCTCCAGCGTGTCCTAGGTCTGCCCCGGGGCCTTCTCCCGGCTGGGCATGCCCGGAACACCTCACCAGGGAGGCATCCGGACTAGATGCCCAAGCCACTTCAACTGGCTCCTCTACATGTGAAGGAGCAGAGGCTCTACTCTGACCGGATGACCGAGCTCCTCACCCTATCTCTTAGGGTGAGTCCAGCTACCCTATGGAGGAAACTCACTTCAGCCGCTTGTATGCACGATCTCGTTCTTTTGGTCACAAACCAAAGCTCATGACCATAGGTGAGGGTGGGAACATAGAGGAAGTAATGAAGAACTAATGAGGAACTAATGAGTAGTGGTTAGGGTTAGGTAGGTTCGTTCCTCATTAACTACTGTAATTTTGTGTACGTTATTGGAAAGTGTTACCTAAAAATGCACTCGATAATTTTGCCGGCCTCCACACAGTATATTTCCATGCCTTTTAGAGAGTGTTAATCTTCCTGCATAAATCTTCCTGGGAGTTGCTTCTCTCCTACTATAACTAGTTTGCAGGACGCAGCAAAGTTGAGCTTAAATGTTTTTTTGCAAAAGACTGCAAAAAAGTATTAATGAACTTATTTTGTGGCTCATAAAAAAAGCCAAACTTAAACAGCATGCAGCTATTGAAGTCAGTGGATGTAATAAATAGTTAAAATCTAAAGATGGGAAAGACCTTGTTCACCTATTCGTAATCAGTGGAATCTTATGTGATTATGAAACAGAAGAATCATTTTATTACATACATCATCTGCTTTAGAGCCCTGTTCTTGAAGCGTCTTCTGTAGCTCTTCTATCTGACTCTGTTCCTCCATCAAGCGCTGATTGGTTAACCTACAAAGACACAAAAGCCCATAGACGAGTTTGGCAACATAGTTTTAACACGGCAGAAAGCTCACAGTCTGACTTTGTCAAGGAAAAGGCAAATAGTACAAAAGTACGGCTCTCGAACGGGGGTGTCAACCCCGTTTTCACTGCAGGCCACATCGCAGTTATGGTTTCCCTCCGAGTGCTGCCTGTAACTGTGAAATCATATAAATGGAAAATCCCATCACCTTTTCATTATTGTTTTACCAACAACTTTACATTGAAATAAGAAGTCAAGCTGCCAAGCAGAAATTTGAGCATAACACTATAATTACATTTAAATGGCGTTTGACAAGAAAAAAATGTCTCCAATTGCAATTCAGAGTACATATTTTCTGTCAAATTATTTTTTACTTATTATATTTTTTTAAATTATAATTAAATAAATTAAATATTTATAATAAAACCACAAAAAAAAAATCCATGCTTTTGGGGGCCACATAAAACGACATGGCAGGCCAAATCTGGCCTTGAGGTTGAAAATCATGCCCGAGAAGGAAACCTTTCTTTCCAATATTGGCTTCAATTCAAATAGCTCCTCAGCAAAAACCACTATTAACGAAGATTTAATAAATAGTTCCATGCCAGGTTAGCCTAGATGTTTTTATGCACTTTTCTGACCTGTTTTCTGTCTCCAGTTCACTTTTCCTTCTATTGGCGTCCTCCAGCAGACTCTGCAGCAGTGCAATCTTCTCGTTATCAGATCCCTCTTGAGCCAGTTTCAGCATTTTGTTCTCATGCTGAAGGCGAATTAAATGCTCCCTGTGTAAAAAGGCAACAGAGAGCAGTAATTACACTGAGAACTCGCCTCTTTTCACTGAGCAGCGGGGTAAGCTCTTCTTTTACCACTTCATTTTCTGGCACTAAAGCCGCCAATATGCTTGATAGGATTAAAAGTGAAGGGGGGTCGGGAGGGATCATGTAATAATTTTCTTGGTTCACATGTTTCGGGTATGGTATGCTGACAGCACAAAATCCAGCCTCTTGGAAAGCAGCGGCCAGGCTCATGTAACTCAGATGTTCCTATTACATAACAGTTAAGAAGGAGAGCTTTTTAGGCCAAACTCATAAAACCAAAGCATCTGGCTACAAAGTGAACATCAACTACCAGCAGATGTACAAAAAAAAATATTTCAATTGCTGGGTTGCCACCATGTGACTTAGAGGCAGTCCGCACCACTTCCGGTGATCGTTCGGGGGGGTCAACCATTGAACATGACCACATACATGCTCAGTATCTTTATGCAATGTTTGGCAGATGAAAGCGAGCAATGGCGCATGACGTTGAAATTATTTGCTCCAAATGTGTGATTGTGCATGGTGTGTTGCATAGACATGAAATAGTTGAAAGGCAATCAAACAGCCGCGTCAGACATAATGAATGTAGCAGATGAAAATAGCACTTCTCATGTCTATCTGCATTCTTACACCAATTCAATCCGTATGAATACATTCTTGCATGTGTCCTCCATCGCTTCGCTGCGCTGCTGTTCCACGGGGGTGTAGCATATGAACATGAATTTAAAGTAAACCCGATCGCAACCTTGTTAAGTAGCTTCCCAGAAGCTTGCAGTTGATATGTGCGGTCCACATTTGTTACCAAATTGAATCAATGAATGAATCAATGTCAACAAATGGAATATTGTCGTAGTTAGAGTATAGAAAACCTGTTTTTAACTTTCTAAATATGTGTTTTAACGTTATCAGAGCCCTGTATACATGAAATAACACTTTTACACTCCTATTATTCTTTGTTTATATCACATTACTCAGGCTAAGGGATCACTGCAGCGACAGATGGGACAGACGGCAATCATTTATTGATTATTATTATTTGAAAAACCACGATATTGTGAGGGCGCATTATTTGAACCGCGACACAGCGAGGGATGACTTCATTTCCATTCAAGAACTCCACATGTACAGTATGTGGCATGAATTCACGACATGATGTGAAACCCAGCAATATATCCCCACCGACATACATCATGTCAGAAGACATACCGAATCTCTGGCGTTGTTATCTCAGCTGCCAGCGAATCAGATCCGTCGGTGCTGGTTAGTGGGAGCAGACCTGGGCACACAGAAAGTATTGTTATGTACAATTACCCACCTTCTGAAAGACTGAAGCACAGTACCTGATGTAAGCTGTCCCTCTTGAGCTTGGACACAATGCAGCTCCTCAATGGTCTCCTTCAAAGAGTCTCTCTCTGTTCGCATACGCTACACAGACAAACACATGGATATGTATTGTTTAGCTGTGTACACAATAACATCACCAGTTTACACCAACTGTTTCTGAACTTGATGACAAATGATGGACCTCCTAAAACATCTCAACAGCCTTGAAATTACTTCTGATGACTTTATGGACAGTTACACATACATCTTTTTCTTTTTGTAAAGAGTCGACTTTCTCTTTGACTCGTTTGTATTCAAACTCCATCTTGTCTGCTTTTTTCGATTCTTCCGACAGTCTGTTCTGAAGTTCGACCACCTGCACAGAGCGTGAGGAGAGATGATCACTGCCATGTCTGGGTTGTGTATGCAACATGTACAGCTGCACGTGTGAGAAGCAACATGTGCTGTATGCCATTCGTGTACCTGTCTCTTGTAAGTCTCCAGCTGTCCCTTGGTAGCGTTGGCCTTGCGTAGCTCTTCTTCCAAACCTATGTTTGTCTCCATTAACACTGTGTTCTTTTCTTCCAAAAGCTTAATCTGGAAAAAAATGGAAACAGAAATGTGATTGTCTAGGCACGGGACAATCGTTTTGGATATTTCAGGGGCACATGGATGTTGCTCAACAATAACTAAAATAAACAAATGTGTCGTTGAATCCGCATTTTACGTTTGGGAGTGTGTACCTGTCTTCTGAGAAGTCCCATGTCTTCCAGTTTCTTCTTGTAGTGTTCCACGGTGCCCTCAAGCTTTGACACTTTATCGGATGAATGCCTGGTTGGAAAACAATTGATGTACTATCCATCAGGATTTAGTACAAGACTGACTGACTGGTTTTCAGCTCATGTTAGACAAATACGCATACTGTCCATGATATTCACTTTTGGGGATAGGGTGGGAATCACAAGGTCAATCTGAAGTGTCATTTACCTGAGTACATCCATTTCATCCTTGAGAGACTGGGCTTCATCCGCCAAAGATGTGAGCTCCTCATTTTGCGACTTGACATCTAAAAGTTCTTTTTCAAGCTCCTCGCAACGGATTCGGTAGTCGTCTTTTGCTGCTTCCAACCTGGAAGAGCATCGCCTTGCAAATTGGTACAGGTGACACCAGCAACATAAAAACGATGGACACTCTTTGTAGCATTTCCACACCTGAAGCTTTCTTCCTGGAGCTGCTCCAGTTGTGTCTGCAGCTGGAGGTGTCTGCGGCCAGCCGGGCTGTTAATATCCTCGATGGAGTCGGACTGGTTGAGTCTCTCCATTAAAACTTGGTTTTCAGCTAGCAAACTGCTTTTCTCCTCTTGCAGGGCTGCAACCTGTGGTGATACGAATGCATCCAAATAAATCAGCAATAGATAACACCTAAATTTGTGTCTACACAGCATTATTACATTTTGTAATAAACAATGAGCGCAATTCAGTTCTAGTAAAAAGGCAAACACACCGCAAAATCTTCAACAGGGCAAACCAACAAAGAGGGCTACATACTGTATGGTTTGATGTTGTCTTCTCTGCGTGACAGACAGGGTATCAAACTCCACACCAAGCAAAGCAAAAGCTGCATCCTGTTTTTAGTTTGTTAGTAGTTAGACTACTGTGCTGCACATCATTAAATATAGATTTTGTTGAATTTAAGGCTATGTCCACACAAACACAGGTATCTTTCAAAATATATTTTATATGTATAAATAAAATTCCAAGATATATACAGTATATATATGTATTTTTTAACCTAAAACACTAAGTGCATTAGATAAAAAGGCATAAACACATCAGAAAAAGAAATAAATGTAAACAATATAAACAATAAATCTACTAATAATATTTCTAAATATTAGACTTTCTATTTTATACCCTAATCAGACTAGAGGTATAATGAGCCAGAATGCTGTCGGAATGAAAATTTGTGGTTTATTCCTTGATATTCGAAGTGCACTTAAAAATTCGGACTGCATTCTGAGTGCATTCCGAGTGCATTCCATTTAACATTCTTTTTCATTCAGTTAAAAAAAATACCTGTGTTCACGTGGAGATGCATGTGCCTATTCAAGGTTACACTTTTGAACCTATTCCTACTATTGCTGTAGGAGAAATGCGTGAAACACACCGGGGGAAAAGACAGGAGATTAGTAGTAGTGGAGGGCTGACACCTGACACAAATCTGCAGTTGTGGCCAGTGTACGCCCAAGCGAAGTGTAGACGTGTGCACAAACACTTGTGCACAAACGTGTACACATACATGTAGAACACAGGAGAGGAGTCATTTAATGCAAGCAAACTGAAAAAAAACTCCAACACGTTTTCTTTTTTAGACACACCACACAAAATGGATGGAAGAAAGGGGCAGAAAGAAAGTGAATTTACCCTCTCTTCTAGCTCATTAAAGTCTAACCTCAGTCTATCACGGTCCTCTTGGACATGGAGGGCCTTTAAAGCAAGGCACAAAGTATTGAAATAGTAAGGAAATTAGAGAAAACAGACTGAACACAACAGGAAATTAAAGAATCCTTTAAACCAATATTTGGAGCAAGCAGAGAATGCATGCAAAGTCAATTTTGATCATCTGTCATGATGATACACCCAGAAGCCATATTAGCATTTTTAAGAAAGAAAGGATCATGAGAAATTGGAAAGCAAGTGAAAATACCAAATGCTTATAATGCAATTATAAAGAGGGGCGTTTGTAATGGCGCAAGTACAACATACTGCAAAAATACTTTTAAGGCAGGGTGGCTCTGGGAAACTAACTTCTCACCTCACAGTGATGTACAAACTGTAAAAGACCTTTAAATAATTCAGGATTACAATTGCATGAAACTGACCTGCATGTCAAGCTCACGACACCTCTGGGCGATCTCCTCCTTTGTGGCCAAAGCTTCGTTTAGCTCCTCGGCAGTCTTCTTCAGCTGAGATTTGAAAACAAATATATTTATGTATATATATTCAATAAAAACATAACATTTACGTTAACTCAAAATTTGACCAGCACATGAATCATTTGGGCCAAAGTGTATGCATGTTTTTATATCATTTTCTCAAGTTATTGGCTGAGAAACGAACTGTTCGAATTTCAAGCAGGTGGCCAGCGGCTGTTCTTTTATTGGCCCACGGTACATTCTAAAAATATCATTTAAAAACACCAACAGTAGTAATAATATTACTAAATAATATTACTAAATAATATTCAAATGAAACTATAATATTATGAGAAGAAAATTTACAAAGATTATTTAGAAAAACAGTTGAAATATTTGGAAAATTAAAAAAATAAACAGGAAAATGAATAGTAATAATAAATAATAATAAATAGGAAAAAAAGAGCAAAGGTCGAAGTTCATAGTAATCATATGCTTTTTCATTTGTATGACAAAGTAGAGATCCAGTTGTTGTTGTTTTTTTTTTTTTTTTTTTTAAATACATCTAACTTCTAACAAAATACCAAAGTGGCCCTTGCATCCTTTCATTTTTTTAGTATGTGGCCCTCACTGGAAAACGGTGGGAAACCCATGATCGAGATATTAGCCATTTTTCCTACTTTTCAATTTCAAGTATCAGTGGGTACCCTCAGTTGAGATTCATTCAACAACGTTCACGTGTCACGTACACGCAAGTAATGCAGCTAGATGAAAACCATTCTTCAATTAACGGCGTGTCATACAAATGTGTGCATACCTGTCTGTCCAGATCCACATAGGAGTCATTACCTCCCGTCACAGGAGTCTCTTTACTCATCAGCTGTTAGGGCGGGAAAAAAAGTGTCACGTTTTGACAAAATAGTATGATAACATACAATAACAACGATACGGGAGTGGTGACGGATTAGAGCCACTTTAAACCCAGATACTGTGTGCATGTAAATGTCATCAGGCTTGATAATATACCTCTTGAATGGCTGTCATGACGACATGCTGGACTGATTCCTCCATCATCATGATGGTTTGGATGTATTCTAGAAGCATAAACAATTAGCTGTCAGTTCAAAAGCATGACGCTTGGGTATGAAATTATATTGAACAAAGAGACACACACAATGCTCCATATACAGTACGCATGACGTGCACCTTGTTTCTGTTCACAGTTGACAGCACAGCCCAGAATGAGCTGTAGCATCCTCCCTAGTTCCGCTGCGTCAGAGTGCTCTCCGATTAGGTTGACATCAGGCAGTGTGAAGTCATTTATGTGTTGGCCAAGGATCTTGAGAGGGACAGCACATACAGAAAAAAACATACCATGAACAGCGAGTGCTCTTGTGCGGAAGAATGAAACAAATCGTCTTACCTCCTGGTTATAGTCTAGGATGCCTTTGAGGATTTTCTTTAGATTGCTGACCTGAAACAAGTAAGACTTTATGTAGATATATGCCCCATTTATACAAAACATAAATGAGACCAAGAGGTGAAATGAATGAATGAATCCCCCACACATCCTTGCAAGCAAACTCTAGTCTCTTATGGTTCACTTCAGTTCAAGCGCTGACAGCAAAAAAAAAAGGAAATCCTAAATATGACATAAAGACGTCTCTTTGCCTCATCTCTCTATGTATTCATGTGCTTTTAAAAATACAGTTTAGAAGTCACAACAACCCAGTAGACAGGATTATTGTTTTGAAAGACCAGACCACCAAATGACAAGTGCAAACACAGCTTTACTCTTAGTTTATAACTCCAACAATAAATGCAAAGAAACACGTTCTTACCTTTAACCTCCAGTTGTCACCCACGTCTGGCTTGATTCTACTAATCCATGCATCACTGAAATACACTTCATCTCTGGAAAGATATTAAAAAGATCAGAACGTCTGGCATAAAGAATAATCACTTACCGTCCCTTTAACATTTACCAGTTTCTTTCACAGATACTGGCTTGACTGAATGTAAGACAAGATGAATATACATTTCTGAAAATGATTCTTTTCAAGAGAAACTTAAGGAGATACAATCACGTTCCTTATTAGTGGGTGAACAATCAAACGCTTGGTGAATTCTGCTTGATCCCTTCTTGATATTACGACGTTTGGTCTTCTAGCCAGCCAGCCGGCGCTAGCAGCTAACGGACGGTGCCGGCAATTAGCGTGCTAGCTAGCAACTGGCGCGTTTCGTCGGCAGCCAAAGCCCACGCGTAGATTGTAAGATACAGTCAACCGATTGCTTCTCTCGCGATACGAGGCGCATGTCTCCGCAATCGATTAATCTAAAATGTATGGCTGATTATCGATACAGCATTCTTTTAGCGGTTAATCGGAATCGTTAGCTCCTCAAACCAGTTATCCGGTCGCATCGGTTTATTGTTCACATCATTACTAACTAGTTAGCTTGCTAGTTGCGGCCATCTGTTATGTTGGTGATCCCGTAGCCTGTGCAACATGATTTAACCAAAGAATAATATGTGTAAAAGTGATTATAGGGGTGTTATTTCATGTCAACAAGGCTCTAGTAATATTAAACCCCATATTTAGAAAGTCGTTAACAGGTTTTCTACGCTCTAACTACAAAAACATTCAGTTTATTAATATTGAATCCTACTTCGCGGAAATTCACATATTGCGGCCGGGTCTGGAACCAATTGACTGCGATAAACGAGGGATTACTGTAGTGTTTCTTAGACTCTGCTTCATTGGTCACCACTACCTTAAAAATGATCATCCTTTTGTTTTTCTAATTTGCACCAACTCAGACCCTTTTTTCGAGCGGGTCTCTGTGCCATGGCTGCATCTCTCAATGCTGTTATCCTAATATTAATATCCTACCAAGTCAGTTCATAATCGCAACTTACATTTTCTGTAGCGCTTGAGCCATGACGATACCACTCGTCAAGTCCTCCACTGTCTTGCATGGAGCCTCCACACCAAATGTTTGAACCTACAACAAAAACACAAACATAACAAATGTAATTGTGTGAGTAAACCTAAAGTTGTGAAACGCGTGTAAAAACAAACATAACAGTTTAAAGACATAATATGTACTGCACAAGCTGTGGAACGGATGGGGAGTAGGATTAAATAAGGTTTGCTTCTTCCGAATCCTTGTGGACATGTGGAACTGTGAAATGATTCCTGAGATGTATTCCATTGTAACATTCATGCATGTTGACATAAAATTAAACCAAACCAAAGACAGACGCTAAAGAGCAATGAAGATAAATACTAGTGATTTTAATAATAGCCATAATTATGTAGCATTCATTTACTCTCATTATCATTTTTTTAATCAAATTGCTACATGTCTTATAATACCAATATAAGGATTATATTAAATATCTAAAGTTTGAATTATATAAATATAAATTGTCAATGCACTTGCTGTAGCTTCTAAGATGCTAGTGAAAACAAAGATGAGCAGCTTGTTCAATCATTCTCCGAAAGGCTACCTTGCATACTTCTGTCAACTTTTCCATTACTCAAGGCTGACAGAAATCTGCTGGCCAGACTGGCAAGTCCACATGCCAACAGACCATGTGGCAAAGGAGTAATAATGTAATTGTAACTGACAGCAGGAATGTTGGAAATGTGGCAGGAAGGAAAGGACAAGCTTGAACTCCTGCCAGTCCCGCATCACTTTGGGGATATACGGTGAAAGCGGCTCAACAAACCGCTGCCTGGCTCTGTGCTCCAGCTAGCTTTAGCTTTGGCTCGATTGCTAGCTGTCAGTCAGGAAGAGCAAAAGGGGACAGTGGCTGACTTTTAGACCTTCGCGGAGGTAGATAAGATCAGATTCATATGTCAGGATAGGCTGATCCCCCAAAATTTAGGAAATCAATGTCGATCGATCAGCATGCATTGTTCACATTTACGGTATTTATTTTTTTTTTTATCAAGAATTGTATTTATGGCTTTATTTTGTACCCTTACTGTACAAAAATGAACCGAACCGCAACTTTAACACCGACGTACGTACCGAACCGTGCGGATGCCGTACAGTTCCACACCTCCTGTGTACCAGTCACCGTTAACCCGGCTAGACTGATCTTATAGAGTGTGTGTCATGTTTTTATACACTAATAAAACAGCACAAATTGCACCTAGTTTGAACCTAGTTGGACGACTCTGCCTTTTCTAACTCAGTTTACTTCTGGATCAGTTCAGGTTGTATGTAATGAGACTCTTTTTAGGGTTCTACACAAAATACAGAAACCCAGCCACAATGATGATGTGACAAGTACTCCCCAGCTGTTTTCTACAGAATGTTAAGCAGTATTCATGACTGTTGGCCTTTGATATGTAATATGGCGGGTGCACGACGTCAACGCTTATTTTTGAATGGCGTTCATGTATTAGATCACCTCCTAAATCCCAGGCAGCGGTTGATAACACAAGGCCACGTGAGTCGCGTATATGCTAGGAACTAACTGGCTTACTTAATAATTGAAAATGAGGTCAGGGTTAGAGGTTATCACACGTGGCAAAAGCAGGGGTTGTCACACTAGTGTGAGTGCACTCAGTTGCACCCAAGTGCAGCACGTGTCCCCTCCTTTGGTCTCGAGCCCAGCATGACTCCACGCACATGCACGTATGAGTGCAGCATAGCTGGGCCATAGAATGGCTGTACTGAAATGACTCAAAGCGGATTATTTTATAATAACTGACACAACTCAAAAACAAAACAAATACAAAGATGCAAAGAAGCCCCAAAGTAAACCCCGCCCAAGCCACGCATGGCACGGATGGCCTAGTGAATGGGTGCCCTTAGTCCAGTGGTCATGTTGTCAGGTGTTAGTTTATAGGTGTTCGAATCGCGATGTTACTCGCTAATGCTAATCTTTAACGCGTATATGGAATTTCCAATGTAATGTTGCATTGAGCTAGCACATTATAATGTTTGACTTATCTTATGTAAGTCATCATTGACTTCCTTTATTTCTGTATGGTCAGTTTGACAGGGCTTCAAAGCAGCATCTGTGAAATAGACCTCGACTGTTTTCTGTCTGCTAAACTGGCAAGTGCAGACCAAATGTTAGACACTGATACTGAAAGACCCACGACCACAATTTATCTGGAAGATCTGGGTTCGACTCTCCGTTGGGCATCTCTGTGTGGAGTTTGCATGTTCGTCCCGTGCGTGCGTGGGTTTACTCCGGTCTCCTCCCATTTTCAAAAAACATTCATGTTAGGTTAATTGGCGACTCAAAATTGTCCACAGGTATGAATGTGAGTGTGAATGGTTATTCGTCTATATGTGCCCTGCGATTGACTGGCTGGGATAGGCTCCAGCATACCCCCGCGACCCTATGAGGACACAAGAAGATGGCTGGATGGATTTCTGTAATGTTTCCATTTAAAATGTCAGAAAAAAAATACAATACATGTCATCCTGAAATGTCTGAGCCAGATACCCAGTTACCGAAAGAGCCCATTCTGGCTCCTGAGCCATAGGTTCCCTACCACCGCACTAAATATTTATGATACTGTATGTGCATCATAAAAGCAACAAAATAATCAAGGTCCAATAATAAGGTGAGTTCAAACTAAACTGAATAACTGATGTAACTACCAGGAAAACATGACATCATCATAATTGTCAACCACGTTGAGATGTCAAGTACTGGTACAAATACACATATTTTGATCCAAATAAAACTGTGAACTGTGTTTGTTGCACAAAATAACTATGTGGCTGATGGATGACTATAAAGCTAATGTATTCTCTGAATTCAGCCCTGCTCTCTGGAACACAGCTGCACCCACATGAATAGACATGTATTAAGTAATCCTGAGTTGCGCTGCATACAGTATACACAAATCTTCTACTTTTATATGAGTTTATCATGCATATTAAAAAAAAAAAAAAAAAAAAAAAAAAAAACACTTGTGGTACATGACACCCACAAGCTGAACACCCAACTGCCGGAAGGCTTCCGATGTTGCTTTGGCCAACAGGAAGAAGAGTTCTGATAGCGGCATAGTCATTTCATAAGCAGAGGTAAGCGATCTCTGACATTGAAGCTGCAGTTCAACCAGCATCATAGTTCACGGGTATGCGAGGAATGTTTGCCCAAGTCTAAAATGAAGAGAGGCTATTGGGTTTTAGTGTGATGTAGACTTGCAGGGTGAGTCCGTGTTGCTATTGTTACTGTACATACATGCCAATGACGTAACAGCATTCGCTGTAAAGAGCCCACGACTCACAGTGCGATGTAAGTTTAAGTTGAAGTTAAAGTTGTAGCACAGTCCTTGGAGTTTAACAAGGATTTCCCAGCGGCACTGAAATATACATGTGCACCAACACGGCCCTGATGCCAGGTCAGTTTTAGCTGACCTTTTAGCACCCTTTGGTTCGTTTGAAGAGAGTATGTTTCCTTTGGTCAAATGTAGAGCTGCAACAATTAACTGATGATTCATCGATTATCCAATGAATAGACAACTATTGGGGTATTCAATTAATCAAACATCCTCTGATTTCAGCCTCTCAGTTGTGAATATGTTTAATTTCCTTTGTCATCCATGAAAGCAGACCTATTATCTTTGTGTTTTGGGCAAAACAAGATATGCACACACATCAGTTCTGACTCTGGACAACAGCGATGGAGATTTTGGAGACGTTCAACATTGGTTGCTTGCCCTGGTGTGAAAGGACCTTTGACTATGAAATAGACAGTGTGATCTAAGCAGTGTAGTGGTCACATTATTGGGACATCCTCTCTCCCTCCTTTGCAACGCCCCTTCCAATGTGCAAGACAACCGCAGGGATAAAAGTTTGGCTCTTTTAAGACTGATATTTTATTTTTATTTCCATATTTCATTTGTTTTGTTCAAAAAACAATACCCGTTTTCTCTATAAACTGCAGCCAGTGTATGACAGAAACAAGAGTTTCCTCAACACGGCATTTCACTTTTGTGTTTACACTCCCGAGCAAAGATTTGTTATGTATGCAGTGGCATTCCCCATACAGAAGCAGAGGTTAAGAGTGTTATGATGCATATCACAACAGCTCGCATAATCCGAGAGCGATGACTGTTGTTGCCCTCCGTGATAACTACAATAAAACGTGTGTAAACACATTTGAGCTATTCAGTCATGTAAACAAAAACAGTGGCACATGATGCTTTATGGGTGCTTCTCCCATCTTGGTAAGCCAAAGAGAGCATTTGAACGGCAAGACAGGAGGAGGGAGCAAATAAATGAAATTGAGACACAAAGGCAGCAAAAGAATCAGTCAATGCTCACCCAACCCGGAATTCAAAATACTCTTCCAATATGAACCTCTTGACCCGAAACTGTCTGACATCCATTAAGAATGTCGATCTAGTCCAATACCAGTTGTCCAAATGATAACTCTTGCTAGATTAGACGGCTAGCAAACAACACATCAGCAGCTAAAGCAGCCAACAGCTGGCCTGCATACGTAAGCGACTTGAGCTCATGTCATTTTCCTGCAGCAGCCACCTAGCCTACCCCTGTTAGCTCATCGAGCTAGCACTTGCTAGCACTGGCTAGCTAGTAGCTGTGGGGAGAAAAAAACATTCGCGTGTTGTGTTCGATGACTTACCCATGTTAGAAGGCTTTCACAGAGTTCCATCCGATCCAGCGACCCCGATGTAGTCATTGTTACGAAAAGTCGTAGAAAAATATAGATGATGAATAGAGCCTAAAGTTGATAGCAACCTCAGACGCTCCCGAGAGCTCTCGCTGGCTGGGTGTCTCGCAATCCTACACCGGCGTCTGCCAGAGGCGGGCTGGGTGGGCGGAGTCTAAACACTGGAGTTGAAACTGTGACTCCAACACAAAATAGTATGCAAATTGTCTGTAACACAATAATTCCACGAATGCAGATCTTGACATTTACTTTTTAGATGTTTTACAGTTTTGTTTTCAAACGCTTGCTTTTTTTGTTTAATTGTACTTCTGTAATGTGCTGGGGGTCAATAAAAAAAATGAGCCACGAGTAGCAAATAGCACCTAGGCCACACTGTCAACACCCCTGCACTAGCTAGAGCAGGGTTCGGAGTCAACGGCATGAGCTAATGTCTCCAAACTTTTGACTGCCACTGTTTGTCAGGTATATATACAGGCGTAAACAACCCCCATGTATCCCACCAGACATATTCTGGGGGGTTTTCACACCCTCCAGTGTGCAAGTGGTTAAAAAAAGAGTAGTTCATGTATTGCACGTATTTCACAACTGGTTACCAAATAATGACTTGCACCATTAGTCAGTGCTATCAGAGTGGGTGATGCCGAATTGTGATTGCGCAACCGCATCACAATCATAGTGTTGACAGACTCTCGTCAAACTAGTTTACAGATGTTGTCACTTTCTCTTTTCGTTCTTACTAGTAAGACGGGCGAGAGGGCGGGTTCCCCGGAGACAGAGAGTCACAACCTGAATGGTTTTATGCTGAATCTTCCTCTTGCTATCCATGAAAGTAGCTGCGTGGTCAGCAGATAGAATTCCAGGAACGCAAATGGCATGGATACAGTTTCAGCAAACATTTCCGGCCCCGGGGTGCTGACCCCTCATAGTCTCCCACTAACTTTTAGGGTTCAAGAAAAAAAGATGTCTACTAGAGGCCGACCAATTAATCGGGCGAAGATAGTCATTAAAGAACAAATGTTTACAAAAAAATAAGAACTCTGGTACTGAGTGTGACATGTGAAAGTCCATCCATCTTCTATGGCGCTTAATCCTCACTACGGTCGTGGGTATGCTGGAGCCTATCCCAGCCGACTTCGGCGAGGGCTGGGATACACCCTGTACTGGTCGCCAGCCAATCGCAGACATGTGAAAGTGAATGTCCTAATTCATAGAGATTTTACATGATTGACTTAATTTCCCAGACGTTTACTGCCTTTTGCAAGTCATCTTTTTCTTGGATTTATTTTACGTTAAAATTGTTCTAGTGCTTCAACAATTAATCAATGATTAATCGATTATCCATTTAATTGACAACTTGATTAATCGTTTGATTTAAAAACATAAATATCCTCTAATTTCAGCCTCTCAAATGTAAATATTTTTACATTTTCCAATTAATCCACAAAAGCAGACCTGCTATGTTTGTGTTTTAGACAAACAAGACATTCACACACATCAGCTTTGACCTTCGGAAAACCGTAATCAACACTTTTGCCTCTTTTCTGATATGTTGCGGACCAAACCATTAACACACACCTTCCAAAAAGTTAAACTTTTGTTTCGTCAGACCACAGGGTATTTTCCCAAAAGTCTTGCAGATCATCAAGACGTCTTCTGGCAAAATTGAGATGAGCCTTAATATTCTTTTTGTTCAGCAGTGGTAAACTTTTGCCTCGGAACTCTGCCATGCAGGCCGTTTTTGCCCAGTGTCTTTCTTACTGTGGAGTCATGAGCACCAACCTTAACTGAGGCAAGTGAGGCCCACAGTTCTTTGGATGTTGTTGTGGGGTCTTTTGTGACCTCTTGGATGAGTCGCCGCTGTGCTCTTGGTAATTTTGGTTGGCCGGCCACTCCCGGAAAGGTTCACCACTGTCCATGTTTTTGCCATTTGTGGATAATGGCTCTCACTGTGGTTCGCTGGAGTCCCAAAGCTTTAGAAATGGCTTTACAACCATTTCCAGACTGACAGATCGCAATTTATCTCAGTTATGTTATGTTTTAAATGTAGGTTTGGATTTTTTTCCTCCCTTAATAATAAAAAGTTTCATTTAAAAATTGCATTTTGTGTTCAGTTGTGTTGTCACTGACTAATATTTAAATTAGTTTGATGAGCTGAAACATTTAAGTGTGATAAACATGCAAAAATAAGGCAAACACTTTTTCACACCACTGTATGTATAACATGGGCTGGTGTGCAAAATGTAAACTGTCAAAGCGGTCACCGCATCCTTTGGTTTATCACTATGCCGCCCTCGGTGGAAAATGTTTGAGCACGCCTGGTCTAGGGCCTAACCGATTACTTGATTAATCCAACCAACAAGCTTCAGATTAATTGACTAAGACAATAATCATTGGTTGTGGCCCTAAATTGTTCATATCCTGCTTGTTTGCACAAAAAAAGTCTTTGAAAACAGTAAAATGTTCTCCCTTCATTTTATATCTTTGTAACCATAGTTTGGAACTATATTTAAAACAACAAAAGCAGGTATTTTGTCTTAAAAACAAAACAAAAAAGACAAAATAATGACAATTGGCCAATACAGTGGTTATAGGAATAGGACTGTCTGCCTCTACTAAGACCTGCTTGAAAGTAATAAAAACAACCCTAATCATTGTTTGCACATTGCGCAAGCGTCATATTTATTTCTCAAGCCCAGGTTGCAAAATAGACTAATTGTCTTGCATTATCATCAGTTCACAGCCACACAAAAAACAAAACACCAAATGATTGAATCAACAATTATGCGGTTGTCCTGCATGATGATTCAACCTAAATGATTACCAAATGTCATTGGCTAGCAGGTTGTAAGATCCACAAAACAACATGTGCTTGAAGACTAATTTGTGCACCACAGCCACTTACAGAACTGAATAAGAAACCCCACAGTATGACACAGCTTAGTATTTAATTCCAGTGTAAATAAGGTCCAATGACAAAATACAAATATGTATGACGGTATGGTAATGTACCACATTTCCTCCAATATTGACCTCAATTTCAAAAATTTAACACCTCAGCTCAAAGAAGCGCTTCTTTGTTCCCTTGGTGTGAAGCAGTGTTGCTTTACTGAGACATTGTACCCCATATTCAAACAGCGGTGGTCTCGAGTCATTCATTCTGACCCATCTGCACAAATATGGCTGATGTTATTAGGACACTGCTAAATCATCACAACATGCCGGTATAATAATATAACAGTGTCCACTGTAATATTCAGTACCAGTCAAAAATTTGGATACACTTTCTCATTCAACTGCATGAGCAAATGTCTCCAAACCTTTGACTGCCACTGACTGTACATCATTTCAATTAAGTATCACTACATGTGGGAAAAGACAACACAAATATATACTGTAGACCAGGGGTGGGCAAACTTTTCGGGCCGGGGGCCACATTGACTTTTAAAATTTGACAGACGGGCCGGGTCAGCACAAGATACGATACATATAAAAAAAACTGCATTTGTTAACAGTACATATGAAACATAACCAGAAAAAAGCATTAAAAGTATTAACATACATTAGCTTGGAAAATAAAACCAGCTTGGCTTTCAAGGCTCCGACGTTGGCTTGCATTTCATGCACAAACTGGTTTTCCCTTGTAGCTTCACATTCAGCTCGTTCATGTGTGCCAGTATGTCTACAGTAAAAGCTAAGTCACAAAGCCAAACTGTGTCATTCAGCTCAGGAAATGTGTCAGTATTCTCAAGTAGCTCCAAAAACCAAATCATCTCCCGTTTGAGCTCCCACACACGTTGACATACTTTTCCCAAACTTCAGTGTAGAAACATGACCTCCTGCTCAGGGTTGTCCTCTTTCACCTGAATTCTCTTGAGCATCCCGACGTTTTTTCCTGTCACATTTGGCGATCCATCTGTGGTAACGTTGGCGAGCGAGTAGAAGAGCGGTAATTGGAAACGGGGCCTGCGGCGCCACCTGGTGTTGACATGCCGTCATTACAGGTCAAAATGAAATGAATGCAATCATTCACATCAAATCTTAATTCTGTACAATCTTCGGCGGGCCGGATTAAAAAGAACAACGTGCTGGATCTGGCCCGCGGGCCGTAGTTTGCCCACCTCTGCTGTAGACGGTACTGTAGAAATGCATTTGTACAGATAAACGCCTTCCACCTCTAATACATACCCGGTACTCTCTGTAGTTGAGTAAATAAACAACACCCGACACAATTAGAGGAAACATGATAAACCAAACAGTTACTTGAAGCAGTGGTGCACCCTCCATCTGAGTCAATGAAGTATTATTGGTATGTTTTGTACAAATCCAACTTTTTCATCCAAATGAATGGGAGTGAACCAGCAGTATTGCTCACAGTTCCTTTGGTAATTCCCCGCATACCTCCACCGTAAACACGTTTCCACTGCTTGAGCGTGAAGAAAGCATAGGCTGTGCATGGCTTTTATTGATGAGTGCCGCCCTAGCCGTTCAGTCTCTGCGTGACCATCTCCCTGTACATGATGGAGATGTAAACAAAGAGGAGGAGGATGACGAAAAAGTCGTCCATGAATCCCAGCAGGCCGAAAAGCGCCTCGGGGAGGATGTCAAGGGGAGAGGCCAGGTAGGTGAGGGCTCCCACCAGGCAGAGGAGAATTCGGATGCGGAACATCCAGAAGAGGCCGCCCATGGAGAACATCTCCCTAAAGGCATGGCGGAGGAGGGTGGGCACGTCTCGCAGCCTGTCCATCAGCTGAGAGAAAAAAACACTATGAGACTAACCTGTTGTAAATATACTGCTCAGAATGAACATACCGTACATTCCATTGCATATGTTTCTCTTCTAACAACATTGTAATACTTTTCCCCTTCATTTGAGAAGAAACCTGGAGGTGAAATCACTCCTAACTACTCAATTCCAATCAGTTAAACACAGTTGAACGTCCAAGGTCGAACACAAACTGTTCTGGACCACTAGTCGACGTTTTGCCCGTATGAAAACAATAAAGATACAAAAATAATATGTTCCAGGGTGGTTCGGCCTGCCACAAATAAAGTTGGACCGCCACAGATAAATCCGACACTACCTTTGTTCCGCGCGGTCCAGCCCTGTAAATGCTGGTTGTTCGTACTAGGGACCGTCAATAAATTACTATTGCATTGAAGACGGTTTGTTAAAAACAAAAACAAAAATTATATATTCTAAGTTACACCGCAAAATTGATCTGGAACCATGTCAAATGATTAGTCCTACCCTAAAAGCATTCTGCACGCCCATTATTGAATGGACTTTTATTGGATCTTTTATTGTATTAGGGACCTGACTCACAGAGGTTTGTTCAAAAAGCCAAACAATATTGTTGGTCATTCTGTGTAATAAAAAAGTAAATTCAGTAATACTTTGGCTGCATTATTTTTAATGCTTTGAAGAGCTATTTTCATAACCATCTTCAAGTCCATAATCTTATATATTATAAAAAAAAAAAAAAAAAAAGGATCGGTACCGGATTGGATCGGCTAGACTATTTTTTAAAAATTGCATCGGAAGCCAAAAAATGTTACATTTTATAAAAACATTGGACTGTAGAGGTTCTACTGTATAATTAGTGTGCAGCGTGTACTGTACATGCTGCAGCCTTTCTGTGCAGGTGCGACAGAATACTCACAGATCTCGGCTGGCCTGAGAAGCGTCGGTTGTAATCGACGATGTCTCTTAAGATGAGCTGAGGTTCTGCGACGCCCTCCTGGACCCTCTGAGGCGTGGCGTGCTCATGGAAAAGCGGGAAGAGCAACGTTACCTGAAAAAAGGTCAAAACAATAAACATAAATGTAATTGAATTGACAAAAACGTACATTTAAAAAAGCATGATGATGACAAAACATGTTTTATTTGCTAATACTATGATGCAGTTTAATCATGGCTTATTCATGCATCCCACAATGCGGGATGCATACATAAGCCATGATTAGTCCAAACTATCTCCACAAAGCAACAATATGAGTCAATATGGATTAAAATTCTCACCATTTGTCTGCATATGGGGCAGTTAATGGCACCCAACCAGGTGCCATACCTCCAGTAGGCTATAATACATGAACCTATGTGGGGGGAAGAGAATTGCATTAAATAACAAGAAGGCAAAGTGGTCACTAAATAAAAAAAGGAAATAACTACCGTAAGCCATTTTTTAGCCTTTAAATTTTAGCGGATCAAATGTGTACACATTTTTGCCAATTTCATTTTTATGTGATTACTGTATGAAAATGAATGATTAAATTTAAGTAAATGACGTCGATGATTATCTATTAAGGGGTATGTTTGGTTCTTACACATATTACCATTGTTAAGAAAGTATGAATGCAGTTGAATAGATTGATATTAGTCTCATATGGAATTCTAAGTAGAATTGAGAATAATAAAATGATGGTTCCTCAGCAGTATTTCTTTCTCTTTCAGACTTTACCAATACCATTGTCAAAAATGCATTTTTATTCATGTTAGCAGAAATGTTAGCAGATTTTATTTGGAATAACAGAAAACATAAAATTAAATTCACATTATTACTTAAATCTAAAGATGAGGGAGGTCTAGGTGTACCAAATCTGCAGGATTATTTTTATGCTACTCAAATCCTTACAATTCAAAAGCGGAGGAATGAAAACAGTGAACCAAAATGGATTAATACGTAGAAGACTGCAGTAAGTAAACCACTGGGGACATTACCTTATATTTAAAGTCCAAATGGAAAGAAACTTATGGGCAGAATTTCTGCATTCTGAATACTTTGCTAATATGGAAAAATATCTACAAAATGACGCAGATTGACAATGGCATTGTGCTTCTAAACATCCTGACTTCCTTCCAAACAAATCAGATCGAATATTGGCTGAATGGGCTGATAAAGGTCTAATAACATACTCTCAGATGATGTCTAAAAATATTATAGAGCCATTTGAAGCAATACCCTTAAAATATAAGATCCCCTAACATCAGTTTTTCAAATATCTGCAGGTGAGGAGTTATTTAATAAATATTAATAAATTCTTTAACAAATAAATCTAGAGGTAAAATTGTAGAAACCTTTAAAATAATGCAAGATTATCTTACATGGGATAATCATATCAAAATAAAGTGGGAAGATGAATTTAAAATTAAAATAGCACAAGGTGAATGGGAAGAATGTATAAAGGAAAAACCTTAAGATGACTAAGTCTAAGTACTGGAGAGAATCGCTTGGAAAGTGACTGAGGTGTTTTATTAGCCCGGCCCAGAGTGGGAAGTACCACCCCTCAGCAGGGACTGGCTTCTGGCGGGGATGTGGTGAACCTACTGCAAATCATACACATGTGCTGTTTACGTGCCCGGTGCTGGCACCTTGTTGGGGAAAAAGTGAAAAAGACTATGAAAGTACTACTGAATATTAAAGGGAATATGCAACCATTAAATTTATCACATATATACTTATTTAATATATTAAGAATGACAGCAATAAAACAGATAACAAGGAGACATTAGTACCTCATATAATACTGTGGATAACAACACTGAAACAGATCATTGAAATGGAGAAATTAACTTTTAAAATTAGAGATAAGATGTCCATATTCAGTAAGTTATACCCAGAAGATTTCTGTAAAGCAACTGAGAATTTGTAATTCATGATGGATTCATTGTAATAAAGTCATAAAAAAAAACTTTAACTTTCATTTTGACACAAATATCTGAACAACTGTATTTTACATCCAAATAACAATTTATATACAAGTACAACACCATGATCCATTTACAATTTTCACATTTTGAACTGACCTATGCGTGTGCACGTGTTAAAATTGTGTAACCTTCTGCACGCTACAATCCTCCAAGCTCTCTCTCTTCCTCCTTCCTGTCATGTGTGATTTGTCCGTGAACACGATCCCTTCTGCCAGCTTATGGCTTAAAAGTGCTCTGAAGTGTTAATGCATTAGTTGTGGCGAGTTGGATCATCACCTCTTTTCCCCTCTCGTGCAAAAACAAAATGTAAAAGACGTATAAATATGTTGTTGGGATCGGGCGTTCGGGATTATACAAACGTATAAATATGTCTTTCGTATTGAATGAGTTAATACAATGAAAAACAAATACCTTCAATTCAAACGTATGTGTGATGAATACAATAGTCTTACCACAGAAAAGATGACCACAATTAGTTTCGACAGGCAGAACGGCCTGTTGTAAACACACAGGGCAGGACATGTCAGTGTAATACTGCTGCCTGGCCTCCGGCTGAGGATTTTCCTCCTGGAATGCAGAAGAACATCAATAAAAACAGTCTAATATGTGCAGTTTTGATGATGTTACAAATATTATGGCGGTTTGTACGTTTTCCTTCTTATATTTTACCTGTTCTGTTTGCAGCTGCTGTCGGACAGCCCGAACATGCTCCTGATTCTCAGGATGGATGTTCTGCTGATCTTCTCTGCAACATCAAAACTCAACACTTTGATTCCTGCTAATGCAACAGACGTTGCATGTTCTTTCCTGTGTGTGCTTTACCTGCAGAGCAGCGTGAGGATCCCTGCCAGGAAGGTGATGGTGAGCACCACAGCAAACAAAACCTGGTTGCTGACACCTTCTATGAAGGTGTCTTCATCTTGGATGAGATAGTCCACGTCCCCACATTGATTGTCCTCCATCGCCCCACGCTCATTACCAACTCATTACCTCCAATACTGCCTACAATGAGCATACCAGACTACACGTCAACATGCACGTTCATGTTTCACTGTCGGTACAACGTAAACGACTACTAGAGCCTCATGAGAGGTTATCTTTTATAGCATATAAAATACACCTTGAATGCACTCATAGTAATCGACTCACCTTTTAGCTCCACTGTCACAAACTACCCCTGGAGTCGTCTTACAATGACGTTACTTTCTGGGATTATTAGACATTCCTATGTTGTAAATGCGGTCCGTCATGACGTTAAGGTACAATTGGCATACTGTGCTCGTATCTTAATTTAGCAAAAGTCGCCGCAATCGAAACGGTCGACATTTAATGTACTGTATTTGGTTTGGCGTTAGCGTAAGGAAGCCATAACTTGCTAGCTAGCTACCGTTTCGCTTCTCGGAATGCGCGAGTCATGAACGAGTTGTTCAAAAGTACCGAGTTTTTACAGTGGGGTGCTGCTGGTGGAAATTCTTGTAGAAGCTCTGATTTTCCCTTGACCTCCCAAATTTGTCTCATTTTTAGCGAACGTTTCTCTCATTTTATCATGCGAAGTTTCAAAGTTTCATCAACGGTACTCGACGAAAACTTCAGTCTAACTGACTAACAAGTATTCCACGCAGCCTTGAATTTCTCTGACTCACGTATGCTCATCGATGAGCTCCGTGGCGAAGGACTAGAGTGAATTGAGTCACTACATTGAGTGATTCATAAAACCTCGAGTCAGTAAAATTAATCGAGTTTCCCATCACTTCGATGTCAAGCGTCTTGAGTATCACCAGAGATCTTCTAAGGAGCTTAATGCTGACGGCTAACAATACGCCTATTGGAAAATATGAGGTGCAATTTCAACGTTTACAGAGATGATTATATTCTTTTTTTTTTTATATAATTATTTAGGTTGAAGGGGAGTTTGTGTTTTTTATTAATCAGGCATGTGCTCATTTGTTGTCATTTCTTTGTTGATTGCACATGCTGTACACTATGTATATGCCGTCTTTTCTATTTATATTTCAAAATTCCCTGTGTATATACCTTCTTCTTTTACACTTTCATACTCCCTGTTTACACCTTTTAATTTAATTGCATATATGGTGAATTGACAATAAAAACTCTTGAATCTTGTGTGAGATGATCATTTTTTTATCGAGTTATTTTGCATATATTTTAAACATTCGTTTTTTTTGTTTTTTTTTTAGAAATTCCAGAAATTTTATATTGCGAAGGTGGAATAATAAACGTTTTCATAAAAAATGTTGCTGGGATACCTTGTCGCTGTTAGGCATTTGTCTCGAAGTATACACTCTTAATCTATTAACATCTCTGGGTATAACCGCTGCACTGTGGCTTTAGTAGTAGTTCACACCTTGCTCGTTAGGTGGCAGTAGATGGATTCAACAGCAGTGTCAATGTGGCGAAATCGTTGCGAAGAAGTATCCGGCCTCGTTACAGAAACATGCCGCTATCGCCAACGGGGAGGTAGTTTTCCGTCAACAAACATAATTGTTGCTTTGTGACAAAATGCCTCGCTATGCCCAGATTGTGATGGGCCCAGCTGGCAGCGGAAAGGTGAGTTATGAGACGTTTGTGGGCTTTCATGGTGGCACAGGGTGAAGACAGCATCTTTACCTTAGCTTGTTAGCTAATGTAGCCAACTACTAACTTCACAGCTTATCGCGGTGTGCCTTGTTCTACATCTTAGAGCACCTACTGCGCTACAATGATCGAACATTTTGAGGCTTTGAACCGCTCAGTTCAAGTGGTCAATCTGGACCCTGCAGCTGAGCATTTTGACTACCCTGTCATGGCAGGTGAGCACCTGGTTGTGTCCCGTTGTTGTTGTGAAATGTTTTCGTGATCTAACAGTCAGAATGGTGAGAATCTCTATTTTTTCACCGTTTTCATCCTCGTACCTGTGTTGTCAGACATCCGTGAACTCATCCAGGTGGACGACGTGATGGAGGATGACTCTCTCAGGTTTGGCCCCAATGGCGGGCTTGTCTTCTGCATGGAATACTTTGCCAACAACTTCGACTGGCTGGAAGAATGTTTGGGTCACGTCGAGGACGACTACATCCTGTTTGACTGTCCAGGTAAATGTCTCATCGAGGCTGTGGCAAGAGGATCGCAACACGGGCAATGACGACTAACCAGACGACGCAATCAACGCCCAAAAGAAAGCTGAGTGAAAATAATGAGAAGTGTCCCGCTTTTGCAGGTCAGATTGAGCTGTACACTCACCTTCCCGTCATGAGGCAGCTTGTGGATCAGCTCCAGCAGTGGGAGTTTCGGGTGTGCGGTGTCTTCCTGGTTGACTCCCAGTTCATGGTGGAGTCTTTTAAGGTTGCAGGTTTTTTTTTTCTTGTATGAAGTCCATGTGTAACAATGTGGTATTAAAAGATATTTCCCCTTTCTGGCTGCAGTTCATCTCAGGAGTCATGGCGGCCCTGAGTGCCATGGTGTCGTTGGAGATTCCCCAAATAAACATCATGACCAAAATGGATCTGCTCAGCGCCAAAGCCAAGAAAGAAATTGGAAAGTAAACATTTTTGTAGGTTTATGTTTGCATTGAACTGTATTTCCCCAGTTTGTAGTCGGGGGATGTCACTGCAGGGAGCCAAAGGGAAATATTAGGAGTTATTATTGTGTATGTCAGTCAAGGCACACAGAATATTGTGTTCTATGGCTATATAAACATATAAATCTACCAAAAGAAGATCCTACCTTTTTGCGTTCTTTAGTAATCAGCAGTAGAACATAGGTAAGTTTCAGGAAAATATCAGTTCCTGACTAAAAAAGGGAGGAAAACCAGCGTTTTGTGAAGATACATTTCAAGCATAACTTCCACTTTGACACATGTATGTTTTGCCTTTGTGGCAGCTCAAATATCTAAACAACTATACCAACGTGAACAACACAAAAAAGGGGTTGTTTTACATAAAAATAAAAATTTTTACAAATATAACACCATGAACTATTTACAATTTTACATTTGGACGTGAACTTAGAGTGAGCGCGCGTGTGCATGCATTAAAATTTCCCTACAATGCGTAACTTTCCGCATGCTAAACTCCACGCTGTCTCTCTTTCTCCGGACTGTCACATGGGATTCTTCCATTAAAATGACCTTATCAAATGCACGTCTGCCACCTTGTGCTCTAAAAGTGACATCCAAAAGTGGGGAGTTGGCGTCGTCACCTCTTTTTGCGTCTTGCGCAAAAAAACGTAAAAAGGTATAAATACGTCTTTGATATTGAATGAGTTAAGCATAGTTTCCATTTTTTTCCTCCTATAAACTCCACTGTAAATGTCAGCTTTACAGATGCCATGTCTACTCTGACGGTAGTATGTGTGTGGTAAATGTCCATGGCGATCTATGCTGGTATCTGTCACAGTAAAGTGAATATTTGTGGCAATACCGTACTGGTTAATTTTACTTTGGAAAAAAAAACAACTCGTCCCCTAAATGCTGCTTTCTGGTTTTCCTAGGTACCTTGATCCAGATATGTACTCCATGATGGAGGACAACTCTGGCACCCTGCGAAGCAAAAAGTTCCAGAAGCTGACCAAAGCTATCTGTGAGCTGGTAAGAGTAGTTGGTCTGATTTAAAAAAAAAAAAAAAAAAAAGACGGCCGTTTCGTCATCACTACAGATGCTCTCTGGTTATTTTCCTGTGTGTGTGTTTTCAGATTGATGACTACAGCATGGTGAGATTTATGCCTTTTGACCGCACTGACGAGGAAGGCATCAACATTGTCCAGCAGCACATCGACTTCTCGATACAATATGGGGAGGACCTGGAAGTCAAGGAGCCAAAGGTATGAAGCGGCTTTTGTGTTGAGTCAATACGACCACACCTCCACTGACTTTTTCAATCCTTTCCTATTTGACAGGAGGCTGACGAGGAGGCAGACAACACAAATTATGATGACTTTTTCCAAGGAAAAGTGGACACTTGAGAAACGTCATTTGAGGACATCGCATGTACAGATGTAAATAGCGAAGGCGAATGAAGAAGTGACTAATGGGAGTTTTGTCAATAACTGGTGTTATAATAAATGCGACGTTGCGTTGCTTCAAATAAGACAGTTGTAATCGGTGACGTCACTTTGGATGAGCTGCGGTTCCGATACCCCTTTCTGGACCCTCTGGAGGCATGGCATGCTCATGGAACAGTGCAAAAAGCATGTTTACCTGGAAAATGGGATTGAAAAAAATACTTTGAGGTGTGTTTGGGGTTGTTATCATATGGACCGCAGCTCCCCGGAACTGGCAGCACTCATGCAGCCTCAAACAATAATGCTGTTGCAAGCAGGATACTCTTATCTTGGTATCCACTTGTGTTGCTGTGGTGTACAGTGAATTTGTGCATATTTGCAATTCTGCATTTGAGGATTTATGGTAAAAAAATATATTTATATTTACATTATTTTTTCTGAAAAAAAAGCAATTTTTTTTCAGCAGAAAGCACATTTACTCTAAAGTGGTCATTTCTACAGGTAAAATGTAAAGCAAACATGTGAAAAACAACAACAACAACAACAACATTATTGTATTGCGTATTGTTAGCCGTCAGCATTAAGCTCCTTAGAACATTAACATGTTTGTCTTTATGCTTCACTGATCATGTGTTTTTCCAAGCGTTAGATTTTGCACTTTGTATGGTGTTCCTTGAATGCACCATGGTTGCTGTGAGACGCAAAAATGAAACATATACTCCGATTCCATCTGGTAATCGATCGCTACATGTATGACACCTGTAGAAACCAATCAAATGTGCGCAGTTTTTATAATCTTGCAAATACTGGGACAGTTCGTGTTCCTGCCGCGCTAATGTTTCTTGTTTTACATTAGTCCGTTGTTAATGTACACTTTTTCCGGCTTACCTGCTCTGTTTGCAGCTGCTGTCGGACAAAACTTGGCAAAAGTCACCATAATGTAAATATCTGACTTTTAATGTGGTTTGTTTTTTGTGTGGCAAAGCTGACACGTCATTGAGTCCTGCATATCGAAGACAAATGAAGAACCCGGATGTGATTAAGTGTCTGTTTTGTCCTGCTTTTTTGTATACCTGTTCGGTGTTATCATATATGTGATATTATGTTCAGAAATGCCTCGTAAATACTATTTTACTACTAAATGAATAATCGAGTAGAAAGAATGTGATGTCGCCCTCTTGTGGCCGTTTTCCAAACTGCTTGTGGCCTCTTCCTGTTTGAACAGAAAGGGTGGGACTGGCGGAAGCAGCATCAGACGGTGCTAAAAACTCTCGCAGAGCAGTTGAATTGCTCATTTATCACCCAACATGCCGGTAAGTGGAGTCTTTTTTCTACCGGTGAAGCCAAACCTTCATAGTGAATGTTAATTATAGAAAATATTCCGAGGACCGCCGAGTTAGCATCGGTGGCTAGCAGGGTTAGCATTCGCTGATAAATGAAATGGCGTGCCATTGCTGAAGTTAAAGGCTCTCTCTGCTTATCTCTGCACAGTTTAGTCGTAGAACAGATGCGACTTGTCGAGAAGATGCTGAGTTGAATGTCAATAGCTGTGTTGAACCTCTCTTGTCAGGCGTACCACTCAACCATGCAGGAGGAGAACACCAGAACAGTGGGCAACATGGCTTTACTCCCCCTGAAAACTCAGTTTAAGGGACCGGCAAGAGGAGACGGTTAGTACCCTTTTAGCTCAGCCTTAACAACGTTAACTCGCGTCTTTTGCACACTTCCTTTGATGACACGTAACGACATGCTAGCCATTTCCTGTTTCTGGATTTTACTTCCGGCCTACAATTAAACCATAAAAAGTAGAATGTTCTTCCTGATCTGTTAGGAGTTTGGCAGAATTTAGAATTTAACACGGTCCAAAACAAAAACCTGATTATTATAATTATTATTATTACTATTATTATTATTACTACTAGTATCAGTAGAGTTACCCTTTAGGGTGATTTAAATCTACTCATTAAAACGAGTAATTAAACTCATTAAAACGGGTAATTTTAGTATTTTTTCTCAAAGAATAATATATTTTGCATATGTATTAGAATAATTTTAAAACCTAAAACAAATACATATTTTTGTCATATGTAACATTTTAACACGTTTTTCCTGCATTTTTGTTTGTTTCATGTTTGTCTTTCGCTGTGATATTTCAGTCATAAATATAAACATTTTTGCATGCTTTTGAATGAGGAAATGTGTTGAAACTTTTTACTGGTCGGTCTACTGTTGTATTTTTGGAACTATATGTCGCATCAGCCAAAAATGCACAGTGAAGAAAAAAAAAAAACATACATAAGTCGCATTTTTGTGGGGAAATTTTATTTTATAAAATCAGAGACCAAGAACAGACATTTCCAACAGAACAGACGTAACGTGAACAGGTGGTATGTAAACGTAACATATTAGCAGTTGTATAGCCTAAACAACATAACATAACTAGTTTACTTGCAGCTTGTAATCTGCAGAATATGATTTTCTTTTGGGGGCATTTGTGTTCCGTCTTCCTCAGTTGTCTTTATAAATTATACATTTTCAGTGGTACAGGAGTGATATGAGTAACAGGCACTGGCACACAAGCCTAAGGCGCCCTCTCGTGGTGTCTGTGTGAAAAAAACAAACATAATATAAGTCGCTCCGGGGTATAAGTCACAGGACCAGCCAAACCATGAAAACAATGCGCGACTAATAGTCTGGAAAATGCATATATACAGTCATTCCTCGCCACATTGCCGTTTGAATTTCGGGGCTTCACTCTTATCACAGTTTTTCAAAAATATATTAGCAAAAAAAAAAGTATATTTAAGCAAATTGTATGTATTTTCATGATTTTTGCCTAAATTAAGCATTTTCAAGCAAAAATGGCTAAATGAACTAAAACACAAATACAAGGCATTAAGAAGATGCAAATGTAGTATTCTACGCTGGTCACTAGGTGTCAGTAATGATAAGCACCAGACTTGGCCGCCGCAACAACAGGCTTTTATTGCAGGTTTGAATGATCCGACAACAGGCACAATAGTTACAATATAATAATCATATTCATAACGGGTTACTGTAGTGGCTGTTCTCCAGCTAAACCCAAATCTGAACCATCGTTGTCGTTCCCGTCCTCCATACAGGACACATTTACTGCGACACACGCAAGCACAAGTTTTATTTATGTGTTAAATGGCTTATTTTCTCTGATTAAATCTATTATATTAGGTAATACGAGTGTAAAGGTGACTATAGGGGTGTTATTTCATGTCTATAGGGCTCTAATAATGTTAAAATGTGTACTTAGTAGACAGGTTTTCTATGCTTTAACTCCGAAAATATTCCATTTATAAATAAGGAATCCTACCTTTTGGAAATTCACCTATCACGGTCAGGTTCGGAACCAATTAACAGCAATAAACGAGGGATTACTGTATACAGTGTATGTCCCAGCAGATCAAGGTTTTTTTTTTAATGTTGTTTCCTTGGTTCCTGAAGAAATCGTGTATCAGGATGAAACTTCACATGTCGCTCTTAAGGTCCCAGGTGACAGCTGTCCACGTACACGCTTGTATTGAAGGGGGTAAACGTAAAGCCTTGGTGGAGGTCTGCATACTCTGAGTGCTGTCGCAGCGCAGTCTACTTCTGTAATCGTCAGACACTCGGATTCTACTTTTAGCTAAGCTCCTTCCTCATAAATTTGTGGTTTTGCTGTAGTACATCAATGTAATGTGTCAGATGAGTTGGAGAAGTAAGACATGTTTTTTGGGTTTTTTTTTCCCCCTTGCAGGCATCGATTCGGACATAATTGACGAGGCTATCTACTACTTCAAGGCCAATGTTTTCTTTAAGAACTATGAGATCAAGGTAAGACGTTGCCCTAGCAGTTTGCACATATCCTCAACTGACTACCTGCCTTAATGTGTTGTGTGTGTGTGTGTGTGTGTGTAAAACTAGCTGTGCACTGCATTCCTTTACAAGTCCCTGCTTGCTCCCTCGAATTGCTCAAATGCTGTAGTGCAGCCTGTCGTGGTGCAGAAACATCTGACACTGCACTGTGCATCATAAAATGTGTTTGTGTGTGTGTCTTTCAGAACGAGGCAGACAGGACACTGATATACGTCACACTCTACATTTCCGAGTGTCTAAAGAAGCTGCAAAAGGTAAATGACAGCGCATGTTTTGGGGGTTGGATTAGAGATTATTATGGATTAGAGTCTTTCCCCTGTGGAAATAATGCAGTAGAAATAGTCCAATTCGGGGTCAAACCGGTGCCGTCGCAATTACCTTTAACTTGTTGTAAGTCACATTTTAAAGTAAACATAAACTGCATAATAACAGAAAAGAAAAATAAATTGTGCACTTAGTTCAAGGTGATTGAACTTTCTAGGTTCCAAGAGATATACAGTAGTATTAGTAGTCCCTCACCTCTTCAAATTTTGCGGCTTCACTATCAGGGTTTTTCCAAAATCCATTCATAAATACTGCTATTTTGTCCTTGAGTACGGCCTGTTATTAGTCAAAAAAATAGGCCTACTTAAGCAAATTGTAGGTATTTTTGCTTAAATTGAGCATTTTCAAGCATAAAAATGGCAAAATGAACTAAAATACAAATGAGACAAGACTCATTCCAAGACGTTTTGATGATGTGTAGTATTCTACACTGGTCACTAGGTGTCAGTAATGTTAATGTAAAGTTAGGTGAGACACACAAACGCCAGGCTGTATCGCCGGAACAACAGGCTTTTATTGCTGGTTTGAATGATCTCACAGGGACAAGCTAAGCTAAAAATCAACTCTGAACCCTCGACATCACTTCCGGGAACCCCGGTCATGTATGTAGGGCTCTAATAATGTTTTATATATCTAATTTCATTTTACCAGCAACCCCATTCTATGATTTTAATAGGAACACATTTAAATTAATCAGTCGTCTTACTTACTAATCTTTTTGACAAAATTCCACAGTTTTACTCCTGAATTGAATATGCAAAACAAAGTTATTTTTCTAAATTGGTCACATTGTGTGTAGCCTCCGCTTACACATTTAAAAAATCAAATTCTTTGTCTTTAAACATGCTGCACCGTGCTAAAATGTATGATTTGAATGTAATACATTTAAAATTCAGTCGATATGATGAGTATGTGACATCAGTCACCTTCACTCTGCATGTTTGTCTTTGCAGTGCAGCTCCAGGGGTCAAGGGGAGAAGGAGATGTACACGCTGGGCATCACAAACTTCCCCATTCCAGGAGAGCCCGGCTTCCCGCTCAACGCCATGTACGCCAAGCCGGCTAACAAGCAGGAGGAAGGTGAGCGTGACATCATTAAATACGTAAGTATTCATAAAGTACAAGTCCAGCGACACCGGTTCAGTCGTCTCGGCACTAAATTGGTGGTGTTTTTTTTTTTTTTATGCTCCCTCGCTAAAGATGCATAACAAGCAATGACTCGGGAGATGGAGCGGGTCGTCCAATAACTCCACTGTGGAGTGAATGAATAATGAAAAATGCCATACAAACCCAATCGATTATTTTTATCATCATCATCATCATCATGATTAGTGGTACAAGACAGGGCATCCCATACAATTGAACAAAAGCACGTGATAAATAATGACGTCCTGCAACCTTGTCCAGATACGATGAGGTTGTACCTCCAGCAGATCAGACAGGAGACTGGCTTGAGGCTATGTGACCGCGTGTTCGACCCCCAGACAGACAAACCCAGCAAGGTTAGTCCTCTTCACACAGAAACACGCACTCTTCCACACAGACACACAACATGAAATTTGATGTGCATGACAAGCAATAGTCTCTTTACCTAAATTGCATATTGTAGTTGACTTGTATTTTATAATATAATAATTGTATTCTACGGGGTTCCATAGGGTGTTGTTGCCTGAAAAATATTTTTTATGTGTGGAGGACAAGTCA
The DNA here is from genome assembly GCF_027744805.1 of Dunckerocampus dactyliophorus. Classification (NCBI taxonomy): domain Eukaryota; kingdom Metazoa; phylum Chordata; class Actinopteri; order Syngnathiformes; family Syngnathidae; genus Dunckerocampus; species Dunckerocampus dactyliophorus. The sequence continues at coordinate 19,327,744 of NC_072835.1, read as the reverse complement.
GTTTTCTCAGGAATGTACTGTCGTCCCTCGCTACACTGCGTTTCGAACATTGCCGCCTCACTCTACGGCGGTTTTTCAAACATTACTGGCAGTAATTAATTAATGATCACTGTTTTGTGGTTGACTACGGCCTCGTATTAGTCAAAAATATGACTATTTAAGCAAATTGTACTTATTTTTTGGCCAAATTAAGCATTGTCAAGCATAAAAATGGCTAAATGCACTAAAATACAAATACGGTACCACAACTTGTGAGTATAGTATTCTACATTGGTCCCTCGGTGTCAGTAATTGTTCAATGAGATCACCACAGAAGCACCAGACTTGAACAACAAGCTTTTATTGCAGGGATAAATGATCTCACCACAGACACAATTAGGCCTGTCACAATAACAAATTATCGTTGATAATCGATATTGCTTCATGTCCAAAAATCTGAACTATCCTTTTAAGGATGGCTTGTTTCACCTGCATTCAGCGCTCCTTTGACCTCACGTTGTCTTCACAGCAAAATCTTCCAAATGCAATCACCGCCCCTCAAATCATCTCCAGGCCTTTTATGTTGTATTGGTAGACCTAAAAGGAACTGCATACACCCGCCTACGAAATGGCCTTTGAGTCACTTGTCCAGTTACTTTTGGTCCCTTTTTAAAATGGGGTGGCACATGTTAAGGAGCTGAAAGTCTAAAACTCTATTCAATTTGAATGTGGATAAGAGAGCCTGCACTTTCAATGTCCACTATATAACTGGAATATATTTCATTGAACAGGTAAAAAACTAAACTTTTGTCGGTGTCCAAATACATACAGTATGTACCTAACTCTATATGTTGTAATATAAAAGTCACAGTCCCAGCCAAACAATGGAAAAAGATAGTGCGAGTTATCGTAAAATATGATATACAATAACTTGGCGGCTTCATTTTTGTGATCTCCACAAAACACGTAAAATATTTTCGTAAAATACCGAGTCAGCCAAGTTATTGAAACTGAATTTGTCACTTCCAAAACTTGGCCACAATTGTAATCCTTGTAATTTAGCACATCTATTTCCATTACTGTACTGTATGTGTCATGCCTTGCACTGACTGTGTCCAAGAATCCCTGTAAATAGATTTCATCATTCTGTGACCAATGCATTGTCTGGTTTAGTGTAAAAGTTGCACACATGCTGGACATTTCTTGACCAGACATTTGTTTCTTGCAGTGGTGGATGTGTTTTGTCAAGAAGCAGTTCATGAACAAGAGCCTGTCTGCTCCAGGGCAGTAAACAGTCAGCAAGATGGACGCTTATTTCTAAAGGTCCGGGAGGTTGGATCTGTTTTTTTTTTCTTTTTTTTGGTGGTGCAATTTTATATTCCTGCGTTCACAAGGATGTCTCCTTGCTTTTCTGTGGACGTCGTTCTAATTGAGCTGGTGCTTAATTCAATAAAGCAGTTACGGATCTGGGACAATCATGTGGTTTTTACTGTGCATGTTATGTAACACGACACGCGCTATCCTTAAATTTGCCTCAATAGTGCGCTGAGGGAAAAGCGCCATGTATAAATAATGTTGCCAGATTTCTATACATTTCTTTTGTGATAGGTAACGGAAAAGAGCAAAGGATAAAGCAAAACTTGCACGTGTAACTTCATCTAGATGTCATTCTATGTATAACTCGTTTCATTTCAACATTTGGAGCTGATGCACAAAAAAAATGCATTGAAAACATAATATTGAGCCATCATTTACTTTATTCCTCACACATGCAGAAAATGTCCTCTTCAAAGTACGACACGGCTACCCCGCCTTGTAGATGCATCTCCCCTGCATGGATGGCCTTTCCTTTAATCTGATACACCCTGTTTTTTTCCTCCCACTAACAAGCCCTCAGTTATTTTTTAATTTATTTATTGAGGCACTGTAGGCTGTATGGCTCAGTGTGGCAGAATTAACCCCCCCAAATCATCCTAACTGGTTCCCCTTCCAAAAATAAATAGGTTTATATAAAGTAACTGGTTAGAAAAGGGAGCAGGGATGATAATCCGACGTATGTACCTGGACTTGTAGCATCTTAAACCTGAAAACAAGTGTCTGTCACTGATGGGTCAGTAGTGGACTCTGTTCTACCTCACGGCTGAGCTTGTTATTCAATCCCCAAACGGAAACGTAAAGAAACACCATGACGACAAGTAATGGCGCGTGCTTGTGTCAAGTTGCACTTACATTGCAAAAAATTAAATAAAATAAATCAGTCAAACGCCATCTCTTGACTTTTTCGCACACAACGTGCAACCTTTTTCTTAAAAACGCCCTTTGGATCGTCACGCCACTCCTTCTGCAAGGGAAACATCATGGCAGTTAGTTCAACCGGGGCCAAAAACTCATGAAACGTTGCGACTCCGACGCAAACTCACGGCTGCGTCGACGTTGGCGGGGGAGTCTCCATTGGGGTCTGCCAACATGGAGATGACGCTGATCATGATGGTCTCCACAGTGTGGATTGGCAGCCAGCGCTCTTCTGGTTTCTCATAGCCAAACTTGTCCTCTCCGGGTTCGTGCAGGATAGAGATGCATACGTCGCCGTTTTTTGCAACTGGCCCCAAAAAACAACAAACAAAAGATTACTAGCGAGTTTATACAGCTTTGGATTTTTGTATTTTTTAAGTGTATGCGTCTTTTCTTCTTTTTTTTTTTTTTTTTGCGATACCAGGGATGATTAGGTGTGATACCAGGGATTGGGGTATCGGTAATGGCAAAGAAGAAAATGTACTGAGAGCCATAGAAACAGAAATGGAACTTGTTGTGATCCTGTTTTAGCTCCTTGGGTCGAGTGTGTGACATGCAATTCTCCACCGAAACACAAGGGGCAGTGTTTTCCAAAGCATCAATTCAGGGAGAAACAATGGCACTCGTCTTCTATTTAAGATCAGGGGTGTCCAAAGTGTGGCTGTTTTTTCATTGGCCATGCAAGAAAACGTAAAAAAAAAACAAAAAAAAAACAGACAAATTAGTCATTTTACAAGAATAAAGTACAAATATTAAGAGAAAAAAAGTTATAATCTAACAAGAAAAAGTCCAAATTTTACAAGTATGAGGAAAAATAATGGAATTTTAGTAGCATTAAATTGAAATTAAGGAAAAAAGATTTTTTGTCATATGACAAAGAAAAACGAGGAATAAAGTTGCAATTTTTGCACATGACAAATTATATTTGCAAGACAGAAAAACATGCTTTTTACTGCCTAGATTTCAAAGGAAACTATTTTGTTGAACTGCAGTAAGCTTGCAAATTCTAGTGTAAGAACAACTATTTTGAAGGAATAATTGCACATAGAGCTATTTGAGGCTTTGTCGGCGTCACGAGATTGTATTTTTATGAACAATTTGCATTTTTAAAGCTTTCCAGAGGAATTGCAAGTACAGCGTGTCTGATGGTGTACATAGTCTTGCCTTTGCAATGTATTGAAAGCTGTGTTCTGTACACTCGTCCAACAATAACAAAACATACATTTGATATTTAACGGTCGGTTAGCTGGCTGGCTAAGAACTTAACTGGCGGTTAGGGGTTAACCAGTGGTTAAAATAACCGAGTTTTGAACAACCAGGTCCTGGTGACCATGACGACGTATCGTCTGATGTAGCGGCTGACTTCTTTTTACACTTGTTGAGCAGCTAAGAAGAATAAAAAGAACAATCTAATTGAAAAATGACCAGTGCAGGGTTTTATGGTAGCCTGCAGCATATGTGAATGTTTTAAAACGTTACCAATATTGATCATTTGATCGAATGGATCAAGTTTAACCTCAGAGTGGTTACAAATACAAACCGTTTGGATGCCAGATTTCAGTGACAAACTTCATTTTGGGAGGCCTTAAAGGATAATCCCGGGGAAAGGATAAAGTGGCTTTGAAGAACCCTCCTTCGCTGCAAATTGCAAACATATCAGAAGTTATCAAATGATGAGAGAACGTAAGCGTCATTTCTTTCCAAGTCAAGTGTCAATAGCGGAGCATAGGTAACTTGCAATAGCGTGTCTTGGGGTCCGATGACGACCACTTCCCACTGAAAGATGTCATTGTCATCCACAAGACCCGCGGAGAAGCCTTCCACGGGGTTCTTGTTCAACTCTGAAATATAACATCCATATTTTTAAGTACAGTGACTTTGAAATGGACTGCATTGCTTACTGCCATGTACACAACAGCTGAATGAATGCAAGTGACGGCAGCATCAAGTGAACGCAGGCGTTCAGTGATTGAGCAACAAGCTAAGATGGTTTGCCAACTTTATTTGTTACTCGCCGTTAAACAAGACTTCATTTCATCTAACGTAGTCATCTGATGCAGTAGCACCGCCAGCTAACTTACCTGCTAATTGTTTACGTAGCAACAACGCGGACTGTTCCGTCATTTTTTTCAATAACACGTTTCCGACTGACTATTTTAATTAAATTTATCTCAATCACTGTCAGACCGAAGACCCTGATAAAGAAAACATTTGACATCAAAAGCAGGTAACGACGTCCACGTTTCTCAGTTCTCTTATGACGCCGACCACACGAGTTGGGGGGGACTCACAGGAAGTTGGGGGTGATTACATGACTATTGCCCTCATTTTAACCTGTCAGGAAAATCTCGCTGCTTGTATGTTTAAAAAAAATCAGCAAGAAACACCAGTTTAATGGCTAATTAAGGTAAAACAAATACTTATGGAAGTATAAAAAGGTATTAAGGTGCGAAAAGCTTAAAATACACGGCAACGGAGCTGTACAAAACAACCTGTAAGACAATACATAAGCCATAGCACATAGCGACTGCTTTGTGGCTACACTTGCCTTGTATGGCAAAGTGAGTCAAGGCAGAGCCGTCACAATTTATAATGTTCAATGTATTTTGTGTAACGCAATCATATATATATATATATATATATATATATATCTTTTTGTTGCCTATAAGCGTAACTTTTAAAAATGAAACACAACGAACAACAATAAAAGAATCAGAATCAGCTTTATTGGCCAAGTATGCTTACACAAACAAGGAATTCGACTTCGGTCTCACTGCACATATACAAAGACACTTAAGAACTAAATATATAATTAAAAACTAAGATGAAGATGTGCAAGAATATCTTTCTATCCTGCTTGAACATGTATGGATTATATCTCTGTAAAACATTACAGGTGCCAGTGCAGTAGACCTCTCTAAACTGCACGGTTCATTTTTTTTCTTTACACATTATTGGGTTATTTAGCACCGCTTTGTCTCTGCTACAGTAATTCCTCACGTGAATGATTTCCCCTAGGCTTCGTATTGATCCTTGCAAGGAAAAGCCGTTGGATAAGGAAGTTGTTGTAATTCATCACATATTGAATCCCCTTTAAATAAATAGTATTCATATCCTCCTTTTTCCATTTTCTTTTTACAGATATCACACCTCCCCAAAGGCCCGGCAGACAGGCATTTACTACTCTCAATAAATACATTTCATTTTCTTTTAGGCATCTGTTCTCAAGTAAGTAGTCGATCATAAGTTTTAACATAACATACTCTCTGCTTCCTAACAAGCGAGCTCGCCGAGATGACAACCTCTTGACTTTGCAGGGAACTTCTCGGCTCCTTCATCTCGCTCACCTCCGAGCTTCCTTCGCTTGTTTGTTTTCTTCCCCCCGCAGGCGTCCAATCAAGAATGCATAGAAAAGGCAAACATTCTAATAAAATACACAGTATATCAGAAAACGTGTTACTTGCTCCCTAGGAGTGATCTCTTGCCATCAGCTGCATTTAATCTCATGCAAATACTCCTTTTGCAGCCCTGCATTGACTTTTTGTCGTGACGTGAGCGATTCATGCTTTGGTGTCAATCCGACGGAGTTCTCCCAACAGTTAACAAGCTTCCCGTTGACCTCGATGCAAGTGCTTTTCGTCTGACTACTGTTGCAGTCTTTCACTGTGTGTCATAAATAATAACGTGCTGGAAAAGAAGCATGTGACATCATCATAGTGTTCCTGCAAGGTTTAGGTTGAGTAAGAAATCCATTTGTCAACGTTTATCACTGATTTATCAGGATTATGTAAGAAAGGGCGGGGAGAGCGGGCAGGAAAGCGGGAGCTGTCGACATAGCAACCAAAAGATTATTATACGTTTATTTAGAGACACGGTTACGAGGCCTTTCACTTGGAACAAGCACATCGTTTCCTCGTAGTTATCTCGCATTCAGACACGTCGTTTCATCACGAGTCACCGTCCTGTTTCTTGTCTGAGACGCTGAGCCACTGAGCCAAGGCTGGCTGAAACCGCATCAGACCATTACACTGACCGCTCTCTCTCCAGCGCTGGCATTACAATCTCTTGTATTCACTACATATAGAATAAATTGCTAAACTTACTTTTTGACTCAGATAATTATAAGAATTCAAGAACCCGGATGCTGGAGCCTATCCTAGCTGACTTTGGAGGAGAGGCGGTGTACACCCTGGACTGGTCGCCGGGCAATCGTAGGAATGTTTAATGTAACATTTTCAGTTTGTTAACTGTTAAACAAGTGTAAAAAGTAGTTAACCATTTTCAAAAGACAACCCCTTCAATACTGGCCATTTTAGAGCATTTTGAGTGATTTTCTAAGGCATTCAGAATATTGTGTTCTATGGCTGTATAAACGTGGAACCTACCAAAAGAAAGATGAGACTCCCGTCTTTCATCAGAAAAAAAAGTGTGTTTCTACCTTTTTTTGTTCTTTAGTAATCAGCAGTATAAGTTTCAGGAAAATATCAGTTCTCGACTAAAACAGTGATAAAAACAGCTTTTTGTGAAGATACATTTCAAGCATAACTTTCACTTTGGCACAGATTTTTTGCTTTTGTGACAGCTCAAATATCTAAACAACTATACCAACATAAACAACACAAAAAAGGGTTGTTTTACATCAAAATATCTATTTACAAATAGAACACCATGAACTATTTACAATTTTCACATTTGGAACTCAGCTGTGTGTGTGCACGCGTGTGCGCGCGTGCGTTAAAATTTCCCTACGATGCGTAACCTTCTGCACGCTACACTCCTCCACGCTCTTTACATGCAAATCATCTATGCGGAGCTCTTATCAAATGCACTTCTGCCACCTTGTGGCCGTTTTTATGGCTTAAAACTGCTTTAAAGGTGACCACCATTAGTGTGCAGTTGCGTCACCACCTCTTTTTGCCTCTGGCGCACAAAAACATAGAAGACATATAAATACGTCTTTGGGATCGGGCGTTTGGAAAAATGTATAAAAATGTCTAAATACGTCTTTGGTTTTGAATGAGTTCATTTGTTCCAGAATTCCCGACTCTCACTTTAATGTACACCAACCGGATCAGTTTTTCCCATAAGAATGTAAATCCAATTAATCCGTTCCAGGAAGCCAAAAATGTGAACAAAACACGTTCTCATAATTTGACATGCAAAAACCAATTCCAAATGCATATAAATGATGATTGAAAGCTATAAATCAACATTTACGGTTACTTTTACCTTCCCTGAAGACGTGATGGTTGCCAAAGACACAATGTGGGAGCAACATCAACACATACACCACCTTTATGTTTTGCCATGAGTTGTTTCTTGAATTCAGTAGTGTTTCTCACCCAAAATCTCTCCTTTTCTTTTGATCACGGCTGCAAAATAACCCAGAATGGAGCCAAAGGAAGTTATAAGTGCCAGGATTCTGATAAAGAAGGTGAGAAACAATCCTGACATAAATAAATACCTCATGGCAAAACAGGAAGGTGGTATCCGTATTTTGAGTGATCACTGCATGTTGATATTGTCTGTGTGAATGCTATCAAATAACCTAATCGGGAGCATCTTTATTGGTGTTCTGAGGGCAAAACCTTACATTATTATTATTCCTTGGACAGAAAACAGGAAATGAGAATTTGCCATGAAAGAAAAGGTTAGGCCCCTTTAAAGGTTGCATCAAAGGTCACTGACTGTTGTTCATTTGTACCCCGCCATTAATCATCATTGGTTTCATGTTGAACAATTTGTGATTTTGAGTTTCTTATCCTATAAATTTGGTGTGTGCGGGTGGAATAAAACATAATGTTGGCGTCAACCCAGTATACCCATCAAGTTTTAAGTCCCATTGTTGATTCTTTTGTCATGCTAAATATTATTAGTTTTGTCCAATTGCTAAAAAAAAAAAAAAAACAATTTTGCAAACTACGCTCATTTTATCAAAAAGTAATTTACAAAATTTACATACAGCGTGATGACAATCAGACTTTTGTGCCAAACAGCACACACGCCATTCATGTTACCAGATTTGTGTCTGACCAACAACATGAAGAAGCACTATCATCTTTATTATGCTTTGCTATAATACTCAAATAATTACAATTGTAGAAAATTCCCTCGCAATGTCGCGGTTCCATTATCGCTCCCTCGCTATTTTGTGTTTTTTCAGAAAATGATTCATGAATGATTGCTGTTTGCTGGTAGACTCTGGTCTATTATTAGTCACAACATATTGAAATACAAGTGACACGTAGTATTCTGGTCACTAGGTCGCAGTGATGACACAAAACATTGAGACATTACCTTACATTACATTATCTTAACACTGCATGGGGTCATGAAGTCAGCTATGGCATGTCCGACATGATAGAGTGAAAAAATGCCTCCTCCCACACTGTGTGGAAGTGGTAAGTTTTGGGGTTTTTAAGTTTCAAAGAAATACATTTGAGGCTAGCTGGTTAGCTTGCTAGCTAGCAGGCGTCTCAAGTCCCTGCAGCATAAGAGTTGCGCAATGTGCTGTAAACTATGAAAATAATAGCGTAAAGATGACTGTAGGGGAGTTATTTCATGTCTACAGGGCTCTAATAATGTTAAAAACCGTATATAGAAAGTCATAAACAGGTTTTCGATGCTCTAACTGGGAAAACTGCGGCCCGCGGGCTACACTGGGCCCGCCAAGCGTCCTAATTCGGCCCACGTATTTATACATACAAATCAGAAGGTGGCGCCAAACGATTTCTTGCCAAGGGAATCTGAGTGTTTCTTCCCGTCAGTCACACACATAGACTTGAAATGGTGATTCATGAATTAGAGTCATCAAACTACCAAGCATCCAAGAAGTATGACATCCTTTGTAGTTATCTGTTTTTTTAAGGTGCGGCTGAAAATGACTGGAACGAGCCGATAAGCCGCCGACATGGCGCTTCGTCATCGCTACAGTGAACGTGCGGTGCGATTTGCTCGTGGGAATATCAAGGCGTTATAAAAAGTGTCAATGTGATCCACAGCCTGCAACCTCCCGCTCCTCCCTAAATCAATAGGAATTTGAACGGAGTGCATCTCAGTGTTAAGGCTGATGGAGAAGTGGAGAGAGAGAAAAGCCCCCAAAGCAAATCAATTCATGACCTTTTTTGTTTCGGTTTTTGCCTTTTTTTTTGTTTTTTTTTTTGCATGACGTGGCGAGTCGAGCGACTGTACGAGTCCCGAGTTTAGCTTGGCTGTTATTGTGCAGCCAATAAAAATAAAGACGTCCGCGCACCTTTACGAATGTTGAAACCCTGCAACGATTTTCATCTCATAGTCATTTTGTTCAACTTGAATTAGCAACATGTGTTTGATTGTATGATGTAGCGCAAACGACATTTGAAAGTACACGCAGAGGTATGTGAAGTTGCTCATGATACTTCAGTTGGAGCAACTTCCATCCTGTGAAGCTAACAAAGAAATATGGAGAGGTTGCCTACAGCCACAGCTGTTGATGCCAGTGTTTTTTGCTTTGCCCCAAATTAGAGACCCCGGCGGTGACTTGCTTTGGTGGACCACACGGCCGGCGGCGTGAGGCATTAACTGGAGCATTTATCCCATTTATACCATGTACACTTCACCGCTGTAGGGGGCGCTCTAGAGCAGGGTTTCTCTCCTGGTGGGTCGGGAAAACAGGGCATTTATTTAGTCATTATTTTATAATATTATTGTTAATGTGCTTTGCACATATAATTGAGTGTACTTTTTAAAGTGTTTTATTGAAAAAGATGACATTCATGTGTTTTGAAGTCTATTTGTAAATACAAATACATTTTAAGCTTGCCTTTATCTATATAAAATTCCCCTTAATGACCACGGGAAAACAGGAAAAACGTCGTGTTCGACCAAGAAGAAAAATTGCTAATTTGCGGAAATAAGCTTGTAATATTATGAGAATAAAATCATGTCATTGTCGTAGCAGAGAATTTAAATATTAAAGAAAAAAATTTTGTTTTTTTTTTAAAGTCGCAATGTCATGAAAAATAAACAAAAATGAAAAGTGATGTGGGATGAAAAGTGGAAATTATGAGATGAAAAGTCAGATTTATGGGATAAGAAGTCATATTTATGAAATTGAAAAGTGGAAATTATGATGTGAAAAGTCATAATTATGACACAAAAAGTTGAAATTGTGAGATAAAAAGTCATAATGATGTGATAAAATGTACCTCATCATTTGGACTTTTTATCTCATCATTCTGACTTTTCATCTCATAATTTCCTATTTTTATCTCACAATTATGAATTTATCTGATAATTATGACTTTATCTCATAAATGTTACTTTATATCTCATAATTAATACGTTCTTATCCCATAAATCAGGCTTTTCATCTCATAATTCTGACTTATGACTAATTCTCAAAGGAAGTCATATTATGAGATAAAATGTGCCTCCTCATTTTGACTTTTTATCTCACAATTTTGACTTTTTGTTTCATAATTATGACTTTTCATGTCATAATTTCCACGTTTTAATTTCATAAATATGACTTTTTATCCCATAATTTCCCATTTTTATCTCATCATTATGACTTTATCTCATAAAAAGTCATAATGATGAGATAAAAAGTACCTCATCATTTCTGACTTTTTATCTCATCATTATGACTTTTGACCCCATAATTATGACTTTCCTATCTCATCATTTCTACTTTTTATATCATAATTTTGAATTTTTCTCTCATAATTTCAACATTTGATCTCATAAAAATGACTTGCCACCGGGGTGTTTTTTTTTTCCTTTCAGTGGCGGAAGCGTTCTTCCTTGCAAAGCTGAAGTGCAGCTTTTTCAAGAAATAGATGCAACTTCTCAGCATATCACGTGTTCCTTCACCAAACATCAAAGTGGCCCTTGCGTCCTGTCATTATTCACTATGTGGCCCATGTGGCTGGGAAACGGTTGCACACCCCCTCCGCCAGACTAAAGCATTACTCGTAAAATAAATGAACTCCAAGTCAATGCGTTGCATCTTTTAATCTAAAATGATCATCCAAGACGAAGCCCTAATTAAGCTTAATTGCATTTCAGCCAAGACTGGTATATTTTTAATTCAATGATGAAGGAAAGTGGACCTCCCTTATCACGTGCAAAAAGTGTAATCATTGCATCTTGCCGATGAAGACAGGAGGATATCAACTCTACACCGCAGAGAGATTAATTGCAGTCGTTGGCTGCTTTAACACAGCACACTAATGAATCAGGACGGCGGGATATTGGAGTTGAGTATCAAGCCAATTAGAACGAGTGGCACAAATACAGGGAAGGGGTGTTGTCGGCACCACATAATAAATCGGAGCTAAAACTATTCTTAAAGTGTTGATTGTACCATGAATAAAATGTAAATGTTAATCTTCTGTTTGCATTTCTACCCTGATCAACTGTTTTCGCCTTTTTAATGCATTCATTTGAATTGATTCTGTAAACACAAGGCGAATTTGAATTCTCCAGCGTGTCCTGCAGGGTACACCGCATTCAATAGGTGGCAGCGTGTCACAGATTTTGAACGGAAAGCCACTCAGGCCAAGACTCTAAACATGGCTGCTGAGCATTTCTATACATTTGCGCCAGTCTAACACACAGGAGGGACAACTACTGCAGCGCTTTTCATTATCCCTGAAAAGTAAACATGTGAGATAAGAACATCACTTTCTGTGTCCAACATAATCTCGAGGGAGGCTGCGGCAGCAAACCTGCGCTGTTCATTTTCTCACCGTCAGGATGCAGACTCTCCAAACCAACAAAGATACGTACACATCTGCAGTTTCATGATGACGCACCAGCGGTATCCAAAACGCGGCCCCGGGACCATTTTCGGCCATCGACTGTTTTTTTATTGGCCCGTGGCACATTCTAAAAACATAATTTAGCAAGAAAATTTAAAAAAAACTGAAAAATCTGCAGTAGTTTTACAAGAATAAAGTAAAAATATTAAGAGAAAAAGAAGTTGTAATCTAACGAGAAAAAGTCTTAATTTATGAGAATAATGTTGTAATATTATGAGCAAAAACGAGGTCATTTTAATAGCATAAAGTCGAAATATTAAAGAAAAAAATGTAATAAAAAAAAGATGAAAAACAAACAAAACAAATAATGTTGTGATTTTTTGGAAAATTAGGTGTCGGAAAAAGTTATAATGTTCCAGAATAAAGTCAAAATATTTTAGGAATAAAGTCATGATCACGAGAAGACAATTTAGAAGAAGAAAGTTGAACTAGTTGGGGAAAAACACAATAAAAACGACAACTGAAATGGGAAAAAAAACTGTTGTAATTTTGCAAGAATAAAGTAAAAATAGTAAGAGAAAAAAGTTGTCATCCAACAAGAAAATTTGGAATTTTACGACAATAACGTCGTAATGTTATGAGGAAAAATAACACAATTTTAGTAGCATAAAGCTGAGATATTAAAGAAAAATACGGTCTTTTTTTAAAAGCCATAATATGAAAAACAAACAAAACAGTGAATAAAGTTGTAATTTTTGGAAAATTTGGTTGCGGAAAAAGTTATCATGTTACGGAAATAAAGTCAAAATATTTAGGGAGTAAAGTCATAATTGTGAGAAGACAACTTAGAAGAAGAAAGTTGAAATACTGTAGTTGGAAAATCAAAAAAATAAAATGGAAAAAAAAAAACTGTCGTAATGCAAGAATAAAGTAATAAAATTAAGAGAAAAAATTTTTAACTTTTCAACAATAAAGATTTTTTTTTTTAATTCATAAAATGAAAAACAAACAAAACAGTGAATAAAGTTGCAATTTTGGAAAATTAGGTTGCAGAAAAAGTTATAATGTTCCAGAATAAAGTCAAAATATTTTGGGAATAAAGTCATAATTAGGAGAAGACAATTTAGAAGAAGAAAGTTGAACTATTTGGAGAAAAAAACAATAAAAACAACAACTGAAATGGGAAAAAAACTGTCATAATTTTGCAAGAATAAAGTAAAAATAGTAAGAGAAAAAAGTTGTCATCTAACAAGAAAAGTTGTAATTTTACTACAATAACGTAATATTATGAGGAAAAATAACGTCATTGTAGTAGCAGAGAGTTGAAATATTAAAGAATTTTTTTTTTAATAGTTTAATATTATGAAAAAAAAAAATTAGAATAACATTTGGAAAATTAGGTTGAGGAAAAATGAATAACATTATAGGAGTAAAGTCAAAATATGATGGGAATGCTACAAAAAGAACATTTATGAAGATTATTTCAGAAGACAGTTGAAATATTTGGAAAAAAATAAAAATAAATCAACAGCAAAAATGGGAAAACAAAGACGGAAGTTCAGACTGATAATATTTTCAGTATGTGGCCCTCGCTGAAAAAAGTTTGGGCACCCCTGTGACACATTGTCATGATGTGCGTGCTTTTCTGTCATTGTCTCGTTTTGGCAAAATGATATCACTGCAGAAATGAAACACGTTTAAGCAGCCATCATTTTAATAATTGGAAAAAGCTCACATCTGATGAGGTTTTTTTTTTCTACATCTGATGTTCTGTTTGATCGGCCTGTCTAACCCCGTATTTTCCCATTGATATGCCCTCATTTAAATAATGGACTATTAAACCCCCCGGGGGGGTACAGCGCAACTCCCCTGCCAGGCTGATTACATCCTGCTTTGATTTAAATTCACTCACCCGCCCCTCCCCGCATAAACATCACTGGAGTTCCAGGATCTGTCCGGAAATGAGCGTGGCCGGTCCAAAATGATGAACAAATACTGTAGCTGGTAAATCACTTCGATTCTTGTCGCTATACAAAGAACAGGCCTCACGTCAGCATCTAACCGCTATTTACATCACAACAACGCACCATTTGAAGACAACACACTGAGATACTGCCTGTTATTAGATGTGTTGTGTTAGCAATAACGTAATGGTCGTGTTTAATTAAGACAGCCGCTCCTCGTTTATAGCGGTTAATCGCTTCCAGACATGAATGAATTTTTGCGATATCGGATTCGGTGTTAATAAATGAAATGTTTTTATATTGTGCCTTGATTATTATGTTATTATTGTGCCTGTTGTGAGATCATTCAAACCTGCAGTAAAAACCTGTTGTTTCGGCTATCAACTCTGGTGCTTGTGTGTCTTACTGACATTACAGTATCATTACTGACACCCAGTGACCGGTGTGGAAGACTACATATCATCACAACATCTTTGAATGCGTATTGTAAATGCCTTATATTTGTATGTGACTTAATTTAGTCCTTTCTGTGCTTAAAAATGCTTAATTTAGGCAAAAATATGTACATTTTGCTTGAATATGTGTATTTTTTTTACTAATAATAGGCCATACTCAACCACGAAACAGCATGATTTGTTCATTCATTAGCAAGAAAAATAGGAAGGGCCAAGCTGGGATTGGCCGAAAAGTACACAGATAAGCCCCGTACTCTTTTGGAAAATTCCAGCTTGGTCTCCGTACTCTTTTTGCTAATGAGTGGTTAATTTGCATCGTACGGAATGACGTCCTGTGGGAGGTGGGGTACAGCGGAGTATTCTGGTCACTAGGCGTGAGTAATGTTACATCGATGAGACAATACCTTAGATTAGATTACATTAGCTCTGCATGTAGTCAGCCACGGCATGTCTGATACAGTGAAAAAAAAGTTGTCCTCCCACTCCGTGTGGAAGTGGTAGGCTTTTGGCTTTTGTACTTTGTCCTTCTGCCCCACACTGTTTGAAACACTTTTCAAACGGCAGCTTTTCAAACGGCAGACGTCTCTTACTGTACGTCCCTGCAGTGATCCCGTAGCATGCGCAATGTTGCAATGTGGTGTAATAGAAGAACGATAGCAGTGTAACGGTGACTATCGGGGTGTTATTTCATGTCTACAGGGCTCCGTTTGTTAACATTGAATCCTACATTGCGGAAATTCACTCATCAGGGTCGGGTCTGGAACCAATAAACCGTGATAAACGAGGGATGACTGTATTTACAAGCAACCATTCACACTCACATTCACACCTATGGGAAATTTAGAATCTCCAGCAAACCTAACATGCTTGTTTTTAGACATGCAAACGTCACACAGGGATGCCCAAACGGAGATTCCAACGTGCTAACCGCTCGTCCACCATGCCGCCATGGAACAATTTATTTTATTTTTTTACTTCCGCGTAGCCCTTCTTTCTATATGAGGAAATGGTAAATCCTGATAGATCACATGACTCACAAGTCACTCACAGTCCACGTTCATATCCTACCCTAAGGAGTCCTGTTTGATGTTTAATTCCGAATGAAGGAAACGTCTCTATAAAACATAGATGTGCCTTTTGAGGGCTATTTCAGTCCAGCTCGACGCATTGTGTCTGCGTCATTTTAGAGTTAAAACCTCCCTGAACATTGTAAAATAAAATATGGCCCCCTCAGGCTTGGCACCAGAAATAGATGCCCTTGTTGTCATCTCAAGCAGTGGCCGGTCATGAATGTGAGCCATTCCGTGTTTATTAGTGTTCCAGTTTATGCGTGCACATAAAAGGCTACAACAACATTGATCGGAAAGATTTCAGGATGAAAACACGATTGGCCTGGTTAATGCAACATGTTACCCAGCTCATCCATGCGGACGGAAGGACTGAGAGCCGGCGAGAGAGGCTTAGATTGAAAGGTCCAGCTCTTTGAAACATGCGTTTGCTTACAGGAAGTGTTGTTACGTGGTCGAACATCCGGGTTTAGCCCTTGAGATCCTGAAGTTCATGTTTTTCTGTCTTCTTCTTCTCTCCTTCCACTGTTTTGGCTCAAATAATCCCCGCTAATGATCGGGAAGGTGAAATAAGGTATTGTTAAAGTTGCTGCAGGTTTCATAAGAGATCTTTTTCAATGGGTATTAATCATTCCACGACGTCCTATTTTGCTCAGTGCCCAAGTATTCAGTGAACGCTCTAAATAGCTGCCTGCTCCAAAGCAATCCATGGAAATTAATTTACCGTTTTGGAGCGCACACACGGGCAATTTTCAAGTACAATCGAGACTCAGGAAGCTGAAATAAGATTATTGATCATCTTTGTCTGAGACGTTGAATTTTAGGTTATTACTCGACAACATGATGAGCACAGGTGTTGCAATCAGAACAAGGGTTAGCTTAATCACATTTAGGCTCTCGCGCCAACACGCCTTGGCACTCGACATATTCTCGAGGTCTGCACAAATCTGATGAAAGAAATCACACGTTTTACATTTTCATTTGCCACCTTCTGCTCGCCTGGTTTTTGCCATCTCTCGCCTGACTTTTCTCTTTTTTTTTGAAGATGTTCAATCTGGGCAGTCTTTGTGTATTAGTTTGGCCGTTTGCATGGCCTACATTTAACGCAACGCAGAATATGCAAAGCCAAGGAATATTCTTGCACCGTGCATGGCGGGCCAGTAGTTGGCAGTGTAACAGTCCTCATAATGATTGCTGGTTTTTTGTAATGAATTCAGAACACACCATGCAAGAGCCCCCACACGTGTTACACTGCTGCATTTGTGCTGTTGGTGCGCAGAGCGCTATTTATATTTGATAACACTCGCTTGCTGCGACAGGGTGGCGACGGATTGAAGCCGTCATCATTTCTGAAAAACAGCGGTTCGGCCGTCTATATGAATACGACAAGCTGGCGTTTTTTTCAGATTTTTCCACTCTTTCCAAAAATACCGTTTCATGGCACCCAGAATGCCTTTTCCGTGTGAGTGTGAGGCTGAAACGATAAAATACTTTGCCGTTTTGACCTGAAACCGTGCGGATAGCCCCTCTGCAGCCTACTAGTCCCGCCGCGAAAAGGCTGTCCAAATTGGGAAGTCCGTGAAGGCTCCTCCAAATGCGGGCCAACGAACGTGTCCTCCTTCTCCACTGACTGGAAGTCTGCATCCAGAACATCCTTTGTAGCCCATCATATTCCAACATTCCCTGCGCTACTATTGTAAAAAAATAAAATCAAATTGCGGCGGGAAGCAGTAGTCCAGTGACAGAGCGATTTAAATTAGTTTAAATGCAATAATTGCGTTGACACTCATGACAACATTCAACAACAGTTGGATTCAAGAAGGTATAGCCTAAAAAAGGGAAGTTTTAATGCATACTTAAATGCAGCAAATTGTACTTCCGCCTTTATAGTTACAAAGTGAGTGATAACAATATCCACTTATTGTTTTTTTGTCTTTCTGTTTATTTACACGCATAAAAAAGACGTTCCGGTGATTTTCGGAGTGTCCCTGAATGCATCTCGCAGTCGTGTAGTGACAATGAGGAAGTGTTGCCCCGACGACGGAGGGACTGAAGACGCGTTTGTGAGTTGGAAATACATTTATGTTGTTGGAATTGCACCGCTGTTGATGTGTGCGGGTTAGATTAAAGTTATAAAAGAGCGTCAGACACTGTGTGACTCTGTGGGCAACTACACTGTGCTGCCGTCTGTCGCCATAACAGTGAGATGTGGCTTGCCATAAGGCGTATGCGTTAATTAGGCTAAAAAAAATGTAACGTCATTAATGAAATAAATTAGTTACCGCCGTTAACACGCTATTTTTGACAGCCCTAATTTGAATATGTCGATATAATATAATTACTAAGACACAGCTATCTTTTGAAATAACCCAACATTTAGTACTACTTATCTTAGGGAGTAAAGAACAAACCAAGAAATTCATTTGTTGCAGAGGTGAACATGTTGGCTGGAGGTAAGACACTCATAAATAAAGGCATAGAAATATGAACAGGAAAATGGATAAAGTAACACATTAAGTGATTGTGTCTATCCTGATGTGGTCTTTGTATTGACGTGATCTTGTTTTTGTCATGCTTTTGTGTTTGTTGAACAGTCATTGATTAAATGGGCCTGGGTGGGAAAGTAACCCACCCCAAAAAATTGGGACAATTTAAAAATAAAAATACAAAGTATTGGAAGCGAAGGGTGTGGAAGGGAAGCCCACAGCAGCTACTTGGCCCTGATATTGTCCACATGCACAGGGCCTTGGGGCAAAGACCATCTATTGCCCCTCTTATGCAGACTGCCTCCATCCCCAATGAGGACATACCGGGGCCAAGTAGCAGCACCGCAGAACCGCTGGAGCCACCCACAAAAAGAAGAAGGGATTGTGAGGGAGCATTACTCGCCCTCCTGAAAGAGGGAGGCAGAGTTTTGTGTTCCTTATTTTTTATGTACTTATTGTCACTTCCTGTTCTGGACTTTTATTTTGCACGGTGTGTTTCCTGCCGAGTGTAGTGTCCAGCCTCTTCACCTTCGTGGAAGTGTGTGCAGCTGGTGGCAGTCATAATCAGGTGGGTTCATAAGCAGTTGAGTTCATTGCCTTGGTTGTCACCTGTCAACGTTCTTCCTACCTGTTGCTACTTTCCACGACTACCGGTTGTGTTTTCACAGAGCCTTTTCCTCGGTCGCCTGTTGTCGCCTGTTACATGCACAACTTGAGTACCTGCACCTGCTGGAGTTATTAAAGACTTTTACGTGGTACGCTGCCTGAGTCTCTGCATACCGGCGGTCTAGCATTTGACAGCTCCACCACAAATCACAACATTTATTATTCACACATTCTTATTTTGTTATACTACAAAATACAGTATACGTGTCATTATAAAAATGATATCTGATCTCCATTTGTCATTTCCAACTTAAATTATGCAGTTAATGTCAGTCCTCATTGAAAGGGTACACAAAAATAATAAAAATATATGTCAACTAAAATATTAGCAGGATCTCATGACAGTGCTGCTGGGGTGGATGGGGTTCCAACAATAAAGGCCTGGTGTCTTTGGCTGGTAGTACGACATCATCTTGTGTAGTGTCAAAGGTGTGTTGGGTGCTTGTTTCCACTGGCCACCCCGTTCTCCATCATATGGGTTTGTAGGGATGACGCAATTGAAGGCTCCTATGTCTGAGATATTTTTAAAAACAATCCAAGACAGAATTGTTTCCAACACCAGCCATTTAATTACAGAGCATGTTTCTGTATTATACTTGCCAACAATAGTCGTGATCACAGGGCACCTACGCAGACAGCCGGTCCCTCCTCAGAGCATCGCCGGCGGCCTCCAAATCCATCTCCCCCTCCTCCTCTGGCATGTCATCATCCGAGGCCATGAGGTCATCTGCACTCAGGCAGATGTTGTGCAGGATGGCTCATGCTGTCATGACCAACAAGCAGAAACTAATGTTGTTTACATAACCAATTACTATCATTAACTCATTCAATCCCAGCCCATCCATCCATCTTCTATGCTGCTTATCCTCACAGGGGTCGCGGGTATGCCGGGGCCTATCCCAGCTGACTTCGGGCGAGAGGCGGGGTACACCCTGGATCGGTTGCCAGCCAATTGCGGGGCACATATAGAAAAACAACCATTCACTCTCACATTCATACCTATGGACAATTTAGAGTCGGCAGTTAACCTAACATGCATGTTTTTCTAATGTGGGAGGAAAACCCACGCGCGCACGTGGAGAACATGCAAACTTCACACAGACAGACAGCTCAAATATCTAAACTATACCACCACATAAAAAACACAAAAAACGGGCTTACATCATTGTTTTACATGAAAATAATGTATTCACAAATGTAACACCATGACCTGTTTACAGTTTTCACATTTGGAACTGAAGTATGTGTGTGCATGCGTGCGCACGTGTGCATGTGTTAAAATTTCCCTACAATGCGTAACCTTCTGCATGTTACACTCCACGCTCTATCACTTCCTCCTTCCTGTCATGTGTGATTTGTCCCTTAACAGGATCCCTGCCGAGCTCTTATCAGATGCACTTCTGCCACCTTGTGACTGTTGTTATGGCTTAAAAGTGCTCTGAAGTGAAATGCATTAGTGGAGATTTGCATCATCATCTTTTTTTTTTACCTCTCGTGTAAAAAAATCGCAAAAGACGTATAAATACATTGTTGGGATCGGGCGTTTGGGATTATAAAAACGTATAAATACGTCTTTGGTACTGAATGAGTTTATGTGTATTATATTGTGGTTGTACTGTAGTTAGCCTTTGTGCATGACATTAAAACTCTTAATGGCGATTGAAACTGAGTGTTACAATCTTTACAGTGTGACTGTACTATAAATTTGACTTATCTGAGGTGTGGTGCACCTCAGCGCTTGCAGGAAGATGGCTCTAAACCTGCTCTTCATCATACCAAAGGCACACTCGATGATGGAGCGTGCCCTTGAATGATGCTGATTAAAGCGATGGGCTTCTACACCTTGCCTTGGCTGCTTGTATGGAGTGATGAGGGGGAGTGGGCATTGGAGGCATGGGTATCCGCCGTCTGCAAGGGTGAAATGCCCAGGAGGAGGGTAGATGCCCTGTGTGCACAGTGGGCTGTGTCAAAGTGCCCTGGAGTCATGCACCGACTACGGCCAGCCCATGTACGGTTGATGAAGAGGCCCTGTTGGTCAGAAACTGCCTGCAGGATAATTTATGCAAACAGTTTCCTGTTTTTGTAGCACTGACCATCAGGGCCGCTTGGTGTCTTGACTCTGACATGGCAGCTATCAATTGCTTCACAGGCTTTTAGGAAAGACCTGTGTCTTACCAGCCTTGCAAACACACAATTTCCTGGGTGAAGGTCTTATTACTTTTGGGGAAGTAGATTACTTTGTGTCAAATTGCCACTACTTCCTCAGTAACTCTGTGGACAATGTAGTGGACAGTGGAGCGAGGCATTCCAAACACTTTCGACACTACCCTGTATGATGCTCCACTTGCCAGCCAAAATAAGAACACCAGAGTCTGTATTGTGCCCCCCTGGCGGAGATGAACCCACAACACTATCAGAGACTTGTGACTTGTGACTTGTGTCACGAACCTCTACAGTTGTTTAGCAGCCTTCTATCAATCTTCCGTTGGTGACGACGGGTCGCCTCTTCCTCTAACGCACTCCAAAGTAATACAAAATGGATAACCATTTCTTGGTCCATAATTTTGTCTTTCTCCTGAATGTTTGCGGTCTGGAGTGGCACTCAACTCAAATGTTACTCTTTCACACAGATAATTCTGCAAAATTGGTGCATGCAACAGTTTATTCTCTCGTGTGTTTTTACACAGACGTCATCGAAGCGGGACATTGCGCAATGAGGTTAGCGTCTGGTGTGATATATATAATGCTTTCGGGCAGCAACAATCAACACAATAGGTGGCAGAAGTGAGTCTTGGTTGGTAAACTTCACAATGGTATCTTGGCTTTCCGTTATGCCCTTTCACACATCTTGCACTCTGATAGAAACTGGCAAATTCACAGGTTAGATTCCCATTCATATCGGTGCAGGTGTAAATGTTACTGCTTTAATAGGCAGTGTGAAAGGGTCTAAGGGTACAGTCCCCCTCCCAGAATCACAATGACAACACCGGTCTACCCGTTTTACAGCTCTGCAGCAGCGGAGAGCTACTCTCTCCTAAGTGACATTCTAGTCATACATGTACGTTCATGACTTTTGCACAATACCATACTTTACTTGAGGCATGTGATGAATTGTTTTGCCACCCTTCCTTGTCCTCCCAGGTGAAGCAAATACGTTCCTAATTACGATGAAGACGCTCCTGGAATGAATGAGGAAGGATGGAGCACCCTGAGGCCTGATCCAATATTGGGCACTCGACTTGGTACATTTGAAACAATATATATGCAGCCTGCAAGACTACACATTTCCCCGGGGAATCCAGCCAGTGTGCAGGTGCTTTTGGTGTAATTTAGAATCCGAATGATTGATCCAGGTGCTTTGGCAGAAAAGGGCAGATTTGTTTTTCCAATCCGTCAGAACACAGCTAGAATGGAACGGGCATCAAATCTGTTCCGTTTACTGATTTTTAGATTATTGCATCTCCACCTTGTTGTCAACAGCTATCCAGTGTGAACTCCGGTCGAGATTTAAGCTGTCTGGCAGTTGAAGTGAATTGCCCTATTTGAGTTAAAATGGGCCTATTGATTTGGGTGCTTGATATTCCATAAGTACTGTCTGTGGCACCGTCTGAGTTGTTTTTATTCATGTTGCATTTTAAGGAAACAGGATGTGGCGCTGCAATCAAAGACAGTTATTGCTTCTGCTTCAACTCGCTTTGTTTTGACTGTTTCTACTTTGCATAATGAGGTCTCCCTCCTCTTTCAGCCTTGTTTGGCAATGGATGCAGGTTGCTGCAATTTCATCACTATTGGCCCTATGGCAAATTGGCCCTTTATCAACCAAGGGCCTCATCTATCAAGGCACAGACGGGTATTGAAATTGCCCCACTGCCCACAAATCAAGCCAATGGATCGGGCTTTATCTCCCGACAAGGCCGTCATCATTCTGTCCTGGCTGCAAGGGGTGGGAAGAGACCATTGAAGACTCTATCCGGTGTTTCCTCACTGATGGATGCGGCCTGCTTGACCTCCTTGTGACCAGGACAGGCTGGACGATGGGCGAACTTGCGCTCAACCTGGATCATTGTCACTGCCCGAGTGTTTAATTTCTCGATCACTCAAACTGAAAAATGTCTGTCCCTTTGTGTTACCTTTTATCCTCCTTGAGTTTCCAAACTCTAAATGCCTCTCGCTCTTTCGCTTCCTCACCGCCAATTCCTAAATCTTTCTCCTCTCGCCAACATTTAATTTACCTAGCCAATCAATGCAAATGGAGACAGACAATAATGAAGGACAAGACAAATAGATTCACCATCTTACCGT
This sequence comes from Dunckerocampus dactyliophorus, assembly GCF_027744805.1. Lineage (NCBI taxonomy): Eukaryota > Metazoa > Chordata > Actinopteri > Syngnathiformes > Syngnathidae > Dunckerocampus > Dunckerocampus dactyliophorus. The sequence goes on along the minus strand of NC_072835.1, from coordinate 19,304,790 downwards.
TTTAAGCATAAGCGAGCACGGTGTGATTGATTGGAAGTCTGTTTTGGATAATAGCTCACGCTTGCCATATTCCTTGTGCATGCTGCTGTCAAAACGAGCAACTTAAATCATATTGTACATTATCATATTCAGACCCTAAGTGATGCAATGTTGTCGAGTTCTTAATAGAGCAGAAATATTGCATTTGCAGTCAGTTATGTATGCACAGATGCACATGACCCACAAATCACTCATCTCTTGCGAGCTGGTTTTTCGTCCTTGCATTGTTTTTTTATGACTGAATCTTAATCATCTTAAAAAAACAGCAAAAAATCTAAAGTTTAATGCAATGTACATGTCAAATAATTTGATTCAAAACTAACTTTCAGAGAAAGTTGTTATCCGCCTCGTAAGTAAAAAATCCAGATGGATTTATCTAATATCAAATTTATCTAATAACATGACAAAAACACGAAAACTCACCAGAGTATGCACCTTACAGGCTGTAAGCCAGTTGTACCCCTTGTAAGCACTGGCCTGGCAGTGGCGAACAAACCCTTTCCCGGGCAGAGACAAGCTAACTAGCTTCTGGTTTGGTCAAAATCTTCTTACAACCTCTAACTTTTCTGGAAAAGTCTGCTTTTGATGGATTTTTAAGAACGTCCGACACCAAGTCTTTTTCTCCTGGCCATTGTCGATGTTAATGTGTGCAAATCACTACAGAGTATTCAGCTTGTCGAACTTGGCTTTGCTTTGCTCTGATCAACCAATGTGGACGGCAAAATGCTGACGTTATTACAGGCCAACAAATCGGAGGCAAGTCTGAAATCTGTGTGGTTAAAGTATTTGCTAAGAGAGTTAACGTGACAGCCGCCTAGTCTACTGATTCTGAAGGTAGATTAGGTTAACATGGCAGCACATACTGTAGAAGTTGAAATCTGATTGGACAAAAAAATCCAACAGACACATGCACTTACTAGAAGCAGTGCAGCCAATAGATGCACTGCAAAATGAAGATAATATGGAACAGATACTAAAGTTTACTAGTAAATGTTGGCCAGTGTGTCTGATAGTGTTTAGGCCAGCAGAGAAGGCTTTGTTGGCCCTAACTGCGCACCAATGACTGCAGCCCAATACAGCAAGCCTTCAGAGCATGTCAAGAAATTCAATGTGAAAAAGAAGAGAAAAATTCTAAACTTTTTGAACAATCAGCTGTGATTGCCAGCCCAGTTGCCTTGTGACTGACAAGGCAACTGGCAATCAGTCTCGAGTGTACCCGACTCTATCCTAAGTCAGCTCACATTACAGGAAATTGGCTGGATAGACAATCAGCTGCCCATTTAAATCACACTTTTGTTTTTCTTGTCCGACTGACCTTGTTGCATTCTGTTTGCTGGGTAAAACGTAGCCTATAGAAATGCTAAGACATGTTGTACCAATGTATTTCACTCTCACGTTTGCCACATCTAAACCATGACCAAAAATAATGTTACATATTCTACTGCTCCTCCGAGTTAAAGTCAAAAAGAAATGCTCAATACTTTTGCTGTTGTTACGCACATCAGGCATGTGTGAAGTAGACCGCGTAATCCCACTTCTTGCCCTTGGAGCGGAGTAAGAAAATGGAACACCATGAAATGCTAATCAAATTTAAGAAAACCAATTCTGAATTCTGAAAGCCTTATCCTACCCCATCCCCTTGACTCAGGATGTGAGAGGTATTATCAGTCCCACGGGAGAACTGAGGGACCCTTGGCCCGCGCAGTGTTAGGTAAGGGAAAAACAGCAGTCTTTGGGGAGGAAGAACACCCACACACAATGGACACCTGCAGAAAGTAAAACAGGTCAAGACTCCAGTGGTCTGATAAAGCAGAGGACTCATGAATTAAAGAGTGGTGGAGGAAATATGACATTTTGCTTTTCCATTCTGTCTATCGGGACTAGTCACACACCGGTGAAATCTCCAGGAGAGGCCTGGCCCGATAATAGACTGCCGGAGACGAGATTCGTCCGAGTAATTTCTCTACTCTTGCCCAGACAGATTGGCGCTGGAAATTCCAAACACTATTTCGGAAATAAGAGTGACAGGGGAATTATATTATCATAGTAGATCATTTGTATATAAATACCTATTGTTCCATTGAATGAGAAGCCATTCTTAAACCAGCTGTTCCACACTGAATGAATATTGGCTTGTTATGGATTATTTCAGGGGAAAGAGCTGATAGAAACTGTTTAGAAAGGAGCAAGCCCTTTCAAATTTGCGAGGTTATTAGTTCACCTGGCTAAGCTAAGGCTAAGACATGAGAACTCATATGTTAAAGAGGCCAACTACTAAGATGCTGAGAAGTTAGTTATGTACAACAGAATGTATTTTACCAAAGCAATGCTGTCCAATTGTGAAAGAACTGCTCGTGTCAAAATCCATGCTAACCTCTTTAGGTATGGTGCGACGTTCAAACCACTACGTAGTGAGGGACGACTGTACAGTCAAACCTCGGTTTTTGGATGATTTGCTTTTCATCGAAAACTTTTGCTTGGGGTTTTGTACATGTATCTTAGTTTTCTTACAATATTGTATATAATAAACTAGTCTGTTTGCCCTGCACCGAATCATTCCCCAAAACGGAGTGCCCAAACAAAGCACTGTACGCGATGCTGACTCACTGTCCGTGCTGCTAGAGATCTTGCCAGGATGTATGGGAAGTCCGCATCAAGTCTAAGTTCCATCCATCCATTTGCTATGCCGCTTATCCTCATTAGTGTGATTAGTGTGTGGGCAGGTGTGGGGGGGGGGGATATGATGGAGCCCATCATAGCTGACTTTGGGTGAGAGGCGAGGTACAATCTGGACTGGTCGCCAGCCAGGGCACATATAGACAAGCAATCATTCACGCTCACATTCATACCTATGGACAATTTAGAGTCGCCAATTAACCTTACATGCGTATTTTTACCCAGAGAAAACCCAAGCACGCACGGGGAGAACATGCAAACTCCACACAGAGATGCCCGAGCGGAGATTCGACCCCAGGTCTTCCTGATCTGTTGACTGTGTGGCCAAAATGCTAACCACTCGTCCGCCGTGAGGCCCCTAAGTTCCTTCCATTTGTCATTTATAAATATATTTTTGGGTGTCTGGACAGGATTAATTGAATTTAAATTACTTCCTTTGGGAAAAATTGCCTGGTTTTCCTATGTCTCATTTTCGTCACACCTTTTGGAACAAATTAATAATGAAAACCAAGGTACGACTGTACGTAGAAGTCATTTGAAATGCTGCAGCCACACATGCCTATAAAAATAGGAGGTGGAATACTGTACATCTGTTCTGTTGGGTTGGAGTAGATGAGGACCTCCCTTTGCTCCATCCAAAGAGATGTATGTGATTAATGTGGAAGTGCTAATGGTAGGGGCGGGCTGGGATGCAGTAGGCATTCTTGTTCTAATGATGGCTATAACTGAGAGCTACACTGCGCCAGGGTGCCAGTCGAGGTGATTAATGGGGATTCTTTCCCTCTGTCACACCACTGAGAACCACTAGTGAGGCGGATGGTAGAGAACCAGAGTTTCGCCTTCGTTCTTTTGAAAGTATGTGTAAAATATACATTTGCACCTGATATTGGAAAGCAGTGTCCTGCATAGTTATCAGAGTGTAAAAGGGCAAGTGGTTTTGCTCCAAGCTAACCTTTAACTAAGTGTCAATGATGCCACAGAGGTATACGCTGGCAAGATATAATGAATGGTGCACGCGGCGTGGAAAAAGTGCTTCCTTAAGTCTGTTTTCACTGCAGGGGTACCGCCAATCACAAATGCAGAGCTCCTTTTTATCAGTTGCCCCCAAGAGAAACATACATGAAGCATTTATTTCTCCCTTTGAAAAAGGTTATAATGTCCTCCATGGGGTGTTTTTAGTTGGGCAAACAAAATGAAGGGGAGCCCGAGGGGAGTAAAAGGTGGGTAAATAGCCTGTCTAATAGAGTCCTAATCTGCGAAGGCAATCTGCAGAGAGCTGCCCCTGGCTGTGTCAGTCGGGATGATGAGACAGGGGTGACAGCGCGGCAGTTATTATTAGTGGTATCATTGATCAGACGACCGCAGTGGCAGGGTTGGAGAAGAATGATGAGGCTTGTGGTCGCGGCCCAGCTCTGACATGAAGGCCTTGAGGAGGCCTCATATTCTGTACAAACTACAGATGTAAAAGGACCAGGACACGGTGAAAGCAAAACAGGATGCAATTATTGGCTGACATTTTGCAGGTTATACAACATACAAGGGCTCTAGTAGCTCAGTCTCTAAGGACTTGGCTTTGGACTGAAGGGGTTTTCCGATTGTAGTACTGATTCATACTGATGTCTCTAAAACGGTGAAAAGTTCAACACAATCTGACCTCAGTTTTGTTTAGATTTTATTTTTATATGAGAAATAATAGCAATAGAGACAATTTGTTCCAGTGATCTGAGTTTTGCCAATGATGCCGTGCTACAAGTAGTCTATGCACACACCAGATGTTGATTCTGGAATGCTGTGTCACCGCACACTGCTGTGGCGATATCCTTGATTCTGTGTAAAAGGCACACAATCTCTGTTTTAAAAGGAGCAAAAATACTTACCGTAATCCTGGAGAATGCGTGGAGAGGTGCATGTGGCGCGGCTTTCAGCTTGAAGGCGCTCGATCTCACGGCTTTTGCTCGGGTAGATCTCGGCAGTGTGTAGCGGTGTCGGGAGGTCCACTGTCGCCAGCGGGTTTCGGGAGGCTGTACTCTTGCGCGTTAGGGAGGACAGCACAGGCTCGAGGGCTGATTTGCTTCAGGGCGGGGTGACGCTGGGAGTAGGGATGGGTACCTTTCACATTTGACACAGTACCGATGCCTGGTACCTCACAATCGGTATCGGTACTAAAAGGTACCAATTTTTGGTAATTTTGTGTGTGTTATGTGGTAATAAATGTAAATTTATTTCATGATAACATCTCAAAATTGCTCAATGTAAGATTAATTTTCAATACATAAACTTGAACAAGCATATCAAAACAACGTCCATCTGTTTGTATCGTAAGATTGCAGTTTTCACATATTTCTTCGACGTGAATAACCTTAACTACGCTGTGTTTTTTTCTTAATAATCCACAAATTAAATTCATTTCAGTATAAATTTTGGTTGTTTTTGTTGGTCACTAACTTGAGCCTGTTTGCCTTTCAAGTGCTTGAGCCGGCGCTGACCGCAACGGGACTTGACTGACGTCACGTGCAGCCCAGCTATCTCCTACTCTTCCACTCCCGCACAGTCACAAAGAAGCGTTTCGGTACCAAAACACAGCAGCAACAGCAGCAGCAAAGGCGCCAGTGTTGCCATAGCAGAAATCAACATTAATACCGCCGAAGAGTTCATTATAACCAAAGTACGCAGACGTAGAGGTAGATGAATTTAATAAAATCCTGAATCCATTATCCCGACCAACACTGAAATTCAGTGGTTTCTTTTGTGGTCCATTCGACAACCCTTCACATGATTTTCTTAAAGTCATTTTGGAGCTACCATATGCTGTAACAAGCTGTAACAAACAAGGTAAACATATTTACTCTAGCTCTTGTACCGAGTTCAATTATAGTGGATATCGGAGTACCTAATCTGTGTGTACAGGTCATTGCATGCTCCGCCATTGTATCTCTGTCTTTGCAGTGTGGTTGGTAAGGACTCGAGACTGGCATGGAGCTAAAAAAAAAAAAAAAATCTTGTCAGGGAGCTTTTCACACCCCCGTGCCCTCAATTACCTTCCTGTACTTTCCCTTTCTTGTTGCAGCACCTTGTCATTTAAGCTTTACACTCTCTTCCAAGCTTCCAAGTTGTCTCTCGTTATCCTGTATATTTAATATCAGGCATGACTGTTTTGGACTTCTTCATCATATGTTAACTTTTCTGTGTTATTTGTTTAATGCTACCCAGTCCAATTCCAGTGCGTTATTTACACACATCTACTTTGTCGGGTAACCTTTTGTTGTTGAGGGTTGTGCATATGATATGATGCCATCGCATGTTCCTTCCTGGGTGGAAGGTGCAAACGCTCGCTTGTAGTCTAATGATAGCTGCAGGGGAGATGGTTCGCTCTGACATGATACAGATGCTGCCTCTCCCCATTGAACTCCCTCACTGTTTATGATGCGCATTTGAATATTTTTTGAATATTTACCATACGTCCAAACCTCTGGCTCCCACAAAGATAAATGACGCAAATTCTTTATGTTGCTTTGGACCGTCTAACTTTTCTCGATTTAATGAGAAGCCAGCGTTTTATTTTGCAGGACAAACTCTGTACTCGTGCATATTCAACAGAATAGGGTTTGCAATTCAAAGTGCATATTCAGAGTAGTTTTATGCAGATTTAATTAGACTTACTGTAAGATATACTGCGGAATAACAACCGCATTGAAAGCGACTGTAACCATTGCTGCATAATGAATGACAGCTACATTGATATGCATGCAAATGGACATTTGAACCAATCATCTGTTTTCTAAATTGCGCCTGCTGAATTAAACAAGCAGGTAAATTTGTTGCACAGGCTGGCCTCATAGGCGCAGAACCTGATTAAAACTTACATTTGTGATTCATTGCTGTTCACCAGCAGGATTCTTCTCATGTTCATTCAACAAGAGCGTCTTTACTGTTCAGTAGCTCCTTGTAATTAATGAGAATCTTAACTGCCGTGGACGTAACCGGGCAAAGTGAATCACAAAACACACTTGTGTGTGTTATTGTGTCACCGTAGCGCTTACCGAACAATCAGCTTGTTTGTGCGCGCTTGTGTCACGAATGCGGTTACGTAGCAACTAATGAATGTGACAAAGACGCAAGATTGTGTTCCATCAGTTCTAGTTAGACAGCTATTGAAAATCCCAAAATAGGATGAGAAATGCAGGGGTTCTTTATGCACCTGAGTAATGTTTGATGACATTGCCTCTTGTTGCAAGTGTGACAAAAGCTCCCCAAAAGCGACAGATCCGATTTTGCATATCAAGCGTGACTGTATCAAAGTAATTTACATGTTTGTATCCGATTAGCCAGGCAATAGAGGAAATGCTGTTTATGTAGGTAAACCCCTTAGATCGTATGTGATATTATGGCTTGAAAGATAGTGAGCTCCTGGCAAATGTGATTAGTCTAAGGCTTTCATCTGCTCCGTAAAACACTCCAGACGTTAATGCGCAGTAGAGCTGTTCTTTCTTTATGCTGCTGCAGTGCGCCGTACCGCTCTTCACTTCTCATTAGGAAACATGCTGCTTCTGCACTTCAACACTTCTCCAATGTCCTGCTCAACTTCAGGCTTTTAATTATTCCATCCAAAGGTGTCACTAATGTTATTATTATTATTATTATTTTATTTTTTTTAACAAAAAATGTAGTGTTGAGCAGTGAGGTGTGGTGAGGTTCATGGCTCGTTAAGCACTGAGCCCTCGGAGGTGTTTTTATGTTAATACAGGTTACTGTTAAGAGGAAGCAAGTAATTCACTTCTGTTAAACACTTTGCTTTCAAATACAGTAATCCCTCGTTCATCACGGTTGACGTGAATCTCCACAACGTAGGGTTCCTTATCTATAAATGTTCCTGTCTGGATGCAACTATTTACTAATCTAGCACAGTGTGGACCCGACTTTTTTTCAACCTGACCCAAAAAAAAAAAACAAATCCCAAGAACGTTCCGGTGTGGACCGAGCCTAGCTGTCAGATCTGCATCGTCTTCTCTTGGGGATTGAGAGGTGATTATATCTTCCTTTCCAGAGCTTTTCAAAGTGTGAGATGGCTCTCCCCTGGGAGATGCAAGAAGAGTTCGGGGTAGGTGTAGCAGCTTGAGAAAAGTCAAGAAAAAAAAAATCAGTTATCATGTCGTGCTGTCAAACAATTCTAATTTTTAATCTGATGAATTAATTACAGGGTTGCTTTGGATTAATTTCAATTAATCACGATCAAATATAATTAATTTCCAATGTATAATAATCGTGTTTCATTTTGCATGAGCAAAGGGACTCTAGCAAGAAGGGAATATACAGGGTCAGGCAAAATGATCTGACACATTTGTAGCTTAAATAAAAGGCAAATAAAGTAAAGAAACAAGAGTGTTTTTATTTTCGAAATGTACATATAATGCCATTCTGTTTCATTATGTTTTAAAAATGAAATCAGTCAAATGGGATCCATTACTGTCCACACACTCCATGCAGTTCCAGTAGCTGTGAAGTTGGTAACCCATAACAAGATGGTGTTTCCAGCTGCTACGGGATCATGGCTACCAAGATCGAAGTGCAAACGGAACGCTCGTTGTGTTGCAGTTACAGATTCGTTTGTTTTGATAAACGTTTCCACAATGAAAGCGCGATGCTCACCAGTCCAATTCATGGCAGCAACTGAAAAAGAAACGAAGAACAATGGCAATACAAAGAAACAAAGCGAAATGGCATTATATGTACTTTTCGAAAATAAAAACACTTTTTTGTTTCTTTACTTTATTTGCCTTTTATTTAACCTACAAATGTTTCAGATCATTTTGCCTGACCCTGTTTAAGCACTTAACATGTTTATTAAACACCTTTAACATCATGTTCGTGTTTTCCAAACAAAGATTTATCGACAAAACTAACTTGTCGACATTCGCTGATGGCTTCTTATTCACGATGGTGCCTGCAACTGAGAAGTCAGTCCCTGACACGGAACAGTGATTACAGAAGTGGTGAGATGTTTGGAAGGCAGCAGCGCCAGCTGGTCAGGTGCTCCTGAATGAGCTGACCACAACCCCACCTGCTCATTTGTGCGTGAGCGACAGTAACAATACTTGGACAAAGTGCCCGGAACGCGTTGCCAGCGATGTTTCAGGGATTTTGAGTCATTCTGCACTCCAAATGGGTAAAAAAGATTAAAAATGATGATGGATTCATCCATATTAACGCTTTAAGGAACTGATTTGACGTCCCTATGTTGAGAAAGTAAACACAGTATGGGTTGAGCAGAAAATACCAAACAATATGCTCCAGAAAAGCATTTTTGGGGGGGAGGAGGTGAGGTCCCAGTCTATGCTGTGTATTTGGTGCAATTTGGCTTGCGAAAGTCATCAAATGATATTATGTTATTTGTTAATCACGATCCAATGAGGAACCAGATGTCTGGGCCATCCACTTGCCATTTCAGTAACTGTGCAGCTCAAACAGTGCATCCAGTGTCGAAATGTTACAGCAAACGATCTACTCGGGTTCAACCTGTAGCTCGCATATCTCAGTCGTACTAATCCATATAACAGACGGAGAGTTATGACCTTTTGATGTTCGCAGATCAACAGCTGAACAAACAATTATGTGACAATGCTGTGAAAATTAGGTGTTAAATGAATAAAAATAATAATGAACAGCTGTAAGTGTGCTGTTTTACGTTACAGGTTAGACCAGGGGTGGGCAAACTGCGGCCCGCGGGCTGCATCAAGCCCGCCAAGCATCTTAATCCGGCCCACCGTGCAGTTCCGAATTCCTTTGCGTTTAAACCTTTAACATGGAAACTGTAGCCGGCGACATGACTTGCAGTGCTATTGTGGCGCGCTTGAGTCGCCAAAAGAGTGAGATGCAATCTGTAGCTTGTACAACAAGGCGATCCAAACAACACAACACGTCAACCCACGACGCACAAATTAACCTACCTACTGCGCCATGTGGGTATACAAACAAAAATGTACACACAATACCCATGCCAAGAAAACACATATATTCCTGCCGCAAGGCATGCTGGGTAGCTTGTGGTACTCCTTCTCCCAACATTTTGCCACAGTTTCTCATTTTTGCTTGATTGCAACATATGTTGAGGAGGTCGTCAAAGAAGCAAACAAGGAGGAGTTAACATCCTATTGGTAGCCAATATTTTATTGTTCATAGTTCATGTTGTTGGAGCTGGACTACCCAGCATGCCTTGCGGGCATTTGGAAATAAGATTTAAGCTACGTGTTTATGTTTAACGCTTAGTTGTTGTTTATCACGGTAGTTGATTTATGTGATGCGTTAGCTTGCTGTGGCTGGGTTGTGTTTCCGTTTTGTTGCACCGTGAGCAAGTGTGTCGTCCTGTTTGACGCCACCTATACATAGACGGGCCAAATTTTCAAGGCAAAAAGTTTGCCCACCCCTGGTCTAGACTGTACACGACTGCAGTGTGACGATATCAACCATGTCACACAGCTGCACATCAGTCTAAATGCTTCCATCAAGGGAGGGAGTCATTTCCTGTTCCACAAGGTGTCGGCTTCCTTGAATAAGCATGGGGCATGCGAGTGGCCTTGATTGTTACCACTAGCGGTACCTTTTCAACGAATCAAACAAGCACTGTTTGTTTCTTTTTATAGCCCCAGCATAAATAAAGCACAAAGGTCAGTTGTTAAAAACATTTACATTTATCTATAACATATTTGCCACAGCTGATGTTTGGCCTTTAAAAAGTAATATTTCTTTGTCTAAAAATGGGTCAGTGTACGATCTCGCCTTTTGACGAGCTCGGCAAGGTAATAAAGGTATTTTTACATCTGATATCAAGTGATCCATAGCCGAAATCACTTTGGTTACATTTGCTGAACACCTCAAACAAATGCGCACATGGGCAAGATGCAATTAATAATAACGATAAATAAGACTGACGTGACTCCACGGGTAACCTCATTTTGGACATTTCCTGATTGGATTTGCGCTTAGACAGTGGTTTCGTGTTAGGCGGTCGCATGCTAATAGTTTACATGTTCGCATTGCTAGTATGCTAACATCAACATGTTAGTTTTTAGGTATTATATTGTTTGTCTTGTACTCCAACATGACTCACGCGAGTGATTCCATTTTGTCGTCAGTCCAGACGAGCCGGGCAAGGCGACGGACCTCATGATTCTTCTATAGTTTTGATGTGTCACATGGTTGTGTTTACATCGTTTTCACCCATGTTGATGTGGCTATTAAGGGGCTATCCGCACAAAAAGGTTTTCAGGTCAAGTATTTTATTGTTTCAGCCTCTCATCCACACGAAAACGGCGTTCTGGGTGCTCTGAAACGGTATTTTTTTAAAACGAGCAATCTGCTGCTTTTTGAAAACAATGACGTCACCGACACATCGACGTCACGTGACCAGAAGGGAGCTTTGACGACAAGCCAACATAATATCGGAATATTTCGAGTGTCATGACTCACCGCAGTCGACATTCTCCTGGTATTTTCTTGTCTTATACTCCCAAAATGACTCGGAGAAGTAATTCCACTTTGTCATAAGTCTAGACGAGCTTTGGAAAGCGGAAGACGACGACTTAGACGACTTCTATAGTTTGGTGTGTCACGTGTTTTCATATGCGTGTGTGTTCACAGCGCCACACGTAGGTGTGCCTTGAGTATTACATCGTTTTCACCCCAGTCATGCATTCCCGTCTGGATGCAGCATTTTACTAATCCGGCACAGTGTGGACGCAAGTTTTTTTTGACCTGCCAAAAAAAAAAAAAAATCCAGGAGCGTTCCTGAGTGCACAGGGCCTTCTTACTCATCCGTCACTGTGTGGACGGCATTTTTTTCAACCCACCAAAAAAAGCAAAAAAAAAAAAAACAAATCCAGTGCGATCCAGGGCGTACGCCAACCTGAAAAGTCCAGCTGCTATTGATTCGATGCCCTGAGCGTACAATGACCTGGATGAGTGAGAACACTCACAGGAAAAACCTACCATTCGCCGAAAGAGGAATACATGCAGATTGCTGAAATGATTTCAATAAACAACATGAAAACAGACCAAAATAAATCATCTATGGTGTAGCTAAATGAGGTGCAGCTCTTGAGTCGTGCGAGTGGTCATAAATGTTTGCGGGAGACTTGAATTACAGTCGGTTATACGCCTGAAAGGTTAATCAAGTGAAATGTTTCGGCCCTTTTAAAAAGCTAACAGCGGCGTGCGCGCGACGCCAGGTATTTATTCTGAAATGTTAACGAGCAGCCAATTAAAATAAGACGTCGTTACCTCCCATTGTGTCGACCGTTAAATCGATAGCGGGATGGTAAACTTTGAAGGTAGACCACACCATCATACATTTGCCGGTCAATCAGTATTACCTGCTGGAGTGCTGTATAGACCTTGGTCGGAGCCCTCACCTCAAAAGGCTAAAAGAGGTGAAGGAGCGTTGCAATGGGAGAGAGAAAAGACCATTGCAGCTTGCACATCATTCTCTCCTCTTTGGGAAAGGTCTCTGCTGGAGAATGATAAATGTTAATTACTCCTCTCTGACATGAGCCAGAGAACATAACCTAGCACCTAGACGAGGGAAAGCCAGAGATTACTGATGAGTATCATTCGTTTTGCTTCGGTGACTGTTTTTTAGCGTGTATATTAATATATGCGTGGAAGAGATAACTTCATGTTTTTATTTGATTTATTTTTTTATCCAAAGCCTTTTTATCAAAAGTGCCAGACAGGTGAAGAAAATAGTTTGCGTGCATCCTCCTGTCATTGGGACTGCTTTAGCTGCGACCCCCTCTGTTTATTTACAACGTTGTTTTGTCTCCTGACACGCATTTTATGCTTTGACATCCTACCGACAAAACCAATTTCATGACTGAAAATGATTTTTTTTAATTTTTATTTTTTAAACGGGCAGCAGTAGTTGATATTCTAGGGGCCGAACCTCCAAGTGGGAGCCTTAACTAGCTAGTTTGTGCAGCACATCAGGACCAATGAATGACTGATATTGTTTGACGCTACTGTTTTAAATTCCCTTATTGACTCAAAAAAAGATGGCGATGAATAAAACCTGTTTTTGTAAAACATCAGAGATTAAAAAAAAGAGAAAATGAATGTTGGTAATGTATGTTTTCATGCTCGACGGTTACTTGATGGGTCACTTTTCTCTTAAAATTGCCTGGAAGAAAAGACAAATTCATAATATTCTAAGAAGAAAATGTATGACCATTATTTAAGAAGTTGAAATATTTGGAAATGTTAAAAAACCCAATACAAATGGGGGGAAAAGCACAGTGCATAATAATAATATGCTTTCCCACCGATATCGCAAGCTGAGATGCAGTTTTTCCTTGAAATATACATATAACTTCTTAGCATATCTATGTGGTGCTTTACAAAATATCAGAGTGGCCCTTGCTTCCCTTCATTTTTCACTATGTGGCCCTCGATGGAAAAAGTTTGGACACCCCTTCCTTTAACATATGCTAAACTAGTGTGGCATCGCTGCCTGTGGTGTAGAAGCATATTTATTCCATGTTTTCTAAAGGACAATATTTCCAGACTTTTGGCATTGATAAGGATTTAAATTAGAGCTTTTGAACCCCCGCTCTTTAATGTCCTGCTGACATCTCCGAATTGCATGACGTTTAGGGAAGTTTGAGGGTTCCACTGTATTTTCAAATGTTTGAACAAAAATAAACACGCTAAACACTTTCCACCCCCTCCAACCAGTTCAAACTTGGATAAAAGGTGAAACACCCGAGACCACATGTCCTCAGTTTAACCCTCCACGGATACGTGACCGGAATGACAAAGAATCCTCACAGACATTGTGACTTCAATACGTCGAAACGAGTCCCCGACACGTTATTACAGCCGTGTCTCATGAATAAATGGCGCTGGTGCGTGATTAGCTCGATCACAATATGTGTTTCCTCTCCAGCTGCTCTTATTTCTCAGTTATGTCGTTTTCGGTCCTTTGTGTGAACTGGATGCTATCTAAAGGTGCACCACGTAGCGAGCAGAGATGTGTTCGAGTGGAACACTTTATATCTATTTACCACACAATGCCGTGATTGCGTATCCGCCACGATCGCCTCATTCATCAAGCTTTACGACATTGTTTCATTTGTGATGCCTCTGCTATGTGAAGGGTATGAAACCATTTCCTTATGAGAATTCATGAGCAACTCGGCCTCTGGCAATGACCCTTAATTAATAAATGGGCTCGAGGATGACAGAATTATTTATCTCCTTCTTCCTTTCGAGGTGGTTACACAAAATAGCGCGTTTAACAGGATATTTTGCTATCAAAAAAAATGTCCAGTGCAGCTACCCTCCTGCAAATCTGTCCAATTTTAAATTTATGGAGAAAGGCCACTTTGATGAATACCTCACACATCAGTCTCTCAGGATTGTGAACATCACCTTGTGTTAGGTTTTGATAAACGGCTCAAAGAGGGATGAGCTATTCATGAACCCTCCGTCATAAGACCGCTGTGTCTAGACGAGCTACTTAGCAAACCTCACCCAAGGAGATGCACTCCTGGCAAACAGAATGCATCTCAAGGAGACAACATTATTCCAATTGTGGATATGCAGGATATGTGATTGACTGGGGTCGGGGGCTCACACAGGTGCCGGTGCTTAAGGGGGTAAGCTGTAGCCTATCCCAGCTGACTTTGGGCGAGAGGCGGCGTCCACTAGGGACTGGTCGCCAGCCAATCGTTTGCTGTATAATTCTCTCTCCAGTTTCTAATGGTTTTCTGCATGTGCTGCTAAATAGCCAAAGTAGCATTTGCAGGCAGAAATGTCCTTTTTCTTATGTTGTTGGTATGACCTTGCAGTGTCCGTCATTCCTGCTATGAGTGTATCATTGTTGTCCAGTGAAAATCCACTTCATGATGCCCGTTTTGGCAGCCTGCAGAATGTTTCTGTGTTGAGTGAGACTTTTTCCAAATGCCAAATCGGCATAAATGGAGGCTTTTTTAACCACAGGTGGCAAAAAACTCCCACCTTATATTCTAACGAGCCTTTTGTTTCCAGCCAGGTCCTTCAAAAACTTCATTGATATGCGAGTCGTTTATTAAGCAGACGCATTTTGAAGCAAAGGGCTCACTTGTGACTCTCTATTAGAGTCAAGTTTGAGGACTCTCCCTTGGACAACTGGAACTGACAAAAGACGTCTTCGACCGTAAAGAAGTCCATTTGTGTCAGATTCCTGGAACCCCATCACCTCGAGGGCTAATAAGCTGCCATTAAGATGTAATTCCAACACTTTCACTGCAACATGACTGTCCGTGGACATTTTGTTCATTTGTCAAGAGAGTCAGACAAGGGTTATTGCAACTTTACACACAGATGTCCACGTCTTACATTACATGTTGTTGGCTCTCAGTGAGTGTGTGTGAAAAAGCCATTGTCCCCCCGTGTTGCCCCTAAAAAAACTAAGTTAGCATGTACCCCATGAACGTGATAGCCACTTGAGCTCACCCGTGGGACAAAAACGAGCTAGCTAGCAGCCGCCAGTGAGGCAGTGGGATCCAGGCAAAATGTGTAAACAAAGATGCCAGAATGAGATTGAAACATGAGCAATCACACATAAGCTTAGCCTGTGACAAGCTGTCGTCAGTTCACAACACATTTTAAGTGCTATTTTTCATTCCCTCGATGACAACAAACAAACTTTTACCTGGTCACACATGCCAACGATTCTGGTGCATGCTTATCAAAATAAAGCGCAGTGAAACATTTTTATGATATTTTAAATTGTTTTCAAACTAACTGTGGTCAATATGTGCTTAAATAATAAGCTATATACTTTATGTATCTATATAGTGTATATATATATCCATTCATACAATATATTACTCAGCATTGTTCATTTTTGATGTGTGGCGGCTTTTATTTTGTCGTGGTGCGACGATCAATTAATTACATGTAGCGGAAACCCTGGGCCGAGACCAGAAACACTTGAAAGTTTGGAGCGGCCCTGTTCTAACGTGAACGCGATCATCCGTCATCAGTCTCTCATTAGTCTTACAGTATTAAATGATCGGTGGTCAAACATCAATATTCCAACAGAGCACGGAGGAAATGTGGCAATTACAGCGCGAGTGAACGTGTGCACAAGTAAAGTGTGTCAGTATATCAAAGAGCAGCAGTCAAATGCACAATTCATATTTAACATCCACTCCTCCGCTCGACTCGTGCGTTACAAAAAACTTCTTCGAGTGACGTCCTCCGGGAGGGGAATTCTGAATTTGTTCTTCATTTGATATCTCATTCCACTTGTACGCAATAGCGAGCTGCAAGTTTGAGGGGGGGATGAAGTTAGAGCCCCCTTTTTCCTCCACAGGGTCCCGCTGCTCCTCTGATGGCCTTTCACCGCTGTTTTGCACGGCTGTTGCCAAGCCTCAGAGGCTGGGTGGCTGCCTGTCATGGTGGCTGGCTGACCTGTTATGGTTTGTTTACTCAACAGTCTGCATTGCGGTTTGGGCCTGTCACCACATATAGAAAAAACAGATGATTTAAAAGTCCCTGCCTATTGGTTGCTTTCCCCCTCCCCTCCCTGTTTAGGAGTCGCTGTCCTTCATGGCCATAATCATATGCTGGATGAGGTCTGTAATGTGTTTCCCTTTTCAGGGTAGCATTTACATTATGTGTGTATGTTAACACTCCCACGTTTTCCCAGTGTTTGTGCCGGTTTCATCCGTGTGGTCCGGTTGCCTCCCACAGTCCAAAGACACGCCTGTTAAGCTAATCGAAGGCCAAATGCACTCCTCACTCCTCACTTCTCACCCTAAAGTCTGCAGTGATAGGCTCGCCTTCCCCCCCAGGACAGGCCAGGGGCGTGGATGGGTGGATGTAAATAGACACAAGAAAAACATAATTTGCCTTGTTACTGTATACACAGGCTCAAACTTCATTTTGGCGCAGGCAAAAACGGGCTGTTGTTGGCCACAGCCTCGCCAAAACAACATCAGCAAACTCAGCAGTCCTCTCTGCAAGCACACACGCACACAGTCAGGACTCAGCCTCTCACGTTAACGGCCGGAAATCACCGGAACACTCGATCTGCTAGAGCGAATTAAAGCTTCTGTTTCTATGAAAGCGACAGTAATAACTAGTGTGTTTTTCTTTTGTTCTCTCGGACTCTTTTTTGGTTAGCGTTTGATTTAATTCTGGCATTTAGTGTTTTTATTACTGGATGTTATGTCGGTGGTCTGTATTCAGTGTGTGTGACTTAAGTGTTCATTTACTTACGTTAAACTTACACTAAAATTCGACTCGCAATGCGTTGTCGGAACTAGCGATGTGCGACACCACTGATTTTGTTTCCAATTCGATACTGGGTAAAATCCAGGCTGGTATCAGCGATATCAATACTTTAAAAAAAGTAGTGTATTATCATAGCACAAAGAATACACATCATTTCATTAATTTATTAATTAAATCAATTATTAATTTCAATCAGTATATCGAAGTGAGCTATAATATAGCCAAGCTAACATACAAAAACGGGACAAAATATGATAAAACATGTGAAAGCTGTATTTTAAACAATAAAAAAAAGAAAATAAGTGAAATAATGAAACCATTCAAAGAAATGATGAATTATTAAGAACGGTTGCGAGGATGAAAACCTTATTCAAAATTCACACATGGCTCCGTTTACCATCAGTGATTCTTTTCGTTTCAGACAAATGACTGAAATATCGATATTTTGATTTGAGAATCGGTCATTGAGCTTGAAGAGCTGGTATCGATATTTCAGTATCGATCTGCACATCACTGGTAGGAATTAAAACCTGCTTGTACCAGAAGTGACCTGTGTGTGATGTGCCAGCAGCAAGTCAACCACAAACTGGTTGATGAACTCCTACCGTACGCTCTGATTCCTCTTCTCTGGTGCCTGCAATATCTCTCGTCAACCAAACACTGACTCCCCTGCGTGGTCTACAAAAGCAAATAACCTCCATCGTCATTAACAGTTGTGGCGACTGGCAGCCTCCAGATGGCGCTGTAGTTGAGCTCCACATGACGAAAGTAGCTGCATTTGAAGTATCACGAGTGGTCAGCATCCAGCAGCTCTTTCTAGCTCTACATGCACATTAAAATGTCGGTGGTGCAACTCTGCGGTTGGTGTGACATTTGGGTGTCGTGCCGTTGGACTCATCAGCGTTATCAATGCCGGCTGCGCCTTTCTTGTCTCACAACATTGGTTCTGTTGGTGCTGTGTTGCTACAAACGGCCATGTGGTGGCTACCTTACCTCCAGTGCTGCCAACACTGGTGCATGAAAGCGAATGAATGTTTGGTGGTGGTCGGAGAAGCCGTAGGCAGCCATGTTTCCATCAGACTACCCCGGGGCAGCTGTGGATACAGATGTAGATTACCACCACCAGTGTGTGACTGAGGAGTGAATGAATAATGGCTTCACTTCATTGTAAAGCGCTTTGGGTGCCTTTTAAAAGCGCTATATAAAATCTAATCCATGATTATTATTATGAGATGTCAGTTCTTAAATGGAACTCTTATGAGCTGTATTTGTTATCATCATTATATTTGTCCAAACAAAAGTACCTTTAGTCGTACCAGGCATTAAAATGGATCAATAAACTGAAGAAACAAGGCCGGTCTAATCATTTCTTGACTGTATGTTTTGCCTTAACGAGTGAGTGCTTGACACTAATTAGCCCCACAAAAAACTGTCACCAGTGGCTCTATTTGCCACCAAATTCCAACTTGTGCAGGAAATAAGCGTGCTTCCTAGGATGGCATAGTTTTCCTCCACAAAGTTGACACAGAGGCGTCCCCCTTTTATGAACACCCATTGTGAGTCCCTGTATAAAAACAGGGCAATATCAGAGCAACACCTTTGCACGGTGCCACGAATGACTCATTCCAAGCAAAACCGATATGCTTGCCGTGGCACCTTGTTTGGCGCTAATGTTGTTCCAAAGCAGACCCGTGCGCTCGTACTTTGCCGCGCTGTCAATAGCATGAGTCACTGGAGCAAATAGAGGACAGCTGCTTGCTATCAGGGCCGCCCTCTAGGGGGCAGTGTTGCTTCTCGTGACCCAACATCGGGCCCAACAAGTTGCAGTTTACAGGCAGCGCTCCCCAGAATGGCGAATAATGTCCAATCATCCATTTATGGAAGTGTTAAATGTTTATTAGAACCTTTTTTTGAGTCTTTGTCTTCCATTTAAGTTAGTCTTTTATTATGACCTGCGGACATAACGCTATACATTTTGTGATGATGTTTATTAAATAAATAACAAGTCAGCTTGTGGTATATTTAAATTATTTATAGCAAATTTGTTTTGATGTCCATAAAACTGCTAGAATTAACGAAGAGCTTACTAGCATGCACACATTTTAAATTCTAAATTACAAAAAAATCACCTGTGAGGTCTGAGTTTCATGTATTCATGGACTTCAATATAAGAATAATTAAGTCATAAAAGAGCAAAACATTCTAATTTCGCATTAGCCAGGAATTAAATGCCTCAATGACGTGAAGCTCAGATTTGCCAATCCTAGCTGCCTGGAGAGTGTTCAAGCCTTCAGTTTTGTGCAGCAGCAGCACTCTCCGGTTCGGAGCCACAGGGTGCAGGCAGGGAGGATCCAAACATTCGGATCTGTACACGATTTGTTTGTTCCAGGAGTGGAAAGTTCAGACACTCCCCCCCACCCCCTCCCTCCACATACAGGTGCCTCGGAACGAGCAGAGATGGCACATTTTTGGTGATGCTGAAGACTTTTTTTGTGCTAAAAAGAGAAGACCGGAGCGATCTGAGTACATGAGTATAAGGTAGGAAGACACGATGCGTTTTTACGCGCAGCCAAAAAACATCCAACGTTTGTTTTGTCATCCGCATTGCAATTTATTTCCAAATATATAACATCCGCATGCATCATTATGATGCTCATTGACAGCACGTGTGTTTTATTTTGATTTCAGGCGGCGGGGGACGCCGAATGTCACTTCTTTTTCTCGTAATGACATGGCACACCGACTAGAGCCGCTCACTTTTAAACGGAGACCATCTCCAGGAGAGGAGCAGTTGCGTGCCAAGTAGTGACGCTCGGTGCTTTTGGGAGTGATCCTGCGGCTCCGCCCGAGTAAAAAGACGAGAACACGGCGAGACATGGAGCCGCTTCGGTGCGTGAGATTCGCAGCACTTTTGTGCACAGGTAAGGGCGCCACACGAACACTTGTGTGCACGTCTCTTGGCTCGGTCAGCATCATGGAGATGCACCATCAAATATATGGCCACGTTATAGGGCGCGATTCACGTGATATAACTTCTATGGAGAAGTTTTTATTATCAGCAATCACGAAATGCAAATGATTCCCTTTCAGCCAAGAGGACATATATAATTTATGAGCCTCATAATTAGCTGTAAGCTGTTGTGGCAGAATACAAAATGACTTGTAATATTAACATGAATGCGTTGTGACAGTAGCCTGGAGTGTGTGTGTGTGTGTGTGTGTGTGTGTGTGTGTGTCTGAAATGTGATGCAGGCTGCAGCACAAGACATGGAAATATAAAAGTTTGGGTAGTTCCTGCACACTTTGCGTGTTTTAATGTGTGTGATTTTGCCAGTTTTTGCATATTTTGAGTCACTTGGCAGCGAAAGTTTCACGTGACCAGAACAATATTCGCATCGCTCTGCAAAAATAATGTTATGTGCACGCCAGGCCAGTAGTCGGCGATATCACTTTCTGACTCGGATGCCCTTTGTTGGCGTATGTGTGGTGTTCAAATTGGAACAGTTTCATTTGAGCTAACTTTAAAGGAAAACCGCACTCTTTTTGGAATTCTGCCCGTCATCCACAAACCTAATGTAAGACATGAACACACGTCTTTCTCTTTTCTGTGCGTTCTAAAAACATGAAAACAGATCAAAACGCAACGAAGGATGCACGTAATGGCTCACACCTATTCCTCCTTTTAAGTCTTCTGAAAAAAACTCCAAAACCCGCCGAAAACGGTACATTTACATCATATGACCAGCATACTAACCAAACTATAGCGATATTGTTATTATTGTTATTAACATTGTTACGCCGAAGAACTACGCCACTGGCGTAGTGACACCTCGTCCCACCACACCCCTATTAGCCGGCTAGCGACTAGCTTCGCTACACAGTTGCACAGAATATATAAGAAGACCACCATTGGCTAGCATACAGGACAGGCATTCGTAGTTGTCTTAACAGTGGTGACTGATGCTCTTGTTATTGTTGGAGGTTTCTGTGTCTGTTCCTGCTTCGTTTTGGAATCCTGTTGTTTTGAGTTTTGTCAGCACCTTTTCTGCGTTTTGTTGCCCTCCACCTACATCACCAAACGGACAATAGTGTTTATTTTGAAGGGTCGTACCGTATGCACAGTTATGTTACCAGTAGGGGTGACACGAGACGAGACGATACACGAGGTCGGGTCTATGAGAATGCGACCAGGCGAGATTTTAACTTTACTTTTAAGAAAAGTTTTTCTAGGGAAAAATACACCTTATACTGTATTTGGGACAATACAATATTTAATAAGTGAATTTAAATAAGTACATTTCCCAGCATGCAATTTGATGGCTTTTTTCCATTGAGGATTTGCAGTTTCACCCAAAGTGAATAGCTAATAATGCACAGCGAGGTGAGGTGTGTGGCTAATAAAAAAAAGCACATGTTGACCTTTTCAACAGGGCTACTTTCCTGTCTGAGTGGCGAAAAGATAGCGAGACATTTAGTTTCACACCTTAAAGCCATTTTGTTATATTTTCATAACCCTGATCAAATATTGCCCAAACCTAGCCAGTATTGTACTTTATAATGTGTGTAATTTTGTTGGCAGAAACTATGATAAATGCTAATTTTGCAGACCACTAAAACATAGCAGTAGACCGAATATTGATCCCAAGACACCTTTGGGCCTCTGCAGGTAATAATACATCCAGTCACTCAGTCAACCGTATTGTAACTCTGCAACCAATTGACGTATTGTGGCTTTCTCCATGAGGTGTATACACTGACAGGCACATCGTGGTGAGGATTATTTCAAGCATGCTGTCACACCGGCTATCAGTGCACGAGGAATTATTCCATATAGGTTGCCGTAGAGGCAGGTGTGTG
The DNA here is from genome assembly GCF_027744805.1 of Dunckerocampus dactyliophorus. Taxonomy (NCBI): domain Eukaryota; kingdom Metazoa; phylum Chordata; class Actinopteri; order Syngnathiformes; family Syngnathidae; genus Dunckerocampus; species Dunckerocampus dactyliophorus. The sequence continues at coordinate 19,282,947 of NC_072835.1, read as the reverse complement.
ACAGTTTGGCAGGTTGGTCAGTAGAAAAGGTCTCAGGGGAGATGGTGTGCCGAGTTCTGATTCATGTTCAGCAAAAGTTGAAGGATATTTTATTAATGAGGATAAGGTTTGCCATGCTGCAAATTTTTTTTTTTTGCATTAGAGATTTGTTTTGGTTATAAATATAGTGTGTGTTCTGAATTCCTGTTTCAAGTGACACAATGAGCAGAATGTGCTCCAGTCGCTGACTTCAACCTTATACTGCGATGCGGGTAATTTATGGCTAAATTCTAATCTCGTGACATCTCCTTTACTTCAGAAGTACTGCTGATTGTTTAAATACTGAGCCGCTTGCGAGTTAGTGAGGAAATGGTAGCTCTTTCTTTGGCAGGACAATCACGAGCAATCAGTGCACTCACGGCAAGCTTCTCGACCCACCTGCAATCGCAGGAGGTCATTATATATAACAGTATAACAACATAACAGTCTGACTCACGGTGTCATCTTACAAAGAACTCTAAACTCATCACACAGCAACTTAACACTCAAAAGGTATAGTATAGTATATAGAGTTTAAAATGCAACAAAACCCCAATTCTTTTCAATTTTTCCCATAATGCATTGCTTCTGAGCAACACATTCATTGGTGCCTGCGGGCGCGCTGCAATAACGTCAGCCTACCTCTGGCTCCCTCTGGTGGACAGAGACAGCATTGCAGGATCTATTCATCCATTTTCTATGCTGCTTGTCCTTCAGTGAAATGCTTTGCTCTAACAAAATGCAGTATGGGAAAACTTGAAAATAGTTATTTTTTCCATTTTAAACTTGTACTGGTACATGTTTGTATATTTATTAGGGATACTTTTTGAGTGTTAAGTTGCTATGTGATGAGTTTAGTGTTCTTTGTAAGATGATACCGCGAGTCAGACTGTTATGTTGAATAATGACCTTCTTTTCATAGCGTTAGGGTTGGCTCCTGACAAATAAAGAGCCGCATGGTCCTCACGGACTCGTGCGCGCCACAGTATGCCATTTGTGACATTTTGGCTTATAGTCTGGTGCGGCTTATATATGCACACATCTGTTTTTTCCTCTAAATTTATTGGGTGCAGCTTAAACATTGGAATTTACGGTAGTTCTTCTGTAGACTTGAAGCAACAGCGCCTCTCCTGGTTTCAGCCATGTCGTGCACTCTATTTTGCCTCACTTTTCAAATTTCACGCAATTGGTTGACATTTGGACAGACATCGGTCGGTATGCACATGTCTAGTTTGCATGTTTTGTTGAGTTATTACAACTCCACATGCATTAGAATAAAAACATTATTCGCTTACCGTAGCTCAGTGTGGTTTGTTAAAGTAACTTTAAATGGTTTCTTGTTCTCACTGAATGCAGCATCATTAATCCTTAAATGCATTGGTTTAAAGGGCATTGCTCCAAACAAGAATGGCAAGAACTGGGCTGTCATTTAATGATGGGTCTGTTGGTGTTGTGTCAACAATCAATGAAGCTCAAAAAGAATGCTGATACGTACAAATCTGCAAATCTGTGGGCTCAATCAAACAGTTTCTAATCCACTATCTGCATATTGCATTAAGAGGGTGATTGTTTGTGACTTTGTTTAATGGTGACGCTGCATTAAGGGCAGTACCCAACGGAAGCAGCAGTTAGTGCTGTTTTTCTTTGTTCAATACACAGGGAACCTCAATAGAATTGGACTCAAATCATCATGAAAACAGGTTCACACAACCCCAGAGTTTGAACATCAGTGTATTGTGCGACATCTCAGACTTCAGTTCGGCGTGCCTCAAAGGAGGAATACTTTTTTTGTGTTTTGAATATTTATTCCATGAATCAAGACGTACCTTAACATCGCTCACAGTCATAGCAGTACAACTTGTTTTAATGTAAGGTATTATGATGGTGACAGCTTTAAGGTTGGATATCATTCACACATTATCTGATATCGGTGCCAAATCTGTACTTTTCTTGTAAAAAGGTGCCAGTGCTGAAACGGGGCTCGAAGCGATACTTTCAAAATGGAAAACATACACATTTTGTCCAAAAACAATGCCTTTTTACTTTTACGGAATTTGATGACATGCAATTTGAATTTGAACAGAATGGTCATTTAAATAGCGCCGTTAATTGGTTCCATATCCGGCCGTGATAAGTGACTGTACGATTCCTTATTCATAAAGGGAATCTTTTTGTAGTTGCCACATAGAAAACCTGTTTACGACCTTCTAAATACGGTTTTAACATTATTAGAGCGCTCTAGACATGAAATAACACCCCTATAGTCACCTTTACACTTGTATTACACAATATAGTAGACATCATAACAGGATATTAGAGATTAAAGATGTTTAAGACATAAATAATACTTGTGGTCATGTGTGTTGTTATACAGTAAATGTGTTCCAGTGCTAGGAGAGCAGAGTGGCGGGCGTACAAAAAGTGACGTCGGGGTTTCAGAGTCGAGTTTCATCTTGGTGTGGGTTTCGGTGGCAACAGTAGCGCGCGTTATTGTGAGGGATTTTTATGCCTGTTGTGAGATTATTCACTCCTGCAATAACAGCCTGTTGTTTGTTATTGTTTGGTGCTTGGGTGTCTCACCGGACATTGCAATAACATTACTGACACCTAGTGGCCAGTGTAGAATCTTTGACTGCGTCTTCTGAATGCCTTATATTTGTATTTGAATTCATTTAGGCATTTTTATGCTTGAAAATGCTTAATTTAGGCAAAAAATATGTTATAATATGCTTCAATATGCATACTTAAAAAAAACCAAACTAATAATACATCATATTCAAACACAAAACGACATGATTTACTAATTAAGGTATTTTTAAAAGAAACATAAACGAGTGAAACCGTGAAATTTGAAGAGCGATGTGGTGAAGGACGACTGTACTGCCGATTACGTCGGGACCAGTGCCATAACGATACCATGTTTTGGTGGTACGCATCCCTGGACAGTTAATTATCATATTATTTCCATTTTTCCTAAGAAAAAAAACAGTGAAATTCACAATTGTCCTCGGAGGTTCCACTAGTTCCACTATACAGTCGTCCCTCGCTACATCGTAGTTCGGACATTGCACCCTCACTCTATCACTGTTTTTCAAAAATGAATGAATGAATGAATGTTTGCCTTTTTGTGGTTGAATATGGTAAAAAAAAAGGTATAAAAATATGCATATTTAAGAAAATTGTATGTATTCGTGACCTAAACTGAGCATTTTCAACTGTAAAAATGTCTCAGTGAACAAAATGAACAAAGTGAACGAAAAATACAAATATAAGGCATTCCGAAGACGTGATATGAAGTGTATCTGTGACTTGTTGTGTGCGCCTTTTAAAAAGCGGGGCCTGGGAAGTGACGTGTGTGTGTGTGTGTGTGTGTGTGATGTCAGCTAGCTAAATTTGACTGTTAGCTGAGTGCTAGCCGCAGTTTAGCAGTGTGGAAAGTGGCCGACAGCAGCTCCTGTGTGAACGTTCACTGCATGCGCTCTCTGATTGTTAATAAAGCGACTGAAGTGCATCGTGTGTTTGTCCTTAACCACAAGCAACAACAGTAGAGTTGTATTCTACACTGGTTTCTAGGTGTCAGCAAGGTCACAGTGATGAGTGATGAGACAATAGTCAATGCTTATCCTTTTTATGTCTAAGATGTTTTATTTTCCATTATTATGTCTACTATATCGGGTAATACAAGTGTAAAGGTGACTATCGGGGTGTTAGTTCATGTCTAGAGGGCTCTAATAATGGTAAAAAGCATATTTAGAAGGTCATAAAGAAGTTTTCTATGCTTTGTGGGAGTTCACGTATCGCGGGCGGGTCCGGAACCAATTAGCCACGATAAACGAGGGATGAGAGTACCGTAGCTTCTATTTAGCCTTAAAAATGTTGTTGCCCACCATTCTGTTGATGTAGAAACGCTCCCCTTCTTCCTTGAATGCACATGACTTCAAGGGAGCGCCACTGCCTCTTCTGCTGGAAACAAACCTTTGCATTGAAAAGATACGTGCTGTCTCATTCCGTCTTAATTCCAGGCAAGTGAGACCAAAGAGATCTCGAAGACCACAGAGGGTCTCCTTGCAACACCTGAACAATTGTCTCTCGTACAATAACAGGAGGCCATTTATGTTTGATGGGTAGTTCTTGAATTAAAAGGCTTTAATGAGCCCCAATTAACAAGTGTCCAATGAGCCCGCAGTCTAATCAACCCTGTTATAATGGAGCTTAGTAAGCGTCACTGTGCTTTCTTACATTACATCTACATTAAGAATTTTGTCTGTTCAGCTTTTGTTTCTCGCTAATGTGCTTTGCTTGGCTTCACACTCTCGGTTCATCGCCTGTGCTTCTTTGCTTTGCAGTCTTTTGAATATTTCTTATTATTCAATGAGCATTTGCAGTTGCAGTTATAACCTCAAAAAAAAGAAAAAAAAAGCAGCCACCCTTATTTAACATTTTTTTTAAAATATATAGAGGCTGGAGAGGATTTTGTGGATTATGCTTATTACAGGCTGCTTTATCTCGGTTAACACAGTGGGAGACTGACGAAAGAGGAGGAAAGCTCGAGATTTAAAACCGATGATCTTATGCCAACATTACAGCTGTGAAATGTAAACTCTGGAGAGCAAAGTCTTGGGGGATATTACTTGAACATCTCCTTGCCTTTAAAAGGAAGGGGCGGGGGGGGGTGCCTACTTGCCAGTCATTGCTATTGGGCAGCAATTGTACTTGCCTGCAGCATCAGCTGATTTTGTAAAATGTTCTTAGTTGACGCATGAGAAAAATCATATTCCCTCGGTTGCTGTCTTGTCACTTGTATGTTCAAAGGGCACAGTGATGATGAAATGTTCATTAGCATAAAGCCGCAGCCTTTTTAATGGAGTCTTCTGTGGTTTTCATACCACTGCCGGGCTTACAATTAATCATATTTTTCTATTGATTCATATTTATATTAGTTAATACATCGACTGGTTGCTTTACTTGGGAAACACGGCCCAGACATTTATCCAAAATAAATACACTTTTTATCGGCGTATAAAAGGTCTAGCATGGTATCAAAGTGAAGGAGAGTATTTGGTGGTTACTATTGATGAAAAACTGTACATATCTATTTTATACGTTGGGGAAATATTACCCTAAATATTCAACGAGTGTTTGTGGATACACCTCGCTCACCGTTGGATGATGAGGATGTTGGTGTGGATATGTTCTGGAATGGAGCACTGCTGTTGGCGTGTTAAGGTTGGCAATAAAGTTGAAAAAGAGCACCAGGCTCTGTGTGCCTCTGTCGGGACGTCGCGTTACCTCCAAGGTGCTCCCTGCACTTCAAGCACTTGTTGCGTACTTGTTGAGTCTGCATTCATTTAGCATTGAAATGAGGCACCGATAGCCAGTTTTTGGTTTTACTGCACCGTCGCGATACCGAGTTTCCGTACGCATCCTTACATTTGGTTGTTATTGTGATTGAATGGATAAAAAGATGAAGAAAAGGTGTAACGGCCAGGTGTTCACTACTGTGGGACATGGAGAAGGAGTAGGATTAAATACGCTCTGCTTCTTCCTGCTCCTTTTCGGACATGTTGACGTATGCAAGTGTAAACATGTGATGTGAAGCTTGTTCGAAAACAGCAGCCGTTACCATTTTTATGTCCATGCAGTGCATTAGCTCACATTTGAAACACTATTCCCCAAAAACTCACACATACATTCCCCAAAGTAAATACCCACCACAATACTCGATGTCTCATTTTCTGTTAATAAACATATCATGTCATTTTAGCGCTGTAAAGTAACTTTTGTATAGCAATTTCCAAACTCCGGTGCAAGTACTGTACCGTGCAGTGATGGATGAAGGCTGGCTTAGCCTGTGTGCAGCAGTGTATTGTGCGCCAGGCTCCAGGGAGCAGCACGAGCAAACACTGCACCAGGGAGCCATATGTCATACTGGATGGCTCATAACATGGAGACGGCACTCAAAGAAACTACACTTTCGAAATTTAAGGTTTTATGAGGCTTCTTGTTCAATTATAGGGGGAAATTAATCAATTAGTTGGGATTTAAAAAAATATTATTCAAACGGAAATTCGAACCCTGGTCTTCCCCATCTCCTGACTGTGTGGCCAACATGCTAACCACGAGGCCACAGAGGCAGGAATCTGAGTAGAAATGACTCGTGAGTGCTGAAATGTAGAATGAAGGTTGGAACATCCTAGAAATGTGCTGAAATCTATTCACCGACCGAGGATCGAACCAGCAAACTTCAGGGCGGGAGATAACCGATCTAGAACGTGAGCCACACCACCGTGCAACAGAAAAAGCAGAATGCTACATGTGATGTTACATTTAAACTGAACTTCCTCCGATCGTGGGCGACACTGCAATTGTCCATTCATTCCATATGGCAAAAATGTCACAACAAATGTTGAGTTATGGAAAATGTGGGCTTTTTTAGAAAAGTCTTGATGGATAGCCTCCATGTCCTGCTCATGCAGGACATGGAATTTGAAACATTGGCTTGAAAAAGTAGAAGTGTACGCATACGTTGAACAATTACTCGAGGGCTGAGGATTGAACCAGCGGCCGTTGGGTTGGGAGACGGCTAATCCACCTCCTCATAATGGGCAATGCTTCTCAGCAGCCGCACAATGACTAGAATAATGTTGCCTGCAGGAGTTGAAGTGGCGGTGGCTCGGCTTCTCGTAGCAGACTAGCGCTCCGTTTTGCCTCGATTGCTTCAAGATGCAATCAGCAATCAGGCCCTGCAGAGTTGATTCGTCAACTCGTCAATTATTACGTCCGCCCCCTCATTGAAATGTTTCAAGGTTACAATAAAATAGTTCAAAAACGAATACCAAAGTGTGATAATAGCAAATACAGTCGAGTAATTGATTAAACTTAATGTAATAAATAGAAGGTACATACTTCTTGAACGTGGATGTGATCAGACGTGCTCAGCGGTCAAGTTTGTGTTGTCCCCCCCCCCCCCCCCCCCCGTGATGGACACGCTTCTCATTACATGCAGTCATTTAAAGCTTAGTTGATAGAAGTATTGATTAGCGCGGCAGCGGGGCCTGACAACCGTTGAACTACAATTTGGACATGGCTATTTTAATTGAGGAACACATTGAAAATATGCCAATGCGGTTGTTTCATTATGACAAAAATCCAATATAACACGTTACATTCAACCTCGTGTATGAACCCACTCTATTACCCGTGTTTTCATCACTTCCCTTCACCCTCTTTTTGTTAGTTTTTCATCTGCATGGAGCGCTCACACTGTGACAGTTTGGACTGTCCCTTGAGACAAACACCGTAAGTGCAGTACATGTATAATGAGTGGAAGGCAGACATGCTGTATGCAAGAAAAATGGATTCATGGCAGAAAGAAGATACATTCTTAAGATAAGTAATATAAATCATAGTGTAATCTAAACTGCTTTGTAGGTGTTGGAGCTTTAATGTATAAGGTTCATGTAAAGATTCTTGCCATGGTAACTAGAATTACTGCTTGTCTGACAGTGGAGAATATCGCAAATTCATATACTAATAATATTCTCTCATGAGCTCGGGATTTGAAGAATGTATTGTTTTAAAAATGCTGCACTTTTCAAATGAAAAGTTACGCTGCGTGTGTGTGTGGTTGACCCAGATAAACACTTCTTCTTGGGAGGGTTGGCATTAATGATGCACCCGAACCTCAATATTTGTGGAAGCACTAAAAATGGAAAACAATAGCGATGTATAATAATAATAAAGATATGGCTCCCACCCAAAGTTGTTTGCAATTATTGGGGGTGAAATTGGCTCCATGTATCCAGTGCAGACGTGCTGTATTTATATATTGAAATATTTGTGGTGCAGAAGCAAACCGCGTCAGTCGCGGGCGGCAAATGAAGTGCTTTAATTAGCTGTGCGTGTTAGCCGATTACACTTGCAGAGTTAGCAGCGTCATTGATAGAAATTGAGGAGTTCATCTGTGTATTTTTATATTGACTCATCACTGTTTAACCCAATGAACATTTACATTGGTTTTATTTGGATGTCTGTTTTGCTAAAAGCAACAGTGCGACCGGTGCGAGAGAGAGATGACAACAGCGTACGTAGTCATCCCTCGCCGCTTCGCGGTATTAATTTAGCGACTTCACTCTCACAATTTTTTTAAATGAATGAATTCATAAATTATTGCTGTTTTGTGGTTGACTACGGCCTATTAGTAGTTAGCAAATCTTATGTATTTTTGGCCTAAATTTGGCATTTCCAAGCATAACAATGGCTAAATGAAGAAAAATACCAATTTAAGGCATTCAGAAGATGCATTGAAAGACGTGAGCTGTAGTTTTGTACACTGGTCACTAGGTGTCGGGAATGTTACATGTTGATGAGACAAAAGCCACAAAGATGTGTTGTCCAGAAAAACAAAAACAAGGAATTCTCCCAATGCGAACATGCATTATTAATACATTGGAGGCTAACTAGTTAGCTCGGTAGCTTGCTATATGCTATGAGCAGTGGCCGTCTCTTATGTCCCTGCAAACAATCACATGAAAAGATGGGATTCCGATATGAATCCGATCCGAAGCAGACATACTTTTATTACTTATGTTGCAGTGTGGAACGTTAGAAACGACCTCATCAAGTGATATTATTAGAACAGAGAACAATAGTCAGCAACGGTACGTATGAGGAAAAACTCACTCTGTCACGTTTTGTGGATGTTTCGGACTACGTTGGTTGCTGTGGGTTGGCCGGAGTTTTGCTTTTTCACCTCCGTGGTCCTGAGGAAATCCTCATGCTGTTTTTTGTGCCGCTGCTTCGGATGCGCGATGGAGGTGGACGTGTTGAACTTCCCCGGTTCTGTGTATTTGTTGTTCCTCCAAGGTTTTGCTTTCCTCATTAGGGAACAAGAACAATGGCAGATGTACGGCAAGTTTAAGATGAAATGTTTCTCGAGATTGCTACGGCTTGTGTCTGCGATGCAGAGCGCCATTGTTGATGTCATAACATCAAAGCGGAGGCACCTGCATTCTGCACATGTGCACCGCCACTACGGCCTCTTTCGTAGTAACTACCGACTGTAAACATTGACAGTGTCACCGAGGCGAGCACACTAGCATCTCCGCGGGCAAACATCATCACAAGCCTCCCACCGAGAAGGGATCGCACTCAGCGGGAGGTCTGGCGACTATTAGCATAACTAACGGAGCGCTGTGTGCATGCTCGCCACACACCCGACAAATCAAATAGAAAACCAACCTATGCAATCGGAGGAAAGAAACATTCGAACACAGTCGCTTCCTGTACGGAAAGCTGACAGAGGGAGACATCACATTTATTTCGCATCGCCGGCTCTTGTCCCGCAAGACATCGGAGGTACAGCACATCTTTCACAATTCTGTCACTTAAATCACCTTTCAGGCATGTTACAAAGTTGTCAGCCATTTTTGTTTTTTTTTTTCATGTATGAGTGAATGCAGTCTCTACTGAAGAAGAGTCACATATAGAATTGATAAGAGGTTGTCTTTATGAGCAAGAAGCTACTGCTTTAGTGCTGTTTGGTCCATCAGGGGAACATGATTGATCCCATAAAAACAGTCCCAGTGGGCCGTACTGTCATAAAGTCTGTTCCTGCTTCTGTGGGGCTCCACCACAGCCATAACAACTTTTCAGAGACTATTGATCTGTCGTCCCACTTCATCAAAAGGTGGGAAAGAAAGACTGTGAGATTTTACTATGTCTATGGAATTAGTCCAGTAGAGTGGAAACTGAAAGGTCAAACACTCGGGAATGATTTTATGGAACACATTTAGGCTACCGTTTAAAAGTGTTTTTAGTAAGCGCTAACATGCAGTTTTTTGTGTCTGTAGCTTTAATGCTAATGAGCTGTGTTGGTAGGGCCCTATGATTTCTGTGTTAACAGAATCGTGGAATTGGCCACTATTTAATCTCACGGAAATTGACATCATGTGACTGAAATGCTGGCATTGTGAGGGGAAGGAACGTTCGTGTGGGGAAGTATTTCCTCGGTGGACTAGCCCGCCCCCTTCCGAACTAAACGGAAACGCCGGCACAAGTTGGCAAAAAAAAAAACTTCGAAACTCCTCTCTGAGCGTGAACGGGAGCTAGCGCGGTTAGCTTGGTTTAGCATAGCGGCTGTGTGCGTGCGACTTGACACCGTGTGGTTTTACCGCTCGTTAATGCAGACGAGCATTTTACGATGCTTCGTGCAAGTTCTGTGTGAAATGAGAACGAGAGGCAGGTTTATTCTCGCTCCCAGCTCGTCTTAACCGTCGACTGACATTCTCAGCACACACGACACACTTCCGGCCTTCAAAATAAGAGCGCTGCTCGCCACATACTGTCTAATTGTGTAACATCTCTTTCTTGTTTAAACAAGAGAGAGATGCTATTGCCTGTCAGACAAAAGTGTATAACGTGCATGGTGAGGGGTTTCACAGCCTCAAAATATATATAATAACTGTAAAAACATTAAGTTGGCTACTTTGCGGATTTCACTTATTGCGGGCTATTTTGGGAACCTATCCCCTGTGATAAATGAGGGAACACTGACCAGGTAAAATAAGTGTAAAAGGTAAAAAAACGGAATAAAACAAAAATAAAACAGATTTCGTAGGGCTCTATGTTTGTGCCCAGCTAATCTGAGTGAGCGACTCCAAGAAGCGCTACTATCCACTTTTTATATGTAGAATAGAACCTTGCTTTTTGTACACCTCTGTTTTTCATAGTATTTGTTTTTTGGACAAAAAATGTTGCCAAAAGTATGTCTTGGCTATCGCACGGCCAAACAGTGTGCCGAACAGACTAGCCCGTTTGGGTGTCTGGAACAGATACATTGAATTTGCGTTATTTCTTAGGGGAAAAATTGATTCGGTTTTTGTACGTTTTGGTTTTCGTGGGACATTTTGGAGCAGACTATGGCCGAAAACCCAGGTTCCATTATACACTAACTCTGCACTTGTCTAACATAATAAATGCCATATATCTCATACAACAACGTACCATTAAGCAAGAAACAAGCTAGCATAGCTACTGTATGTGAGCTACAGTGCCAACATTAGTCACATTTTAACAACAACATGCTAGGTTAGCCTCTCACTGAAGAAAAACAAAATGATCAAACTTACAGCTCCCACGTCTGTTGCTGACTGATGGTCCAGGCTTTATTTTAAGATGTGTAGCGAAGCCTGTTTATTTATTTTTAATTATTATTTTTTTATACAAAGCTGTCCTCTATGATGTGGTTGGCATATGTGTTGGGACTCATCTAGCTAGGCATGAAGGAAGGAGGCTTTTCGTTCATGTTGCCATGAAAACCTGGAACTTTAAAACCGACCAGCTCCTCCCAAAAGTGGAGCAAACGAGCGAGGGAGATCATAGATTGTTCTCACGTTTGGTGCTCATAAACAGGCTCTAGGAACGCATATTCCCGTTATTGCACCATTAAAAAGTCATTTTCGCGTAACAGGGGACATTTAATTGCAAGATAAGCTAGAATGGTGCTGTTTAGCCGAGCAACTGATGGTTGTACTGTAGAAGCTGTTGCTGTGTTCATCAATCTCCTTAACCGTTCAAAAAATGTGTTTTGTCATGTGATACAGGCCCCGCTGGGAAAAAACCAAAACAAACAAACTCCTGATTTTGATTGTCAGAAGTTGGTATTTCTGCAACTGAAGCACTTGTGGGTGGTTCAGTGTGAAGACTATGACAGGAATATGTGAGTTTGAGCTGACGGCTTAAATGAAAGTGTCATTAAAACTAGCTACGGGCCTGCCGAGAGAGAGGAGTCTGTCATATCAGGTTAACTACTAGCAGACTGGAGTTGTACGGGAACAGATGTTTGCTAACATCAGCCTTTCCTCCCAGATGCTTTCTCAACCGGAGCGTCTTCAATTAAGTAAACAAATCTGGCTGTCAGAATTATTTGTCCAACTTGTCTTACATGGAATACTTTTGGAAAAAAAACAAATTTTTTTTCCCCCGCATTGATGTTTCAATTAAAATTTTGGAACACGATCAATTCTGGTTTCCTAAACAATGGTTTTCATTTTGCATACGAGGTTTATAAAAAAAAAACAACCCAAAAAACACCCAAATGTCATACATTTTTTTCAAGGTGCTGTATCTCCCTGAAGTCTTGCCACCTCTCAAACACGTCCTAGACCATATGTCATAAACCCTGTCATTTAATTGTGTATAACTGGGTTCACACGTTCCCTCTAATGCACCACCTCACATCACAATGGGATTGTTCAGGATTCTTACCATCATCCATATAGTAAATATAGTGGAACCTTGGTTAGCGTCATCGATCCATTACAGAAGGTCGGACTCTAACTGAAACGTTAAGAAATGATGTCAATTAAATGACTCCAAAATGTTGACGCAAAGCGTGTTTTTATAGTTTTACTAAACAATTCCAAATGCATTTTTTTAGTTACTTTTATCTTCACTGAAGACGTGAAACAATGACACAATCAACATGGACACCACCTTCTTGTTTTGCTAGGAGTTATTTCTTGAATTCAAGTGTTTCTCTGCTTTTCTTACTGATCACTGCTGCAAAATCACCCAAAATGGAGCCAAAGGAAAATTGCAAAGTATCAGCATTGTGATACAGAAGGTGAAAAACACATTGAATTCAAGAAATAACTCACGGCAAAACACGAAGGTGGTGTCAACATCATGTCATTGTCTCACGTCTTCATTGAAGGTAAAAGTAACCTTAAATGTTCATTTTTCCCCTTCAGACTTGAGGCATACCTGTGTTAGTTAGCAAAGAACTACAGAGTCAGCCGCTGATGACATCGTAGACGAGTGACGCAGCTGACTTCCTGTTCCTGTTTCCATGTACTGTGGCAGCAAGCGAACGCGCTGCCAACAAGGACATTTTGTGATAAATACACAGCAGATTAAGAACACAGTTGAATTCACGGAGTGTCTTCTGAACACGACAAGATGTGCAACCGGAAACCTCAGGCAAAATTTTGGCGGAAATTTTCAACGCTAACCGAAAAACACTCTCCCCGGGGTGTACGCTAACCGAGGTGCCACTGCATGTGCATGCACGCGTGCTAAAATATTTCAGTTGGGACTGATGTGACATTTTGTCCCCTGTCTGCACAATTTTGAAATACTGGACATTTTCCACGAGAATGCGAAAAGGGGAGAGAAAAGCAGGACATTTTCGCAAAAGCTGCTACTTGTCGTTTGAAGCGTGAACAGTGTACTGCTACTTGCAGAACTTGAACTTTGTAACTTTGTGTAGGAACAGGTTGGAGGGTCAGGTGCAAGTTTCATATCGTTATTATGGTATACTGCATTGCTTCTCAGCAGATGTGTGTGTGTGTGTGTGTGTGTGTGTGTGTTTCCTCAGCGGAGGGATATGGTGGCCAGGAAAAAGAGACACGCATATTGATCCATATTGTGGGCTAGAGGCCAAATATGAGCTAAAAAATGTGAGCCTCGAAAACAGCAATTTGCCCATTTCTAGTTAGAATGAAGTGTTCCGATGGGCCAGTTGCTAAGCCTTATTAGGTCCCAAAAATTGCAATCTGTGCAGCGGTGGAACAGATGTCATCAACGAATGAGGAAAAATCATTTTTTAGATTCATCTGATAGGCGTGCGTTGGTGTGTGCACATGGGTGGATGTGTTTTTTTTCCCCACTACTAACGTTTTATCAGGTTTTTGTTTTTTTACTTTTTATTATCATTGCTAAAGTTAGTCCGTTGTCCATGACAGTTTTGTGCCGCTTTATAAGCATTAGACCATTCGCAAATTCCAAATTGCACAACCTCAGGGCTGTTAAACTTGTATGGTTTCATTCTTATCATCCTGCAATCCACATCAAGACGTTGGCCCCATGCTTTGCGGGCCGCACTGACCTGGCTGTCGTGCTTTGTAGCCTTTTATCCTCGATAGGATTCTTTATCTACATTTCTACTTTGTCCATTGCATCCTCTATCCTGTCTCCCTCCATCCCATTACTTTGAATCCTCAGATATCGTTGGCCTTTCTTCTCCTTTTGAATTTAATTACCACGCCAGCGTACATTCATTCTCACCAGAATCAATCCAAATGGAAAAGGAATGGCCAATCTACCGCCGGCTCGCATGCACGCTAACCAGTGGCAAAGTGAAGAAGGCAAAGCGTGTGTTGCTGTGGATTCCCTTCCCGTCCGACGTCAAGCAGGGAGCTGCTGAGCTTCACTTAAAATATATCCACTCCAATTTTCAAGGCTCTTGCTATTGTAAAATCTGGATACTGGTCAGCCATTTTGTAAACGTGCATGAGATTGAAAGACTTTGGAAAAGGCACTGATCAGATTACCCTCAATATCTAATCATTTATAGGCCATAATGTCTGTTTTCAGACATTTAATCCGCGATAAGCCCGTGCCTGCATCCTTTCCAAGCAACAACTGGGAAGCCGAAAATGTTGACCATTGATTAGAAGCACCGTTCCCCACATTACTCACTGAATTGCGGTGATGACGGTGATGTCGGCAATATGATTATAGTTTACAGTTATTGTCATTCTGATCACTATCATAGTTAATATTTCATGACTACTATTACTACTATGATGTATGACTGTTTCAACGCAGTATTATCATTGTGGTTGTTGATATTATTGTGTCCTTTCCGTTAGGGTCTTTATAGCCGTCACAGACATTTGCTGATGTAGTCCTGTTTGTTTCTGTTGTTTTGTTATTATTGTCACAATTGTTGTCGTTGCTGTTGTTGTCCTTGTCTCTCTTTTTTTTGTCCCCCTCTTATCCCCGCACTCCCTTGTCTGTTTTCTTTTCTCTTTTTCTCTATCCCCTCCTGCTCCGGTCTGACAGCTCCAAATTTGCATAACAACAGCACATCAATGTCAAATAAATTCTGTATAACAGGGGAAGTGTGTCGCACGCTTTTCCCCGGCAGAGCAAATGTGTTGAGCACGTAAGGGCATTTACATCAACAATACTGTCTGACCTAATGGCTGGACAGGACAAAAAAAAAGAAAAAAGAAGAAGCACCGTTTGTAGTTTGTGAGTTCCTACTCCAATTGATGTATGCGTTAAAAAATATATAAGACTACAAAACTGATAATTATTAGCATTTATTTGTAGCACTACCTACTTATACTTGGGATGGAACACATGCAGACACACAGCATAGTCGAGGTACTAGCTACAACGGGGGTGTCCAAAGTGTTTGCGGCGCACAGGAGTTTTTTGATTGACCCACAGCACATTCTAAAAATATACTTTAACAAGGAAAAACATGGAAACGACAGTAATTTAACAAGAATAAAGCCAAAATGTATATGTATGTTTTATATATATATGTGTAATCTAATAAGAAAAAGTCATATTGTTATGAGAATTAAGTAGTTGTAATATTATACCATACCATACCAACATTATCGATAGAGCCTTTGAACCACAATCACAGTTATAAACAAAGGGCTGTACATCAAAATAAAAAAAAATATAGAAAGAACATAAACGAAACATAAGAGCAAATAAAAACTGAGTATAAATAAAAAATAAAGAAAATTAGTTCTTAGTCTCATGCGGGGTTATGAGGAAAAATGACATTTTAGTAACAAAGTTGAAATATTACAAAGAAAACAAAAGAAAAAAATAAAATAAAAGTAGAAAATCAGGTTGCGGAAAAAGTTACGGTATAATGTTACGAGAATAAAGTGAAAATATGGTGGGAATAAAGTCAGAATTAGAAATAGTTGAAATATTTGGTGGAAAAATGGAAAAATTGAAAGAAAATCAGTTGTAATTTCATAAGTCAAAATATTAAGAGAAAAATCTTTGGTAGCATGGAGTTGAAATCTTATGAGAAACAAAAAATACTTTAAAAAAGATGTAATATGAGAAACAAAAAAAATAAGGTGCTCATTTTTTTTAAATAAATTTGCTTGGGGAAAAAGTTATAATACAATATAATAAAGTCCAAATATGGCAAAGTCATAATATTATGAGAAGTACATTTAAAAAGATTATTTTAGAAGGAAGTTGAAATATTTGGAAAAAAACAACAACAGCAAAAATGGGAAAAAAAGAGCAAAGACTGAACGTCTTACTAATAATATGCTTTTTCACCTACAGCGTATATGACAAAGCTGAGATGCAGTTTTTTGGAAGTATATATAACTTCCTAGCATATCAACACGTCATGCTTTACAAAATATCAAAGTGGCCCTTGCATCCTTTCATTTTTCACTATGTCACCCTCAGTGGAAAAAGTTTGGGCACCCCTGGTGTAGAATGAATGTACTGCGACGGTTCCTTGCCGTCTATATACCGTGTGCCACCTTTCATAATAGAAATCAATACAAAATAATCCACCAAGTCAAAACCCACGGCACACTCTCCAGCACATTGATGCAGCTAATAAAGACGTGTCATTCAAGGCATGCAAATGCTCCCGTGAGCAGAGGAGAATTGTAAACCCCTGAGCATGTAAAGAAAGACATGACATGAATAAAATATTTAAAAATATATGTGGAGGATAGCATAAAAATGGTGTACGGTAATTAAAATAGATTCCACATCGACTTTGTCAAACATATGCAATTTTTTTTTGTCCAAAGTTTAAGGGACAATTACTGCAGTTTACCTTCTTTCGTAGGAAGAGCGACGGCATTCTCTCTCATACTCATTTCAGATGCCGCGGGGAGGATTCAAACATTAATAGTCTGTTGTCGCACTGTTAGTATTAATCGTGATCCGCCTCCGGGTACACGACCCAATGCAGTACTCAGTTGGAATTGCAATTGGAAGGCAAGTGGCCCTAGATACATTACGGTCGTCACCCTTATTTGTTTTTCGCCGTTTTTCCCAATTGACCAATTCACCACTGCTGCGTTTTGTATTTGGGGGGGTGGGGGCGCCAAGGGGATCCAAAGCTGAAGGTATTAAACAGAGACATGAAATCCATTTGGTTTCACTGTGGTCTTGAAGCTGAGTGAGCGAACACTGTGAGGACTCAAGTAACGGTTGGTGGCCTCCTGGGGCGGCAGGATTTTCTGCAGTGCTAGCGACTGGACTGCGGCTTCATGTGCCTCCTGTCTCACGTAAGCACGGGGAGACACATGCCACCATGATTTAAGCTAACAGATGAGGTGGCCCGCTGGACAGATGCGGTCCCCTCACGTCTTTACGCTCACTGTGTGAGGCGCGATTTCCATCAGCAGATTCATTTTCTTTTCCTCATCCTTGCTGCTTCTGTACCTATGCGAGTCTGCCTCCCTGGAGACCATCTGCGTACTATTGATTTGTGATTTTAATGAGCCAGTAAGGCGATATATGACTAGTCTTTGTAGAAAAAGAAAATGTATGGATGTTCAATTTCACCTGGCATGTCAAGAATGCTTTAATTGCTCAGGATTTTAGCAGAAAAAGAGCGTAATCTCAAGGGTATAAATACAATCATATGCGGTGTAGCCCTACACAGCATGTTGCATATGTGCCGCACAATCTCTGCACCAGCTTCTTTCTATGCATTGACTTTCCTACCCTATGCAGTCCTCTGCACCAAGAGATGTGCTTTCGCGGAACCACATGTGTCAGAAAGGAATTGCCATCTTGATTACACACAAATATCGTATTGGGCACATCACTGTTAAAAAGATTACATAGATTGCTTCCAGAATGTTCTCGTCTTCATGCCTTTGGGCTTTAAGATGTCAGAATGACATTTATATGCAAGCCTCCCTCGTTTATAGCGGTTAATTGGTTCCAGACCCGACCGCAATAAATGAATTTTCACGATGTAGGATTCAAGGTTAATAAATGGAATATTTT
Source organism: Dunckerocampus dactyliophorus (assembly GCF_027744805.1). NCBI lineage: Eukaryota > Metazoa > Chordata > Actinopteri > Syngnathiformes > Syngnathidae > Dunckerocampus > Dunckerocampus dactyliophorus. Next base: position 19,265,115 of record NC_072835.1, on the reverse strand, counting down.
CACAGTTGGAGCATAAGAAAGCTCTTTTATGGCTTTGTAAAGATGGATAAGTCTGCATATTCATTTGATACCAAATTGAAAGGGAAAGTTTGACAAACATGATAAAGCAGTATCCCAAGTACAACTAACAATAAAGCCTCATTTCCGGGGGAATCCCCACGCTCTCATCCTGTCAGTGATTGGAACACCGTTATAAATTAAATCTTCAAGATTAAACACTCTTAATGCACAACATAGTCCTCAAACTTAGTTACTTGTTCATATAACGCACACAGAGCACCGAAGAACGCCATGCTCTGTCTCCTTCCTTCTTTCTGCTCCGACTGTGCGCTCTGCGCTGTGAGGCATTCAGGTGCACTCGTAATTGTGAGTGTTAGGCGCAAAATGTTTTTCATTTTTAGTCATGTACCCCACTTTGGGAACCCAGGCTCTATAGACCGAAAGTCATGCACGGCTTAGATGGTTTGGTTTCAAGGGATAGCTTGTTTATTTTTTGACAGCGGTGTAGTCCATCAACAGCGACTTATCCCCCAGATGGTCCCCTAAGTCCAGTTCTGGTGGGATTTCGGTGATGAAGAACGTAGTAAGTAAAGAGTTTGGCTTCTCAAAACAATATGCGATCAACAGAGTAATACATTTGCATCACAAAAATGACTTCTCGAAAAAAATCAGACCTCACAAATCGCTCGCCGTCATATTTGTCTCCCGCCGTATCCCTCCGCACTGTCGAAAGTCCATTCTGGTGTAAGTGACGAAGACGCTGGCATCTTCTTCCGTCGTGCTTCGGAAAAAAGGGACACAAGCACATATAGAAGCTTTCACAGTCACTTTTACAGTTCAAATAAGACAACTAATTCCAGGCGGACTGTTAGAATTGTAAGCGTAAAATAGCGTGCTTCTATCAAATACACAGTATAGTCTGGTCCCCCGGCCCGCGACTCAAAAAGTTTGCCCACCCCAGCTTTAATATGCCAAAGCAATGCACATATTTGTCTCACAGAGGTTGGTTCGCTCACAAACGGGGTTGTACCTGTACCAATCTGTACAGCTAATTACGACGACTCCAATCCTAATTATTGTACAGGACAGAGATTCTTTCATATGTAGATGTTATTCAATTATGCTCTGGTGAGCTCATTAGAACTCCATTTACATTTAGAGATGCTTTTGTGCTCTGCCCCTCCTCAACCCTCCGAACGCGTGTTCTGCTGCAATCACATGGTTGTGATGACCCGACTTATTCTCGTTCGGGGTTTCCAATGCCGCCGCTCCAAAAGTCGTGGCTCCTCATCAAAGGCGCGACTGGCACCGTGGTGCTTTTAGATTCATGGTTCAATTTGCGATATTAAATGCTTTTTTTTTTTTTGGTTATGGGTCTGGCTGGTTAATCCAGTGGGTCACATATTGCTTGTAAGGGCCCCAGTTGGATAACGGGTTTTGACCTTGTAGTCTATGAGGAGAGGAGGTGCTACAGTTGGGCAGGATACTTCAATTAACACACTTTGCTGGGGTTTTGGATTGCTTTGATTGCCGTTTTGACAACAGTTTTAATGTAGTGTTTGCTTTTTGGACTCAAATGTTTTCCTTTTAGTCATGCTTTAGTCATCTATATTGATGCCATTTTAGTCTAGTTTTTGCCTAAACTAGTCAGCTAAAATATAATGTATCAGGGGTTCCCAAAATAGCCCGCAATAAGTGAAATCTGCGAAGTAGCCAACTTTATTTGTTTAGTTATTATGTACAGTCATGGAAAAATCATTAGACCACCCTTGTTTCCTCAGTTTATTGATCTATTTTAATGCCTGGTACAACTAAAGGTACATTTGTTTGGACAAATATAATGATAACAAATATAGCTCATAAGAGTCATGTAGCGTTTTGTATCCTTGTTAAAACATATTGCTCCTGCCGTCGTCCTCCTCGTCCTCCTTGTACGGAAGATTCATTTAGCAGGTCACCTTCTTCTTCTATTGTTTATTGGCAGTTAGCGAGCACCTCACAGAGTTAGCGAGTTTTATAGCGACTGTTGACCACAACAGGAAACGGCACGAATGAGATTGATTGATTTACAATGGTCAACAGCCAATCAGGACGCAGAACATGATGGGCGAGTTCTCCCTTAGCTAATAAGGACTGTTTTGGCTCTATATTTAGCCGGCTATTGTGTACTGTGGGTTCCCAGTATGCTCGTACAGGCACTTTAACACATACTGCGACAAGTGGAGCTTGAGTACCCCACACCCTCTACTGGTAGCAATAGTAAATACAATAACTGACACATACAACAGAGCACTGATAGGTCGCGCTAATACAGCACAAGGATGCAGAACACAATGCCCGTTCATACGCTGTTAAAAAATATATGCAAAATTGCACTTAAAAATATCCGCGAAACAGCGAATCCGCGAAAAGTCAACCGCAAAGTGGCGAGGGAACACTCTATTCCTAACTTGTCCCTACAGTCTACAAGATGAAATTTGGTTAATTACTTTTGTCTCGTTTCTATTTGTAGACAAAAGTGTCAGTTCATTTCGTCATTGTTTTTGTCAACATGCATTTGTTTTCTTCGGTTACCGTCTAGTTTTTCGTCAGGGAAAAAAAGTTAGTTGACAAAAACTGCCAAAATTTATTTGTCAACAAAATTAACCCTGTTAGCAGGATTATGCAAAAAGCTACTAAAATACCTGTTAAATTGAGGTACAAATCCATATCAAATGTGGTTAGAGTGTTGATTGATTTTGTCACAATGAAACCGCCTGCCTCAAAATGCAAATGGTACAGTCCGATCAGTCTATTCCTAGCAATCTAACATAATTTTCTGAAGGGCTGCATCGATTCATTTACATAATTGTCAATGTTAGATTTGTTATTGTCGATGTGTCGCTTAATAAAATGTTTATTGATCGACCGCATTTAATACGCGTGAAGGTAAGAAGTACAAAGAAAAAATGGCGAGTCCGGAGCGAGAGTTACCGGAGATTATATAACAATATCCAAACAGTGTAAGATAAAAATAGTTTTTAAGTTTCTTTTGCACTGAATGTCATGTTTACAGGACAATTTGCACTTTAACTATCCCTCGTGTAACAAAGTAAAAACATTCATTCCAAAGTAATTTGTTTCTTTTGTCACAATTTCCTATAATAGATTTTGTTAAATCTACCTGTCATATATGTTGTGTTTTAAAGTCAACATTATGGGATCATTTTAGTGTGCTGAACGAATTAGAGGCATCCAGGCCTGTTAAATAGTCTGGAAGTTTTCATTTCAATATACTATTGTTTCAGTAATGACTATAAACAGTCCCCACAATATTCAGGTTTACTTCTACATAAAGAAAATATCATCAAATATCATTTAGCTTGGGGCCTCGAGCGCAGCCCTGTATTGCTATACCTGCACAATGACTGACGGTTTTAGGTTAGCTTACTTAAAAGAAAGAAGTGAATCCAATCAAGGGGGAGTTTAAAATAAAGACGTAGGCCCCACTGTTTGCTAATGTCGAGTTGGATTATACCACTGAATTTTACAGCTAAATAAGTCTTCAGCTGTCAGTGGCGTCGTCAGTTAGTTGATGATGATCACAGCATTCCTTTAAGCTCATTCTTTTCCACCATTCATCATCAAGGGATGACTGAGCGGCAGAACATTCAGCATGCAAACCATACAAGATAAGGTATTTGCATGAATATTAATGTGAAACATTTGTCGCTGTTTTTCAATTTGCTATCGCGTCTTCTTTTATTATGATTTTCCTCCCTTTTTGTTAATAGGATATTATGAGGAAAAGGGCAAAAAATGAGCGGGTTGAAGGCTAATCTAACTCTGCAGGTTTGGTATTACAGGCTTCTCATTGGGAATCTGACTTGCGGTGGGAATGAGTGAGTGGAAGCTCCCTAGGCATTGTGTATTTTCTCAATACTGGCAGCTGCATTGTGATGCTAGTGTGGTGCAACGCCACCATGCAGAAATCTGCTTAAATGCGATGTACTCGGTTAGAACTATACCTGTAGGTAAAATTGAGAACTGATCGGGGGAAAAAAACAAATAAAAAACACATCTGCGATTTAGACGGTCTAATGCCTTCTCTAAAGCCACACGACAAATTTAGACTGGTTGGGCAAACTCCCACGCACCCGCAAGGACCTTTCTGAGAGTATAGACCTGGTCCATAGCACCACCACCAGGACGAAAACCACAGTCCTGCATCCAAGGTCCAACTATCCAGCAGACCCTCTTCTCCAGTACCCCGTATATACCTTACCAGGAAGGCTGAGGAATGTGATCCCACGATAGCTGGAACACACCCTTCGGTCTCCCATCTTTTAAAGGGGAACCACCAACCCGGTCTGCCAATTCAGTGGCACCGCCCCTGATGTCCATGTAAAGTAGCAGAGTCGTGTCAACCAAGACAGCCCCACATCATCCAGAGCCCCGAGGAACTCGGGCTACACCTTGACCACCACCAGGGAAAAGGACAACTCTTGGCAAGATACTGTATCTGCAGATGACAATGCACTCTGTGTTATCTGACCCAAGGACCCAAGCTGCTCATGTTATGTCTTTATTTATGTCTCTTTCTTAGTTAGGATAGACTTTTTTCCCCAGCACTAACAACCGTCAGGTCTAGCATCTGGAGGTCTGCGTGATCATACAAGGATAAGCCATGTCTGACCTACCACCAACACAGAATAAGAACAGTTTCCATGACATCTGTTACGTACTCAGTGTGCGCTGATGGTGAATCCACCAGTTCTGGTAATCTCCGGCAAATGCAAATAAGTTTGCGAGCACTGACCTCATGCCTCATGTGGAACGTGCATGCAACGCTTATGGAGTCTGTTTCTGACAGTTTGGGAAGGCATATGCACAAATGGCATGCCAGAGGTTAATGTGTCGGACTTGCCCAAAGCATCCAGTAACTGTGCTACTGCCCTTCTCTGGGCCTCCTCTCCTGGTTGACTGGCCTGTCTCCTGGTATCTCCTCCCCTCTTGACACCGTGCTGTGAGACACAAACACAATGTGTGTGGTTGTGCCATCCTGGAGCATTAGCACTACTTTCCTGGCAAGGGCACTAGAAAATTTATAAACTAGCCAGGAATCAACCAGAAAGGATGAGAAGAGGGAAATGGTCTGTGACCGCCATCTGAAAACAATTTTCACCCCAATAGACATTAAGTTAATTGTCTCTTTACACCTATTGCATGTCCCATTTGCAGAACAGCAGGTGAAATTGTTTCTCAATGGTTCTTAATGCATAGGTTAATATCCCGTATTCGTGATTGACTTAGGAAGTGTGATGATTATGTCTTTCCTTTATTTTCCTTTTGTACAATAAAAACAAAGGGAGTAACTGTGCATAAAAATGACAAATGAAAGGGATAAATGCAAATTTAAGGTTACTTTTAGCTTCGTTGAAGACTACTGTTACCAAAGACACAATCAATGAGATCAACGCAGACACACCACCTTCGTGTTTTGCCGTGAGCTATTTCATTAATTCAATAGTGTTTCTCTCCTGCTTTATCAAAATGCTGGCACTTCCAACTAAAAAAAAAAAAAAAGGTTTCTTATGGGAAAAATTTATTCGGTTAAAGTACGTTTCGGTTAGAGCCGGACCTTCTGGAACGGATCAATGACGCTAACCGAGGTTCCGCTGCACTGGCACACAAGATCTGTGTGGCTAATATCAATATTCCAGTAAATATACTTCAGCATTACTTAACATGCTCATTATTTTTGTTATATGAGTAAATTTAGAGTGCATCCTTCAAAGCTCTGCAATGAAATGAATCTATTTCCATAATGTATACTAATCTATTTTTGTGCAGCCCGGGCTAATCAAAAATCTGCCCCCAACATGTGTTGTGTACCCGTCTATTTTCATTGTACATTGTGGTGAAAAGACACAGCGGATGTGGACCACTGAATATTCAGCGAGTCTTTGTAGACTAATTATAATTTGTGCCTTCATAAACTTCGGGGACTGGATGCGATGACTGAAGAAGGCAGAGCGGAAAATAATTGATTTTCTTCCTGCTTTGATGCTGCTGTGTTGTGTCCACAAGTGTCTGATGAGGGGCTGCGTGAAATAACGAAATCTAATTCTTTATTTCTTTTGTATGATAATTTAGGCTAGAACGGTAGCACGGTGCCAAAAGCCTGTCTCAGCAGTGGGATTGCAAGAAAAGCTATTCCAGACTTTGATTAAAAAAAAAAAAAAGAACATTTTATTAGTGCAGGTCATACTGTATAGTGTATTTCTGCTGTTATGGCATTGTAATGAAAAGGAATGCTATGTGTGGGGAGTGTTGAGGAGGCGGAACGTTAAAATGCCCCCGGCAGATTTTACGTGCTGTGAAATGTGAAATAAGTTCATCACGGACTAAGCTTGCTCAAAATGATTTAAGATTAATGGATCGCTTCACACGTATTTGAGTAGTTAAGGGTGTTGTGGTGCATGCATACCAGCAAATAGTCAACGTTTGTATCATTTATTTTTATTGATATAAATGCATTTTTTATAATAATATTTAATCATCCATCCATCCATCCATCCACGTTCTATAACGCTTGGCCTCATCCGGGTCACGGGTAAGCTGCAGCCTATCCAGCTGACGTCGGGGAAGAGGCGGGGTGCACCCTGGACTGGTTACCAACCAATCGCATAAAAAACAAACAGTCACTCACGAGGGGTGTCCCAATACAACTTTTTCACTTCCCATCCGATACCGATATTGCAGCCTTGAGTATCGGCCCATACCGATGTCAATCAGATCATTCATACCTTTATGACTTATTTTGTAGTGTAGAATGTCAGAAAAGGCTTGATATTATTCAAACAAGAACCAGCTGCAGCAGGTTTGAGGGAACACTGATCCATTTACTTCTTTAGGCACGTGGGGTGTCGTGGTGGCTAGGCTTAATATAGCGAGGTTCGAGGGGCTGATTTAAGCTTTTAAACCGGACTTTACTCACTACCGACAGGGGCTGGTCATCTTTTCTGTTATAGCTAATGGCTCCTTGTTGTCCTGTGGGAGTTTCCCGTGTGGCACTGCTTCAAATGCGCGATGAGTTTGGCCGCGTTAAACTTCCCCGGTTCTGTGCCACCATGAAAAACTTATAACAGGTTACATAACAGGTTTTGCACTCAGCCACAACGTCTTTTTCGGACTTTAACGAAGAATACACATTAGCACATGCCGTTATTGTGATCACGTCGGCAGACGTGCTGGAGCTTTAGTCATTTATTTTTCCACATTTTAAAAACAAAAGTTGCACAACAGCTTACACTGCAGCCCTGATTTCAGCCTCTTACCCAAAATAAAATGCTTTAAGGTAGTTAACAAAATAATAATCTACAGGACAAACTAATGTGTGGTCGTCCAATGCCATGAACTTCCTTTTTAATTTCCCTTTGCTCTTTTCACTGCTCATACGCGCTAATTGATCGATCGATCGATCGGCGCATGTTTACTCCACCCAACTTGAGATTTGAACCCACATTCTCCTGAGTGTGAGGCCAACATGCTAAACACTCATCCACTGAAGACATGAATCCAATTCATTTATTTAAAATAAGACATTATTAAACTAAAAAAATCCATTTTTTTCATGATTTGGTATCATCCATTGCTATCATATACTGTATACACTACATACATTATCAATATCAAATTGCCCAAAATGAAAAAAATGAATCGTATTTTTTACATTTTATGTTGTCAGTTCATGTGATTATTCTGAGAAATTTGCAAATGGTGAGGACACTTGTGGAAATATTGGTCCTGATGCAATTGATAAACAGTATGGATGTCCATAGTAGTCATGGAGACAGTGTGAAGTCTGCTTTGAGCAGTCAAACACAACATTTAAAACACATTAACATTTTTATTTTTGCTATTTTCTTACAGCATTGTTAAAGTAAAACTTACTACTTTACTTTGCATAAATGATTTAAGCTGTGTTTGTCCATGATAAGTACCTCTTTCCAGCCCCCATCTCCACGGTGCTCCAGGGCCTGCTTCTGGGTTGTAAAAGCCAATTAGAAAAGCAAAATTAAATAGATCAATAGCTGACACTGAAAGTGATATTTGCTGCGGAGACCAGCAAAAACGCAGAGAAGGAAATAATTAAGCAAAGGCATTAATACATATCATGGCTTCTGCGCATCGCATCATGGCAGAGTTAGGGACCGGTTGAGATGCCAAGCGCATTCAAGCAACTATTTCTTAGCGAGCTGTGAAGGCAGCCTCGCAGCAGCGCATAAAGAGACCCTGCTGTCTGCTCTGCCAAACACATTTCTCTCCAGGAAAGATTTTGCACGGGGGCTTTTGGGAAACGTGGCGGAAAGTTGGAAGTTGCGGCGATCGCACACATAGCAGCACCTCATTACCTCAGCAGAGGAGGGTGTGTTTTAGGTACCTTTGATTTTTCTGTCTGTTGGCAGTAATAAATTAGGAAAAAAAAAGAAGTACACTTAATAGAATAAAAGGCGCAAACGCTTTAGAAGCAAACTGGAACCTTTTTTTTTTGCACTTCATATGTCAATTAAAATTTCTCACATGTTTTCATTCTTTAAAAGTAATTGTTTGTAAAAAAAAAAAAAGCATATTTAGCAAATTTCGTGTATCTTTTGCCTAAATTAAGCATTTTCAAGCATGCAAATGGCCTAATGAACTAAATCAGTCACGATCATATGTAGTACTCTACATTGGTCACTAGGTGTCAGCAACGTTGCTGTAATGTTCGGTGAGGCACAGAAGCACCAGACGGGCTCGCCGGAACAACAGGCTTTTATTGCAGGTTTGCCTGATCACACAACAGGCACAATAATAATAACATAATAATAATCATAAATAGGGACGCAAAATATATTTTTTCAAGCCGATACCGAAACCAAACTTTTTATATCTTTTAATTATTTTTTTTTAAAATTTAGATTTAACTTTAGTTTGCGCACACCTGGCGGTAAGAACGACTCAAACAAAGCTGGGTTTGACAAACTGTACATGTAGATTTGTCCTAACCAAATAGATTTATAGATAGATATTTATTGTCATTGCACGCAATATGCAGTGAAACTTGGCTCAGTGACGTCACTTCCATTACTAAATATCATGACGTCACTCAAATTAACAGCATTTAGCAAATTAACGCAGAGCCACAAGTACAAACTGTGCCTTGGAGTGGTTTGCTGGCCAAAGGGGGGTTTTGCGATAGTGGAGAACGCAGCGGTGATGGGAGCAGGCTCCGGCCCTTTCTTTGCGCCTTTGGCGGCGCTTGCGTGTTCGTGGGCTTTCGGGGAGCCACCCATGCTGGCTGTTGCAAAGTGGCTTTTTTGTGTCTAACCTTATTGAGTTGTGTGGAACTGACCAGAAAGTATTCATTAAAGTAAAAACTTAGTGTAGGCAGTTAGTTGCAAATGCAGTATTATTAGTAGTAGTATTGTCATTTTATTATATATAATTTAATTATTATGAAACACTCTTGGAGACAGAGCCGACTGGCCCATTAGGCAATACAGACAGATGCTAAGGTCACTGTGGCCTCCAGGGGAAAATTTGGGGAAAAATATCACTTTAAAAAATCTAACCAGTTTAATTACATGTATATTAAAAGTAGATATCACTATGAACTCTTAATGACATGAATTAATGAATTAATTGATTAATTCATGAATTAATGACATTAATTAAAATGATATTACTACAAATTATAACAAATAAGTGTCCCTGTGCTAAATATTTTTGTACATAGTTTTGCATGTAGTTGTATGTAGCTGTTTTGTATAGCTTTTGTATTTTATTGTATTTAGCTCTTGTATTGCAGTGTAAATATGGCTTATATGCAGTTATTGTGTGCAAACTGTCTGATTATGATTTTGATTGTTATGATATATATATATATATATATATATATATATATATATATATATATATATATATATATATATATATATATATATATGTATGTGTGTGTTATTATATTTCAGATATTTGTCATTTGTTAACCATGTAAATTGGGTGACACGTAATCTTAGAAATGACAGATAACAGTAAAAACAATGGCATGCCATTTCTTTTGTAAATCGGCATGAGAGTGGGGTGCCATATAAAATGCCGCCTAAGGTGCCACTTTGGGTAGGGCCGCCATTGCTTTGAGAAATCATGTCGTAGCGCCTGATATTAAGGTTTGTTACTAAACAAAATTCCGCGCCTGATCAAGTTTTAATACTGATGTTATTGGCCAGTGTTTCTACATTTTCTTACTCTGGGGGCCCTTCTGTTTCCACATGGCTCAGGTTTGTTTGCTTCCACTTGTGGAGCAGGTGGCATACGGCATTGCATTTTTATTTATTTAGCAGTCCCTTTTCCTTAGAGAGAAAAAAAAAGCACACTCACACAGACCCTGACATTCTAACACATTTTTTTGAAGAAAGCTGGAGTTGCCACATCATCTGTGGCCATATTTACCATAGTTTTTAGCTTTGTGAATGCAGAGGGAGGAAACTTTTGAGCAAAGTAAATATTTTCTGCTAATTTAAGTACATAACTGAAGCTGATTAGAAAAGCTTGCAGAAATATGTTGGTCACTGTATTGTTTTTCCTTGCAGCCTCTCGAGAGAACTGGTTGACTTTGCACAGATGGCCACACAATCAAAGTATGAGTCAGCAGGATTTTCTGAAAGCCTAATCTATAATAGTGCTCTTATTCATAATCATGCGGTATTTCATGTATACAGTAGGACTTTTTGTTGAGTCCTGGCACAAACTTTGCAAATATTCCGGAAGTTCTCCTCCCACATTTAGTATGACTGGACAACAGTGACTTATGATGATGTCAACTAAGCTGCAACATGAAAAATCCACTAACATGTATTGGATGACCCCTGCACACACACACACACACACACACACACATGCGCACAGGTAATTAAGAACCCGCTTGCTGAATGATTACAACGGCGATGCTCCCAGCTGCTGATAATTGAGTGGATGGGTAAATACCATCTGTGTGTCAGGTGGAAAAATGTCACCTTTACATAAGTGTGTGGTGCAGGGAAGTGACCAGCATGCTGCTAACAGGCAGTCGACTAATGTCCAAGTGCTGCTCATTGACCTGTGAAAGCATGACTGTATCATCATAACTGCCATCTGGTATGGCTCTTTTAAGTTCTGTACACTGAGAGGAAGGAGATGTAACCTTTGCAAAGTGCAGTTGCGCACAGAACTATTCACCCTTGATTGTAAATTGTATTTATTTCCAAAGATGTTAAACCAACTAAACAAAGTACAATGTAAAGTGACTGAATCTACCTCGTCAATGCCACCCTGATGTCATCAAAACACAACAATCTACGGCACATACACGTGTAAAATTCTATTTATGAATTAATGTATTAATCTAATTGATTAATCGACATGATTAATCAACACAGATATGTTCTCAAATTCCTATGGAAGACACGCAGTACTCTCCTATCCCAATGATCCCAATGAGAAGATCTACGGAGCTCTTGGGACTTGTTGGGAATCAAAACGTCATCTGAACTATGCCACATGCTGAGTTGGGAGGTAGAGTGAGAACTCCAAAGTCAAACACAATCTGTTGCTTGACGCTGATTGATTTGAAGTTTTAAGTAACATTGTGCGACGGCCGAGAAGTGCAAAACACTTTAACAGACAGCGGCACAAATTACAATTACCCAAACAGGAAGGGGAATGTACCAAATCAGGAAGTGCTAAAGTTTTGACCAATCCGGTGCAGCTTACAAATGACGCTGGGAACACCGAGAGTAGGCAGGATTGCAAGGTTTACAGTGTGTCTTTTGTGTAAATACCCAGTGTCACATAATAGCCACCTGCATCTTATAGACAAGTGTGGACTATATCTGTACAATTTTTTTTTCTTTTTAAATTTGGTGCGTGCGTCTTATATTCAGGTGCACTCAGTAGTCTGGAATTTATGGTACAGAGCCTGGTCTGTTGCAAGAAAATAAAATGGAAAAGCAACATCAAATGGGGGGAAAAACAGCGTCAGCGATGACAAGTTTTTCAACTTTCTGGGATCGCGTCGCAAGCCAGCTTGTGCACGACGACGTGTACGAGCACACAATTTAACATGCACAAATTTCGCTTGTCGCTTGGCTGGATGGTGACTCGGGATAATCGCCCTGTCGCGCAGGTTCCACTGAAAATGAATGGTCTAGAGGCGACGTCGCCGCCCGTGTGTGGCCGTGTGTTTTGCACTTCTACAGTTGCCATCGGGTGTGATCTTCTGCCCTCGTGCATTGGTGGGGACAACGTGCAAAGAAGACCCTGGTGTGTGCATGTGAAGCTCACGAGAGAAGCTTACCTGAGGCCATTTCTAAAAGAGTTCACAAAGAAAGTCTTGTGCCGTGTAGAGCAACTGTATCATCAAAAGTCCTTGGGTCTGGCCTCACAAGATGTCCTGAAGTGGTGAAGTCAGATGTTTGCTGGCATAGGTGCCAGAAGTTCTACAGTCATGAAGTGTTGGATAAACCTTCCAAACCCTTGAGGCGGTTTTGTGGAGAAATCCAGTCACCCCCCCACTTGTCTCATAATCACTCTACAGTATGTTTGTGCAGTCAGGATGTCTCGCTTCCCCTGAGGGTTCTGTGTGTTTTGATTTGAAACATTTTGAAGTTTTTCGGGTGTGCCACACCGGTGCAAGTGCACAAATATGTGTGTTTTTAAAGGTTTTGCGCACATTAAAATTGTATGATTGATCTTATCTGTTGCAATGGATGGTTGCGATAGACTGTCAGAGGAAGTGTAAGTTTTATTTTAAAGAAGTTGCAAGGACTGCTTACTGATGATTGATTCCGACTTGAGGGTGGGGTGCTGTGGCATTGCAATAGAACACAACGTAATTATAGTTCAATCATGCAAATGAGCTTGGTTTTGGTAGTTAGAAGGCTGTTGGAGTGTGTAATTGAAAACGCCTGAGATTGTCCCGCATCAAAAATGTCGAGGAAGGCGGCGCCACGCTGCTAATCAGAATGGTCGCCACGTGTGCCGGGTGCCCTCGATCACAGCCTCAGTCTCTCCAGAATTGAATCGATTCATCTTAATTAACTCTGTGCCGTCTATCCAGGTTTTGATAGTTTAACCCTTGCAGCACAACAAATAATAATAATGCTGTATTACCTCAAATACTGGCCTACACGCTAATGCACGCCGTGCCTGAATTAGTTGTAGAGTGGGTCAGGAAAAAGAATAGCAGATGGTACCACGAGGTACTTGTAATTACCTTCCCTATAAGCATGCTTGCACAGTTCAGTTTGGCTCACATGGGCATGACTTCAGTGTGCTCCACTCTAATTTGATTAGCATAGTAGACAGACCTGAATCGTCCTATCACAGTACAGTCATCCCTCGCTACATCGCTGTTTGAGCATCGCTCCCTCACTCTTTCAAAAATGAATGAATGAATGAATGAATGATCGCGGTTTCATGGTTGACTATGGTTTATTATTAGTCAAAAAATACTGAAAGACAAGTGAAATGTAATATTCTGGTGACTAGGCATCAGTAATGAGACAAAACGTTGATGAGACATGACATGATATTGTCCTCACACAGTATGTACTCAGCCATGGCATGTCCGACATGATAGAGCGAAAAAAAGTTGTCCTCCCATTTTGTGTGGAAGTGGTATGATTTTGACTTATTATTTGTCCTTCTTCTCCACTCCATATGAAACCCTTTCTTAAGTTTAGAATAAATAAATTGGATGCTACCTAGTTAGCTTTCTAGCATGCTAGGCTTGCTAGCAATGTGGTGTAAACAAAGAATAATAGGAGTATAAAGTAGGGATATCCCGATCCACATTTTTTGGCTTCCGTTTCGATCCGATTTTATTTATTTTTTTTTATAACCTTGCCGATCTGCCAACCTGAAGGTTGCGGGCTCGATCCTCCGTCCTCCGTTGATCATGTCGAAGTATCCTTGGGCAAGATACTAAAACCTCAGTTGCTCCTGTTGCTGTGTCATCAGTAGGTAAATGTGCTAACAGTGTCAAAGAGCTTTGAGTGCCTTGGAGGTGGAAAAGTGCTATACAAGTGAAAGACCCTTTAGCATTTAGAATATATGACATTTTTTGACAAACTTTCTTCAGCGCAGCGGTCCCTAGTGTAAACAACCAGCGGTTAGAGCAGCACTTCACGTGTGAGCAGTGGCGGAGCCAGACATTTTTCATTGAGGTGGCCAAGGTGAGACCATTACTCCCATAGGGGTGGCAATAAGTTGATACCTGAGATGTCTAGATGGCCAGTGGGGTGGCCACCAGTGGCCACTGGTAGCTCCGCCACTGCGTGCGAGCTCCCAGCACAATGACACAGAAGTCCGGGCACAGTGAGGGGGAACTACCGCTGTAGCTACGGAGCCGAATAGCGTCCAACGTAAAACTAACTTCACCACAGTACACTGCGGATATGTCTGCATGGTGGTGTTGAGTTTTCTTCTTTTTGTGGGAATCGAGTTTTGAGGCACATTACCGGCACCTACATTGTTGGAGTAGGAGTTACGAACGTGATACGGCAACCGGGTTGGCCGGATCTCATGGCGGAAGGCGATATTATCCGCCTTCAAAATACAGCGGATTGGCAGCCGATCGCGATCCTGAAGATCGGATCCAAACAGTGTAAAGGTGACTGTAGGGGTGTTATTTCATGTCTAGAGTACTCCAATTATGTTAAAAGCTTCGAGTAAAAGGCTTCTTGAGATGTCATCTGTACTTCTGTGAAGAAGGTGTCGGACGTTTCGCTCCTCATTCGAAGAGCTTCGTCAGCGAACTAAAAGCTCTTCGGATGAGGAGCGAAACGTCCGACACCTTCTTCACAGAAGTACAGATGACATCTCAAGAAGCCTTTTCCTCGATGGACAACTCCTGTACGACTGAGAGCCTACACAGACGTATTTTAAAAGCTGTATTTAGAAGGTCATTAACAAGTTTTCTATGCTCTAACTATGAAAATAGTCTATTTATCAATAAGGAATCTTGGCCGGTTCTGGAATCAATGAACTGTGATAAACAAGGGCTTACTGTATTGTGTTTTTGTGTATTACTGATGGTTTGCATAATTGTGATGTGATAGTGGTGGTATTAAGATGTAGATTAAGTCTGTTAGGTGTCCACTGAAATCCCAGGTACCAACTGCACCGGTCGCCATTGATCGATTGTTTCTCCAATTAATCAGTCAAGGGAATTTGTCTCACAACTTTGGTGAGACAAACAAGAATAGACATCTTTGATCATAGTAATGTTTTTGAATTTCTTCTTCTACAACCCACGTGTGCGTTGTGTATTTTACCTTCTCCACTACCCGAGCATTAGCTTGAAGACTTATGGCTTTAAACGTGCTCTCCCCTTGCTTTTTACAAGCACTTTTGTTAATATCAAGCCCGTTTGTGTGGTTTTACTGCAAGATTGTGTAAGATTTGCATTGTCATTAGTATTCTGGCAAGAAACTTGTACAAAAAAAGTCGTCTTAAAAAGTTACTTAGAATTAATCAGCATAAAATCTAAACGCAAACAAGGGAATCAAATCTAAACACAAAGGTAATGTTGCCTCAGAGTAGTAGTCAAATAGGATTCATCCTTACCTGCATATATTAACCCCGAGAGGAATCAGATAATTTGCTCACTAATGAGCAATTAAATGACATCAAGTTCCCAGTTTAATCCCAGTGCCCAGCTCCATTTGAACATGCAATTTCACATTTTTAATTGCTTGCAGCAATCAGGTAGCCTCTGCTAATTGTTTTATTGTGACACATTGATCTTTGATAATGAGGAATGTCTTTTCAAGTTGTTTTGCCACTGGCCCAAGGAGCTGAAATTGGTTTCGACAGTTGGGTTCCTGCTCGACACCTGTCACCTTTCCACAAATGACGTCTCCCCAAGTGTGCTCGAGCTTTTCTTCCTGTCACACACACACACACACAAACACACACGCACACGCACACACCAGTGACCTGGAGAGAAGCAGCTATGTCTTCTTTGAATTTGTCAAAACGGTTCTTGAAAAAGCGGGGTTATCTTATATTTGGCTCAATACGGTAATTAGTGTTTGGATCATTACGCAAGAACACTCCAATCCGAGTCAATACCAAACTACTTCATCATTGTCCACTTGCCTTGACCCACATGGCGCTGCACACCGACAAGATGTTTTGAAACATGTCAAATTTGATCTTGTTCTTGCAGCCTCACACACTGCGAAAAAACAAACTGAGATTTGAGAGCACCCACACGGAAAACCCTCGCGTGTCAATGCAGGTGATATGAATGAAAGCGAAAGCAATGTGTGTTGACAACCGAGCTCATTCAGGCGGACAGCTTACGACATATATCTGCTTACAAATGCATTGAAAAGCAGACGGTACATCTTGAAGTACAGTACTCTGGAGTTTTACATTTTCTCTCTTTCTCAAGGACATGTTGGCATGTTTGTTGCATGCAAAATGCGAAGGGCCAGAAGTGATTCTCATTAGTTTTGGATTGATATCTTCTTGTTTTTAAGATTTTTTGATTTGAGTTTTTTTTTTTTTTTTCAAAATGATACAGCAGAATCGGTAAATTAATTTTAACAATATTTTTGTACGCGAAATTATGATTACTTATGTCTGTATTTTGTCTTTTAGTCTTCTTGTTTTCAAGCTTGGGATAGACTAAATTACCTTGATCGACTAAAGGAAATTAACAACCAATTGATCGATTATAGTTTTTGTTGTTGTTTTTTTAAAAATATATATTCATTTATTTTATGTTCATTCAGTTTTATAGACCGTAATTTCCGGGTTAAAAGCCGTTGCTTTTATTTCCACGATGCAGCTTCAGGAAGTAGAGACTTGGACGAGTGAAGTGGAAGCTAATATCACATTTTGGAGTCTTATGTCGCGATCTCTGACACATCTTAAGTAGGTTTGATCGAGTGTAGAATTACTACAGATTCTGTTTAGACTGCTGGGACTGCCAGTCGTCCCCTATCACCAACCTGTTTCGATAGGCTGGACTACTGCGTGATGGAGAGGATAGCTCAAGCTAAATGGTTAATTTGCCTCGAGACACAAAAGCGACTTCAGAAGCAAGAACAAAAGAGAGAAAGACTGACTGACAGTGTGTGTGACGAAGTAATTATGAGGTTCAGTTGTGGTGCTGAAGAAGGCGACTTCACTGGTTTTATTTCTCAGGAGGAGGAGGGGGACGGCAATGAATTTTCTGGTGGGCTACCATTTAACTAGCCATGTTCTTTGCACTCTTCGGCGCCGTTTGGAGAAAAGCATTTATTTAATCAAAAGTTAACAAACTCTTTCCTTTTTTCTCTATAAATTTAGTGGGTGCACCTTACATACCGGTGCGTTTTATATTTTTGGTACATTCCGGTTTTTGTGGTTGTGCTGTACATGACTGCAGTGAAATGATGCTGTGTGAATGGAACATCCACAGCATGGGTTGTCAAAACAAGCACTGTACGTCGGTGAAAGCCTAACATCTCTGTTAATCCAAACATAAAGTGCACATTAACAAGACCTGTGCCGTGTTCACGTCTGATCTCCACAAACGTGATGAAACAAGCGACCGTTCTCACAGCGGCGTGCGCAAGGTTGACTGGAACTGCAAATGAAAGATGCCATGCGCGTGCCTTTGATACCTTGAAGCTTGGCTAAATGAAAGACAAATGTGTCTAATTAGCCAGGCAGCAGGTGCAGTGTGATGGTTGTCTTTGGAGGCGAGTGGGAGGGGAGCGTCTTCTCTGGCGGGCTGTAAATATTGACGCTTGTAGATTGGGAGCTCAGCGGGGAAGGCAGCTGACCGTGACAGTAACTGAGACAGACGCTGTACGCTTCCTCTCAGCTTGCCATCCAACGATGTGTTTGAACGCACCCGGTGATCCGCGGTGTTGGTGTGTGCCCTCGTCTTTGTGTTTGGATGTTTACATGCTGATTGTACAGTTAATCCTGTGATGCGTCTCTTTTTTTAAAAAACAATGTGACTATAGGGCATTTAATCAGTTTTTTTTCCCTGTGTGCTCGTTTGTTTTCAATGTGACTTGAACTGCAGTGTCACAAAGTCTCTGTGATGTCGCGCTGAGGGAGTCGACTTCCTGTTTCTCCACAGGAAAGACAACGAGGAAAAAAAAGAAATGCGGGAGGGAGAGGAGACAGCTGCAGGAGGAAAGTTTATTAAAAAAGACTTCACTTTATAAGGAGGGAAGCTGTTTGATCAACACTGCATGAACTCCATGAATGACCTTTATTTTAATGCAAAGACGTTTTATTTTTAAGACTGATTGCAGAAAGAAATATACTGACGAAAATTAATGGAAATGGCTATAATTAAGTGTCAGCTCTACAACTGGTGAGGTGGAACGTTTCAGATATTCTTTTGAAAGTGGCAATGAAACTCAAATCATGCCCATTTGTAAACGCCTTGGGGGAAAGTGTGGCAGGGGCCAACTTCTCCTAATCAATCTCCAAAACAAACCTCTAAAATGAAGTCCAAACTGAAATAAGCTGATTTAATATTTAGATGACAAATTGCATATTTGCCTTTTCAATGCAATGCATTCCGTAAGCAATGGAAATCCGTTTTTTCTATCTAATGAAGCTCCAGTTGTTGATGTCTTCGTTATTTCTTTGTCTGCAAATGTAACTCATCCCAGCATTAGTCCAACATGGAGGGCAATTTGGGGACGGGAGGAGGGCGGGTAGATGATGTCATCACCCGATTTGCATAATTGGCCATGGCCCAAGCGCATGCCATTTGTATGGATTTCAGCTATTTTGCTGTCTAAAGAAGTACAATATGATATCAGTTATAGGTGGTTGAGCGCCATTCTCTCATCCCATTCAAATCCTCTTTTATAAACCTCTGCCAATGATAAATACTTGGGTTCTTCACCATCCCCTCAGACTAGAGCTGTCCTATCCAGTCGTGAGCATGAACTGATGAAGCCTGCTTGGATGTGAGGTAAAGCGTCTTCAAAGATAACCTGAACCAGGCCTGTTGTGATGGATTCAGTGCCCTGAGAGTAAACTGCATATAAAATGTCCCTTGTTTAAACGGTTTTAAGGTTTATAGAGTTCTCTAAATTACATTTAAAATTACATTAGTCGTCCCTCGCCACTTTTGTTTTTTTTTTTTTTTTTTCAATTTCGCTGTTGCTCTCTACCAATGTTCAAAAGTACAGTATATCAATAAATAAATCATGCTGTTTTGTGGTTGCAAACGGCCTATTATTAGTTAAAAATGTGCACATTTAAGTAAACGTTATGTATTTTTGCCTAAAATAAGCAATTCAAGCATAAAAATGGCTAAATTAACTAAAATTCAGATATAAGGTGACTCAAACGACGCATTCAAAGATGTTGATGTAGTGTTCTACACTGGCCACTAGGTGTCCGTAATGTTACTGTTATGTTCGGTGAGACAAAGTGCCATACTTGATCGCCGGAACAACAGGCTGTTATTTCAGGTGTGAATTATTTCACAACAGTCACAATAATCCTGAATAAAAACACACACTTATGTCCACTATATTGGGTAATACGAGTGTAAAGGTGACTGTTGGTGTCTTATTTTATGTTTAGAGGGGTCTAAAAATGTTAAAAACCGTATTTAGAAAGTCGTAAACAGGTTTTCTATGCTCTGTCTATGAAAATATTCCAGTTCTAAATAATAAATCCTACTTTGTTGAAATTCACTTATCGCGGCCGGATCTGGAACCAATGAACCGTGATAAGCAAGGGATTACTGTATATTATATTTTCCATTATACTGTATAATTATTATATATCTACCGTATCCTACATTGTAACTTTAAGTCAGTTGTGTCAATAGAAGCATTGGCCGATCACCAACATAGTTTTATTTTGGAGTATGTGAATGCGTTTGTGTTTCTACTTGCTTGTAATAAGTTAGTCTCAGAACTCTGCCCGATTGTTCCTCATTTGATGCAAATGCAGTTTTGTCAATTTGAAATTTGCTGATTTGAATTCAAATGCAGTTTTCTGCTGGGGCATATTCTATATGGGGCCTTCCTCTCCCGGGCTTTTATCTGCCCACTGTTTTTGTTTTATCGCCGAACCACTGAGCAATGTGTGCAGCGGTGTGTGCCGCGAACACCGCGTGCCAACCCCCCCAACATACCCCGCTGCTCTCTGCAGGGGGGCTGAGCTCAGATCTGGAACACACACTCACAAATCCTATAAAGCTGGACCGTCTTATGTTCTGAGGTATTTGCTGCCATCCATGTGTACAACTCAGGATCCACGTTTCATGCACACACACACACACACACACACACACACACACTAACCTGTGCGCGGTCACACGAAAATACACACAGGGCTCTTCCCTCATATGGGCGACACTGATACTTGAAGGCATCTCATCTCAGCCTGTACAAGGACCGAGAAACATCCTATGTGGCAGAGAAATGAGTTCACGCTGATGCTGAGTTCAGTATGAGAGCCCTGGAGAGATTACTCAGCTATGAACAGTGTCTTTCCGAAGATTCTGGGCCAGAGTTCTGGAGCTGTTGACAATCTGTCATCTGCCGAGATGGACGGCTGGTTGGGAAGCGGAATGCACGATTATAATCAGCAGAAGTTAACTTTTAAAACAACACTTGTTCTTCTGTGTACTTTTCTCCTGGTAATCCCACAAATTATTTATACGTCCAAAGATTTTTTTTTATTTTTCTGCAGTGCCTACCGGTTAGATGCTTCACAGTAATTCCACAGACCGCTTAGTTTCTGTTGTTATTACATCTAAATATGTATAATACAAGTCACCATAATGAGTATTAGTGGGAGCCGACCTTGGATGCTCACGCAGTGAACGGTGAAACGTTGGATTGCGATGTTGTTTCTTCTGCATTCTTTTAGGTGCTGCATTATTTTTGTTGAAAGTAAGAGAACATACTTTCTCCCTCTTCCAAGAAGCTCTACGACGATGCTTTTGGTCATTTTAGCAAGCGCACGACACAGGGTTCAAGTGGAGGATAGAGGTGCAACAATTAATTAATCAATTAATCATTGATTAATCGATCCAACTATTTTGATTAAAGTTTTTTTCATTTAAAAAAAAATTAAATACCCTCTGATTTCAGCCTCTCAAATATAATTTTTTGTATTTTTTTTATTTTCTTAGTTATTAATGAAAGCAAACCTATTTTCTTTGTGTTTTAGGCAAAACAAGATGCTCTCAAAACAAGATGCTCTCAAAACAAGATGCTCTCAAAACAAGATGTACACATCAGCTTTGACTTTTGAAAGCATTTTTGCCTCTTTTCTGATATGCTGGGGGCTGTTTGTGTTTGGTTTGATATTGATTTGGTCAGTCTATGGCCTAACCGATTACTCGATCAATCAAAGTAACAAGCTTTCGATGAATCAACTAAGAAAATAATCACTAGTTACAGCCCTAAAGGAGTCATTTTTCAAAATGTATTGATTTTATTTGATAAATTCATGTATTTGGGCCGCACGGTGGCCGAGTGGTTATCACGTTGGCCACACAGTCAGGAGATCGGGAAGACCAGGATTCGAATCTCAGCTTGGGCATCTCTGTATGGAGTTTGTATGTTCTCCCTGTGCCTGCGTGGGTTTTCTTTGGGTATTCCATCCATTCATAGAAAATGGATGGATGGAATTTATTTATTTATTGTCACTCATTTATTGTCACTGGTATTCACGGATATGTCGCACACACACACACACACACACACACACACACACACACACACACACACACACACACACACACACAAAAGCAATCTCAGAAAGGTGACCAACAATATGCAGCCGTTATGGTTATACAGGCTATACATTCAATGATGAAAAAACACCAGTCACTAAACTTTGCCAAATCACTATCATTACCTGACAACAAACATAATCACAGTGTGTGCGTGTGCTCCGCGGGGCGTACTTTATGTGCTCACAGCAGGAAGAGGACGTTCTCAAAGGAAGAAGAGGCGGGATGTAATGCTTGCAGCACATTCGAATGTTGGCACTCTCAGAACAACCGGGGAACCTGTTGTTAATTATATTTTGATTATTTCCAATGGGAAAAGACAAATTGGAGGTCGACCAGTATCGAGTGAAATGTTTTCGACCTCAGAGGGTCTGCTCTGTGTGGAACATGTTCCGAATTTGGGCCAGCATTTTTTGTCTAATGGTTGAAACTGTGATGTAACGTCAACATAAGCACTCTTCGTAAGTTGTTCTTTTATATTTATTTATATTAGGCTATTGTAGTAGAGAAAGCAACTGAAACCTCACATGAGCAAGCACTTGGCGACGGAGGCAAGGAAAAACCTTGAACGGAACCAAGGCTCTGTGGGGCGGCCGCCTGTCTCGACCAGTTGGATCGAGATAGAAAAGTAGAGTAGAGTGACAGATGGCAGATCTTTATCTTAGTCCAAGGAACGTAAAGGAGCCAGGGGTCATTTCTAACTATATGCTTCAGCAAAAAGGTGGGTTTTGAGTTTACTTTTAAATAGAGAGAGGCTGTCTGATTGAGTCAGGGAGATGGTTCCATAACAGAGGAGCCTGATAACTATAGTCTGTACCTGTCATTCTACTGCTAAAACGTCGCAAGTAGGTGTAAATTCTGGGAGTGGTTGATAAGACACTTGAAGCTCTTCAAAATATAATGACATAATGATAGTGTATAGTAATTTATATGTATAGTAATTTATATGTAAAAAGGAGACTTTTGAACCCAATTCTAAATTTTGCAGGTTCACTTTACTTTCATTGGGACGTTATTAAAACTCGCAACCAATTGTAACATTTTTGTCCTTTTGTCAGCTAGTATTTTTCAACCAAATGTTGCCTCAATGAATTTTTAACACCGCCATTAGAAAAACATCAACAAACAGACTCAGCTGTATGCACCACACGCAGCTATTACCGTGCTGTATACATTTTTCTACAAAGGGATGCGAGAACAACACGGTTCCGCTAACAGGTTGACTCCTGCATTTCATTTGCTCAAATAGCTGAAAGCGAGTCGTGCTCTGGGACTCCTTCTTCTTCTCCAGTGTGAAATAGGCGCTTCAAGCTGTTAACATTTCATGACCGTTGTCTCGGTGTGTGACAAAGACCAACTGTGCCTTTATCTTTGATGACTCTTGCAGCTCGAGTGAGGATATAAAAACAACAGGAGCCCAGTCGTGGTCAGGGGAGCGATGCCTGGCGTGGTGCTCGTGCGCTCAGCTGGGTTGTTAAATTACAAGTCGCCACTGAACCTTTGTGTGGTGTAGCAAAGCGGCTTCTTATGCTGTCTTTCCACCTGTGCTTATTTGCTATGAGAATGTTTGAAAATGAGCACAATAAACGTTTCCACTTACTGTACTTAAACACGACCTCTCGTGTGTTGGTGTTTAAGAGAGGTCATTTTCTTTGCAGGGAGACTCTTGCAGTGTTGCCGGTTTGGATGTAGACGATAATAGGCTGCTTGGATATCGATCTGTTTCTCATCAACAGAGTGCTTTTCTCTTAAGAGCCTGCTCCGCTTGTCGGACACCCAAACATGTGATCTGAATATCAATGCAGGTCGGAACAAAAGTGCTCGTGCACCTGCTAATAGAAGAAAATCAAGAGTGGAAGAATAAGCATGCTCATTAGCAGTGACGCGGTGTTGAGGGAGGACGCAGGGGCAAGAGCTGCTCTGTGAAAATTAAGATGAAGATATTTTGAAACAAAATGTAGTGAACAGATTTTATTATTATTTTGCGACACTGGAAAAGTGAAAACATTGCAAACAGCTCAGTACGATGCCGTATAGCTGGACAAGAATAGCTCGGAGTGTTCCAAACGCTGTCTTTTTTTTTTCTCTCTCTCATTCGATTGTGCTGGTGTGAGTGCTCAAGAAGTTAAGCAGATCGCTCACTGGAGAGAATTTAACTTAATTGTGTTGCAACATTAAAATATTTGTGACAATTACTGTTAAAGTGTGACATGCAAAATATGTCATACTGCTATAACAAGCCAGGGAAGTTAACACTCTCAATTGTCTTACTTGTAAGGGACATCTGTTTTTCATTTGTATTGAATTGATCATTTTTGTCTTCAATCTGGCGTTAGGTAAGGTATATACCGTAGTAGGGGCAAGTGTTAATGTCCACGGGTTAAGGGGTGAAATACGTGCAACCACACGTATGCCTCTGCTCATTAGACGTCTTAGTCAATCACAGGCCAAGACATGTTTTCTACTTACTTCACAAATAAATGAGCATTTTAATTCAATTTGTGTTTTTGTAATCTTAACACACAAAACAGTTCACCCCTGGTTGGCTCCAGGAGATAAAATAGTTCTAATACTGAGAACAGGCAAAGGGCAAATAAGATGGCATCTGGATGATTAACAGCGGGCACGCTAACCGGTTACAGAGTTCAAATTGGATGTGGAAATAAATGGTCAGCAGAAACCAAAACAAACCACCAGCATCATCACTCAAGCAAACAAACTCACAAAAGTTTATGTGTTTTAGATTAAACCGTATATTCAAAAATCCATCCAGTCTCGGCGTTAAAAATGAAATTAGTCTCTTGTGGTAAACAGCTCAACTTTTTGTGGCCTTTGCATTTACAAGAGAACAAACATCTCTCTCTCTCCACATGTAAATGTAAAAATGCCTGTGACAACGTTTCTAAAAGGGTTGAAATACATTCATGCGACATATCAGACGCTGACAGCTTCACTGCACTTCCACGCTGCTCTTATTTAGCGCTTTAATATCCCACGGCGGTGATGATTTCGTTTATACAGAAGCAACATTGCGGACTCTTTGGAAGTCTGACAGTTGGCATTTTGTCAGCTGCCATGTTGGCCTTTGGGAACTGGACATGACCGTATGTGGTGAGAGACGCTGCCCCCAACCTTATGCAGCATCAGCATCAATCACATGCTAAGCCGTGGCCTAAAGCATACCAGGTTTTATTGTCTATTTCACACCAAATAGGGCCTTGATTCATTGAATAGAAAGTCGGGATGAATTGGAAAAACACTTGTAACTAGGGATTGAGAACATAAACTCTTAGTGGACACAGTTAAAGTGTTTGAGTTAACGAGAGGTCGTTTTAGGAGGGGACAAGCGACAGTTGCGATGGAAGCCAATGTGCTTGCTTGTGAACCCGAAGGCTGCAGGTTCGATTCCCCAGTAGGCCCGTAGTTGAACAAGATGCTTGCTTACACCTCACAGTGGAGCTTATTCAATCCAATAGATAGATTCTAGAGAACTATCTTGATCAATAAGCAAAGGGCAGACCACCAGACTCTCGCCCATGGGCCCCTTTCCTGGGCCTGGCTCCAGGGTGTCCCACGGTTGGGTGTAGTGCGGTCTCTCCTTGAGTTGACTTTGTAGTCGTATCATCAAACCTGCATCCGCAATATCTTGCACACATGAGTGAAGAGAGGGGCTGAGCTGTCAAATGATCACCAGTTGATAATTGGAGACTCTAAATTGTCCATAGGTATGAATGTGAGTGTGAATGATTGTTTGTCTATATGTGTCCTGCGATTGGCTGGCGACCAGTCCAGGGTGTACCCCGCCTCACACCCGAAGTCAGCTGGGATAGGCTCCAGCATACCACCGCGACCCTAATTAGGATAAGCGGCATAGAAAATGGATGGATGGATGGATGATGTGGTCCTGATGGCCTCCTCAACCTGGGTGAAACTTCTGGGATGAAACACAGCACCTTCAAATCTTCAGGTTGAGAGTGAGGTCTGGCCCCAGGGGGAGGAGTTCAAGTATCTCGGGATCTCTTGATGAGTGATGGAAGGTAATGTGGTCGCTGTACCAGACCGTTATGGTGAAGAAAGACCTAAGCCAGAAGTCAAAGCTCTCGATTTACCGGTGGATCTATGTTCCTACCCTCGCCTATGGTCATGACCTGTGGGGTAGTAACCGAAAACACAAGATCTTAAATACCAGCGGCCGAAATGAGTGTCCTCCATAGCATGACTGGTTTCATACCAAGAGATAGGGTGAGAAGCTCGACCATCTGGGAGGAGCTCAAAGTAGAGTCGTTGTTCCTTCTCACCAAGAGGAGCCAGTTGAGGTGGCTCGGGTATCTAGTCTGGATACCTCCTGGTGAGGTGTTCCGGGCATGCCCAGCAGGGAGAAAGCCCCGGGGTCGACCAAGAACACTCTGGAGTGATTGTGTCTCGCAGCTGACTTGCGTGTCCCCTCAGCGGACGTGAAAGTGGCGGAGGGACATCGGGAAATCCGGGCGTCCCTATTGAGACTGCATCCCCTGCAGCCCGGACCCGTATAAGAGGAGGACATTGGGTGGATGGATGGATGTTGTCCAATGTACAGGCACAGAAGCCCACATGCAGGCACGCATAAACAGATATAGGCTCGTCCTACCTCAGGCAAACATCTTCTCAGATATACTCACTTAAAACTGTATTTGCTTCTGATGGGGAGAAAAACACCAGGAAATTGAGGACCAATGTGCAAACACAAGAGCCAACATACAAACAAGCATACATAGACAGACGTATTGTAAGGAACCGTCCCCAGTGGACACAATACTTGCATCTACCAAGCAACCAATCAAAAGAGGATCAACCTAACATAGCGTGCCCAGCTAATAATACATTGGTAGGGGAAGAGTGCAAGAGTGCACGATGCAGGATTTAGCATCTAATAATGCAGGTTTGAGAGACTGAACATTTCCTATTCCAACATTTTGCTGTCACATATTAAATTATAGAGCAGAGCCCCGCTTTTCGTTCCGGGACCACCACTGTTGCAATTATTCGATTAGACCCAGCCCTGCCTCTCTTCAATATGCCTCACACACGTATTAAATGCATTTAAAGTATAAAATGTGTAGGTGCTCACCACTAATTAATGATAATGTAAGATGACCGATGAACAGGTGGCATCGGAGTCGCAGTGTAGAAGTTTTCAGGTACGTTCAAGGACTGCTAAATAAAGCGCAAACTCTCAACGCTTGATGAAAAAACATGATCAGTGAGTGAAGCATAAAGATAAATGTAAAAACTGTGGGCTTTTTTACCAGTGGTACTTGTATACCGTACATGTTACCTGTCGCATCATGTATTTGTGTATTTTCACCGCCTTTGGTGGAATGAGATCTGTTTTTTTTGTCAAACAGCCAATTTCCACAGTAAAAAATGAATACATTTCACCAAAAATCGGAACATTTGCGGGACAGTGAAGGCCGCATCGCAATTGTGCGAGTATTCACTTTTTATGATTAACTGGAAAATAATTATATATATATATATATATTTTTTTTTTTTTACCCACATTTCTTTTTTTTAGGGATCAACATCTGAGCTCCCTGCCATTTTTTTTCCTTCTGTCTATATCCTTATTTCATTGATAGGCCACTTCTTCCTTCAAGAAAACGAACATCTTCTGCTTCACTGTGCCTTCCAACAGCTCATTATTTGCAACTCGAGTCTCAACTGAACTGCCTGTTACCTCGCTGTCCTTATTCTCTCTGTTATTTTGAAGAACTGGCATCGTGGCCCTTTAGACGGTGTGAACTTGGGACAAGGAGGTAAAATATCATAGCGGCGCTACCCAGGAGAAGATTGAATTAAAGAATACCACTACCTGGCTTGAATGCATTTATATTCCTGTTCTGTAAAAAAGGACGGGTTACTCCGGTCCACATTGTCCTTGACAAGCTTTTCGAACTGCGCCGTGGTGTGAAAACAATACAAAAAGAGCTGCGAAAACCCAAATTGGTCACGATGTACCTGTCTGACTTAACTTCTCATACAATTTTTGTCATAAAATCTGGCATCCAAGCATTGCAACAGAATGATCGACAGCTTTCTCTTTCCATTCTCTGCGTATTCCCCAGCTGGCAAGCTCACTCAAAGATAAAATTCCGTGTGGCACTTTTGAGGGGAGTATGATCTAGATAAAAAATGGAAAAAAAAAAAAAAAGCATTCCGTGAGCATCGCCTGTTGCAAGAGGAGACCTCAGAGTTCATCTCATTTCAGAGTTTTCTGTGCGGCAGCGAAATGACTCTTTGTTTTTCTTCTTTTGTCTTCCCTTTGCTGTTTAGCACCTCAGTGCACTTGCTGGTGCTTATTGCTCGTCCAGTTCCGTTGATCAACAGGCTCCATCATGTCTGTGCTTAAAGCACCTCGCTTCACATGCAATGCAAATAACACGCATGCGTTTTACGTCTGTGGTTTGACATTTTGGGCAAGTTTACATATTTACTTGTGTTACAGTAGTAGTATTTTTTGTTTATGTACAGTCGTCCCTCGTTTATCGCGGTTAATTGGTTCCAGCCCCCACTGTGAGGTAGGATTGGCTATTAAGAAATTGAATATTGTTGTAGTTAGAGCATAGACAACCTGTTTATTACCTTCTAAACATGTTTTTTAAACATTATTAGAGCTCTTTAGCTATTTAATAACACCCCTATAGTCACCTTTATTCTCGTATTACCTAATATAGTAGACATGGTAAGCAATAATAACACATAATAGCACACCGTTAGCATTGAGAAGGTTCCTTGTTGTTGTAGTATCTCAAACATAATGTGGGCCGACTGCCTGGCATTTAAAAAAAAAAAAAGGTCGAAATCAGCATTTCATCCATCCTTACTATGACGTTTGTCTCCTCATTGATATGTAGGACAGCCAGTCTAACATGAATCCGCCAGCTTCTGAATCCTGCTAGCTTTGTTTATGCCATATTACGCACCGCTAGCGCAGGCTACAGGATCTCTCAAGTGACACAAAATGGCTGCCGCTTTAACAAGAGCAATCTACCGAGCTACCTAGTTAGCCTCCAATTTATCCTAAACTTAAGAATATGTTTGAAACCTAGTGGGAAAGAAGGACAAAGAAAGAAGCCATAAAAGTACCACTGCCACACGGAATGGGAGGAGCACATTTTTCCCGCTATGTCATGTTGGATTCTTCATCCGTGCAGTTTGTTACATTTTTCAAGAACAAAAACATACTAATAAATAACAAATAGTGTATAAAAACAATGCAATGGAATGTTGTGAATTGGCTCGTTATGTCGGTAACAGACTTTTCTTCCTCCGGGGACTTCACCACATGGAAGGATTTATTCTTTCCTTTTGGACAAACGCAGCAGTTTAAGCACAAATGCAAATAAATCAGGTGAACTTTCCATTTCACACCTTCCTTCTCCAAGGGACTCACTTCCATCTCACCATCGAGCCCACCAACGCTAGCTCCACGCTATCCACTAGCTCCACGCTGTCTCGCTAGCTCCACGCTGTCACGCTAGCTCCACGCTGTCACACTAGCTCCACGCTGTCTCGCTAGCTCCACGCTGTCACGCTAGCTCCACGCTATCTCGCTCACACTCGCGCCTTTGTCCTCGCCCACTTACAAAGCACAAAGGTCACACAAGCCCTCCAAATAGGTGCCTTCGTCTATGCCAGAGGTCTGCAAACTTTAGCATCAAAAGAGCCATTTGGGCCCATTTCCATGAAATTAAAACCTACTTGGAGCCACAAAACCTAAATTGTAGGTAATGCTACTGTACATATATAGCTTCGTTAAGGGTATTGTCACGTTCCTTTTCTGATGGAGTGACGAGCCACACCTGTTGCCACCTAGCAATTAGTCATGTTTAATATTAAGCTAACAAGTGAAATAGTTGACCAGCGTCATGGATTCTCACTAAGCAGACTCACCAGAAAACACCGTCCCGAGCATTTTGGTGGAGAATTGCAAAGCACTCGCTCAACTCCCACGCAGAACTTTGAAAGGCTCATGGCGACGTCAGAAGACACGGCGTAGTGACTACACAGACGCATAAACCAGCCGGAGCCACAGAAGAAGGATAAAAGAGCCGCATGAGGCTCCAGAGCCACGGGTTGCAGACCCCTGGTCTATGCTATATAACCTGAATTTTAGCTTGGAATTCAAAGCAAAAAAAAAAAGAAAAACTCAGCCAGGTTTCCCTGCCATTTTAAATCGTGTCCGTTACGAGTAAAAAAACAAAACTAAAGAGAAGTAAGGAAAAACAAATATGACCTGAAAACACCTGCAGCGACTGATGGGTAGGAGAACCTGTCTGGCACTAAACACACACATTAAGGATGAAGACAGACATGTCAGACACCACATGCCGGCCCAGCTGAAACCGAAACCCCGTTGAATTCTACTGAAGATGAACTCGAAGGAAATGCCAACCCCTGGCCCTATTTACGAGACCAGTTTTGCTTCAAGTTCAAGAAAGGCAAGAGCTTCATTATGCGGTGTAAGCTGTGTTTGCCCAGAAAGACTGACCCAGAAGTGCATAAAAACTCAACATCGAACCTGTTCAACCCGTAGCGGTAAGTTAAATAATACTTAACACTCTGATACCTGACGTGATCAAAAATAAAAGTAACAGTAAATTGGCATCCCCGCAACACTGCAGTTACGTGGCAGGCTTGAAACGATACGTGGACCGTACCTGATCTACTTCACCACATCACGGCAATTAAATAATAATAAGACAACTGCAGTTACTATCTGTCTGTAGAGCTGCCAAATTCAACTCCATGGCTTAGTTAGTCTGAAATTACCACCTGTTTGGACGTCAATAGAGATATTACTTCAGAAACATTCACAGCATAATCAGCAATTGTGTGAATGCTAATGTAATAGTTGGGCTGTTTTGAGGTGGGGTTGTGTGAGGTCCTCGAGGAGCAGACGATGCTCCGCAGGCTGCCATTTTGCAGGTGCAGATCGCGGTGCAGGGACAGAAACCGAGAGATGCACTGCTGAGCGCAAGGACAACAACACGGCAACAAGTCTTTGAGGGTGATGCTGTATGCTTTTTGTCGCGGTGTTGCTGTCCCCGTGCTCAGCAGTGTACTTCTCGCTGTCTGCTGCAGGTGCTACACTGGCTCGACATATCTACTCTATACAAGCCCACCTCATAATACTCATCATCACATGCGAGGCGAGAAGAAAAGCTTCATGTATGAATGGAAATATTTCAGATTCTGTGCGTTGAGTGACCCTGACTTTATTTGTATACCAATGACGATCGTTTGCCGGCAGAGGAAACGTCATCCCTACACCGGCCCGCCTGCCTCAGCCACCTGTGCTGTTCATTGCAAACATATTCTCACAAGTTGTCATGGTACCAACTGATGGAAGTAGGTTTTATCACAAGGTGTTTTTCAGCATTCAGCTGCTGTGGTGCTCGTTTGCTGCGTTCATTTTGTTTTGTAGTAAAGCCACAACAAGACGAGAGCCGATCACCGTGACCTCGTCAGCCTTTGCATAATGAATGTAATGTTCTGAGGTGGACCAGTCCAGGGAGTACCCCGCTTCTCACCCAAAGTCAGCTGGGATAGGCTCCAGCATACCCCCGCGACCCTGATGAGGATAAGCTGCATAGAAAAGGGACGGATGGATGTTCTGAGCTGATTGACAATAAAGGTCAATAAAGGTAAAATAATTAAATATGTTTTATTTTTGTTGTAATTTATCTTGTTTTTTTAACCTTGTAAGCAACCTGAGAGCGGAGGCACAGTGGTGAACACCCCCCCGTGCTCGGTTTGGGTTGATTCATGTCACGTGGGGGACGTTTGATGACAGCTGAGCAGCGTGGGGCCGCGAGTATCGGCCACACCCATAATGACTTGATGAGGAAAGGAGCGCTGAGACTCAGCCTGAGCAAAAATAAAAAAGATAATTCTTTTCTTTCCCCCTCGCAGCGCCCCCAAGAGAATGCCGCCCTGGGCAGTTGCTGGTATGGCCCACAGCGAGAACCACCACTGTCTGACATCATGAGCTTTTATTTTTATTTTTCATTTTTGAAAGCAGAGAAAAAAAACAAATCATTTTTATTG
Organism: Dunckerocampus dactyliophorus; assembly: GCF_027744805.1. Taxonomy (NCBI): domain Eukaryota; kingdom Metazoa; phylum Chordata; class Actinopteri; order Syngnathiformes; family Syngnathidae; genus Dunckerocampus; species Dunckerocampus dactyliophorus. Next base: position 19,233,236 of record NC_072835.1, on the reverse strand, counting down.
AAAATCATGTTATACTTAAACATTTTCCAACATTAAATTTGCCTAAATTAAGCTCTTTCAAGAATAAAAACGGTTAAATGTACCAAAATACAAATATAAGGCATTCAGAAGACACCTTCAAGGACCTTGTGGTGATATTTAGTGTCTTTAGTCTTTAGTAAAGTGTCTTTAAAAGATGGCACCATTAGTCAGACTGTTATGTTCTTATATTGGGTATTGTTACTGACCTCCACTCACAACCGGTGGGTTGACAAGCTTGTTGTGAGTGCACTAATAGCTCATGATTGGCTCCCACGAAAAGAAAAAGCTACCACTGACTCGCAAGCGATGGCTTATGAAAGGAGAAGTTGCGATCTTAGAATTGAGCTTAGAATTATGCCATAAATGATCCGCACCGCGGTTTAAGAAAAAATGAGCGGCTCATACAACTTACGGTACCTTGGTAGAAAAGTGAAAGACCATCTACCATAATACGCAATCAAATTGAACTGCTCATCTACCACATTAAAAACATTGAGGTTTGCGTGATTTGAAGTGCTCGGTGTCCTGGAGTCTCTGCTAACCTTGCTAAAAATGCCAGGCCATTCCTCACCTTTCTCCCTTTTGCCAACTCATTGCATTACATTCACCAGCTTCAGCTGGATTACATACATTTGCACACAAAAGCACTCCCTGGTGTATGCCACAGGTGAACCGGATTCACTTGGAATTTGGTGCACAGTGAGTCATTATTTATGACACCGGTCTCCTTCCATCTAAGCAGTTTTCCTGCATCATCCGTCACTGTCACACTGTTTATTTGAGTCATTTTAAAGGGTAGTAACCAAGAGAAAGATAGAGCTAGCCACATTGATAAGTTCTCTAAGGTAATCTGAGCTGTTAAATGGGTTTGCATAGTTAAAAGTGTACACTTCGATTAGCCCTGTGGGTGCTCTGATTGCGAGCCAAACTGCTGCTCTGCTCGGCTCAGCACATTTAGCAGCGTTTCCTTCAAGAGCCCTCGTCTCATAGCTCATCCTGTCTAAACAACCTATGGCTCTATAGCGACTCCCCACGCCGCCATTCACCTCCTGTCACCCTGACACTGTATAATGCACAAGCACTGCGACCACAGGCGATGGGCAGAGCTGATATAAAAAGGCTATTCATGTCCCAAATGTGTCTTTAAGGGAGAAAGCTTTCCTTTGCACGCACTGTTGCTGGGTAACTCCCACTGGGGTAACATGATGCAGAATGAGTGGTGGGAAGTCAGTGCTTTATGGTGGCAAATAGATGGTTGGAAGATGCTGCAAGTTTCCCCTGGTCTTCCATAACTAATGCCCAGTGGGGAGTATTTTTTCCTTTACTTTGCCCACTGTCTTTCTGTAGCACTGAAAAGTTGGAAGAATGGGACTTCAGCAGTGAAGTCTAAGTGAAATGCAAGGCAAACATCTCATTTTTAGGATTGTCTTTAACCCTGCAGATTGAAGTAACCATCTGCAAACAAACAAAAAAACATTCTGCGGTGTGTCCTTATTTATGAAGTGGATTTTTTCCAATTTGTTCCATTCCTTTGAACACATATTGTGCTGATTTTACAATTAAACACATTGCCTGCATGCATGCTTACTAAAACAATTTTTGCAGTGTTCAATCACAACCACATCATAAAAACATGTAAAAAGATAACTGTACAGTGTTAAGTTCATGAAAAATAGTGGAAAATAACATTTAGCATTCACAAAACATATGTCCTTGATAACAATTGTGATGATTTGGATGCCTCGCGATTTTTAGATACTGTATCAATACATAAATAACCATCCATCCATCTTCTCCCACTTACCTGAGATCGGGTCACGGGGGCAACAGCCTCAGCAGGGAAGGCCAGAATTCCCGCTCCCCAGCTACTTTGTTCAGCTCCTCGCGACGGATCCGCAGGCGTTCCCAAGCCAGTTGAGAGACAGAGTCTCTCCAACGTGTCCTGGGTCTTCCCCGAGGCCTCCTACCGGTCGGACGTGCCCTGAACACCTTTCCAGGGAGACGTCCGGGAGGCATCCTGACCAGATGCTTGAGCCACCCCATCTAGCTCCTCTCAATGCGGAGTTTCTCCCAGATGACAGTGCTTCTCACCCTATCTCTAATGGAGAACCCAGCCACCCTACGGAGAAAACTCATTTCGGACCAAATGTACCCGCGATCTTGTCCTTTTGGTCACTACCCAAAGCTCATGACCACAGGTGAGGGTAGAAACGTAGATCGACCGGTAAATTTTGGCATCATTGCTGACGTCGCGCCTGTCGATCCCGCATGTCATCCTTCCCTCACTTGTGAACAAAACCCCGAGGTAAACTCCTCCACTTGGGGCAGGATCTCACTCTCGACCCGGAGATGGCACTCCACCCTTTTCATAATTACGTAATACATGATTAGCTTAACGATTTATTCACGTAGACTCATTTGGCCCCATAACTATAGCCTACCTTCTTGCTTTGCAGCTTTTGTGTGTTAGAAGCAAAACAGAAGGCGTTCAAGGTGTTCCCGTGCTAATTAATGAGCGTGACATGAGGTAACAATTGTAATTGGATTTTCATAGTTCCTGCACTTTGTCAATATTATGTTTTTGCAAAATTATTATTTGCAAAAGCACATCAATAATGACTTCCATTGCAAATCATTTTACCGAATGTAATTACAGTTAGTATCACAGCCACTCGATAAAACCATGATATTCCTGTCAGGTTTGTGTGTGTGTGTGTGTGTGTGTGTGTGTGTTTTTTTCCCCCAATATCCAGGATTATTAAAACATTTTCCCACCCAGATACATTTTACCCTCATTATACCTCAATAATAGAACAGTTACAACCATGAAAATTCCATTTCACCTATGACTAACAATGATCTGGTTCAGAGAAAGCGTCATATATCGTATCTAACAATGGTGGACTCATCTTTGTTTTTTTTTTAAATCTAAAAATAAGAACCTAAGAGAGTTCTATCTCTGAGCTAAAAACAACAGCATCGACACTCGGCCAAGATTTATTGGTGGGATAGGATGAAGCATGCTTCATCCATGTTGGTCAGGTCACATCACTTCATTTGGCCTCATTTCTCTGAAAGGCAAAATATGATTCTGCCTATTGATCTCTGCATAAATGTGTTGCCTAGTGATGAAAGATGAGGTGTGCCTTGCTTTTATGGGATCTGATTAACCTCCAGCTAGTATTGGACGCTCTGCTCTGCCACTGATCTCTGGCCGTGTCGGGGTGTATTTGATCAGCTCTTAGAGTGATTAGTGTCTCTGTGTGATTTTATTTGTGTGGCGGACAAACCAGAGTGTACCGCTCACCATCGATTAATGCTTCCTAAAGTCAGGTGCTCTAAGCTTTGTATTCACATTCTATCAAGCTACTGTGGAATATTTGATCAAATCAGTTCAAATAAGGACTGGCTTGGCAGTGGTTTAAGTGATGTTGAAGTCTCCATTTTCTCCAGGTCTCTTGCAAGGTTTTGAAACGTCCTGATTTTCCCGATGGTATTTTTTTCCCATGTAATCAGTAGCTGGCATTTTATATCTGTGTTTTCAATTTTCCATGAGCTCCAACCATACCCTTTTCAAGTTGTCCAAGGCTGAAAATATGATAGTTGCCTTGTATGCGTGACAGTATTGCCGCTGAGAGTGACCACAAGGTCCCTTAAGTGTTTGTGAACAAGAAGGAAAGCTACCATTGGGAGGAAATGTTTAGAAAATAAAATAAACCCTCTTCAAGATGACAAATTATTAGTATGGCATTGCCATCTAGGTCATTGTGTTCTCAGGGCATTGCACTGATTACAACTGGACTGTTCAGGTTGTCTTAGAAGACGTTTCACCTCTTATCTGAGCAGGCCTCATCAGTTCATGACTGGGTAGGACAGCCCGAGCCTGACTAGGTAGGAGGAGTTGGTGCAGGATCCAAAGTACTTCCAAAGTCCTCTAAAGGTACCGGCATATCCAGACAACAATGGTTTCGCTAGTTTGTGGTGTCAAATGACAGTCGTTAAGATACAATGGAGTGCGGCAGTCGTTTGTGTGGTATCATCCTCTTTAGCAGAAAGAGGTAATTGACTTTAAAGCAGAAAGACGATGATTCCAATCAGATGGGGCCTTGAACTTGAATGACCTGCGACCTATTACTTTATAAATTGCAGGATTGGTCATATGTCGAAGAAGATACGGAGCTGTATACTAAACCAAAAGCTGTTTTAAGTATGATGGATAAATTTGAAAAGAAATGAGACCCCGTGAAACGCCTGGATTTTGGCTGAAGCTAATTGACTGCCTCATACATGTTGCGGTGGTGAGTTCTGAATGGATATCTCAAGACAAATCCGCATAAAGAGTTATGCAAAAATATTACCAGGTTTGAGGATAGAATCTGTGGTGTTTCGGTGAACATCAGCATCATCAAGTATGGGAAGTAGCAGTTGTGAAATGATTTTTTTTTCCTGACCTGAAATGAAAAACAATTGATTGGTAGAGAGAGCCCTGACAACCGTACATTCTCTTACAAATGTAATCAATGTGCAGTTTGAAAGTAAGCTCAGGGTCAATCCAAAACCCTTGGTATTTTGAACACATTGACACTCTCTAGTGTAGTTTTATTACTGAAATTAATAAGCGACTCAGGTGCGTGGAATGAACCGTATTTTGTACATGACAATATATATTAAGAACAAGCCTGTTGTTATTGAACCAGTTGGACAGTATTAAAATCGTGTCGCAATTTATGCTGGGTTTGTAATAAATTAGACTTGGAATGGTAAATAACTGCCATCAGCGTAGATATGAACATGAGCACAGTTTGAGCACAATTGAGGTAAATCATTAATATAAATGGAGAAAAGAAGTGGAGCTAATATAGAACCCTGTGGGACACCTGTACCAACTAACATTTGACTGGATTGGCAGCCATTGACATCAACATATTGATATCTATTGTTAAGATAAGCGTGAAAACAGCTGACAGCGTTTTGATCCAGTCCAATATGATGGTGTTCATCCAGGGGAAGATAATGGTCGAGCATATCAAAGGCTTTTGAATGATCATTGAAAATTGCACCTGTCAGTTGGACAAGCTTGATGCAGACTCTGGTGAAGAGGGAGCTCAGCCAAAAGGCAAAGCTCTCAATTTACCGGTCGATCTATGTTCCTACCCTCTCCTATGGTCATGAGCTTTGGGTAGTGACCGAAAGGACAAGATCGTGGGTACAAGCGGCCGAAATTTGCTTTCTCTGTAGGGTGGCTGAGCTCTCCCTTAGAGATAAGGGTGAGAAGCACTATCATCTGGGAGAAACTCAGAGTAGAACGGCTGCTCCTCCGCATTAAGAGGAGCCATATGAAGTGGCTCAGGCATCTGGTCAGGATGCTTCCCCGATGCCTCTCTGGGGAGGTGTTCAGGACACGTCAAACCGGTAGGAGGCCTCTTAGAAGGCCCAGGACACATTGCATGGCAGTGTTTTTTTGTGAGACTTTAAAAGCATATTTTTGTGGTCACAATCCAAATTTTACGACTTCGGATATGTTTGAGATTCTACTAAAACTGGTGACCAGCAGGCCAAATAAGGTTAGCCTGCAAGTTCCTAGTAGCCTTGTCTTGACATTAAATACATGAATAAATAACAACAACAGTGAAGTCCAGTCCTCCTCAGTCCGCAGCTTTCTGGAAAGGAGCAATTGAGGTGAATAGCCTTAGTAAAGACCAAAGCAATCAAGCTGCAAATTCTACAACATCTTTTAGTTGCCTTTGTTGTTGCTGAAAAATACAATATCAGCTTTTAAATTTGTCCAACCTCGATTACTACCAGGAGAAGATTATAGACATCACTAGCCGCCTCTGACTCACAAGCAGTGAGCTGAGCAATGGCTGCATTGTCTCGAAAAGAAAACAAGTCTTAATTGTTGAGTGATCCTCCATCGCTCGAGGCGTGAGCGATGCACACATCATCTGTTGATGTTCCTCACATCAAATCTTCACGCTGTCCAATTCTAACAACTTTTAAACTCCTTTTATCCCCGTCTGCTGTCACCGGTCGCATCCGTGCTTTTACCTTGATCACGTCTCCAGGCCTATCAAACCTGTTTGGTGAATACGGCAAAGAAAGTTGGGCCAACTTAAAATATTTGATCAGGGAGTGGTTGTAAGACGCACACATGGCGGAGGATAACAACAGGATGAGATGAGGAGAGGCCGGGCGAGATGAAGGGATTATATTTCTACCTTGGTCTCCAGGGGAGGAGAACAGGTGAGTGGATTTGAAGTCAAACACCGCTCTCTTGGGCATAGCCGCAACGGAACCGCAAAAGCTGAACGGTGAATCCGCAGTTGTTGTAATTTCACAACAATTTTTTTCCATGGATTATGATAGAAACTGAATTCATTCCAATCATTGCCATCCTAAAATTCTTGTTAACTCAGCAGGGGTGTCCAAACTTTTTCCAATGAGAGCCATATACTGAAAAATGAAAGGATGCAAGGGCCAATTTGATATTTTGGAAACCAACACATGGAGATATGGTGAGACGGTAGGTTTATTTCAAGAAAAAAATCTCATCTTTGTGATATTGGTGAAAAAGCATATTATTAGTATAAACTTCAGCCTTTAGTCTTTTTCCCCCGATTTTTGCTTCTTCTATTTTTGGAAAAAAAAAAAAAAATCAACTTTCTTCATAAATAATCTTTGGAAATTTTCTTCTCATAATATTAGTATATTCCCATAATATTATAATTTCTTCTCCAACCCAATTTTCCAAAATTACTTATTTCCTATTTTTTGGTTTGTCATAATAATACTTAAAAAGATAACATATTTTGTCTTTAATATTTCAACTCTGTGCTACTAAACTGACATGTTCTCTCATATAACATCAAATTGTGACTTCTTTCTTGTTAGAACAACTTTTTAAAATTCAATTACAGCTGTTTTTTCCCCATTATGCTTTTTTTTTTAATTTTCCGACTATTTCAACTTTTTTCTTGTAATGTTCTTTGTAATATTATGACTTTATTTCCATAACGTTTAGATTTTATTCCCATAATCTTATACTTTTTCCCCAACCTCATTTTTTTGTTACATAGCCAACAAGGGATGCACTTGGTTCCGTGAGAATCAACACGAGTCTATAAAACCGCACTGGTTTCAGTTTGACAGCTTGACCCAGGCTACGGCAATCGACGCCAGCGTGTTTGATCACTCCCTTGTCAAACATATCAGTGTTCAACTTTTTTTGCATCTTTCTTTGCGCCCGTTGCTTAACTGTCACCGGCGGCAGCCTGCTTGCTAGCTAGCTGGGAATTATCTGCCTAGCTTTTCATCTTTGGACTCCAAATGTGATTTTTTACCGCACTGACATTTTGTTTTTAAAACAAAAAAGCAGTGTGGTTAGTTTGTAGCATTATATTTACAGTTACATCAATTTGTGTATGTATATAATTAATTATAATTAATATTATTATTATTAAATTCATCATTAATTTAAATTCATAATATAATTAATTGCACAGGCAGACCCTTTCCGATGTAAGTCTGATTTCTGGTTCATGGTTAAACTTTACATTTTTTTTCATCACTGATACCCTTCTGTAGTGACATCCCAAAATCCAAAGAAAAAGCACTTGTGGTGTTTTTACTTTGGATACTCACTGAGAGGAAGTCTCACGAGATTTGGAAGTTATGTGTAACATCACACAAAAATGTTTCGGATGACTTTTTGGCATATTTTTTAAGAATATCTGACACACCACACAGTCAGACCAGGTCATGCGCATGTTTTATACGTGATCACCCACCTCTGCTTGCATAGTGACACGCGCTGTCAGTACCCAGCAATCCTCTCCTTGCAAGAGTTTTACAGCCCAGATTTACAGCAGGGGGTTAACTTATCTCCACAAATCATTTCCTTTTTCATTTGCAGAAGCAGTCCGGCAGCATACATGATTTACAAGTACAGTAGCTGCTGACACGAGATCCAAGGATAACTCGCGACTGCAAATCACACCGGCTTTGCCCGTGTGTTATTTACAACAACTCCACCGGTGTCATAGAAGGGACAAAAATCTGGAGTTGCAAATTGTGACTTTTTTCCAGTTGTAAAGAGGTATTTACTTTCATGTGTGCCATCCTAAGTAGGACAGTATGTCACATCCCTCTGGAGAAAAGGAGCGATGGGGAATGATCCAGCACCAACTCGACCTGCCCGCTCCCTTGACATCGAGCCCCATTTTGTCGTTTTCTAATCAGGGGCATCAAACTCCAAACAGACATCACTCACTGCGTTCTGTCTGACTGAAGGTCTTTTCATCGGCTGGTGCTCCTACCCATCAGGGATGTACTTTAATACCAGGGGAACCTGGAAGAAGCAGCGCGACATGAATGCAAATGTAAAGGTTCCAAATGAGTTCAGCTAATTTGTGTTTATGATTCACGCTTATTATTGCCATGCCTTTGTCACTCGCGCCAGACTTGTGTTACTGATGCATATTCTTTTATTGAATTGGAGGTCTGTAATTAGGTTCAGCTCCAGGCCTGTTTATCATGCTGAAAGCCAACACTTTTCAAAGCGGCGACTGAAACAAAGGCCGTATTCTCATTATTTGTGCATTTATTTGGCAATAAATTGAAGCCTTTCTTGCCCCTTCAATCAGAGCGCTGTCCTGTGTAATAATATAACCCCCCAAAAACGTCTTGGCTGATTCATTACACCCTGAATTGAAAGTTTGAAACAGTTAAGATATTCACTAACTAGTTGATCCAACTGCAGAATACAGTGGAACGACAGTGGAAGGACTCCCTTGAAATCACGAGCCGGTACAAACTCTTGAATAGCCTCGTGGCCTGAGGAGCTAGTCTCCTAATTACCGTCTTTTGCGGACTCTGGAGTATAAGTCAGATCAGTCACATATAGCAGCATATACAGTAGTTGTCACAAGCTGATGGTAATATGAATTAACATTTAAAAACGTAGTTGCATTGGTTTATACCGAACTTCATCAAATACCTCAAATAGTGGCCTCCGTTATGGTAGAGGCAATTTATTACCAACTTGCTGACTTACTAACTTGCTAACCAAAACAGCAGCTCCTACAAACAAATCCTTTTTTTTTTTTTTAAACTTTTCTTAGAATCTTTGGCAAACTCCCTCACAGACGGTTGTGCATTGGAACCTCAGTTTGCGTCATTAATCCGTTCCAGAAGGGCCAGCTCAAACCGAAACGGTATTGTTCCCATAAAGAATCATGCAAATCCAATTAATCCATTCCGGACACCTGAAAATGTTAACATAAAACACTTTTTAAAATAGTTTTACAATTGTAGTTTTACATGCCAAACGCAACTCACCGCAAAGCCAAAAAACTGACATATTCACAATAATAACACAATAATAATATTCACTGATATTGTGTTGTGATGGCTATTATGTAACACACTCATAATATTGGCCACAAGTATGTTTTTTTTTTACTGTCAGTGACGCTGACAGCTCAATGCACACTGCAAAATACAATACCAGTGAGCAGGAATCGGTGCTTATCCAGCCCTGGCATGAAACCACATATTACTATTCCAAGATTTGTAGACTAGAGTACTGACAGATCGACTGCAAGATTGACTGGAAAGACAAGTGAAAGTGATCCATGTTTAGCTAGCAATTTGGCATGAAAACCCACATTATTCTAAGATTTGTAGCGACGCTGCAATCACAGACAACCCTTTGGATTTATTGTTTCACGCTACAACAGATAGCACATTAGCCGCTTAGCTAGCGCATCAACCATAACCAGTTATTAAACAAGCCAGTTAGGAATCAACACTGCATTAGCCGAGCACTAGGCTGGCTACCGCTGAGAATATTAGCAGAAGAAATGTGGACTGACTTGCTGCCACCTTGGGGCGCCTTTCCTTGGTGCAATGTCTTGTGGGTTTTTGACTTTTAATTCCATCTGTAGTATCAAAACATTTGTTCCTCGAAGTTTGCCGACACATCTGACGAGGTGATGTCTGGTGGCGTCTTTTAGAAATGTCTCCTCGAGCGCTCCAGCAAACGCCTTTGACACAACAAGTGGGCATAATATAGTAATAATATTTTTAAAAAATACATATATAACACACAACAGCAATCCATCCAGAACTGGACCATAACAATAGGGAAAGCATTGCAGTGGACGACAGCTTCCAGGTGGGAACTTCTGGTGTAAATGTCACTTGCTCCTCCTCCAGTCACACAATTTTAGCATATTTCAACATCGGAGCACACGTCTAACACAGTAAATATGCCTTTCAGTGTTATTTTAGATAACAAATAACAAGGTTACCATGTGTTCTGGTGCCATGAGCACTTCAATACTTACTACTACAGTGATAAAGCCAAATAATGGATTGGACAGAATGCAAAGAAGTGGAGGAATGAAGAAAGGGGGGGGGGGAACAGACAACTGTACATTACTTGATAATGACAACAAAGTTTTAAAATGAGTGAGTTATAAAATGAGTCAAGCTATTTAACCTTGTGCAGACGAATTAATAAAATATGTGGTAGCCTCAGGTTGCAGGGAACGTATGCAAATGTTACGGTATACGTGAATTGTTCCTCACAAGGGTGTGAGTTAGGTTTCCCTTTCCTTGCATTACACTTTAATTTCATGGCTGGCTGGGGCTTTGCTGATAAGATTAGAAAATGACTGTTTTAGGTAAAAGCACAGTAAAAACATGTCTTGCATCATTTTTTATATCCGTTCCGAAATAAGGAACAATAGATAACCTCTATTCCGTTTGTGTGTCTTTTCTCTGTTTCAGTGGTAGACAGCAAGGTGATCCTGGAGGGTCTGCAGAGGTACACCCCGATGCCAATCTATCTGCCTGTCAGCTACCGGATCCTTAATGCTGAGTCAGCTTTCTTCCTACAGGAGGCAAACCAGGATTTAATGAGGAATTCCAGCCTGCAGGCCCGCACTGAGTCCTTCTTCATCCACCAGGCTCGCCACATGCCCTCTGTCAATGCTAGCTATGGGCCGCTATCGGTCCAACAGCCGGTCCCGCTGGAGATGCTGCAAACACAGCCCGGGCCGTTCAACCAGCACACTTTCATTTCACCATCAGAGCCAACATCGGCGTCACTGTCGCCGCTCTTTACGTTCAACTGGAAGGTTCACACTTATATCATCAATGAGAGGATTCACCCCAGCTGGCCCAAGGTCCAAGTGTTATTCTACATAGCAGGGAGGGACTGGGATGACTACAGCGCCATCCAAAAGCTGCCCTGCATCAGGATGTTTGCCTTCCATGAGACCCAAGAGGTACGGGGGACATGTAGGCTGAAAGGTGAACTCGGGATTTGCGTTGCGGAACTCGAGCCTCTTGCCAGCTGGTTCAGCCCACCCACTGTCAGGCCAGGTCGGCAGAGAGTGTCCGAGCAGGCCCAGGGCACCCCTGTGGAGCTCTATTACATGGTTCAAACCACTAACAGTGGGGACTGTAGTGCCGAAGACTCCAGGAAAGGCAGTGCGATTCGCACGGAGCAGCACGGTCCGATGGGCTACTCTGCTGGTCACACAGCCATGCAACGCATTGGGAGCGTCAGGCTCTTCCAGCCGTTATCGGAGCTGAAGCTTGACGGTAACTTTTTGGTCATGGTGCCCTCCAAACCCATCCGTCAGAGAGAAACCGTCTCGGCTTTTCTGGCTCTGTCGACACTTTCCTCTGTGCAGATCTTCACCCTCAGGTGAGCAATTCTGACAAGCTGTGTCAATTAAGCCTGTTTCAAGTCTGATCCCTGATCAAGTCGAGCTGCTCACTTTTGAACTGAATCATTCGTCCTGCAGTGCATAGTCAAACCTCACTGCTGCTTTATGGTTGTCATGAGACTTTTTTCTTTTTTTTGAAGGCATCACAAAAAAAGCTTCTTGTGTGAGGTGACATATGATGATGAATGTGATTGAACTAAATGTTGGTCGAACCCCCCAAATTGTTTGACGTTCGGGGCATTTGGGTTTAGGGGCTCCACTGAGGTAAAAGTGGATGATAGCCAACTAAGACTATGTTGGAGGGCGCCTGTGTCTCTTTCTTTGAGTTTTTAGTGCAGGTAGCTTCGTTTGTAGCCGGAAGCTTGTCTTCTTCTTTACTAGTTTTGACAGTTAACAGCATTTTGAAACTCACACTCCTGACACCAACACACACACAACAGTAAGCGAAGCAGCAACAAGCCAAACGTAGTTTGTTTGCTTTGTGGATGATCAACTCGTCCATTGTGAGGGAAAAAAAAAAAAACCCACAATCATAAAGGCTACGCCCAGCTTCACACTGCTTCCTGCAGACTCATTTAAAAAGCAAATGATAAATCACACAATTAAAAAATAGTTGAGCAGTAGGGGGAAAAACAAATGCGCATTTAGCCCAGCCTAGTGACATTTGCAGCCTTCAAACTGTCATCAGTGGGTGAAATTGTGTGGTTGCAACTCATTTCCGAGAGAAGAAGAATCACTGATGCTATGAATGATTTTGTTCTGACTCATGTAAAATGACTCAGGAACAGTGAAACTAATCAGGTTGTACACTGGCGCTACGTGTCGTAGCCGGCATGCAGAAAAGCTGTCATTGTTAAACACATTATGCGACACAAATGGAGTTGTGGTTGTGTATTTGCCCGTTTCTATGAAGTGGTGTAGCCTTGCAGCTCTGGGCTTGGTAACCGTCTGGTTGTTTTGGTAATCCTTCATTCCGAAAACTTAACTGGTGAACCATACTGAACTGAATGAAATTGTACTGCTTGGTAGCTTTTGACCACAGGATGTTTTCATTTAAAAATACTGCAGTGCGTTTCATCCGTATTATCAGCAGTGGGCAAATTCATGGATTAGTATGTGGCATTAGAGATTAGAATATGTTTACATGTTAAGCCTTTGATTTGCCACAGAAGCCTCTCGATTGCAGGAAACCTTTCCATGACACTACTTGCCCACCGCCGTTTGTTTATTTGGGTCATTTACCGACTGGAGCAATTTAGGTAGTGTTGCAAATGCCGATTAAACAAGTACTTTTGAAACGGTGCAGACATTTAACGGGTCCTCAAACCCGTACCTAAAAAATGCAAAACATACCAAATTTGTCCAACAACAACAACATCATCTTTTTACTTTTATGGAATTATCTGACGTGCAAGTTGAACAGAATAGTCATCCAAAATTTAGTAATTTCTCGTTTCTCACGGTTAATTGGTCCTGTACCCAACAGTAATGAGTGAATTTCCACAAAGTAGGACTCCTTGTTTATAAATGAAATATTTTAATAGTTAGAGCATAGAAAACCTGTTTACAACCTTAAGGTCGGGAATACATTTTATAAGGGGCGTCAGACTGTGTTCTGTTGCATTACTTGCAAGTTACCTGCACAATATCACCTTCAAGCACTTGTTGCAGCTGGCATACTCTAATTTAGCACTGAAACGAGGCACAGAGCACCACTTAGTTTTTCAGTCCGATTACGGTGCCATTATGATGCCAAGTTGTGGTACGCATCCCTACTCGCTTTGCATTTTTCCAGCCTTAGTACAAGTCTATTTGTGGTTATTCCACATGAAAACGTCAGTCATTGATTGATCGAGAAATGCCTCGTATGAAAAATTATTCAGCGAGACTTTAATTGCGCTGTGTTGTTTGATGCAAATAGAGGCGTAAGGGATATTTCTGCTGGGGGTTCCTGTATGCCTGAGATCTAAATCATGACAGATGAAACTGTAAGTGTCTTCAAAGTGGAGCTGTGACACAGTGCCACTGCAATTTGTCAACCCTGGATGAGCAGGAAATCTGCCAAAAAAGCCTCATTGCTGTTTCTCTCACTCCAGTGATGATGAACTCCCATGAAGTACTACCGTTTGCTGTGTGTTTATCACACTCAACACCATGTGTGCATTAAATGGGAGCTTGGATGGCCGTATTTTCGCTACAGCCATGTCTGTAGCACCCAATAGCAATTTAAAAGGTCTCTTATTTTTACCCTTGGTGGAGTGCAGCCTTAAAATGCAACCAAAACTATTTCATTAGCAGCCAAACCTCAAAGTGTTTGAAAATTGCAGGCTGCTTTATAGAATGTGACTGCAAGCTTACCAAACTTTGTAATTGCACTCCTGATTAATCCTACGTTAAACTTTAATTTTGAGCAAGACTTTTTATCTTTTAAAAAAAACTAACAAACAAAACAAGCTAGCGCAGTGTTTATTTTTCTCTTGTTCTAGGAATGCATGATATTAAATAAACCATGCCATTAAAGTACTTGCACCATTCTTGAACGCAATTTGTTAAGGAATACTGGTTGATCTATGATTTATTTGGAATTTGAAGCTGTTAGTTAACAAAGTGTATTCTTGTCTCCTCTTGTTCTAGTTCTCTGAATCTCAAAATCTGACCAGGCCATGAATCTTTTGGGTTTAACTGTATACGTGGCCTGAATCCCTGCGATGATCTGGATGTTGGCACTGCTTCATAAGCAATATCACAAGAGGTGGGGGTCGGGGAGTGTGTACGCGTACATGAGGATCTCTGTCCTACGAGAGGGCCTTTGAGTTTTATTTTACTTCATTCCCTTTTCCGATTTGTGTATTGAACATAGTGTGACTGGAGAGGCTGTGACCATTGACAGCTTACTTTACAAGCAACTGTGCCGCATGTTTTTTCCTCAGCAGTGAAGGCATCATTAACTATTTACAGTATGTTGTTTGGACCCGCTCCCAACCCATCTCAATTCTGTTTTCACTCCCACTGATGCATCTCCTCCTCCTCCTCTGTGTTACTTGTGACAAATGAAGACTGAGATGGTCAAGCTTAGTTAAGGTTCCTGGCCTCTGCCCATCAAGTCAATCCTCCCACCAGCCACAATTATCAACCTCATCTTCTTATTTTTCTTGGTCATGATGAGAATTAATAATTGTTTCTTTAAATTCATACGATCATCTATGGGGGGAAAAAAAAATCAATTGATCGACAGTTTGCAAATAAGACTGTTTACCATAATTGCTCGTCAAGACCTTTATTTACTTAAAGCGCAAAGAGGACAGGGCGTTAATTGGATGCTGTACTACATACTAAGGGTGTCCCGATCCAATATTGATATCAGATATTGTGCCGATATTATATCGGCCTGCATCTAAAATCTGTGATATAGGCTGTCCGATACAAACAGTCTCCAGCAGTCTCTAGCTGTCCGGATAGAGCCCACGTGGTCACAACGTGAACATGTGCTAAATGCTAACAAAGTAGCAAGGAGTGGGAGTGATGTCGACAGTATTTGTTGTCTGAAAAATACGTTGCAGCTATGGTCAAAACTTTTCATGCACAAGGTTCCTGTTGGCACAGGACCGAGGAAATTTAATATGCATCGTTTAGGCATAGGTTGCGGTGCGTTCACGTTGCGTTAATGACTAGTTCACGGACATTATGCGTGCCACAAATTTTGAGCGTTTGAAAATTTTCCACCTGTTTACCGCCAATTTACTCACTGTGTGGACAAAATGCATGCACGTGTAAATGAGGCTTTACTCTTCATAGTTTGGGTGGTCCTGTGATTTGTAGTCAGGATTTGTAGTCATGTTTTTAAATGTTAATTCAACCTGAACGGCATGAACCAAGGATTGGACTTTACCATCGCTAGCCACAAGAGGGCACGCTAGGCTTGCGCGACAGCAACAGCGATGTAGGTCGAGATCGGGAGCTTGGTGAACTCGCTCTCCAATAACTGGCTTGTTGGATTTGCTGGCTTGTTATGTTAATTAAGCCTATCCAGCCTCCCAGGTATGTTCTTTATGCTATTGTGGAGCTGAATAACTGTTAATGTCTTACGGTAACCTATTTAGCCTATTGTTCTGTGTGCTCTTGTGTAGTATATTTGATAACTTGCCTTTTCAGTTTAAATGTCCGTTCTTGGTCTTACATTTTGGTTCATTTTGGTCTTACGGCAAATGTAACATGAATGAGTTTCACACCAGCAAACCATCCTATAGTTGAGACAGCATCAACGGTGCCTTTGTTGCAGCCAAGTAGTACACTCATTTTTGCCTCAATTGCTTCAAGACGCGATTACAACACAATCAGATTTCTTGGAGATCAGTTATCAATGGATAACCATAAAAAAAAACCTATAAAGTATAATTGCTTATGAATAGCCAGTGTAGTCAGTATCAAATAGTCCGTATTTATACTGGGAAATCATCATGGTTGGCCAAAGGTTAGTCCATTAGCAAGTTTCTCCCCGGCTTTTTGGTTAATTGACTGTATTTGATCTCATATAAACAAATGTAATTATTGGGAATATAATTACAGGCTTTTGTTTCCGTCAGGGAAAAAAAAGGAAATATGCCCACACACATGCAGTCAAATTTGCAGGCTCGTGTGCGCACATATTGTGACACTCGGATTCA
Organism: Dunckerocampus dactyliophorus; assembly: GCF_027744805.1. Lineage (NCBI taxonomy): Eukaryota > Metazoa > Chordata > Actinopteri > Syngnathiformes > Syngnathidae > Dunckerocampus > Dunckerocampus dactyliophorus. Next base: position 19,216,813 of record NC_072835.1, on the reverse strand, counting down.
TTACATGCCTGGACCTGCTCTATGCCAACTGCAATGTCACGCTGTGTTTATCATGCTAAAGGCTCCCCGCGGAATCTGTAATTCCCTACCCCCTGCCTCATTAGCCTCGGAGAGAATGGCGTAACAGGTTGGAAAGGGTTCTCCAAGCTATTCCTCATTCAACATGCAAATGAAAACACCATTTCCTACTGAACAAATTAACTGGCTTTTCAAACGATAAATTTCCCCAGCTGTACTGCAATTTTTTTGACTAAACAATCCAACATGTTCCCGCAGATTCCCCTGGGGAGCGGAGGGTTTTGCTGATGAATGCAAATGAATATCTAATATCGGCGTGCTGAAGGTATGAGGTAGCCTGTTTCAGGCTGGCACAGCCTGGAAGCATCAGCATCAGGAGTTGCACTTAGGCGAACAAGGCTGCTACTGTCTATGAGTGGGTTGGTTGTAGAGATTGATATAGCTGAGGGTACCTTGGTATTCAAATGATATGCAAACGAGGCATAGGGCTTCTTGTGTGCTTTTCCTTCACAGAGATCTGGTTTACAGGAAAGGCTTGCACTAAAAGTGCATTTTGCTCTTGCCGCTTTTCCTTTGGCAAAAGCAGCTACCATGAGATATTTTTGTCAATTGTCCCGATGTAAAACATGCCAAATCTTCACCGCCTATGCCGGACATCTTATTTAGAAATATTTAGCAATATTATTTGTATTTTTTTCTCCAAAAACAGGCAGAAAACATACCTTATTCACTCTCAAGTTGGTAATAATTAGAAATACATGACAATACAGGTCAAATGTACAGTATATATGGACTCTGCTACTTAAGGACTGGAATTTACCAAAAAGTACCAAAAAGTACTGTGATGAGTGTCAAACATTCTGAGATAAATGTTTGATGGACTGATCAATTTTTGAGGTTCAGCTCTGTTTCTTCTGGCAAATTCCAGCCAGGCCTTCCTATTCTTCTTGCTATTGAGTTGTTTGCATCTTCTTGTGTAGCCATTGTACTTTTGTTCATGAAGTCTTCTATGAACAGTAGATGGTGATCCTTCACGGTTGTTTTACGGTCTTTATTTATGTCTGTCTTCAACTGTCTGTCTTCAACTGCTGATGTTTTCCTTGGTCTACCTGTTGGACGTCTGTTACTTAGTACCCCCGTGGTTTATTTCTTCAGGACTTTCCAAATGGCGGTACTTGCTATGACCGATGTTTGTGCAAAGGTTTTGATTGGATTTCCATCTTCAATCAGATTATTATTTTTATTTTTTTAACTCATAGACAGAAACTGGTTTTCATGTTGTTTTCACCTCTAAATCCAATCTACAGACTATAAAGCGTATATGGCCCGGGGGCCTTAGGTTGCCCATATCTGCTTTAGCACAACCAGGACAAGCTCATCCCAAGTGTTCAATTTGGTTGAGGTCAGGACTGTTGATAGATCACTCCATTCTTTCTACTCCCAAATTCTGCAGGTAGTCTCTGAGAAACACTGATCTGCTCCTAGCAAGAACAAAACACATCTGGAGTTTTTATCTTCCTCTCTGTCCTGGTCTCGGAAGACTATTTTCTCAGATGTCCATCATTGTCTAAATTGCCACGACAGCCACCTCACCCTCCCTTTTACCCGGTTTATTCTTACTCCCCCCCTCCTTTTTACTCACTTGGCCTATTTACTAGTGTTTACTGTGAAAGCATAGACTTTCCTCTTCTACTCATTAATAAGTAATTAGCAGTTTGCAGCCTGCGGAGAATGCTCACTATGTAGATCCAACTCACTGCTGGACCCCGCCGCCACCAAAGCAATCACCGGTTGCCTGAAGCAAGTCATTTGAATCAGTGTATTTTCTACCTTAATGATTTTCTATCACATTTCCCTTCTCGAATTTGGTTTCAAATTGATGAATGTATTGGACATTGGAAGGACAGAATGTATTGCTTTGCCATTTCCCTGCTGTCTTTTCGTAGGGTTTTTTTTGTGTTTTTTTCTCGACTTGCTCTGTCCGCCGTCTTCAGAAAAAGCTGCATTTCCCTGAGGGATGCTGCTCGACAGAGGGTCATACAAATGTGTCGTAGCATTCAGTTACAGACCTGCCTCCAAGACTAGGAATATCGACACAGTCAGAGGTTACTTTTTTATTATTTTTTTGGGCTTTGAACTTGTGGAAGTGTTTGATGCTCCTTATAAGGGCAGCGTAGAGAAATACAGAGGCCGGTATTGGCTCCATTCCTATTTTAGACCTGTAGAAGGATTACTGAAGCGTGTCCAGCATGTAGGGATGAAACTAGCTTTCCTTCTGACTGCACGTTTGATCAAACTCAGATTTGTGGAAATGTGCCTAACTATGTCAATTCTTATGATGGGTTCTGACTTTTATCTTTGCGCTTTTGCCCGGACTGTGTGAGAAATGGGAGAAGCTTGAGCCACAATTAAATCAAAATAAATACTGGGGTTGTCAAAAATAACACGTTAACGGCGGTAAATCATTTATTTAACTAAGTATGTTCAAAATGTAATTGCGCATAATCATGGCAAGCCACGCCTCTCTATTATAACAGTTGATAGACGCAAGGTCGTGTCCCCACAGATGTAAACAGTTTGACACTCTTTTTTTAAAAACTTTATTCCTACCTTTACACATCAACAGCAGTGACCAGTTCCAACACTGTATATGCATCTCCAATACGCAAACACATCTTTCCGTTCATCCTGGGAACAACACCCCCTCATTCTCTACCACACTACCGCAAGGTGTATTCACTCACACTCTGAGCTCCGAACATCAACAACTACTAACGTTCATTCACGCAAATTTGTATTTTCCACACCAAAAAGAATAATGGCAATCCATCCATCCATCCATCCATCTGTCCATCTTCCTCCGCATATCCGAGGTAAGGGCAGCAGCCTAAGCAGGGGAGCCCAGACTTCCCTCTCCCCACCTACTTAGTCCAGCTCCTCCCAGCGGATCCCGAGGCGTTCCCAGGCCAATTGAGAGACAGTGTCTCCAACATGTCTTGGGTCTTTCCCGAGGCGTCCGGGAGGCATCCTGACCAGATGCCCGAGCCACCTCATCTGGCTCCTCTTAATGCAGAGGAGCAGCGGTTCTACTCAGAGTTCCTCCCGGATCACAGTGCTTCTCATCTTATCGGTGAGGGCGAGCCCAGCCACCTTACGAAGAAAACTCGTTTCGACCCCCAATTTTGTCCTTTCGGCCACTACCCAACGCTCATGACCATAGGTGCAGGTGCAATGGCTGGCATGACCCAATTTAACTAATTGTAGGATAAAGTGTGGCATTGTAGTTTTCCAAATCTAATACAGATAAGTACGTGTAATGTCCACTGCCGCCACACTTGTTAATTCAAGAAGGACGTGCCTGAACGCCTTTTGTTTTGTTTGTGGCACACACCAGCTGCAAAGCAAGAAGCTATAGACTATAGTTATGGAGCCAAATCACTCCACAAGAATAAAATGTTAACTTAATGATGTACTGATGCCTAAAAATCATGGTGTCCAAATCATCGCTATCGTTGTCACTGAAAAGAGTGCAAAATTGAATTTGCCACAAGAAACAAGCAGCTTCAGCTTAATCGACTAATTGCAGCCTTGGTCAGCAGGTTCAGAGAACCTGTCATATCATTGCGTCTTGTAATTCATATTTCTGTTAAAAAATACGGTTAAAATTGGTATATTTAATAAATAATTGCAAATCATGATATATTACTGTAATTTGTAAACTGTCATTAATCTCTGTGTGGAGTTTGCATGTTCTCCCCGTGCGCGCGTGGGTTTTCTCCGGGTCCTTGGGTTTCCTTCCACATTCCAAAAACATGCAGGTGAGGTTAACTGGCGACTCTATGAATGTGAATGTTTGTCTGTATGTGGCCTGCGATTGACTAGCGACCAGTCCAGGGTGTACCCCGCCTCTCGCCCGAAGTCAGCGAGCGTAGTGAGGAAAAGCGCATAGAGGATGGAAACTGGCATTAATTTGAATAATAATTGTAAGCCCTTATAAATATTAAATAATAATAGTACTACTGTCACTATTGAAATGCATTATTCTGTTCTACTCAGGTGTATATCTTCTGAAGCAAATTCGGGGTAAGCACTGTTATTTAATCCTGCGGTTATGTATTCCAGTTGAGATGACTCAAACTCCCATATCCTCCAACCAATTGACCATAAATGATGCTCCCAGCCTCTAATTTGACCCAACGGAGTGTTTTATAAATTATGCCAGTCGCAGACCTGGCCAGCACAGCCTCCGATTGACAAAAGGCCATTCTGGTAGCTCATTCCCATAACAACATGTTTAATTTACATTCAGAGTGTCATACCTGTGTTTTTTTTTTTTTTATGTCAAAAACTCTTAAAATGACCGCACAAGGTAAGACCTGCCGTTGCCTTTTATACAGATCATGTGCCCTTGTCTGGTAGTTGTGGGAGAGCTTTTCTCTGAAAGCAATAATGTTTGTTTACTGTTGTTCAAAAAAGAAGATGACTCTGACTTGAGCTTGCGGCCAAATAATCGCATTCCTGCCATTTCTCATTTGTAATTTAAAAACCCTTCCAAAAGCACTGGTTTTGGGCAAGGATAATATAATCCTCCCTTGAAGACAGCACAAATGCAACAGTTTTTAAAATGTGCTCTTTAGTCAGCTATCAGGTTCAATACCAACACAGTCTTAATTATTCATTTTTAAATTGAGAAGATGAAATATGATGATGGAAATCACACTTTATCATGGAGCTGATGGAGGGTTGTTGAGGATTGGGAACAAGGGCATGTTGTTGTGATCATGTTTTTTTTCTTTTTTTTTATGGGACCACCAGCAAAAACGGCGGGAAGTAACGGAATGAGTAATGTCTCTGCTGGTTGCATCCAAGCTGTGCACTCCGTTTTGTTTCTTGGATTATTCAACATTATCTCCACACAATCAACCTACCAATTAGAGCTGCAACTCATGATTATTTCCTTCGTAGATTGATCTGAGGCTTGTTGTTTCGATTAATCGAGTCATCGTTTACGCCCATGACCAGGTGTCAATGGAGCCGTATGCATATCTTTTATCTTTCTGCTGTGGCTCCAGCCGGTTTATGCTTCTGTGTAGTCACTTGTAATTAGCCTTTCAAAGCTCTGCCTCGGAGTTGAGCGCGTGCCGTGCAATTCTCGGCTGATGTGCTAGGGGCAGTGTTTCTGGTGAGTCAACTCGGTGAGAAATCATGAGGTGGAGAAGGCTTAGGAAAAGGCTTAAAGGAAAACTGCACTTTTTTTGGTCAGCCACAATCCTTATGTGAGACATGACCATACCTGTCTTTCCATTTCTGTGCGTACTAAATATATATATAAAAAAACCAGCTAAAAAGATGCAGCTAAGAATGCACGTAATGGGACACACCCATTCCATTGTAAAGACCTCTGAAAAAAACCTCCACAAAACGGCAGCAACACTCTTTTGGCATAATATGACCTGCATATTAACCAAGCATTATTGTTATTAACATTGTTACGCCGAAGAACTACGTTCCTGGTGTAGTGGCACCTCGCCACACCACACCGGCTAGCTACTAACCGGCGTAAGCGCCGCGCTCACAATGCCTCAAGCCACTGCCAAAATGTAACGCTGCATATTGGAGCTGCTACCACCGCTGCTGTGTTTTTGTATTTGAGTTTGGAAAACGTAACTCCCTGCCTCGTTTTAGCTGTTTTTATGTCTTTAGAATGCACAGAAAAGAGAAAGACATGTGTCACGTCTCATATAAGGATTGTGGATGATGGGCAAAATTCCAAACAAAGTGAGGTTTTCCTTTAAGAAACATGACTAATTGCCAGGTGTGGCTCGTCACTCTGCCAGGAAGACAGAAAAGGAAACTATATCTGTAGTTTTACCTTCAATTTCGTGGACAAATAGGTTTTGTGGTTTCAAGTGGGTTTTAATTTGGTGGAAACGGGCCCTAATGGTTCTTTTGATGCGAAAGGTTTCCGACCCCTGGCCGAGACAGAACAAATCAACATGAACCAAACACAAACAGTCAGTGGTTTGGTCCACAACATGTCAGAAAAGAGGCAAAAAATGTTTCTCACTGTTTTCCAAAGTCAAAGCTGACTTGTTTGGATATCTTGCTTTGCTTAAAACACAAAGATAATAGGTCTGCTTTCATGGATGACTAAGGAAATTAAAATAATATTCACATTTGAGAGGCTGAAATCAGAGGATATTTACATTTTTAATTAAAAAAAAACAATTAAGCACATAGCAAAATGGTTGTCAATTAATTAATTAAGCAATAGATTCATTAAGTAATAATAGATTCATTCTCCCCTAACTATTTTTTAACAGTTATTCATTTTAGTATTTAAAGGCAACTGCTCAACTTTTGCCACACTTATTGAGCTTGTGCACTTGACACTACAGATGATAAATGTAGTGGTGTAGGGGCTGACGAACACGGATTATGTTGTGCGGCAGTCCTGGCAGCGTAAGCTGCACTGGGCGAACAGCGAGTTGTCTCTGTCGCTCCTCCAGACAATCACAAGCTTGTCCCTCTAATCACTTGTTTATCCTCCATGTTTCTCGTAAGGATTTACTTTGATTAGTTTGATCACGCCAACTTGACAGCTGTTACGCCAACTCCAAAACCATGCATATTTTAATGCAAGACTCCAGGCAAAGGAATAGGGGGGAGGGCGAGAGAAGAAAATGATGAAATGTTGTGCTTGTTATATAGACTTTTTATTCCTCATATATATTTTTGGACTGACATTAATCCTGAAAACAGACAATGTGCAGTAAATCATCCCAACTTGCTTCACCCACGCAGTAAGAAAGTTACACAAATATCGAAACAGCCAACTAAACACAGCTAAAAAAGAAAAAAAAATCTCCTAACATTGCTTTTATCCAATTGTAAGACAATATTCTGTATTCAGAATAATAAATGAATGAATGAATGAATGAATTAAGTACACAGCCTTACGTTAGCTGAATATTTCAGTTGGCCACTGTATTCGCAGTATAAAGTATCATCTGTGTGCTGCTTCAATGTTGGCCTAAGAGCGGCGTCATTTATAGTTTTACTTACCTGACTGGTTGAAAGAAGTCCGGCGTAGCGCATCAAAAACAGGGCACTCTGTACACTGTGAATCCGGAGGTGTTTAATCCTGTAAGTGGCGCACCCTCCTTTGCACGACACCACGGCGTCGCAAATGTTGTGCACTGCGCCGACCGTTCATTTTGTTCTGCAGAACTTCAGCCAAACTAGCGAGCGCCGTCGCACACTGCTCGTGTTTCAAACGGATGACCACAAACACCAGTTGGCGGGCTGGTGAGTCAACGAACGTAGGCATCAAAATAAACATTTCGGGAGAATCAGAAAGTTAGTCCCGGTTCCCGTCGATGCTCGATGTCCAGCCCGATTTACAAAGGAATCCTACTTCGTAGAAATTCACTTATCACTGTCGGGTCTGGAACCAATTAACTGCGATAAACAAAGATTTCTGTAGCTTCTTTTTCACAACCTGGTTGCTTTATGAAGTGGAGAACATACAGTATAGCAAACCTATGGCAACTCCTTTCTTCTGCCAGAAAGCCACCCCGTCTATTAAAAATATTGCTAAAACATATACAGACGAATTAGTTGTCACCCTATTGACCCAAATATAAGAGCACACTCAAACTAGGCCAGTCGTACTGTGCTGGATTTGGGTGCAGTTCCCCCTCCCTCTCAGCCCATTTGCTTGTGCCATAGACTAGAATAGAATAGATTGGCTTTTATTGTATTTGCATAATTTGGCACAACAAAATTGTGGCTCACGTCTGCACGTCTATTAGTATTATTCTGCTTCTTCATGTGCTGAATGTACACGGGCCTGCGTCGGTGCCTTGCCCTGGGTCATTCGATATCGTCAGTCAAGGAAATCTGAATCAAATGCTCATCACTAATCTGAATATGTCATTAAGATTGCAATGTAGCAGGGTTGATGACAATAGAGGGGGGGTCTGGCAAAGCCCCAACACAATAAGCCTGTGACAATTGTCAAATTATTCAGCATTATTTGTAAAAGACAACAGTAAATGTACTATAACCTTCATCCTTTGATTGAAAAGTCCGAAAGAAACTTTGCTTCCTGTGTTTGTTTGTTTTTCTACATAGATCTTAAAGCACAGTTCATAATGCTACAACTTTTAGCGTGGCGGCCTCCTCATTTACAGAGAAAGGCAGAAACAAACACGCACGAAATGTACAATGAGAAGCTGAGAAATGGGACAAAGCTGAGGGAGTCCTGTGGGGGGGATCATTAGACCGATGTGATATTAGCACGTGGTTTGGAGCAGTGCCTCTGGCGGGGTTTTAAGCTGTGTAGTGTTGGTCAGTGTGTGTGTGTGTGTTGATGGCTGGGAGGTCAGCCATTGATCTGGAGATATAAGCTGGTACTTTGGATCCAAGCCTTCATCATATGGGCCTGCTACCAATGTGGGAGGATAAACCTTGATCTGCTCGAGTGTGTGTGTCTATGTGTTCAGTGTATACTGATTCAGAGAAAAAAGCAAGTGGCTGCTCGTGTGTTTTTTAATGGCATTGTGCCCCTGAGCGATTTAGGGAATCAGTCCCTTGTAACTCAACAGTGCTCAAGAAGAAGACTTGCATCTCTCCCAGTTTACATTTATTTTTTTTCAACCTTTGACCCTCATATCCCAAAGCCGATTCCTGACCACATAGTCGCAATCCCTTGAAGAAACTCAAACTACTGGACGGAGACCCCTTGAAGAGAGTCTTTTATTTGGCGGAAGTACAAATACATACCTCTCTCATCAAAACGGATTGTTTATCTTCGTAAAGAACACATCTGAAAAATAATACTGACAAAAGTCAGCTTTTGTACATCCCAGTTTTTGTATGATTTGGTTTTCATCAAAAATCTTGCCAAATTGTTGCCTCGGTTTTTGTATAATATTGTTTGTAACAAACTAGGCCGTTTGCCTGATATGGTATCGTTCCGCGAAATCAAGTGCCCATGCAATTGCTGACTCCCTGTCCGTGCATTTTTTGCGAGTGCCTGCAATTTCATCCAGAAGGTGAGGAACACTAATGAGTTCAATCTCACCAGGATGTAGGGGAAGTTAATTTTCGACATTTACAATTAATTTGCATTGTTTTCTACATTACAGTCCCTCGCCGCATCATGGTTCCAATTTCGCAGTCCGAATTTTGGTTGAATACGGCCTATTAGTAGAACAAAACAACAAAAAAAGCAAACATATGAAGCAAATTTTACGTGCTTTTGCCTAAATTAAACATTTTCAAGCATAAAATTGGCTAAATGAACTAAAATGAAGATATAAGGCAATAATAATTGTCATATGCATGTTATTATTACACTGGTGCAGTAACAATAACATGATAATCATAATAATAATAATAATCATCTACTGTAGCTACTGTTAAAGCTAAAACAGCTAAAACTCAACTCTGAACCCCCAACATCACTTCCTGTTCACAACCACAAGTTTTATTTATGTCTTAAATGCCTTATTTTCTCTGATGACATCTACTATATTGGGTGATATGAGTGTAAATTGACTGTGTGTGTGTTATTTCATGTCCAGGGGGCTCTAATAATGTTAAGCCCGTATTTAGATGGTCTTAAACAGGTTTTCTATGCTCTAACTACAAAAACGTTGCATTTATAAATAAGGAATCCTACTTAGCGGAAATTCACTTATCACAGTTGGGTCTGGAACCAATTCGCGATTAACGATGGGTTACTGTATATCCTAGAGGAAAACTGTTTTGATACGTTTCGGTTTTCGTCTGACAAATTCATAGACAACCGAGGAACCACCGTAACTGACAATAATAACAATAATTTCCCTTTTTTTTTTTACATTTTGAGATCCAGAGTGTATATTTCATAATATCAGATCGTCGTAAAGCACAAAATGTTGGCAATTGGGTTGATTGAGGTCTAAAGTGGAGTACTTAGTTCACTTGTGAAAGCGTTGTATGAAAAAGTCATAGACGATTATAACATAAAAGCAGTGTGAATATTATCACATCATTTCAGTCATTCAGAAAACAATCACAGGTCCTACTTAGCTTCAGTGTCTTTGCACCTACCACTTCAGAAGGATGGATCGTGTTGCGTCAATCACAAGTGTTTAAAAACACTTTAGTTTCTTTTGTATCGATATGAAAGACACGTAATAAGTGACTCATTGACTTTGTTTCCCTGTGCTAAAAAAAAAAAGTGCACTACGTGACTTTAATGCCGGTGTGTGTGCTGTCTGAAGCAATGATAGCCTCTTTGTGTTTGAGGCTCTTAGAACAAGGGGTGATGCTTTTACTCTGGAGTGAAGCACCATTTTAGGCTCTTCTTCCATCTGTGTCAAAAACACTTGAGGTTCAAATGCTGCTCAGAAAGCCCAGCAGGGGTCTCACCTAAATGCAGCTGTGCTCCACTGGAGTTTTGATACTTATATAAAGGCTTGAGAGGTCTTGGACCACTATTTCACCTTTTCCACCCTCTCGTTGAAGGCTGTTTGGCCCTTAAGATGGAGCAAAGTAGGGGATGCTTGGCAATTGCTCTACATTTTTCTTGCACTTTGAGTGGGCACAAGCTGTGTTGTGGCCTCAAGGACTCCTTCTAATTCTCTTTGTCTCACTTTTCAAGCATGTAAAGTGACACAAATGCACCAGCACAGTAGTTCGCCCTTTTTACTATGGTTTCTTCTGTAGCTGCTCTACGTTGGCCTTTCGCTGTGGACCATTTCCATCCGAAAGAAGGGTCAAAATGTCACATTGTTTACTTACAGCTCTGTGCAATCTTCAACCAACTGGAACTACTCAGTGTCTATGTCGCAACCAAACATTGTTTACAGTTGTAAAGCTTTGCTCGGTTTGTAGGTTTAGCTTCTTTATTACATTTACATTGAATATAAATTGTAATCGGATTAGTCACAGTTGACTAATTAATCACGATTAATCACCATTTGCAACTGTGTCTGAAATATATCCATTTTCACTGTCCAGTCGTCCCTCGTTTAACGTGGCTAATTGGTTCCAGACTCAACGGTGATAAGTGGATTTCCACGTAGTAGCATTCAATATTAATAAACTGAATGTTTTCATAGTTAGAGCACAGAAAACCTGTTTATGACTTTCTAGATACTGTTTTTTGCTATTATCAGAGCCCTGTAGACATGAAATAACACCCCTGTAGTCACCTTTACACTCCTATTTTTCTTTTTTTACACCACATTGCGCAACACTTAATGTGCAGGCTGCGTGATCACTGCAGGGACATAGGAGGTGGCTCATAGCATGCGGAGTGGATTACCACGTGTTTCATGCAGTGTCTCTAGCATGTCTCTGCAATTCCTCTGACCTAGCCTATAGACTGGAGTTACAGGTATTCAGAGCAGTATTGTCACGTTTAAAGGCAGTACAGTATGAATAGCGTCTGCGAATGCACCTTGTGGTAGTGTGGTCTGGAATGAGGAAGTGTTGTTCAGAGGAGTACGGAGAGACGTGTTTGCAGGTTGTAGATACAGTCCATATATGGTGTTGGAAGTGGGCACTGCTGTTGATGTGTGAAGGTCAGAAGAAAGTTAAACAAAAGTGTGGAGACGCTACACTTTCCTCTGTCCACCGTCATAACAGTGAGGTGTTAATTAATTCAATAAATTAGTGACTGCCATTAACACATTATTTTTGCCAGCCGTGATATTAATAGAATGAATCATTTACATTATTCAGATCCACTGGATACCGATATGACCCGATGCAATTTAAGCTAAATATGAAATAAGGCTAAAATGACATGTTGTTGTGCACACTCCTGTGCTGTGTGCAACACTTTCTTATGCTCTGTCTGAGTTTGCGGTCATTCCTGGCACGCAGTGCACAAACAACCCCAGCATGGTCACTGTGCAGTGCAGTAAAATGGCTTTTCCGCAGGTCCACAGGGGTCCTGCAGGAACATGCACACATGACGCCACCCAAGGGAGCACTCTATGAAGGGATGAGTGCAAACAGCCAGTGACAGTCCAGGTGTTGATAGTCCAGCTGCGTGAGGTGGAAGCAGTCCTAGGGTCATGAAGAAGCGCTGCTAGGGAGTTGGTCTATGTTACTTACTTGAAAGCTCTTTGAGTTATTAGTTATGTCTTGCACGGCTGTAGTGTTTTGTTGTTTTTATGTTACTTGCCAAAATACTCTTCCGGTCCCTCAGAGCGTAAAAACAGCTTTTTAAAGTGTTGCTTGAGGAAGAACAAGGTTCGATGCAACCTGACAGCAACTTGGCAGTGGGTAGCTGAGGTCAGAGTTTAAAAGTGATTTGTTCTTCAAACGTACAGACACTTTTATTCTTCATGAAAATATGAAACCCATTCATTTTGAAGCACACCGGTACCACAGTGGCTGACGTATTAGGGGTCAACTGTCAGATTTGTAGATGAAGGTTTCTTTTCAGGAAACCACTGGTCTCATTTCTCAATAAATCTTTCAAACATTCACAAGGTGTTTCTTCAACGCAAAGCCAGAAAACGACCTGAAACACAATGGCTGTGGCAGCGATCAAGTGCCAAATCCCTGGCTACAAATACTACCCAACCTGCAGAGACTTTTCTTAAACGATAAACGATCTTCGTTTATCGTTTGGAAATTTGTCATAGGTGGGATGGAAATTACATGGTTGTGATTGTAATGTTATTGAGGTTTAGTGATGATAAAATTCATCTCAGAGAAAGTGTGTTATTTTCTTGATCACTGATTTAATCCTGGGTGTTTGGGGGGGGGTGCAAAAACCTGACAGGTACAGTCGTGGATAAATGTTTTTGGCCATGGCTGTTTCAATTAAGTTGATTTTTGTTGTGTTCCATTCAGGCATCCGCAACATCTTTGGCCAACGACATCGGCATGTTTGTGTGCCTTGTGCCTTTTTGTGTTGATATCTAAAAATCAAGTGGTGTCCAATCATCACTAATGTTATCACTGACATTAATGTTTTGAGAGTCCAAGGTTTTATTTGCCGCTAATTTTTCATGAACATTGTACTTTTTGTATTTTTTTTAAATGATGTGGCGATGATTGAACACTGCAAAACGTTTTTCAGTGCAAGTTACCAAACAACAGAGGAGCAGTTAAGATGCTAATTTTAAGATAATGCAGTGACTGACACTTTTTCACAAGCCAAATGAGCCAAATGAGGTGAAACCGGATTTAAATGAGCGGCTGTGATTAACCAAGACACAAACAGAATGCGGTGGAACGGTGGTCTAGTGGTTAGCATGTTCTGTGGGGAGTTTGCATGTTCCCCCTGTGCATGTGTGGTTCTTCTCCGGGTGCTCAGATTTCCTCACGCATTTCAAAATCGTGCATGTTAGGTTAACGACTGACTCTAAATTGTTGTTTGTCTATACAGTACGTGATCTGCGATTGGCTGGCGTACCCAACCTCTCGCCCTAAGTCAGCTGGGATAGGCTCTAGCTCACCTGCAACCTTAATGGGGACAAACGTATGAACAATGGGTGGCTGGACAAACAGAACGCCAGCTTGAAAAACAATATCCAAGAAGGAAATGACTGAGTCATCCTTTTGTCTTCGTGTCATCTGCAGCATGACAATACAAATTGAGGCGCTGTTAGCGCAACACATTGACTGGTAAATAGCCGGGTTGCCTGTTTGCACTATGACAGCACCAATGACAGTCACAGCATGTTCTGGCTGCTACAGCATTAAAAAAAGAAGTACACAATGCAAATTGACAGCAGCCAAAGGTTCCAGCAAAGTGCAAAGACTTAAGTATGATTCACTCTAAACAATTCATTCACACTTAAATACAAATATCTTATTTGCTCACATACCGACGAGAGGGGTGTTTCCTTTTAGTTTCTAAAAAAATAGCACCCTGAGACCAAAAGTGGGTGGAAAACTAGAAGGAAAACACAAGGTCTGACTGAATGCTGATGGTTACCGTTTCCACTTAGAATTTAATTTTACCAAACAGCATACGAATATATGTAAATTCTCATGTGATGTTGACTATAATTCATTGTAGAAAACAAACTCATTGATTAATGGCAGCTAGTAAATAGTATTTCACTGCATCCTGATCAAAGTAAATTATTTAAACCTCATGTCATCCTTATCACGCCTTCTCCCCGCCATTCTCACTGATTCACACACGCACACGCGCTCACAACCACATTTTACCTGCCGCAGAGCTTGCGACTCCGGTCCATTCCCCCATCTCCTGTAAGTATTGGAGCCTACTGATGCACATAATGAAGTCCAAATGAGGCTAATACACTGGTAGATATATATTACAGATCACACCTGAACAGTTTTAGCTGCAAATGTGACCTCAGTGTTTTCTAATAATCTGCCCAGACTGTGTGTGTATGTGTGTGTGCAAAAAAAGTCATCTTTAATGTGGAAGGGGTGACACATGCAGGAATTCCAGGACTTCTGGTATGGAATCGCATATATTTGGCAAGTTGTACACTACTGAGTCCTATTTGTGTTATTTAGCTCGTTATTTTTTGCAAAAAAAAGCCATCATGCTAAATTGAACAACACTTTGTGGAAAACCATGTTGCAAATTTGGATACAAGAGTGTGCATTCAGATTTTTTGGTTTCCCATTTATGTTAATCTAAGATTTTTTTTAATTAATTCATTTATTTCCCAGACATTTATCCAATAAAATATATTTTTCTTTCATATGACCGGCATAGTTGCTGTACGTGTCGGGGTGTAACGGTACAAGTGTTTGTAATTGGATTCTATAATCTCCACAAGAAAGTTGTCCCTCGCTACGTTGTGGTTCGAATTCCGAGGCTTCACTCTATCAAAATAAATTAATTAATACATTATCACTGTTTTATGGTTGATTACAGCCTGTTATTAGTCACAAAACACCCATTTTTAAGCTAATTGTCCCTATTCTGGCCTAAATTAAGCATGTTCAATCATGAAATGGCTGAATACAACTGTAAGGCATTCAGAAGATGCATTTAAAGACATAATATGTAGTAGTCTACCCTGGTCACTGGATGTCAGCAATGTTACATTGATGAGACGGTACACTGTCCAGAAAAAACACTGTCCCAATGCTAAGGTGTGGGTCTATGTTATATCGTATTTTACTTATTTTCTGTTTTCATGCCTGCTCTATTGGGTAATACAAGTGTAAAGGGGTGTTATTTGATTCTAATAATGTTAAAAAAATGTATTTAGAATATCATTAACAAGTTTTTTTATGTTCCAAATATAAAAATGTAAAAATAAGGGATCCTATTGTACAGAAATTCATTTATCACAGTCGGGTTTGGAATCAATTAAGTGCAATAAAGGAAGGAATACCGCACACATTAAAAGTGATGGGCAGGACGTGTGCATCTCCTCAGTAAACAAATACAGTGCAGCCCAGCCTTTGGGTAGCGGGAGTCCTGACTAGCGATGGTGCCAAGTAGAAGACGTAGCCTAGAGAGTCTCCTGTTTGTGAACACTTTGGCTTCCCGGTGAAATACGTTAACGCAAGCAGGAACTGTTAATGCTTCACTTCAGGCAATAAGGAACTTTAATTTACTACAAATAAAATCATTCAAACTGGTCAGCCTGTTACTGTTGCACTCTGCATCGTTGCACTTTCCTAAAAGGGAATGTTGTAAACGAGGGGTGTCCAAAGTGTCGGTTTTCGGCCCTCATTTGTATTTTTTTTATATTGGCCCTTGGCATAATGTAAATATAATTACATATGATGATATATAATTAGATTACACTACGATATATACACCTTAAAACCGAGATGCACCCCAATAAAATAATGTTCTTTACTGACTCCCAGCAGCTAAATGTGGAACAGGCATTCCTCCAGGAAAACATCTTTGACTCAAGTGTTTATCCAAGGGATGAAAACTACACGTCACATTGAATCTATTGGGTTGAATAGATAATCTGGTTCTGATCCTATATTTGGACGGACGCAGAAGGGGAGGGGGGGCAAGCAGTATAAGCTCAGGATGCGAGTGGGACAAATTCTAG
Organism: Dunckerocampus dactyliophorus; assembly: GCF_027744805.1. Lineage (NCBI taxonomy): Eukaryota > Metazoa > Chordata > Actinopteri > Syngnathiformes > Syngnathidae > Dunckerocampus > Dunckerocampus dactyliophorus. Next base: position 19,200,770 of record NC_072835.1, on the reverse strand, counting down.
CAAATTTTATAAACCAGAAGTTGGATGAGACCCGTGGATTAGTAACGATGCTGTCGGTTGTTCCGGCAACGTGGCCCATAACAACTGCACCACAGAGAGTTTTCAAGTCAAATTAAAATGTTTAGCCCAATTATAAAGATGCCTTAAAGGGCTTAATTAATTTGCGCATTATTTTTAGACCATTTAATCTGGGGGGGGGGGATTCAAACAACTTAATAAAGTCATTGCTGTAGCCCATTTATGAAGGACTGCCTGTATGGCTGATAATTTGCTAAAACACTGACTATTATTAGCCTAAAGACTTCCCTTTCTATATTAAATACATACAAAAAGCACATTTTTTTATTCCAATTGCTTTTATTACAAACGCTATGCGCTTGAATTAATCTTTGGCAACAATTGAAACAAAATTGGAAATGATTGCGTATTCATTGTGTCTTATGTTAATTACCGTGGCGGGTGATTGAGTGCAAGTTACAAAAGATATCAGAGTGACTGTGAAGCGAGTAAATGTTTGTTCAATCCTGACGGCATCTCCAAGTCATTTATTGACTCACCGACAGAATTGCTGATGGGTGCTACGAATCTGCAGATGTCTCGCCCGGTGTTAAAGTTCAGGGGTCAAATGTTACCATAAGTCATTCAGTGGTGCTGATGGATTGGAGGGTTTGCGAACAGGCATAACCTTCCAGGTCTCAGTCTGATGTGTTGTGTACCTCAGTGTTGTGACATTTGCGCCAAAGAGATGCAGTAGTCAACAGTGTGACAGGTAAGATGGCAACTACAAAACCAACATTTCCAACAATGTCCACCCACCAAGCGTCACAATAGCGCCACAAACTGGCACTGGGAAAAATGCAGTTACTAGTATACAACACATTCCACTTTGGTATCAGTCGTTGTCAAGGTGGGGTTCATTGACATGAAATTACAAATAACAACAACCGAGCCCCACCAAGGCTAAATAACCCCAAATTTGGTTCAAATTAAACAAAAGTGCTCATTACGATTCATGCATTATTTACCTGAGGGAAATGTAAAGAAATATATACATTACGTCAAAGTAAAACGTAAAATAAATCCAGCATCAGGAATTTAAAGGAAAACTGCACTTTTTTAAAAACTTTGCCCATCATCCACAATCCTTATGAGACATGAACACACGTCTTTAGCACGAGGCAGCTAAAAACGCACGCGATGGGATGCACCTGTTCTCAAAGTTTCGTTCAAATGTTTTTCCAACCTATAAAAAGCATCCGGCTGAGATTTGAAAGTATTCTGTGATTCTTTCCACTCATTCGGCGTGTATTCTTCCTCTATCTGTGACTTGAATTTCCTGTGACGATAGGCTGCACCTGTTTGTAGTTTTCCCAACACCGTGTGAGCGCCATGGAAAAATCTGCCATTACACACATAATAATCAGAGAGGTATTCATTTAACGGCATGTTGATTATCATGGTTGCCATTTGACTGATTTTGTTGGGGTTTTTTTGCCGAAATATGACAAAACTAAAGAAGTACTGAGGGTGTGTGTATGTGTGTCACTGAAATGTGTCTGCTATCGTCATTTAAAACGCAGATATATATATTTTTAATATAGCTCTTGTGTCAAATCAGAGTAGACTCTGGGGGTACCTAATGTTTTGGACAGTTGCAAAAAGTATGTCTGCCAGTGACGTGACCTCATTCCTGCTGCTAATCCACAGCAGCATGAAGGGGAAGTTCATGATACCCAGCATTAAAGTGAATTTAAAAAGTTTGGAGTCAACTGCTGGAGCACATTTCCAACCGAAAAAAGCCAAATTGACACACATTTCCAAAATTTGTATGACATAATCTGAAATCCTCGGCAAGGCCTCCAAGTCCCATAATGTTAAATAGGATCATCATAATGTATCCTACATGTTGGCCATTAGACTGCTAGACTGACAATGTTCTTTAATGTTATTTTTTTGTGTGTGGGGGGGAATATAGGCCATATACTGTATGTATACAGTATATATCTGTTTTGAGCAGAGCCAAGCTGGAGGGAGGGGGTGTTCGCTGTCACACCCCACTGTGTCATCATCCCGTTGGGCCGCTCTCATTGTGAACATCCACGCACACACATAAATCTCCTTGTCATCTCAGTCAATAGCCATCTGTTTGTTTCTTCACTGGAAAATGTTTTGTTTTTTTTTTTTTTTGCCGAAGTTAGGCCTGCGCTATTTTAACTTTTCATTTGGAGACAGATTGCTTTAGGACATAAAAAAAACAATATAGTTGAATATACTGTGTACTGTGTTTGAATACTTAATTTCCAGTCACTTGTTTTCTTCAATCTACCATTTCTGGTAATATTTCAAAGTCTTTACAGTTCATCTCTCACGACTTGTGCACAATAGCAAACCACAGTCATGTGTTATTGGGAAGTTCAAAGACGCAATCCGTTTTGTGAGGCTGGTTGATTTATAAGGTGTTCTAATTTCAAATAGTGAATACTACAAAGTCAATTAATTGGTTGCAGGCGCAAATTGACATTATCATAAAACCTTTATTAAAGTGGCGACAACGCTCAGTAGTGCTATTTGAAATATTGTTGGTGTATTGTAGCAAGCATGAGTCACACACAAAATTAAAAATCACCTTGCTTTAAAGATATCTTTTTTTGAAAGTGATGATCCAACATTGCTCCTTTCCAACCTCCAGTCACAGGAGGTGATCAACACGGACGCCTTGCAAAAGTATTCACCCCCCTTTGATGCTTCAGCCTTTTATCGCTTTTATAAATGAAATCATGGTCAATGTAGTTTGGCTTTTGCTGGCAATAATTAGAAAAATGCCATTTCATGCCATTCATTTTACAAAAGTGTGTCAATAAATGAAATATATATAATGTCAAGTAAATGACGGTATAAGTATTCGCCCCTTCCAGGTCAGCGTTTAGTAGATGCACCACAACACTGAGTCCGTGTGGACATGTCTAAATCAGACTGGCACATCTGGACACTGCAATTTTCCCCATTCCTCCTTGCAAAACAGCTTAAACTATGTCAGGTTCCTCGAGGGGTCGGGTGTGAACAGCTCTCCACAAATGCTCGATTGGATTGCGTTCTGGTCTTTGACTGGGCCACTCTAGAATATTTACCTTGTTGGCTTTGAACTAGTTGTTTGGCGCTTTTGCTATATGCTTGGGCTCGTTGTCTTGCTGGAAAATAAATCTTCTCCCAAGGTATAGCTCTCTTGAAGGATGCTACACATTATCGTCGAGGAAATGCTGATATTTTTAGGGTTCATGACAAACCTTTCAGGAGAATCACGTCCACGACAGGATGTCGCCATGGTGATGTGCGGTGCTCGGTGTTGCACGTGTTACGGACCCAGTGCTGGTCCTTTAAGGACCCATGATCAATTAAAGTGAATGGGTTTAACTGAACTCCGTGGGATGCCTAGTGAGTTGTAAATCTTCTGTCGCCATCTTCTGTCTTGAACTTTTCAGTTTCTTTTGGTCTTCATATTGCAATTGTATCACACTAATGAACCAGAGACTGCACCTCCCAGACACAGCTGTCTTGATAGAACAATCACTTGACACGCATTAACTGTACTCAGATCAACTCCATTTCACTAAGTGTGACGCTGCAAGCATCAACTAGTAGGATCTCTGCTGAATTAGGTCAGTCACTTTAAAAGCGGTGATACAAACGCTTATTATATTAATTATTAATATTACTGGCATTGTATCTAATTTGACAAATGGAACACACAACGCAACTGCACCACGCACTAGCATACATGCAAAACTTTACCCGAATCTACAACCCACAAGGCATGTGCTGTGCGTGGCGAGGTACTGGCAATGCCAGTTTTTCATAACATAATTTCGAGTTTGTGGATAAAAACGGATTGTTCCTGAAATGACCATTACACTTTAACCGATCATTTCTCCTATTAATTGATATATTATTGTTTATAATGATGTAGTTAGTGTCTTCTCAGTGGCCTAGCGGTTAGCATGTTGGCCACACAGTCAGGAAGTCGGGAAGATCTGGGTTCGAATCTCCGTTGGACATCTCTGTGAGGAGTTCTCCCCGTGCGTGGGTTTTCTCCGGGTACTCCGGTTTCCTCCCACATTCCAAAAACATGCATGTTAGGTTAATTGGCGACTCCAAATTGTCCATAGGTAAGAATGTGAGGGCGAATGATTGTTTGTCTATATGTGCAATTGACCGGCGACCAGTCCATGGTGGTCTGCTGGGATAGGCTCCAGCATTACCGTGACCCTTGTGAGGATAAGCGGCATAGAAGATGGATGATGTAGTTAGTTATACTAGATATATCCTAGTCCACGTAAGATCAGTTGATCCTCTTTGACATGGAATCGCTCAGTTGCCATTTCCCTTTTTGAAAACTCACCACTGAAATAATGATGTGCCTCTCATCCATTAGAACAAAACGCTCAATATCTCTTGCATTTCCACGCATCCGTGCTGTATTGAAACATCCATTTTGATCATGGTTCAATTGGTTCCGAGCACACGGGAATGGAAAATAGTGATTTCAGAAAAGTCAAGGCTAGTCAACGCCGGTGAGGACTTTTCCCTGTCATCTCCTCAGTAGATCATGACCTTGTTTGCAACCGATATGCAATTACTGTATAATAAAGATGTTTATTTAACATGAGGATAAATCCCTGCATGCATTTGTGTTTCTGCAGAAAAGCTCAATGGAACTAAATATAAAGCTATGGATGCTCCGATATTGATCGGCGGCCGATTTCCGTAAAAATAAACAGGTGATCGGCGTGAGCTCCGATAAACGCTTTTCAAAGCCGATCACAAAAAAAAAATCTCTGTTAAAAAAAATCTCCAAGCTCTGCGAAGGGAGGCATACAAAGGAGGCTGAAGAGCCGCATGTGGCTCCACAGCTGCCAACCCCGATGCAACACAACACAGTGTTTCGACATGTGCACCTCGAATCTTAGCATGCCACTTGTATGGCACTACTACGGCCTGTACCGCCAAACAGAGACGTGTGACAATACCATATACAATAAAAAAATTAAATAATACAAAAATAACATTAACATAACAATACAAATGACAAAAAATGCATATCCAACCATAGCGTTTGATGGAAATGAAGCTTCAGCCTTAAAAATACCATGCTTTCAGGCAGCAAAATATCACAATCAATTGTATTTCCTGGCAAAAGGAAATTTGAGACTACGGTACTTATCCAGCCACTTGTAATTTTGTTGAGTGTTTGGTGCCTCTATTATGAGACTGTCTCTCTCCATTCCACATTGGAGTAAAAGCTGGACTTTTGGGACTTCCTTTCATTTCGTCTTTGTCCTTGGGTAGAAGAGTGGCTCTTGGCCCTTCCCAGCCTCAATCGTCATTGAAGAGTTTGGCTGCAACCAAAAAACACTTCTAGTACAGTCATCATATGAACTATTTTTTTATGTAATACATATGTAATACAGATGCATTTTTTGAAATGGAAAAACTCACTCTTCACTCTTCATTCACTCTTACGTGAATGAAGTCATATATTTTTTATTAGAGAATGTCAAAATTCCCACACACACCGAAACGTAACAACCTGAGTCTAGTTGCCTATGCATTTTTCTCAAGGCCTTCCGTATTTTTCTCGAGTATTATTATTACATTTTTTTCAAAACAAACATTTGATGATTGAACAAATCCAACAAGAGATGAAATTTCTCAAGAACAGATTCAGCCTTTCAGCTTCGCCCATCATGGGTTGCCATCGCGTGGTTCGTTTGGCTTATTTTCTTCACCAAATACCCTTCTCTTTATCGGGTTCTGCGACAGGCCCTGAAAAGCTCCAGTAGTACTGAAAGGCAGTTGCTCTGTTGTATGTCAAAGATTGACAGAGGAGTTGAAGAATCATGGAAGGGAGGCAGACAAAAGTTTGGAACATACACTAGAACGTACAAGTACTGTAGAGGTGCTTTGTCTGGTGTGCCCTCTTCAATCTAATGGTGTTAATCTTGTCCTTGGTTTTTGTGGTTGCATTGCTACGCACCAGCACTTTTAACTACCCTTGATAATGGGAGGAACAGCCTGAAACTCATTAATTGGATTAGCCCGGTCTTTATCTCAGCATCTGCTTGTGTCGGCCTGAAATACTCCCAGCCTACAACTACTAATTGACTAACAGAGCGTTTAAATCATATCGACACATTTACTAATTTACGTGACTGGTGTCTGCCACCACGGTGATGACTTGGTTGACTTCCAAGTTGTTCTGTATTGAATTTTTTTCTCTTTTTTTGTACATGTTTTTATATTGTGTAACATTAACATTAACATTAACAAGACAAGGTAACAACGGTGTGATGTGACCTTCTGAGTCTTTGACATAGGTGCTTCTCCACATCCGGGGGTCCATGGCCAGTTAACGACTGATTATGTCAGTGTTTGGGGGCCGCTTATTGGCCGTGGGGCCCTAAGTAGCTGCTGAGTTTGCATACTGTGTTGCTGGCTTGCAACCATGTGACCTAGAAGCCTCACATGGGGGGAAGATATTTCAATATGGTCACCATTGAGCTATCTGGTGGCCCCCACTACCCTCTGCACTCGCAGTATTGAGGCACATCATTTCTTTAAATCTGGTTGGGTCCACAAATTCCATGCAAAACAAGGACTTATTCATGCATGGGTAAGTACCGTATTTTATGAAGTTATGATGTTGATGCAGGAAGTGCAAACGTTGTTTATTGGCATTGTTTTGTGTGTTGTCAAAACATGTTCCATGTTTTTGTTACTTTAATGTTGTGAAGTTACTCTTTTGCCTCAGTCTTTAGTTTGATTTTTCCATTTCTTCCCTGTTGTCTAGCAATATTTTGCATATATTTAGGCAACAAGCAAATACTGATTATAAGTTTTTGCAGACAAGCAGTTGCTTTGTTGCTGACAATCATTTTTTTGCTGTGACATGAACCAGGTGTATAGTTTTTTTGTTGTGAGGTAATTCTTTCTGCATTGCCCATTGTCATGAGCATTTTCGAATTCCAACAATATTTTAACTTGGTTTTAGTGTGAATTTTGCTTGTTGTTGATCACTGCAAACCTTGCTCTGTGTTTTTTGGTTGCTCCTTGAACTTTTTTCCCTTTATGATGGACTGTCTTAGGAACTTTGTAATAACGTTTTCTGAACGATTCCTGCTCCACGATTTACACATGCATGCATGCGGCATTTTGGCTCTCATTTCACTTGGTGTCTCGCTACGATTACTTGCCCCCCATGTGCTTGAACTGCAACCGGACGTGACGTCGCGTGCAACCCAGCAATATGGATAAATGCCTCTGCCCTTCGAGGATGCGTGGCAAACGCATAATGGAGAGTGATGGTATCATCTTGTGGCGTTTTTCTAGGTATTGCTGAAATTGTGCAGGTGTTATATGTATTGCTGTCAAAAAAAAAGCAAAAATGTCTTATTTTTCAGATTTTAGGCAATTGTTTTCCCAGAAATTACATTTTTGCCCTGAGAGAACATAAAAACAGCCAGTTTGCCAGACCAACAGACAAGCTATGCTCTCTTTTGGCATGTAATGAGGTAATTACATGAACGCTGAGACACAAGCCTTCAGCCCAATCATGTGTTTGTGTCATCAAAAAGGCGTTTTTCTTCCTCCACCCATTTTAATAGCGTCTCCAACATTTGGTGGATTATATTTCAATCAAATAACAAACATTATAGTCTGTTCTTTTGTCATTTCGGCTCAGTCAAAGCATTTCTGAGGGAGCTGCTGAGGTAAAGATGCCCATGAATGAAAGCATATTGTATATGGACGTGCTGCAGGTAGTCTATATCGCTGCATGCTGGAGGCAGCTGTTGTCCCCTCATTCATCTCTACGTCTTTCTGGAGTCACCCGCTGATGTAGGAACCGAAAGTGGTTTCTTTGTGGCCGAGCAGATATGAGAGCAATTGTTCTCACTTCCATTTATCTCTCCTAAAGGGCAGCTAGATCTGCCGACCTACTCTGTGCCAGTGTGTTAACTTTATATCAGATAGAGACGCCGGGCGAGGTGTGTGTTTGAGGATGTTTGTGAGTGGTTTGAAGATATCTGCTTCTCTCTGGTCTCCAGTATTGCTTTGTGTAATGATATGTTATCACTTGGAAACTGTTATGCTTCTATTTCTGATCCTCGCGTGAATGCTGAGAGACCCTAATGCTGCTTTTGTTATCAGTGATGTGCGGTGAGGTTCATGTCTGGTGAGGCGCTAACTCCTTTTTTAAAATATCAATACAGTTAAACCTCGGTTGCCATACGCCCCAGTTTTCGTATGATTTGTTTTTGTTTTTTTTGCCTCAGTTTTCATGAACAGTCGTCTTGTCCTGTACTGTATCATTCTCCGCAATCAAGTGCCCAAACAGAGCACCCTGAGCGATGCTGACTCATCGTACCCTACTGATCATCAGAAGGGTAAAACTAACCTGTCTCACGGCGGTCTAAACCCAGCTCACGTTCCCTATTTAGTGGGTGAACAATCCAACACTGCTTCACAATGATAGGAAGAGCCGACATCTGATACTCACTCACCGCCCGTGCATTTTGTATTTAGTGTGACCTCTAAATAACCCGCCATGGGGCCAAAGAAAGTTGCAAGTGCCAGCACTTTGATAAAGACGGGGGGGAAACACTATTGGATCTGATCTTGCCAGGATGTCCGGGAAGTTTGCACCAACAAGTTTCAGTCATTTGCCATTTATAATTATTTTTAAGTTTTTGTCATTGTTTTCTGCATGTGAAACTGTAATATGTATTTTTTGTTAATATTTTTGGGTGTTTGGAACAGATTAATTGGATTTACATTATTTCCTATGGGAAAAATTGCCTCCATTTTCGTTTGACCTTTTGTAACGAATATACAGAGGTTCTACCGTACACGCTGCTCATTAAGAGGATAACAATAACAATATTAAACTTATTCTCTTGCCTTAAAAAAAATGTTTTCAAACACTTCTTCGCCCCATTTCTTTATTTTTTTCTTGCCTTTTATTGACAGATGAAGTACATGCGGCCTAGCCTTCTCAGGGAAAGCTCTGTTACTTCTGTTTTGTCTAAAAGTCCTGTTGGAGAAGTTTTCGAGCTAGGTTATAAACATCTCCATCTTGGAAGCCAGATCCATTCATCAGCAGAGCATAAAAATATCTTTAATGCATTTGCCTTGCTGCTGATGGTACCTCTAGGTGGTGCTGTTGTGTATTTGTGTTTTTTAGTGAGGCTTAAAAAGGGCGGCACCGACGAGCACCTTCTGGCTCATGCATGCCCCCACACTTTAGTACCGTGCAGCTCAGCATATGACGTTTCTTGGTATTTTATTGTCCGATTAACAAGAATAATCGTGTCACACTTACATTAAATACATTACACAGGCCGTAGACGGACACTGTGTGTAATAAATGTTTCTGCAAACATTATAATGTTGACACGCTGACAAACAGAAGTCACCATCAAAAATATATTTATAATTCGGTTCAGTGGACAAATATTCATATTTATTTTATGATATCATTGACGTCCCTGACCGCATTTCACTATTCGTTATTGTCCGTCTAGGATTTTTGTATTTTTTAATTTTTAAGATTGTTTGCTTTCTTGCTTTGTTTAGGCTGCATGAATCACCTTTTGCAACCTGTACAACTATTAATTCTGTAATATTGGACTTTTCCTACAAAATTAGATGCGATATCAGAGCTAAAATCGATGATGGGATAATGATGTGATTTGAGAATTCATTTCTTGGCTGATCTGCCTCGACGCAACTCAACAGTACATACTCATATGCACATTTTGAGGGATTTACAAAAGGTTTAGTGTCTGCAAAGCTTAACGATGGGGATATATGTAAATATTAATACAATATTAATTTTAGAGCGACAGTGCTGTAGCAAAGTACAAAGGGAGCATCTGTTTTTTCCGCCCCCACATTATTTGGAGAATTATATTTTTATATATGTTTTTAATCAATAAATGAAGATAATTTTAACAAAATATTCATAATAATGGAACAGTGCTAACTATTTGAGACTGAATCAACAGCACCTCGAGTTGCACTATATTTAGTCCGTTTTTTAAAGATGAAATTAGTCAACAATCAACGCCATTCAATCAACGCAAATATTAATTAACTGTTTTGCCCATCCCTAACGATGTCCCCAAATTGCAGAATATTTGTAATTTTTTTTTGGGGGGGGGTGGTCGTTTGTATTCTTAGTATTAAATACCGTATCGGACGTTTTAACATGTATAAGTACTTCAAATGAGGCGAAGCCTCCCCTACTTTGTGGAAATGTTGCTATTTTCATGCAAGACCCCTTGTCTGTCTTTCACTTTATAAGTAATTGTTTATATTCCATTTCATTTCCTGCTGTGTACGGTGCATTAATATTAATGTGTGCCGGTATTTCATTGGGCATGTGAGAACCATGCCTGAGAGCAAGGTGACTTGTCTTATTATTTGGGCAGCTGCCATCCTAGTGTGTCATTACTGAGGAAGATGGCGGAAACCGTCTTCTCTGACAAGCGCATCTCGTCTGTAAATACTCATCCCACTGATGCAGCTTTTCGTGAAATTAATCAAGCGACCTCGTGTGCTGATACATGTGAAAAGCGAGCCTCCCTTCAAATTCCGTCTCCTTTATTGCCTCTGCCTCCGCCCGCCCTCGCCAATAATCATATTAGAGCGGCCAATCTCATTACGACGTGCCATTTGGTAATTTAGAGCTTGTGATCGTTGGCTGCCCATGCTTGGCTTGATCTGTCACAATAGAGAAATGTTGTTTTTGCCTGTAGATGACACTGACATGGATATCCATTTTTCATACAAGTGTTTTTTCTTTTCAAATTGTCCCACTTCAGAGGCGTACAATGAGGCAGCTTGTCACACATCACTTGTTCACTCTTATAATGCTCACCCGCATACACGTGTCAATCAATTTGCTATTTTGACACTGTAATGTTTGTGCCGGGTTCAGCGTTATCTTGTTTTCTGTTTTTTTGCCAAACAACTGGCAATAGATTCCGTAGTTTTTGGATATTTTGGCATGACCATTCACATTCAGCACCTTCTCTAAGTTGTTCCTCATTTGGGCCTTGGCCCTCCTGTTGCCGTTTAGTTTCACTGGTCATGCACAAGCAAAAATATTGCATCCTGAAGCAACAAATGATTGGTAACCACCAAAGCTGACAGTTAAGCTTGAGGCTGAGATAAAAATACTGAAGTAAACAACATAAGTCACCGACAGCTTACTGGTTTCGCTGTGTGCTAATTTGCCTAGCCTTGGTAAACTCACGTTAGTCACGTTCCACCAGTGTGTAAGATTGCACCAAGTGATACTATTTTTGAATGTTCTAAACTGCCGTTTTCCATGCCAGTATCATATTTAGGTCTGTGGAAAGTTGCCACTGTAGCCCAGCTTACTCTAGTGAAATGGTCCTGGTGTTTTGTTGTTGAATGATTACAGATTATTTTATAGTTCAATCACCCAGCCCCCCATTTTCTCCAAATTAAACAAAAATAGTCACTGTTTGTGCTGTTTTGTGCAAATACAATGATTGTTTGTGCTAACACACAGTTTGAGTTATTAAATGTTTAAGTGTCCAGCAATTGCATGATCAGCCCCCCCCCCCAAAATGCCCAAAATGAAACCAAAATATTATCATTCTTTTCTGCTCCGTTTGTGCTGTTTTGTGCTGTAAAAATGACTGATTGTGCGGTGTAAGTTGTTGTTTTTTTTTGTAGTCAGCATATTACAAAGGTCATCTTAAGTTCAACCAGCCCCCCGTTTGTTCCAAATCAAACCTAAATAGATGCAGTAGTTTGTGCTATGTTTGTGCTGCGTTGTGCCGTTAAAATGATTGTTTGTGCTGTTTTCCTTTTTGAGTACAGATTGTTTTATAGGTCAATCAGCCCAGCCTAGCCCCACATTTTGTCCAAATTGAACAAAAATAATCTCAATCGTTTTGCCATGTTTGTGCTGTTTTGTGCAATGACAACGATCGTTTGTTCTGTCATACTTTTTGAGTACTTAACAATGTAAGTGTCCAGCGTTTACGTAATCAGCTCCCCGACATGCTCAGAATAGTCTATTTCTTTTCCTGTTTGTTTGTGCTGTAAAATAATCAATTGTGCTGAGTTAGTTTTTTTAGTTACTTAGCTTATTACAATGCACAGACGATTGTGAGTTTGAGTTTTGTGTGGGTGGGAGGTGGGAAGTTCATGCAGGTGCTGAGCTTCCCATAACTGACCTCATGTTGTTCTTTAGATAGCAAACAAGTTGACAGCACCTCTGCTGGTTGCAACCAAGTACTGCACTTCACTTTGCCATTTTGCAGTTGCTGCTCTTGGAAGTAATTCATGGCAGACACACGCCAAAGAACTGATAATCAATCCGAACGACTTCAAATAAGACTGACAATAACAAAACAGACCGCAATACTCAGTCTGAGTGCCGGCCAACAGGGGCCAAGACAGGGAAGGGGAACCACACCCAAGTCCAGCACGGCACTAATGGTCGAGTGCGAGTACACCCTTAATCGACTAATTGGTTGTTTTGCACATCCCTACAGCAGATACTTGTGCTCTCCCGCCAACCACTTGCACCATCAACACATCTGATGTGCATAAGAAGTCAGAATGCATCTGACTCCAAAAGACTTAGTTAAAAGAGCACTTTAGATCTTAAGATTATCGTCCGCTTTGTAGTCCTTGGTCAAAGCTACTTTTGTGAGTCTGTGATTACTTTGCTCTTTCGAGTCAGGAAGGGGGAAAAGAAAGAAGAGGCCAGACGGCAATCAGCGCTTTCGCTCTCTTCCACACCAACAACATTTTATCTCGTCCGTCAGGAGCAGTGAGCAGCACATCAGTTATTACCGCCTCCGTCGCTTGGATAACATCAAAGAAACGAGGTTTCACACAGAGAATGTGGGGACTGTGGTCGTCTAAAGGCCGCTGCACAACTTTTTATATACACATGTACATATATATATATACATATATATATATCATTATGCTCTGTTCATGCTAAGGTTGTTATTTGACTTTTACAAGCCATGTGCTGTTTCTGAATCAGGACAGACTCCAATTATAATGGAGGAAATACCCGCCATTCTTTTTTTGCTGAAAACAACAGTCTATCTTCATTCTCAGTATGTTGAAGATGCTCTCCATCATATCTGCCTCACCTGTCTCTTCCATCTTTTTACCGCATATTTTGCCCTTCAGTGGCAGGAGTCTAAACAAGAGGAATGTGGAATTGGAAACGTAGGAAGTGAAAGAAAGTAGGAATGACCTGATGCAAAGTTAGATTGTTTCACAACAAGTTAACTGAAAGCCATTTTTGTTATAGCTGGTAGCTTTTGGCTTTATGAATGCATGCAGGTTCTTGTTCTATGGATTCAAGATTTTAGAAGATGAAATGTGTCTGCTGAAACGTTGAACTTTAATTATGTGGTCATTTACAATGGAACCTCAAGGCGCTTGCTAGGGCAGCCAAGATGTTTGTGTGAGAGCACACGGTGGGCGACGCATCCTGAAAAACATTTGGGAAGATTGACAGGTTGAATGGCCAGCCCTCTGTTCTTATCCTCCTCCAACCCTTTGTATGAGCTACATTGACCTAGTTATTATCTCCTGGAAATGATATGCTGACATAATGGCATACATATTCAGAATAAAGAGAGCAAACGATTCATTCCGTAATTTATTTACATGATTGGGGTTGCAACTAACGATTTTTTTCTCAGTCGATTAATATGAAGCTTGTTGTTTTGATTAATCGAGTAATCGGTTCGACGGACTAAATCAACATAAACCAAACAGTTAGTGATTTGGTCCGCAACATATCAGAAAAGAGGGAAACATGTCAATCACTGTTTTCCAAAGTAAAAGCTGATGTAAGTGAATATCTGGTTTTGCGTAGAGCACAAAGATATGCCTGCGAATATTCTCATTCATCCAGGGCTCTCATCCGAGCAGGCTTTATCAATTGATGCTCAAAGACTAGGTGGGACAAACACTAGCCTGACTAGGTAGGGCTGTCCTAGTCTGATACAAAGGTAATATGTCTGCTTTCATGGATGACTAAAGAAATTGGAAAATAAATCACATTTGAGAGGCTGAAATGAGAGACTATTTACATTTTTAAATCAAATGATTAATAGAATACCAAAAAAGTTGTCGATTAATTGGAAAAATTGATGAATCATCAATTTATTGATTAATTATTGTAGCTTTAATGATACATATCTGGAAACTGAAAAAAAGTCTGGAATTTAGAAACGTCAAATCCGTCTGAACCCTCCTTATTGTAACATATGCTACCTTCGTGCTTAAAATGCTACAAATTCTTTTTTGAATTCCTGGCCCTATAGAGGGGTATCTGAACGGAAGAAGTCATTATCTATGTAACTGGAGAAGGAAAAACTGCATACTAATCACCCACAAAATAAATAAAGAAAGAAATGAAATAATATGTCATACTGCTGCGTTAGCCAATAGATGTGAAATTGCATTTTAAACATAAAATGTCCAAACCAAAATGATAGTTATGATCCGCTGTCATCATGGCCAGAGTGCTCTTGTTTGTTATTTTCAGATTGTATCGGCCAGCTTTCCTTTTACTGAATGAATAACCTAATTAACATTGGACGAAGGCTTCATAAAAGCATTTGAGATTTTTTCAGTCATGTTCTCTGAAATGGATACCATCCAAGAGTAGAAAGAATTTTTGGCTGCAGTTTGCAACTTTTTTTTTTTTTGGAGAAACTAAGGTTTTTTGGATCAAATGTACGTGTAACTGCTGACTTAATGTCTTCCTCGCTTAGAGGATTTTTGTTTGTGTGTAATGCAGAGTTGTGCCCTCTCTTTCAGGCAGTGTCCACTAAAAGGATTATTTTGACATAATACTGAGTTTCAGGAAGGTGAAGAGCTAAAGACTCTCTGAGACTGTGTCACAGGAGGCTTCACTGTCGAACGAGATGTCTGTTTTAATGCATTTAGTCTTAACTTGGTGAACTTGTGTGTTTTTCAGGGTGAAGCTGAAGGACGGTGTGGCATTCCTGGGGGCCAGAGCCAGTAACCCTGTGGTGTGGACAGTGAGTCAGGATGTCAGAAGTGAAGGTCACAGAGTTGTCACTCTGCACTGTCGAAGGAAGGAGAACAGCTTCGGTCAAAGGTACGTCTGACTGACCTACCAAAACAATCAATATGAGATACTGAAATGCCAAGAGAACATCCTGCTGAATGACCAAAAGGCAGATTGTTCAGTTTGAGGGGCTACAAAGGGAATGAGCATGACTCTGCTTTAATTCTGTGGCCTGGCGATGCAAATTCTTGATGGTGAAATGTAATCCATCATTTTGTACCCAAAATACCACAAGTTGGCCTACACACTAAACTACCAAAACAAATATGTAAAGCATCTTGTCCTATAATGTATTTGCTAACATGTATGAAGCTTACCATAGGCAAATCGGTATGATTAGCTCATAGGGAAAAAGTCGTTTGACACCACCTGCTGATTTGCATGTATGAATCCCTAGACCCCGACTATAAGACGACCCTTCGTTTTCAGACTTTTTTCTCTTCAACTTCACATTCAACAGTCACGTGGGTGAGGGTGGCTGCTGCTGTTTGGTATTTTATTAATGGGAACTATGCACAGGAAGTAGCTCAACCTGGCTGCTCCGATGCTCTCCAGGGTTTCCGGTTGACGACAGTGATGGATGATAGGTAGTCTGTCATTTTTTTTTGCATTTGCCGCGCAGACCCTGCGGCGAGACCAAATGAGTCGCACTGTACAGGACTATTGGAATGAAGGTCATACACGTTGAACCTGTCTTGACATTAGTCTTGACATTCTCTGGGCTACAAAAGACTTCCTCAGACATTGATATGACAATGTGACACCAACAAAAGCCTCTGCCTTTAGGTTTCTTGAGAACAAATTACATTTACTTCAATTCAGTACCATCTGCAATGCATTTTTGATTTTGTTAAAACTTATTAAAGGTACTCCAATACAACCACATTTCCACTTTTTGCCTGGAATTGGGAATTGGACTAAAATCATGTAATCAACTAATTGATTTATTGGTATTTTTAATTGGATAGGGGAATAATTCATGGTCAATGTTCTGACCTCCTGTTTTAATGCCAGTTTCTGGCTAACCAAAATAATGTTGCCCGGAGTTGAAGAGTTGCCAAAGTGTGGATATAGCTCAACTTTGCCATTGTCGACATCATATTGTTCTTTAGACCTCTTTAGATCCTCTGCTGATTGCAGTCCATTGCCCTTGCCGATTGATTGCCTATTACAGAATGTGTAGTAAAAATCTAAAGTACATTTCAATTGAAGAACTGACATCAGATGACCAAGGTTGACTTGCTGATGAGAAATACAACTGCAACCGTGACGTTCAGGAGCTTAAACTTGGCTAAACATAGCTTATGTTTTGTGTAAAAACCTCACCGGACTTCAATGTGTGCAATGTCAAAATCCATGTTGTTGGGGGTGGTCAAGCATCCATTCAGGATTTTACGTGTCCATGTTTTTGGCCTTGATGGTTGCATTTGAGCCATCACCCATCATCCATCAGCTAATTGTCAGCTAATCTAAAAAAGATTGTATTTTAACAAAAAATCCGAATTGGGCATCATACCGAGCAGTGTGAACGTAGCCTTAGTCCTTATGGATTAAACAACTGCTGTACCAAAAAATAATTAACCTTGAGCTCAACCAATGGTGGATTTGTTCCTCTTAGTCTGAAAGCTACGCACAAATATTGTAAGTGACAGCTCCTCAACTCTCCAGCAGTAAGTCCAACCTCGGAGAGTCATTTCATGCTCAGTAGTCAGAGCCATTATTCAGGTTAAGTATAAAAAAGATTCAAATTAGCCGGCACTTGTTGAAAATGAGTGCAAAATGAAGCTGAAAAGACAAGCGCTGCAGAACATCAAATAGCTCATGTCATTTCAAGCTCATTTTGTGAACCGTAAAAGCCGCAAGACGTGCCAGAATCTGTGAGTTAAGAGTGACAGCCGGTGATGTCAGCACCATCAACCAGACAGACAGCCTTGATGAGTTCAATTGTTACAGTTAATAAAGGGTGATGACGAATCGACCTGTAGAATTGTACATAGTAACCAGGTGACCAGATGTACTGTTTTCCCTGGTCAACACTGGAGCATTGGAGCAATGGGGACTCTCAGCTGTCATGTATCAGAAGAACATGCGTCACAGAGGCAAACTTCTCTTAGTATTACAGGGTGGGATGGTCCATGGTCATTTATCATTCCGAGAAATTCATGCATGTGTAATAAATACCCAGTGGATTCTTCCGCGACCGGTCTATAGAACCATAGCTATCAGAGGCCCTCAAAATAGCTTCCTGTTAAATGGTTTATGTCTAAATGAGGTAATGTTTCTACCTTTTAAATTAAAGGATGTCAAAACCATGTCTCAAGCAAATCCAGTTAAACTCTAGTATTTCATAAGACATGCGAGGCAAAAGTGCATTTATACTCTTAGGGCCTTACAGTCTGACTTCACCGTGCCCATAGAGGCTCTTTAGAAGCCAATCCAGCATTTTTCAGCCAGCAGCTCTGATCGGTATCACACAAGTTTTGTGGTCAGCAGTTTTGTTTAAGGGCATCTGTACGCAGACAGCAACGATTGCAGGAATGCTTGTTCTATCCTCTTAGAAGGTTCTCCAAATGGTTGGACTCAGGCTATGTCCATACTGCATGTATACAAGTATTGAAATACTCGTTGTCAGTGCTGTTTATAGACAATATAACAACTTTCTCTAGTAAGGAGCCACACTCTTTAAACATTACGGCGTATTAATAGCTACCGTGGTGTATTAAAATTCAGCACATAATGTAATGTGCATTACACTGTGGCAACAAATCACAACCCTGATCAAGAATATGTAATGTCAGTGTTTAGGTCCCTCCAGAGGGTTCAATTTGAAACAGATCTATCTCCAAGCAGCCAACTGCATGACTGGTCAAGTCTCCAGGCTATAATAAAAGCAGGCTGATGCATTATGAAAGCAGCACCTTGGTCATCAGACAAAAAGTGCCTGCTCAGTTAGGAAGATTAAATAGGCCGATTAAACTGTCGTGTTCCCTGTTAGCAACGGGTGGAGTCTTTTTAACATGAGGTAATAATGATAATAATAATCAGTGACGTACACTCAGGGGAGGCAGAGCCTCAACTGCCTTGATGCAAAATACAATATTGTATAATCTCACTTTAGTCGTATTATTATGAGCTTGGGTTGCGTTCAAAGACACCACGAAACTTAAGTTGAATTTTCTGGGACGTGTGAGCATACTTAAGTGAAGCAAATTGCACGTCCGCAATGAGAGTTAGGTTAGTGAGTGATAAGAATATCTACTTCCTGTTTTTCACACACACAGGCACAAGTGTAATAAAGACGTCGTTGTGATTTTTGGAGCGTCCGTGAATGCAACTTTATGTCGTCTCGTGACAATGACGAAGTGTCGTTCCCAGGACGAGCTGACTCGAGACGTGTTTGTGATTTGGAGATATGGTGATGGAGCTGCACTGCTGTTGATGCGGTCAGGTCACAATAAAGTTATTAAAGAGCAGCAGACCCTGTGGGACTCTGCGGGTACGCTATTGTGGCTCCGTCTGCTGTCATAACAGGGAGAGGTGGCTTGACATGATGCACATGTGTCCACGAGACTTGGAAACATAATGAAATGTGTTATGAACATACATTATTGTGCCTGTTAAAATAAAATGCCTCCTTTGTAGCAATTGTGCAATCAACAAACTTTAAAACGTTTTATTCCTTTTCCAATGTGTCCACATAAATCTTTTGTAGACATATTGATCAGGAAAGACCCGTGGGACTTAAAGTAAATGAAACGGTCAAGATTTTTCTGTCTGCTCACCCTCACAAACACTCCCACAGAGGAGCGGTGCAGTTTTGGACAAAACTATTATGGATAAGTCTGCAAAACAACAGTGAGACGAATTACTGTATTTTATAAATCACTATGATTGACATTATCCATAATTTTTAGTGCATGTATTAGCTGAGCTTTGCATGATTTCTTCACAAATGCCTCGGTGGAAAAAAAATGATATATCGTCCATACAGTATGTTCTTGCTCAGAGCAGCAGGGGAAGAAGCAATAAGGATGTATGTAGGTTGAAAAGTTAGCGGAGGAGAGTGATCATTATGGTTTGCCTCAGGTCACACCTCCTCCCACTACCCCAGTGCTTATTCAGATATGTAGAAATTGACTGTGCAATTATGCAAGAGACTGTTTGGCAGGAAGAGTATGCAGCGCTTGAATGTTTTCTCCGTACAGTAAATATGGACTAATTCCCATCTGTGTGCATGCACATAGTCGCACTGTGCTGTCTGCCTGAAACAAACAAGTGAACAAATAGAACCGCCATTGCATCGTTTACTCCTTCAAAGGCTGCGAGCGTTCCGCCACATTTAAAGAACATGCTGTGAGAAGACAGGTCGCCTATTGTGAGCAAGTCATAGTAGAGCTTGGCCTAAAAGACTGAAATAATGCACGGCTGCACCAAAGTCAAACATGTTAAATGGGATTTTCTGTGTTAAATTTAAGTTGCTTCCAAATTTGCTTTGGGCAGAGTGTGATTAATGTGGTCGTGGGCGCCACTGTCTGTGACATAACTGCCCAAATCCCTGAAATTGATGCCATGAACTTGCCTTATCTATTTAATCAGCTCGATTTGAAACTTTTTTGAGGACTTTTGAGGATTTCCTCTATGTATGAGGTGTGTTATGAAGCAGAGTCATGATCGCCGCAGTACCAGGACTAATGTTGACGGATCGGGATTGGATAATATCGGCTTCTGCCACAAGATCGGGCCGATCCGGTTGCCGTATAGCGTCTGTAACTCTGGGCCACACTCCAACATGGTAGGTGTGGTAATGTGCCTCAAAACTGGTTGCCGCTCGACTCCCGCCACCCGCAAGAAGAAGAAAACGCAAAACCAACATGCAGACATGTCCGCGGTGTACCGTGGTGAAGTTGGACGTTGGATATTCGCCTCTGTGACCGTCAATAAACTACTATTGCGTTGAAGAGAGATTGTTTAAAAAAAAGTAATATATTCTAAATCACACCACAAATTGATATATAACCATGTCAAATGATTAGTCCCACCCTAAAAGTATTTTGCATGCCCATTTTTTCCAGTTTTATCTTTTATTGGATGGACTTTTATGGAATTAGGAACCTGACTCCCAAAGGTTTGCTCCAAAAAAGTAAAAAAAAAAACAAAAACAAAAAAAGTAAATTCAGCAATACTTTCTTTGCATTAGTTTTAATGCTTTGAAGAGCTACAGTATTTTCATAACCATATTCAATTCCGCGTTTGTAACAAACGCTTATTATTAAAAAAAAAAAAAAAAAAAAAAAAAGGAAGTGCTCCTCAAAAAGGGACCCAAGCACATGCAGCAGATTGTGTGACATTTTTACAGCTGAAATAGGTGGACTGTTATTCTGCAATTATAGGATGTAAATAAACAGTTTAACCCAATGTGGCCTGCAAGTCAAAATAATTGTTCACCCCGGGCTAGAACATTCGACTAACCCAAAATTCGGCCAGAGTAAGAATATGAAAAGGCTAAACTGTACGTGGTACCAGGTACTTTGGGCCACACTTTGTGTGTCATCAGTGCTTCTGAGTCTGCATGCACATACGCCACATGTAGTTTTTCACCATTACAAACGAATGTGTTTTTAAAAGGTGACAGTTTATGACATGAAACAAATGTGTGGAATCTCACCAAAATCAAATAAAAAGATGTCCAGCCTTCATAAAAAGACAGTGTAGTGTCATTTACTTTATTGCTCTACCGGTGACCCTGATCTTGAAATCTGGACGAATAAGAAGTTGTAATTCCTTAAGGTAGTGTGACCAAATGTCCTGTTTTTACGTCCTGTCCTTTCTTCCATACAAGAGTGTAATGTAGTAAATCAGTAGACTGCAATATATTGTCATACATTTTTATATCAACCCACTGCCTCGGGCACTATGAAATCCGTTACATTTTTTTCCAAATACCATTTTTTATTTTTTTTAGAATTCCCTACGATTGACTGGCGACCACTCCAGGGTGCACCCCGCCTCTCAATCAAAGTCGGCTCGGATAGGCTCCAGCATACCCCCGTGACACTAGTGAGGATAAGGGGCATAGAAGAGGGATGGATGGATGGCATTGCACCTTTCTTAAAAGTAGTGCTAAAATCTCGTCTCATCTCGTTTTCACAGACCAAGTGTCGTGTATCGTCTTGTCTCGTGATCCGAGTGTCTCGTGACACCCCTAATTATAAGGCATCTTTGAGTATCATTTGAGTATCTCACTCACCGAGTGTCCTGGTTTTTGGTGATCAAAATATGTCGACCCCTACCATAAGGCTAATATTGAATCTTTTGGTGCTGATTTGTGAGTGTCAGAGATTGAAAATCAAGTGTTGTGGACAAACAAACCCATAAAAAAGATAAACATTGCTTGTGCTTTGGCAAACACTAGCTCAAAACCCTGGTGTGAAAACAAATTTAAGATTCCAGCAGCGGACTGGAGCTTTCTTGAAAGAAGCAAGTGAAGTGAAGCTGAGGCTCTGTGTCGGCCCCAGCCATCTGTTGAGAGAGGTGACATGCACCTCTGTGGATCTTTGGGTGAAACAGAGGAAGTAACTATCACTGGGATAGATTGGAAGCTTCTGTTAGACTGAAATATTTAGCATACTCTGACAGAAGAAAGGCACAATTCCTTCAAAGATCCTTGCAGCACACGTTTGCCCATTAGGTATGCTTGTACATCAATGAAAAGCTCAGACAGAACCTGTGCGCTCACTATGATTATTTTTAATGGGACACAGTTGAAATGAATGTACTGTCATTACTGCCTTCTTTTCAATACTCTAAGCCAATTACAGTGATTCAAATCTAAATCTATCTTGAGGTATTTTTCTTTGCACATTAATTTGAATGCCGAACGTTAAAAAAAAAAAAAAAATGTTTTTAGATGTAATTAAACAGTTGAAGAAAAATCAGAGTGAGAAAACATCAAGAAGGTCTTTATAATATACATCAGGCCTGTCTCAACTTTTTCCAGTGAGGGCCACATAGTAGAAAATGAAAGGATGCAAGGGACACTTGATATTTTGTAAAGCTACACATGTGGATATGCTTGGAAGTTCCATATATTTAAACCAAAACAATACATCTCAGCTTTGTGATATGAGTGAAAAAGCATATTGTTAGTATCAACTTCAGGCTTTGCTCTTTTTTTTCCCATTTTTGCTGTTTTTTCTAGGGGTTTTTTTTCCCACATACTGTATTTCACCATTCTTCTCCATACATTTTCTTTCTGTAATAGTATGACTTTATTCTCATACTACTACATAGTACATACTAAAAAAAAAAAAAAGACAACTTTACTTTGTTGTGTTTGTTTCACACATTGCATTTTCAAAAACATGTTATTCTCTATTTCAACACTACGCAAATAGAATTATTATTTTTCCTATTAGGAGTTTGTTCTTGTAAAATGTCAACTTTTTTCCTCCTTCCATTATTGCTTTTTTAATGTTTTAACTAAAGTCTTGTAAAATGACAGCTGCTTTTTTTTTTTCAATTTCTGCTTTATTTATTTCAAGTTGTTTCAACTTTCTTCTTACGAATTTTCTTCTTGTGATCAGGACTTTATTCCCATAATATTTTGACTTTATTCTCGTAATATTATAACCTTTTCCACAGCCTAATTTTCCACAAATTAAAACTTTATTTGTTGTTTTGTTTATTTCTCATAATATTCTGACTTTATACATATTATATTTATGTGACTTTTTAATAATGTCTTTCTTTTAACATTTAAACTTTATGCTACTAAAATGACATCCTTTTTCCTCATAATATTACGACATAATTGTCATAAAATTACAACTTTTTTCTCTTAATATTTTGACTTTATTCTTGTAAAATGACTGCAGATTTTTTTTTTAAATTGCTGTTGTGTTTTTTTTTTATAGTGTTCTTGTTAAATTATATATTTAGAATGCGCTACAGGCCAATTAAAAAACAGCTGCAGGCCACAAATGGCCCCTTGGCCACACTTTGGACACCCCCGATCTATATGTATACATCACTGCACACAAATATGTAGATTTAAATCTTATGGAGAAACCAAATTTGTGCCTTGTGCTGAATATATTTGGGCAAACCCTGCTTTGTATGCATTAAAAGCACTTGCGGTAGCGATAAGCGCAAAACAAAAATATCGCTATTTTGACCATCCGACAAATGCTTTCAATAAATACTAAAAACAACGTGCCGACATCTCTCCGTACTTTGTTGTCTTTAGTGTGAAGTTCTGAACTAATTTTGAACTTTTTCCCCCCACTTCATTCAATCGGCCGCTTTAAAGGAGTCAAATTTGTATGAATTTCCATTTTCCCCTCCCACTTTTGCAGCTCTGAGCTCCTTCCAATACATATTGCATGAGCCCCAAGATGTAATTTTGAGCAGCAACACTATTCTTCATCTGTCTATCTACAGCAGCACCTTGTAGTGTACGACCTAATGAATATGGAGAAACACAGGTTGGAGCTGCAAATCCTTCATAAATACCTAAGCTCCGTCTTGTTTTAAGTTATAAGACTGTTTTATTTATCTATCTCTTGTTACAAGCCTAATGTGTCTTAGGGGAAAACATTTAAATGTTTTCCTTTTAGTTTTGCAAAATACAAAAACCGATATACCGTGTATTTAATAATGTGCCTGGGAATCCTGTTGGAAGCAGTTATGCAAATGTGCATTAAATCAAAGTAGCTCGGCACTTTGACACTTATTCTTCTAACTCCTCAAAGTAATGTGTGCAGTGGAACCTTGTTCAGTGTCATTAATCCATTCCAGGAGGTCCGACTCTAACCGAAACGTACTCTAACCGAATCAATCAAAGAAATAATGTAACTCCAGTACTCCCTTCCTGAAAGCCAAACATGTTTGTGTAGAATGCAAAATACAATTATAGTCTTTACATACAGAAGGCAATTCAAAATCCATATAAATGATGAATGAAAGGGATAAATGAACATTTAAGGTTACTTTTACCTTCATTGAAGACGTGACTGTTCCCAAATACACAATGTGGCAGCAAGACACCACACGAAAACCCATCTTCCTGTTTTGCCATGAGTTACTTCTTGAATTCCATAGTGTTTCTCACCTTCTTTATCAAAATGCTGGCACTTACAGCTTTCTTTGGCTTCATTTTGGGTTATTGAGGTGAGAAACACGATTGAATTCAAGAAAAAACAGGAAGGTGGCGTCCGTATGGCGTCCCGCTGCCACATCACATCTTTGGGAACAGTCAGGTCAAGAATCAAATTTTCAATTAAGGTAAAAGCTAACCTTAAATGTTCATGTGTCCCTTTCATTCATGTTTTGCATGTATTTATATGCATTTCGAATTGTTTTCTACTATAAAAACATGTTTTGTGTTAACATTTTTTGCTTTCTGTAACACATCAATTGGATTGACATTATTTCTTATGGGAACAATTGATTTGATTAGCATCCCTTTTCAGTTAGAGCGGGACCTTCTGGAACGCATGAATGGTGCTAACCAAGGTCCCATTGTATATTCCTGGGTACCTTGTTTTATTGCATGTGGCTGCCCCTTTAGGCAACAAACTACTTGGACTTGAAATAAAGGCACCATCTGCCGCCAGGCACTAAAATCTATTAAACCTCTGTTGATACAGACTGTGCAATGATCAAGTTGCACATCCATCCATCCATTTTCTATAAATTCTCAACAATCAAAAATCAATAGGTGGAACCAGAACTTGAGCATGGAGGATGTGATACATGCATTCGGTCCCATATAAACTATTTTGGGGTGTTTATGCAACACAGCTGGGAGTATATTCTCATTATGAATGTCGAAGTGAATCATCATGTGGATGTTCACCCTATTTGATAGATTTTTCTCATGATATGGTAATAATGGCCCAAGGCCTTTTGTGTATGTGCGGGGGAAACATTCTCATCACTACACCGACCCGTTTCAATTGACTTTTTCCTCCCTTCATACCGAATGCAAGTTATTTTGTGGCTTCACTTATCAAAATCCAGCCTTCTGAGATGTTTTCAGTCACATATTAAAGTATTATCATGTGAAATGCTGTCGCCCTACGATGGAAAATGTGATTATATTCTACAAATGTGCTACTCTTGTGTAACTTGAGAATATATGACTGCAGAGATGCAGTCAAAGATGCAAATAAAAAATGATGTTTATTCGCTGCTGACAGGCAATGAGATGCAAGCCCATGCAAACATGCATTGTTTCGGTTAGTGAATATGTGTCTGCAAGGCAGCTTTATTTCATGCCCGAGAGTAATTAGGAACTGGAGTCATTGACAGAACAATGATGAGTGAAGATTGAACAAGAAAGGAGTTCGATACTCAGTCCTCTCCGGTTGGCTAGCGAGGTCAGAGGGCCTCGCGCTGTTCTTTCTGATTGCGGCGAACTTAACTCACAAATGGCAAATGGCCGCGTGCAATCAATGGCAACGCTGAGCAGGACCAGAGGGACCGCTTTTACAGCTCCAGTTAAATCAAAGGCCCCTCCGGTGCAATCGTACACAAATCAAGGAAACTCGCCATGCCTCTGCATGAACGCATGAATGTTAATTACCTTCCTGCTGTTCATGTCTACAAATGCACCATAGCACATGTGCACCTATATTTTTTATTGATCAAGTGGGCGATTTAAAGAGTAGATCCCTCAGTAATGGCTTTCTGCACTGTGGCACTTCTGTGATTTATGTAATTAACATACAAAACCGACAAGACAGATGCCGTTTTGTGTGTGTAGCCTGAAAGCATATACAGCATTGGGGTGGGAATTGCACCCTCTGCTGGCTGCTGGCAAGTACAGGTGGTTCTCAGGTTACGAACAACTGTGATGTAATTTGATATGTATTGTATGTTGGAACTTATATCTAAATAATACCTAAATGAACACCTCAATCACGCACACTGCACACAGACCACATGAAGGACATATATGCTAATACATTAAATAAAGATTAAATGCAATAATTACATGAAACGGTAATGAAAACGACAGAACTCCTTACTTTTACCCCCTGTGGTTGGCTTGCATACCGGAAAGGGCGTTGCAAGGGCGGGAGAGAAGTCTCAATAATGAGACCACTACGCCGCCTAATTATCACTGCCCATTTCACAGGAGCAGATCCTTTCACATGTCGAAGAATACCATCTTTATCCGTGATGATGGTCGTGGCTTGAACTGGGCATGCAACGTTAATTTCTCCACTTTTTTTACAATGTCTAATGTCAATTCACTTTTCACTTTCACTTTCCTTTGACGCACTGCTATCTGCCTTAGGTTTTGTTAGCATGTAACTTAAGCGAGTACATACGTAAGTGAGTGCGCAACTTCAGATAGGAGTATATAACCGACAGTCAAGCATTGTGGCTGTAGCATCACGGTCTGGGGCTGCGTGAGTGGGGGTTTGTTGAGGGAAACATGAATTCCGACATGCACTGTGACATTGTCAAACAGAGCATGGTCCGCTCCTAAGTTTTCCAACGTGATAAGGAGCCCAAACACACCTCCAAGAGGATAAGGTGCCTTCCTGAGGAAGGCGATGGAGCGGCCAAGATTGTCTACAGACCTGCACCCAGTTGAGAACCAGTGGGACATCCTCAAGTGGAACGTGGAGTGCAAGGTGAATCTCATACCCAAGACGATTAAGGCAGTGCTCGACTACAGTGATGCTCACACTGAATATTGACAGAATTTGGAAATGTTCACTGTGATGTGTGTTGCCAGCTGTTCAGACAGTAATGGCAGTGTTCACGATATTCAGAAAACAGTAAATTTAGACAGCTATTCAAGTTGTACACTGACTACTGTAAGTCACATCCAAGTTTCATTTCTATATTACTTTCTTACTAACTAAACTATGCATTACTGTACATTTATATACTGTAAATGTAAAAGACATTGATTTGTTAGCATTATCTAAGTATAAACACACAGTGTCTCACAAAAGTTTCATCAACCATTTCATTATATATTCTGAAGAGAAAATAATATAGAAATGAAACCTGAAACTTGAATGAAACTTCAGAAGATATGATGAAATGGTTGCAGAGATGTGACGGGGTGTACTCACTTACTGTATATGAGACACTGTGTGTTTATACTTAGATGATGTTAAATCAATGCCTGTTACATTTACAGAATATAAATGTAATGCATAGATTATTTAGTAAAACAAATAATAAGCGATCGGCTCCATTCTTAGCAGTGGTGTGGAAGTAGCAGGGTAACATGATGAAACATTTCATTCACCTCCATGTGTATCATGATGACAGAACATGGATATGCATACGGAAAGTGAAACTCATCCATTAAATTCCCAACTGCGCATGCTTTAACTATGAGTCGTGATATATACCGACAACATTTTGTCCAATGGGACATGCAGTACGTGCATGCAGATGATTTGTGATTGTGCACACACAGTATTTTTTGCATGTCCTTGAAAGTGATGTCTTTCTTTTTTTTTCTTTTGATACAATATTTCAGACACTAGATAGAGGAGACACAGCAATTACCCTTTCAGGTAGTGTAATTTGCATATGTGAACTGCTGTTTTCTTAGCACAGCTACGGGTAGCATACAATTTGTGCTAAGAAATATTTGAAGAGATTCCCTTAAAGCCAATCATCCATAAGATATTATTTCCCCATGTTTTTGTGGTAGGGCCACTAATGCATTCTGAATTGCTCTTCTCTGACTGCCTATTTTCAGTTTGAAAAGATCCCCCCTTTCCGTCCATGCTTGCAACTATGTGACAGACCAGCAGTATTGATCACGATTAATTTAATTTGAACGAGGGGCCTGTGTGACATTGCTGGGCTTCATCGTGCAGTCACGACTCTACAAATGCAAAAGCAGTCCGATCTTATTTTGTAATAAAAAAAGAAAAGTATCAGATTTGGCCATGCCAATGACGGCATCTTTAATCGCTATCCAAACTGTCACCCTGCCACTAATGAAATCAAATTCATCTAATGTTTGATATCACATCCTCCTGCTCAGATACACTGTGCGTTGATCATTATTTTCCATGGAACTCTCCCTAAACAACAGAGGACAGAAATAAGATATTTACTGTGGTTTCTATCATATTCTTGACCCGCGTGTTATCAGCAAACTGGTGCCTGTGTGAAGGAAAACATCCCTGATTGAGCCCTCTGGGACTTGGGCTGGTTAATCCAGGTAATACGGCAAAGACGCTAAAGTGTAAAGCCAGGAAGTCAATTTCACAATTTATCCTTTACATCTCCTTGTTATTCTCACTGTGCCGGGCAGTCACATTTATAAAATGATCTTTTGATGTCCAATATTGACTCAAGCAGAAACCATCAATCAAATGGGAAGGGGTTGTGTTTATAAAAGCAAACTCTCTTTTTAAGTATGCAGCAGTGATTGTCTCGTGTCTCTGGGTATTTATTCTGGAACTTGCCATTTTTAAAGTCATATCAAAGCCTATCGAAGCTGCTCTGTGGCTCCTCGCTTACGCTTTATCAGCAGCCAAAGCCAGCGCTGGTGGGGACTTGCCCAGAGACAAAGTGGCGATTGGCCAGGGAGTCTGGTGTTGTTTGATAAGGCAGGTCTATTGCCCCTGGAACCTTAGACTCAGATCCTCTGATCCACTTCATCTTACTGATAAATCAAGCCCTGAATCACAGGGCTACAGTTCATGTTTCAGAGGTTTCTTTGAGGTGCACTTTATACTTTGACAACTTGTCATGGAATTTTCAGCGCTCAGATGTCAACCTACGATTCTTATATTTGTGTGTGGTGTTGAATTTTACTCTTAGATACTGGAGTTGGCAAATAGTTACCCAGGGCAACAAAGCTTATGTTATGTTGACATGGACATATTTGAGTTACAGAGATACCAGTATTGACCCAGTATTTTTTTTCTCTAGAAAGTTTGAAAAGAGACAGGTTGTCTATTTGAGGTCCAGGCAAACCTCCTGGCATGTCCAGGGCTCCGGGGCAGACCTAGGACACGGTGGAGGGATTATGTCTCTCAGCTGGCCTGGGAACGCCCAGGAGCTGGAAGAGGTGGTTGGAGACCGGGAAGTCTGGGCTTCCCTGCTGAGAGTGCTGCCCCTGCAACCCGGATCCAAATAAGCGGAAAAAAAATGGATGGATGAAATTGTGATTCTCTGGGACAACGTTTTCACACTGTGTCAGGGACATGTGCTTACATTTTAAATACATCAGCGTGTGTTTTTATTATTATTATCATTATTATTATTACCATTGTCTTGTTCTGATTTAAATAAACTCTCCGGGAAGGAAAGTTGATGGGGGACTTTCTTGGTAGAAATCAATAGAAAGACCGAAAACAATCCATCACGTCAAAAACAGGACGTTGTCGCTCACTACAGTACATTCATGCACGTAATAAAGACAAATCATAAGAAAAGAAAAGAAATGAATGCGATCGCTCCTCCTCTGAGCTGACGAATGATCGCCAGTTGTTGGTTGTCAGGGTGGAATCAGGGCAGTGGAGTCAACTCGCCCTGGCCGGAGAGGATCTCTGAAGAATGGGGGAGGAAGGGGGAAGTGTCGGCTGTCATGCCAACGACAGTGCAGCGTGAGCTCTTGATTAAAATGGCAGCATTTGTTTGTGACGCAACTTGTTAACTAAAATGGGAAAAAAAATGTCATCATTTGGAAATTAGAGTGAATGTACTGTGAATTTAGCTTTTTGGATTTTTTTGTGAAACAACTTCATTTTTTGTGAAAGTTTCTGTCTTCACTCAAGCTATTTATTATTTATACTATTATTTTATTTATGGTGAGTCATCAGGATGACGAGAGGAACAGTTAAGGAAGCGTAAATGTTGCAAATTTCTCGTACCGTGTCTAACACCATGAATTACCGACATAGGTGTAATTTTCATTGTATTGTCATTAAAGTTTGGCTGCAAAAATGCAGTTGTGGTGTTTAAAACACCGGTTTTCACAGAACACAGATTTGCTCAGGACACCCCTTAAAAAGGTTTTCTCGCTGTACCGACATGTTTTCATTACACAGGTGTGTGCTGTCCTTTCAACGACTGATGTCTTTCAGCATGCTAGGCTGTTGTCTACGATACGGCGGGAGGGGGGCGGTCGCAGGTCAAGATGCCAATAACCAAGACACCATTGTCGCATAACCCCAAATTTGTAAAAAAAAAAAATGTCGGTAATGACTAAGGGCCAGTGTGCTTCTCTCTTTCCAGTGAAGATGGTAGGCTGCTGTTTGCTTGACAGATTAATGAGGCAAAGGAGAAGTAAGAGTTCAGGTCGGCATGGGGTCATGATGTGTTCAGCATTCTTATTAACCCTGTCCTGATCCACAGGTTTAATATACAGAACCGAGAGCAGGTTCATTTGGGGTTATGTCGGGGCGTGCACAGGCATGTTGCCTGCTCTAATATCTAATTGTGCTTCAGTGTATATGAGGGGAACATGATCTACAGGGCTCTCTAGACCATCCTCACGAGGAAAACAGCAATAACTGTGCGCTGTCTAAATATCCTGTCGCCATCCGCAGGAACAAATAAGTTTTGGATTAAGAACTGCATTGTTTTGATTGCAAAATTGTCATTCAACTGATGTAAAGCAATACTTGTCTATACAGTACATACAATCCTGTGCAAAAGTCTTAGGCCAGTATTAGACATTTTGTTTCAGCCGTTTTTTGTATGCCCTGGTTTTGGTCAAAAATGTTTGTCTTAGTTTTTGTACACTGTCTTGGTTTCCGTACAATATTGCATGTAACAAACTAGTTCATTTGCCCTGTATTGTATCATTCCACAAAATCAAGTGCATAAACAAAGTATCAGTATTAGTGTCTTCATTCATTACAGGTTTGGTGGAAATTGATTTGTATCTTTAGTTCCATCCTGGTACTATTGACTGAAGACTTTGTCTGGAGTTTGACTTTTGAGTAAAGATTTCTTCTCCTCATGGTGTGCCAACATTTAGTCAGAAATATGTCTATTATTCTTTCTTCAGTTATTTATTACATTTTTGTTCAACTTGAAAAAGCTATCCATTTTCTTCCGCTCACACGGGTCCGGGTCGCAGGTGCAGCACTCTCACTAGGGAAGTCCAGGCTTCCTGGTCCTCGGCCACCAGGAGGACACCGAGGCGTTCCCAGGCCAGCTGTGAGACATAATCCATCCAGTGTGTCCTAGGTCTTTCCCGGGGCCTCGTCCCGGTTGGACATACCCGGTACACCTCACCAGAGAGGGGTGCAAGGGAGGCATCCAGATTAGATGCCCGAGCCCCCGTAACTGGCTCCTCTCAATGTGGAGGGGCAGCGGCTCAACTCTGAGCTCCTCCCGGATGACCGAGCTCCTCACCGTATTTTCTCCACGGAGGAAACTCATTAGCTCATGACCATTGGTGAGGACAGGAACATAGATCGACCGGTAAATTGAAAAATGTTCAGTCAAATCACATCAGACAATTCATTGCATTTTATTTCATTTTGTTTTTTTTAGATAGCATTGACAAAAAAATAATGTGGCTACAACTGATGGATAAAGCTATAATGACTTCATCGAATGGCAGACACACTGGACGTGACACAGTAGTCTGTCATTGTGTTCTCCTTTTGTACGTGAGTTGACCTCTATCTGAGCTGTAATGTTCAAGCTGGAATATTTTGCAACAGCATGAATGAAATGATAAGTACTTTGGGTAGGTTGCTTTGAGTCATAAGTAAGTGCCATAAACTTCACCAATAAGTCAATACTCGCAGAAACTCCTATAGAAAATCCTAATAAATCGTCATGACAACACACTGTTTACTATTTCTTTTGGCATCTTGCCTTCATCCAATAGAAGATACACAGCAAAGGTCGACTGAAAGGAGGAGACAGCTCCATTTGATACAGGGCAAAGTTTCCAGCCCAGGTATTGAACTGATGATATTTCAGTTATGTGGTATGCAACCTAATGAGTCCCTTGAGCCGATACCTGCATTTCTTTTTCATCTATTCGAAGCAGGCACATTCAGGATGTCTCTCCATGAAGCAATACCGGAACATTATCCTCGTCAGGGTGAAATAGCCCGTTTGTCCATTCACATACCCTTTGGCAGCCTATTATTCACGGCACTACTGTTGATGTTCTATCAAAAGCAAATAGAGAGTTGCATGAGCTCCTTAGATGTACTGTTATGGATATTATGGTAAATGCAATGAAGACAATAGAAGCAAAGTGGGGCTGCAGCAGACTCGGCTTGAAAGTGTGCACGCAGTGGGATTAATAGCAGCAGGCGACGACTGCGAGGCAAAACCGCCGAGAACATGCTAATCTAATCCTTTGTCATCTATATGTTTGTGTGTGAGCTACAAAGGGGAGAAAAAAGTGACATTTGTGGTGGAGAGTTAACGCTCCAAAAGGGGAGATTAGCCAGTTACACTGCTTAATCTTATTGTCCAGGATAAGAGGATGAGCAGCTCTCGAGAATTTTGCTAACACTCTTGACGGCTCACAGGAATCAATAAGGGGGTATAAGCAGTGTTTATACAGTGATCGATTGTGTTTTTCTATTGTAATCACTTTCTTAAGCATAGAGGCCAGCGTTTGAAAGGCTTTGCTGGCTTTGGACTGCGCGTTAGTTTTTTGTCCCCCCCACCCCTCCTTGACTGACAGCGGCATTATGAGTGTGACAATATGAACCGTAGCACACATTGTACCAAAGGAATATAATTTTGGTTGGTGCATATTTTTCATCCTGCGCAGTCCCCTGTCTGCCTTACATTCTTTAGCACTTTCTCAGAGGAAATGTTTTAAAATGTATCCTGGTGGCATCAAAAGCAAACAGGCTGTGCTTCCCTTGGTAACGACAGGGACACCTTTTATTGTTAGTGTTATCAGAGCCACATCCAGTGGCATTACATCTTTTTTCATATAGCTACGATTTTTTATAAACTTGAATAATGCATTGAGAGTGTACTTAATAAAAAAAAATACAAAACATAAAAAATGAAATAAATAAGTCAAACGCCAAGTGCACTAGTGCCGAGTGAATTAGCTTTGCCAGATCACATGAAATGCTGGACTGTGTGAAGAACAGAAAACCTGTTAGAGAGGCTTCCATATCAGCTGGAAGCAGAATACTTCTCAATCGGGGAAAGAAGTGCAAGGGAAGCAGAAGAAGTCCAAGTCGAAGAAGCATGCTGCTATGCAGTCGACTAGGACTGCAACTAACGTGAAGCTGCTTGTTTCGATTAATCGAGTAATGGGTTAGACCCTCGACGGACCAAATCAATATGAACCAAACACAAACCGTTAGTGGTCTGGACCGCAGCATATCAGAAAAGAGGCAAATATGTTGATCACTGTTTTCCAAAATCAAAGTGGATGCGTGTGAATATCTTGTTTTTCTTAAAACACAAAGATAATAGGTCTGCTTTCATGGATGACTAAGGAAATTGCAAAAAAAAATCCTATTTTAAAGGCTGAAATCAGAGGATATTTACATTTTTAAATAAACAAAAATTAATACCAAAATTGTTGATTAATTGGATTAATTGAATCAATGATTAATTGATTAATTGCTGCAGCTCTAATGTCGAATACATACTGCTGAAACAAGACAATATTTATGCCATTAAATAATACATAATAAAAATATGAAAACTGCCCTTTGCTATGTTTTTTGCTTGAAACGCCAATGTATAGAATGTATAGGCTCTAACAGCAACAGTATCATTGCTTTTTCATTGGAAAAAGCGGGTGTTATGAGGTACTATTTCTATGACCTGTTTAGCCACGGCTCCAAACATGCTGAGACAAAACCATATGGGTGAGGTAAACCACTGCTGGTTCCTCATTGCTTGAGCAGGTTTCTCATTGCAGCAGCAGTGTAACATGTCAGGATGCTGGGCTAGAGACAAATACATGTATAAATACGATGTGCTGACATTCGTTTACCCTTTTGCTTTATGATAGGAATGTTTTAAGGTGAGGTTAGGATCTGACTTTGGTCAAAAACATTTCCAATGTGGTTGTGCTGTTTAAGCGACTATCTGTTTGTACAATTCTGTAGCCCATAGTGCTGAGTGGCCACATTGCCCTTTGATTGGTTGACACATGAAGACACATCTGTTCCATGCAGGAGGCCCTAATTCACTCATTTCACACACCGTTTGAGAGCTCTATTGTGAAAATATGGCATCAAGGAGAAAGAAAACAACAATTCTATGGGTTAAGGAAGGCGGGGTGATGATCGGTGAA
This sequence comes from Dunckerocampus dactyliophorus, assembly GCF_027744805.1. Lineage (NCBI taxonomy): Eukaryota > Metazoa > Chordata > Actinopteri > Syngnathiformes > Syngnathidae > Dunckerocampus > Dunckerocampus dactyliophorus. The sequence goes on along the minus strand of NC_072835.1, from coordinate 19,166,361 downwards.
GAGTGGTAGATGCATCATATGCATTCTTTCTTTTGGAAAACATGTTTGGGTTTTTTTTTGGCATGCTTTTTTTGGGCTTTTCAATGGACTGATTTTTGAACAGTTTTGTATGTAATTGTACATTGGATCCCTGCACATTTGCGACTCCACAGAAATGTGTGGATTTTTGTTTAGAATATGTATACATTTCTTTTTTCCTGAAAAATAGGCACTTTTTCCGCAGAAAACACATCTCATTCAGCATAAGTCGGTAATGATGTATATATACAGTAAATATATATATATAAATGTATATCTAAATATGTATGTAAAATGTACAGCATACTGTACATGTATCACTGTGCTACAATGTTTTTTTTATGTCTTCATGCTGCACTGATAATGTTCGTTAAGCATTGAGATTTCACGCTTCTTTTGGCGGTCCTTGAACGGACTGTAGTTCTGCGTTGTAAAACCTTTGGCTATGGAAGCACTAGCTTCGACAGTCAATCCGGAACACAAGTATAAATAAATATATGATCAGAAATTGTTACTGGAATTATAACAGGCAAGCAGTATGGATTATGTAAAAGCATCTTGGCGAAACGCCTTCTCTAGCGCTAGCCTGATGACCAGGCTAATGATGGCTACACTGTGACTCTGATTGCGTCTGTTTATGGAGTATTTTAGATTATCATTCATTAGTAGTGAGTATTGGATTTACGTGATTAGTATATGGATTAGTATATGGATTTACTTGATTAGTATATGGATTAGTATATGGATTTACTTGATTTGAATGTGTACATCGGTTCCACATGATAAGAATGTGAATGACTGACAAAATGTAATTCTTCTTCTCAATGAATTGTTACTTGTTGAACCAAAATATTTCAATTATGTTCAAGTGTTTAAAAGAATCAACTTGATTTAACACCAATATGAAAGTGATTTTATCATGTTCAGGATACTTGTGTTAACAATGCAACTCTAAGTTGATTTGTCAATGCTAATGTAATTTAAATGCATTATGTAACTTGAAATAAATTTTATTCTGTCCTTACAACATCTAAACTCAATTTAACTTGATTTGTTAAAGCCAGGCAAATGCCATCCATCCATTGTCTATGCCGCTTATCCTCATTAGGGTCGCGGGGGTATGCCAGAGCCTATCCCAGCTGACTTCGGACAAGTACACCCTGGGCTGGTCGCCAGTCAAGCGCATGTAGACAAACAAGCGTTCATACTCAAAGTTATACTGTGTGGGAGGAAACCGGAGTAGCAGGAGAGATGCCAGGTCTTGCAGCTCTCCTGACTGTGTATCATGGATAGATTTGCCCCCCAATACATCCATTTTCCCTAGCTAGTATGTAGTGATCCTATTGTGAGCAAAATGTATGCAGCATCATACCAGTTGTTCAGTGCAAACTTATGCACATTAATCTAAACTGACAGGGACAGAAGTGATGTACATGGCTTTGATAGATCTGTTGGGAAATCTCCAACGGTCATAATTTGGTTTTTCTACATGTCATCTGTCTCTTGACAAGGTTTCAATATAATGAATTCGTTCATTATCTGTCTGTCACACGTCAACATTGTAAACACAACCATTCCACGGAGAGGGAACAGGTCCTCGAATGATGGAAATCAATTTCCCCGTGATAAAAACAAGGTCAAGGCTGTGTGAGCCATTTTCCTTTTATTAGGAGCAACTGTTGTTCGGTTCTTGGCTGTTTTCGTTTGTAAATCTTTCAGGATGGATACAAAGGAATTTTGGACATGGCTTTAAGGGCAGGGTTGCGCTTATGCGCCACGCTTTTGCTTATTTTCCCCAAAAGCCCACAAGGTAGTCTAAAAGCCTTCATTAAAAAGCCAATGCAGAACAATTTTAGGCCATACAGAAGAAGTGTTCTGGTTCCTTCTCCTTGTTCTAATAGAGTTTCATCAAAATCACCAGTGGGGGTAGACCGATATTAGACCTGATATGCCGAAACTCATTAGATCACAGCCTAGATTCTCATGGGAAGCACACACACATACACACACACACACACACACACACACACACACAATGCTTCCGCTCCACCAGTTTGCAATTTCTTAATTATTACATTATAATGACCCCTTCTCCATCATGAACTCATTACATACGCACAGTCAGGTCAGTGACTGTTGAACTCCACAATTAATGTGCAGCGACCTCCATATCTGCCACTTAACAAGTAGGCAATGAATGAATCTTCTGCATTTGACCTGTCCTCAATAGAGCAGCACCTGAGCCCAGTCTTGGCATGTTGGGCCTTTCAGGAGTGCAGTGGTGTAACAAGAGCTAAGGCTTAAATGTGTATCGCAAAATCAATGAGTGAATGGCTGTGATCTAGGACCTTAATACTGTAGCTAAAGAAGGTTTCTTCCTTCCAAAATTTGTTCTGCATCCAAGGGAACAGGATGCCAACTATGGCTGGCATTGCTGGATCCACATTATAACCATTATAAAATTAGGGATTGTATAATATATTTATAGAGCCTGTGCCAGCTGACGTCAGGCAAGAGGCTGGGTACACCATGGACTGGTTGTCAGTCAATCGCAGGGTGCATACAGACAAACAAGCACCCACACTCATACTGTATTCACACCTATGGACGATTTAGAGAAACCGATTTCCGTAATTTCCGGACTATTGAGCACACCTGAATATAAGATGCTAAATTTAAAGAGAAAAACCAATTTGTACATATTTAGGCCGTAGGTGTCCACATTGTAACATGGGATATTTAGTCCACAGAAAGATGTTACACTGAAAGATTTTTTAACCATCCATCCATTCATCTTCTTTGGCTTATCCGAGGTTGGGTCGCGAGGGCAGCAGCCTAAGTCAGGGAAGCCCACATTTCCCTCTCCCCGGCTACTTTGTCCAGCTCCTCCCGTCAGATCCAGACACGTCCTCAGGCCAGTTGAGAGACATAGTCTCTCCAACATGTCCTGGGCCTGCTACCAGTCGGACGTGCCCTGAACACCTCCCCAGGGAGGCGTCCGGGAGAGCTTGTGGAGCAGCAGTTGTACGACAGTGCTTCTGACCTTATCTCTAAGGTAGAGCCCAGCTACCCTATGCCGAAAACTCATTTTGGCTGCTTGTACCCGCAATCATGTCCATCCGGTCACTACTCAAAACTCATGACCATAGGTAAGGCGAGGAATGTAGAACGACCAGTAAATTGAGAGCTTTGCTTTTCGGCTCGGCTCCCTCTTCACCACAACGGGCCGATGCAGAGTCACTGCCGCACCAATATTGCCTGTCAATCTTGCGTTCCACATTTTTAAAAAATATTTAATGAAATAAATGTGTTTTCCCAAACAGTGCCGAACATTGCTTGTAACACGGCTGGCTAAACAGTAGCCTACCAGAAAGGTGCACTAAAACCACTAAAGTAGTCATTTTCATAATTCCTTAGTCACACACACACACACACTTTGTCAGTCTCTCTTTCTCTTTCGTTGTCGCTCTGTGTCGCTTTCATATGGAGGCAAGTAGTCCGGCTTTTCAAAACCACTTGGTGATTGTGGATTTTTTTACACCGCTCCATGCTGTCAGGATCCACTGGCAAACTTGAACAAAAGTTGCTCTTCGCATGCGGCCCGTTTTGGTAAATGATTTCTCGCTGCTAGTCCTCCAAGCCTTGAGTTAAATGCATGATTCACGCTGATGTCGAGTGGCTGCAAATGACAGCCTGATCGATTTCCTTTAACTTGAAAGCTGCATCATATGCATTAGTTTGTGTGTTTGCCATGCTGTGTGCGCACGAAGCGCAAAATGACTGTTATGAAGTGTATGAGATCTCACAAGATTAGAACGTGACCATAAATTAGCCGCATCATTCTTTACGCCGCAGGGTTCAAAGGGTGAGAAAAAAGTAGCGGCTTACAGACCGGAAATTATGGTAGCACGGTTGTTTTTGGGATGTTGGAGGAAGCTTGAGTATCTGGAGAAAACAGAAATGTTCCAACAGAGATTTGAACCCAGAGGCTGTCACAGCTGGACAAAGTGAACTACAAATAATTAAAACAGCTGCAATTGCAAATTTAAATTACCCATATAATCACAGAGAGGCACCCAGAAAGCAAACAAACCAAAAAAACAAAACAAAACAGTGATTTCATTCATGGTCTTTACTAAGATAAAGCTGCGAGTCAATCAGCTTAAATCACCGTGAAGACCGCAAACGTCCATTGTTTTCCAGTTTGAAGCATAAACTATTCAAAATGTTTAAGGTACTGTAGCTTAGATCAATGGGTATTAATTACCCTGAAATTATTATAATTTTTAAAATTTACTACTAATGAGTTGTTAGCCCACAGATAAAAAACAGTTAGTACTTTACGTACTTTCGTTCTGTCTTTTCGCTCTTCTCTGTGGATTCCCAGTTTGCATGCGCCGTCGCTAATGTGTGGTGAAGGTAAACTCGATTCCTTCGACTGACTCGACTTATGGGCCACTCACTGAAATGAATCGTGTCCTGGATTCGCTCGTCACCAGTTGCAGCCGTAACCCACGGCAAGATGAAACTAAACTCTGAAAGCCCGACGTTATTTCCTGTCTATCCTGTCTACTATATTGGGAAATACAAGTGTAAATGTCATTATAGGTGTAGTATTTCATGTCTAGAGGGCTCTAAAAATATTAAAACCCGTATTTAGAAGGTCATTTTGCTATGGTCTAACTACAAAAATATTCAATTTCCAAATGAAGAATCCCACTTTTCAGAAATGCACTTGTCGCAGTCGGGTGTGGAACAAATTAACCGCAATAAGCAAGCAAATGCTGAAAATGAAGGGAAGGTTAAAAAAAAAACATTTCCTATTGTATGTTAGCAGGTGGCTCGCAGTAGTTTGACAGTCCATAGTCACGTCTATTTCGATGACAGCTGAGGCAAATGAGCAGACTACCATTATTTTTGTCTTTTTAGCAACAGTTTTGTACCTCTGCAAATTGCTATCATGAAGATTTCAATGGGTGATTGAAATGATTTCAAAGGCCGTTGAAAGCAGGCTGAAAAGAAAATGATAATTAAGAATGTTACATTTCAAACATCTCCAACAAACCATTTCAACTAACAGGACAATGAGGCTTGCAACGTTATGGCTTGGGCTATGAAAAAGACCTTGTGAGGTGTAGACAAAGATGGCAATAAGTCTGAGTAAAATTGTTGTGTTCTGGGAGGAAAGCACATTTTGTAAAAGTACAAAACACTTGAAGATTTGTTCAGTGAGAACATAAGATGCAAAGGCTGCTGTCAAATTTCTAGATGAAGCAGCTGTTGGTAGCTTATGTAATTTGTGCATGATGTCTTCATGCAGGTTATATAATTAAGCATATTCGCCTTCTTGGAACACATTTTCAGACAGATGCTCTGATTCTCTTTGTTTCTGTCTGACCTGCTTCTGGCATGCTTATGGACACTTGTGCGGTGTGTACGAGTAACTCCTAATACGATAATATCATGTAAATCACATTATACGATGGAAGAACTCCATGAGCAAAACATCATGATGTCTTTGTAATTAAGTAAATATTCTGAGCTCCTGTTTCGATGCCAGTTTTCTACTCTATTAAGCAGGAATTGTGTTTGGGTATACTTCCCATAACTGATGTCTTCTTCTTTAAGCCACAAACTAGGTGAGATTGAATCAACCGTGCCTCTACAGCCTGCAGCCAAGTGGTGCGCTCTGTTGTGCCTCATTTGTTTCAACATGCGATCAATCAATAATCAGTTACACACAAATGACCGGATTTTTTGTAATGATCGATGAATCAGTAGCGACCCAAGGCGATATTGCTATTTGACCCTGGTACATCCATACTGTGCCAATACAGTGGAACCTCGGTTAGCGTCATTAATCCGTTCCGTAACGTCAGACTCAAACCGAAACCTACGCTAACTGAATACATTTTTTCCATAAGAAATACAGTGGAACCCCAGTTATCCTACGTTCCGGTTGCTGTGTTTGTGGGAAAATTTACGGCAAAGTTTGACCTCGGTTTGTGTACATTTTCGGGTGAGCATACATGTGGTGCGCTTCTAATATGAATTCATTCCAACTGTGTTCGTAATGTATTGTTTTATCACAAAACATCTGTGTTAGCAGCCTATGAGCTTGCTAATAAACCGAAACGAGAACCGGAAGTTAGCTCAATCACCCGTCTATGATGTCATTCGTGGATGACTCTGTCGTTCTTTGCTAACTAACACAGTCTCTGCTTTTTTCATTGATCACGGCTGCAAAATAACCCACAATGGAGCCAAAGAAAGTTGTAAGTGCCAGAATTTTGATAGAGGGTGAGAAACACCACTGAATTCAAGATAAACACACACTGTGTGGATCTCGCTGCCACATTGGCGTCTATGTCAATAATTACGTCTTAAATCATGGTAAAAGTGACATTTAAATGTTCATTTATACCTTTCATTCATCATGCAAACGCATCTTGAATTGTTCACTGCATGTAAAACTATAATTGTAATTGTAAAACTATATAAATGTGTTTTGTGTTGACATTTTTGGCTGTTTGGAAGAGATGAAGTGACCCATTAACTGACCCATTGTAATGCAAACCCAATTAATCCGTTACACCCTAAAATGTAATAAGAAAACACTTTTAATAGAAAATAATTTTAGTTTTACATGCTGAGAACAATTCAAAATGCATATAAATACATTTACATGTAATGTCACTTTTACTGTGATTGTTGACAAAGACGGCGATGACGAGCAGCAAAGAAGAAATAGCCACATGAATGACACTTTCACACTTGGCTGCGAGTTGTTTCTTGACTTCCGCAGTGTTACTCACCTTCTTTATCAAAATCCTGGCACTTGCAGCTTTCTATTTTGCAGCCATGATCAGTACGAACAGAAAGAAAAGAAACTTGTGGTGTAACTGTGTTGGTTAGCAAAGAACTACAGTGTCAACTGGCGATGATGTCATAGACAGGCGACAGAGGTGCATGACAATCCCTTCCGTTTCTGGTTCCCCATTTAGAGCATGCTAACAAGCGAACGTTTTATGATAACGATACGTTAGGAACACAGTTGGAGTCACGCAGCACAAGACGTGCCAAATTGTACGCGAACCGCAGCAACATCTTTAAGTACACTTTTGACATGAGCTGAAAAACACGCTACACTAACGGAGATTCCACTGTACATGCTGATATTTTGCCCACTCCTAGTGTGCGTGATCCACGGGAACCCATTCATAGCGCATAAAACAAGCGTAAAAACTGATGTCAGACATCCAACTACACTGTCAAAAGCATTCAGGCAGAGCTGAGACATTGAAGCGTCTTCACTATAAAGTCCCACATACGAAGTTCAAAAAGTATCCACCTTCTGAGATTTCGGCCAAACAAACACACCTCTCACTCCTCGCAGGTTGATTCACTCTCTTGGAATATGTGTCGGCCTTTTGATGTATCATTGTTGTCAGTGCTCACAAAATCACTGCGGAATGAAAGCAAAACCACCCCTGGGTCTCCGAAAAAAAAATAAGAGGAGCCGCCTTTTCTTTTCAGTACCTTTCTCAAAGGCCACAAGATGTTAAGAACGAGAGAAGACATTGTGTTTAGTTCAACAGGGCTGTTGTATTTCGCTGACACTCTTTTATCTTCCTTTTGTCTGTCTTACAGTCAGGTTCTTTATTTATTTTGGTATGACAGTTTGAAATGTATCATGCAGTAATTGAATGGGTGTCTTTTTTTCCTTTTGAAAGGATTCCTTTACCCTGTTTGTTTGTGCTCTAACACCTTACTATCCGCCAAAACACATGATTTTCTACATCGTAAAAGCGCCTATGATTCACACACATTGTCACGGCTCACTGCATAGCTTTTACACTGCATAACCCTTCTTAACTGTCGTCCATTTCAGCTGCCTTCCTGGTCCTCTAGCTTGAGGCCAGTGAATGTATTGAATTTTATGGTAATTGTGCAGGATAAAGGCCACAGTTTTGTTTCCAATGAGACATGGGAGAAGCAGGCTGACCTCTAAAACCTGTGAGCTGCACACATTCGATGCACAGGTTGATAACGAGGCAGGGGACTGAAACTACCGCCATCTATTGGGGCCACATGCCACTGCGAGTGGGCAAGAAAAAAACAAGGGGTGGACACAGGGTGGACAAAATGTATAAATGAAAAGATCTACTGATAGAATAAACAGCAAAAAAAATATTGATCGGGGCGATAAATAGAAAGTTGCGAGCAGCGTCTTTTGTCAGGCTGTCTGTTACAGATAATTGACTTGCCTTTAATTGCACATCATGAGAGTAAACGACATAATCACTGCAGTCACTGCCTTTGAGCGCAGAATGTTGTCGGCTCAGAGAGGCTGTCCTACTGCAGCTCTCCATTAATTCAAGTTTCTGCCCCAGAGAATGGTAAAAAAAAAAAAAAAAAAAAAAGTGATTTGGACTTCCAATGAAGCAAGGTCACTGTCCACACATAAGTGTGTAATCTCGAGGAAGCCTTAGGCATACCTGCACAGAGTTATACACATTTAGAAGATGATAATGCTCACTTTTGATTGACACTGCCAAGGTGGTGTTAACTTAACAATGCAGTCATCTGAAAAAAAATAGCACACCCCAGGGGGTGGCATGGCCACAGTCAACTAAAATGTCCTTGCATGGGCACGGGTGCGACTTTGCCATCACTCATTGACCATTTGTCTAATTACAGTTTTCACATTTAGAAGTGAACTGTGTGTGTGCACTAGTGTGCACTCGCGCACGTTACAATTGCATTAAAATTTCCCTACAATGCGTAACCTTCTGTACGCTACACTTCTCCACGCCCTTTCACTTCCTCCTTGCTGTCAAGGGTATATATATGTACATGCAAAAGATCCATGCCGAGCTTTAATCAAATGCACTTCTGCCACCTTGTGGCCGTTTTTATGGCTTAAAACTGCTCGAACAGTGACATATTTTAGCGTGCATTTGCGTCATCGCCTACTAGAAGACGTATAAATACGTTTTTGGGGCAGGGGTCGCATAAATACGTCTTTGGGATCGGGCATTCCAGTTCATAAAATCTTACAAGTGAGTTAAAGATTAAAACTTTAAAAGGTTTAGACGCTGTGTAATGTTTTGCAGCTCCAGACTATTTTTCTTTACTGGAAGAGGAGGCAAAATGGCTTTTTTGATGGTAGAGGTTGCCGACCCCTGCCCCACAAAGCAAATGGTCCTGTCTGCCTTTCCAGAAATGGACTTGTAGGATTCTTAATGAATCGGAAAGAAGCCTGTTAAATTAGGGATGGGCATAATAATTGATTAGGCGAGTCATTGATTCTTTTGAATTTTGTAAATGTGTGAAATTGGTTGTTGACTCATCGCGTCCTCCAGCAGTTCAGGCAAAGTGGAATGCAATACAGCCGCTTTTGATTCCATCTTAACCATAGCATTTCATGTTTCCTTTTTTAAAAGGAGGGAAGAAAAATAACGATTGAGAAAATAAAAAATAAAAGAAATGTAGAAAAAGATGTCCCTTAGTCTCTGCTTTCCAGTATTAATAAAGAAGTCACATTGAGAGAATATGAATGAACTGCTTAATTGATCTTTAATTTTCTCCGTAGTCAATAAAGGAAATTTAGTAAAAGGCTGATCCCCATGCAATAACAAATGGACAAACACAATAATGGCACACCACTTGTTTTTGCATTTGGACACACAATGGAGAGCACACCCACCCCCACCCCCACCCCCACCCCCTACTGATGTCCCCGCCATCTTATCTCATCTTATGTTATATTATGTTGGATGCATGCTATCATGCGCACAACACAAATTGTTTTTGTTAGCGGTTCAACCTTGGCGCAGAGGTGTGCTCTTCTCTGAGGGCTATTCAGGTGGATTTCATGCAACTCTTGTATTTCTGCACTAGAGAATTTATGCAGTGCTCCATTGAAATGGCCCTCACATTTGTTGTGTCATGGAGAACAAGACAGGAAGAATTTTGCCTCAAAGGGATTGCATATTCAACTTTTCTTAAAGGATTTCTATGATAAAACATAATCTGTTGAACTTTTACCATTAGAAAGTCATATCTCTTTGATCCCTAGTGACTATTTTTGCCATGAAGTCTCCTTTAAATATTACAGAGATAAAACCTTAAATCGTCGACGCCATTCAAGTGTCCTTAAAATAACAATCTCAGGGTTTCTGGAGGTCAAAAGTAAATACAGGTGGTCCTCGGTTCGGTTTGCGGTGTTCCGTGTTACTGCACTTGGTGCGCTCCCATAAATGAATTCAAAACTTAAATTCGGGCTATAAACAACACAAGACTAGCCACACTTGTCTCAATCGCTTGACTGTCGCGACCATCGTTAAGGATAAACATCATAGTGTAACGTCTACCCGGACTTTGTAAGGATGACGAGGAGGTGGTCAATAAACTTTTTTTTCTTTTTGCAAAAAAAAAACTACTGTCGGCCGAAGCACGCCAAAACAACATCAGAAAACTCAGCTGTCCTCCTCCCGCACCCACTAACACGATCAACCCACAGTACATTATTAATCAGGAAATTATTCCACACAATCAACCACATTTTTACCAATCAATACATTTATTATTATGCCCACCCCTACTTAAAATATATTATAGTATTTGTCAGCCTTTGTAGCTCTTTTCTCTTGGTCTCCTCCACCAGAGCGGAGCCATAAACCAGGCTCTTTGAAGTGAGGCTTGCATCTGAAGTGTGTAAAAACACAGTCTATGGAGTTGTGGGGGATTAAAATGCAGGCTTGGACAAAACATGTTCAAGGAAAACCTTGGATCACCCCACAACTATCCCCCCCGCCCGCTTCACTTGGGTTCTCTCCAGCCTTGTTTCATTGTGGGACAACTAGATAACAAATATCTTGGGACAGACATGCGCATTAAGTAAAATATAGCGACTCTTTAATCAAGGCAAAGATGTATCTCCATATTTCATTTGTTTAAAAAAAAGTATGTCCTTTAAAACACTTTGATCTTAATGTTTTCAATGCAATCCCTGTGACCTACTTTTATACCGTTGTGCTTTAAAACAGTTGTGCTTTTCAACAGTTCTAGCAAATCAGCGTGGGATTGTAAATGACACCTGATGGGCTGCTCGATTCAGACACGTTCCTTTGTATTCATTGTTTTTCTGCTTGTATTTCTTTTTTGGCTTTGATAATCTCTGCAAGGGGAGGTTCCACACTGATTCTTTTCCCCAAATATTGTGATTCTGTGTGGGTGAGAGAATGGATTTTGGTGAGACAGTTTCATATATACTGTAGAGGCTGAAGTGAAAATATGCATGTCCTTAGTTGTTCCATCAAAAGACAATATATCATCCACAGTGTGGCGCAGAAGTTACTTTGTGGACTGTTTCGTCCCAAAAATGGACATACCGTACCTCAGTTTGCGTACACCCCAGTTAGCGTGTTTTTCGGTTAAAGTTGAAAATGTACGCAAAAATTCTGCCTCGGTGTGCATACATCTTCTGGTTAGCGTCCAACATTATAATTACACTGCGTAAGTCAACTGTGTTCTTGATGTATTTTTATCACAAAATGTCCTTGTTAGCAGCCTATTAACTTGCTAATACATGGAAACAGAAACCAGAAGTCATCTCCGTCGCCCGTCTATCACGTCATCAGCGGTTGACTCTGTCGTTCTTTGCCAACTGACACAGTTACGCCACAAGTCTCAAAAATGTTAACACAAAACATATGTTTATAGTAACAGAACATTTAAAGTTACTTTTCAAGAAGTAACTCATAGCAAAACATGCAGGTGGTGTCCGTGTTGATCTAGCTGCCACATTGCCGTATTTTTATCAACAATTACATCTTCAGTGACGGTAAAAGTAAAGTTAATGTTCATTTATCCCTTAATTTCGGCCATTATATGCATTATGAATTGTTTTCTGCATGTAAAACTATAAAAATGTATTTTGTGTCAACATTTTTGGTTTTCTGGAACAGACTCATTGGATTTACATTATTTCTTAGGGGAAACTTTGATTCAGTTAGAGTACATTTAGGTTAGAGTTGGACCTTCTGGAAAGGATTAATGATGCTAATCAAGGTTCCACTGTACTAAATTACTGTCAATGACATCCAAGTCACCCAAACAAAGTACATGTGAATTTGTGCTATAGTTAAAATGGTCACTAAAGGGGGTTGCCATTGTTTTGCCTATGCCACTTTGTCATTAACAAGCCTTTTGTTGTAACAATTGATGCTGTTGTTGACTTTAGAGGACAATCAGAATCATTACCCTCAAGGTCTCATTCATTTTTCTTTTTTACAATATTCACATTTAAACCAATTATTTTTGTCCTTCCCTTTCCTTTATGTCTTTCTCTTAGCTTTTCACTCAATTTCCCTTGTTTCATTTATTCAGCTAACCTCTTTCTCTTATCTTTTCTTGTTGCGTTCCACTTAATCCGTTATCATATTTTTGCCCCTCTGTTCACCTCATCTATTTCCTTGTTATTTCCTCTGCCCATTTTGATTCTCACCTTATTTCTACCTCATTATCCTTTTTCATTTTTGCCTTTACATTTAATACCTATTTTCCCCTTGTCACCCCCATTTCCACTCATTGCCCTCCTTTTTTTTAATCTAAATTCACTACTGACTCCTGGCTTTTTTCATCTTGCACACATCCAGAGGGGAGTCGGTGGGCTACCAGCGAGTGTTGCAGGTGGATCTGGAGGTGAACGGGCTGATGGCGCCTGAGGGTGGCAGAGAGGTGACTTGGCAGGTGGAGTATCCGCTCACCCGCACCCTGACCAGTGAGGTGCAGACCCTCATCCGCCTGGCACCGCAGGACCTTGGTGGCATCGTGCCACTAGCAATGGTGAGTGATTCAACCTTGGAAGTAGTGAACGTGTTTGTGTGCAAACATCCTTTTAGTTGCATCATATCTAAAGTAGCATCATATCTAAATCAGCAGCATAAAGCGCAACATAAACATCACTCGATGTCAGTGGAAGAAAGAGGGTTAGGCAAGCGGGAGCGGTCAGCCGGGGCACAAGATTTTGAGGGACAGAGGAAGAAAAATGTACACAGTAATCCCTCTTTTATCGCGGTTAATTGGTTCTAGACCCGATCGTGATCAGTGAATTTACAGGACGTAGGATTCCTTATTTATAAATAATTTATACATTTTTGTAATTGTAGCATAGAAAACCTGTTTAAGACCTTCTAACAATGCTTTTTAACATTATTAGAGCCCTTCACACATGAAATAACATCCCTATAGTCACCTTTCAACTCCTATTACTCAATATAGTAGACATTATAAGAGTAAATGAGCCATTTAAGACATAAATAAGACTCGTTCTCGTGTGTGTTGCTGTAAATTTGTTCCCTAGGGTAGATGAGTAGAGGGCAGACAGGAAGTGATGTCATGGGTTCAGAGTTGAGTTTTAGCTTGGCAAGAATTACAGCCGCAACGGTAGCCCGTGTTACGGATTATTGTGCCTGTTGCCAGATCATTCAAACCTGCAATAAAGGCCTGTTGTTCCGGCGATGAAGTCTGGTTCTTGTGTGTCTCACCGACCAATACAGTAACACTGCTGACACCTGAGGAGGAGCTCGGTCATCTGGGATGGGCTCAGAGTAGAGCCGCTACCCTGCCGCTGCTCCTCCGGATCGAGAGGAGCCAGTTGAGGTGGCTCGGGCATCTAATCTGCATGCCTCGCCGACGCCTCCCTAGTGAGGTGTTCCGGGCATGCCCAGCTGGGAGAAGGCCCCGGGGGCAGACCTAGGACACGCTGGAGGGATTATTTCTCACAGCTCACCTGGGAACACCTTGGTGTCTGCCCGGTGGAACTGGAAGGGGTGGCTGCATCCCGGGAAGTCTGGACTTCCCTACTGAGACTGCTTCCCCAGCGACCCGGACCCAGTTAAGCGGAAGAAAATGGATGGATGGATGGATGTTGACACCTAGTGACCAGTGTAGAATACTGCACATCCTCACACCGTCTTTGAATATGTCTTCAGATTGCCTTATATTTGTATTTGAGTTCATTTATCCATTTTCCATCCATACATTTTCTATGGCGCTTGTCCTCACTAGGGTCGCGGGGATATGTTGGCGCCTATCATTTAACCATTTTTATGTTTCAAAATGCTTAATTTAGGCAAAAAATACAAAATGTGCTCAAATATGCATTTTGTTTTACTGATAATGTCAATTTAATGTTAATTATTATTAATATATTTTTGAAAAAACATAACAGAGTGAAGCCGTGAAATTCGACACGCCAAGTGACGAGGGATTACTGGAGTTAGGGATGAGCATTGTACTACATTTAATTGATCAAATAATCAATAGAATTAGTAATTTTATTGTTATTTTGGGTGGGGTTGGGGGGGAGTGAGCTATGCTGTCGCTAAGGCCATGTTGCTCTTCTTCAGACGGGAAACTGGTTGAGCCTAAATCAACAGCGCACCTGCTGGTTCCAGCCAAGTAGTGCACTCCATTTTGCCGCAGTTGCTTTATGATGCAATTAATCAACTAGTAAATCAATTTATCTTTAATGACTGATTAATCAATTACTGTGCCCATTCCTGGTAGTTTAAAAAAATCAGACGTGCTTGATGTCAAATTATTTCGTTATAATGAAGTGATTAAAAGGTATGTCCCGATACGGTTTCCATATAGTGGCTAATGTCACTCAAGAGAAAGCTCCTTCTATATGTTGCGGTGTTATATGTGTTGCATTGCTGTGATGAGCCGGTGAATATCAAGTTCGGAAAAAAGTTTGATGAAACTTGGTGTCCACGACTGACATCAATCATCCCCTTAGCTACACTTGTGTGTAGACATCAAGCGTCACGGGCACTCAGCAGGACCTCTCTCGCTCCAGAAGGCCAGACACCTTGTTCAATAAAATTCTCATCACTTTGTGACTGCTTCTGGCTTCATTTTAGCACACACCTGATTGCCAAAGTCAGGACTCAAGTCTTTAAAGGTTGCTGTCGCAATCAAGGCAGTTGCTATAAATCTCTCCAACTGACATTAACCAGTTACTACTGTATGTTAAAGGTTTTAAAGGGTTGAGGGTAAAAAGAGTGCGTGTCCTGAGACGGCGTAGAGAAGGAGTGTAAAGACTGACGCTGACAGAGGGCAAAGGATTTAACAACACGCTTGTTATCGTGGCTGTTGTTTGCATTGGTGTAGAGAGCTGATGGCTGGTTCTCATATCCTGCCCCTTTCGTTTAGTCAGTTAAGGTAACAAAAATGAGAAATGACTCAGTATAACACAGTCCAGTTTTAGTCAAGTATTTAAACATTCTGTTTAAACTTGTTTTTGGCTTCAAAGGTTTGAACTTTTAAATGTTGATTGGTGTTTGATTTGGTTTAGGTTTTATGCCCTTTCTGACGCAACCTTCCTATGTATCCGGGCTTGGGGCCGCCACTGGACATTTGATACGACTGGGTGGCTGGGACTCAAACCCACGCCTGTCTGCACGCAAGTCATCAGTGTGTACCACTACACCACTAGGGCCAAAAGGAATATTTAATATTTCAGAATATTAAATTGAACGTCATCTTCAAACCGGACGGAAAAAAATTAGAAGTGCTTTCATCATGAAATTGAATTTTATACAGTAAGACTTCAAGAAAAGAATGAATACTGTGTTTAGAAACTCGACATTTAAGAACCTAATAACTCTGCATGACTTGTCAGATGGAGACTTTTTGTCATTCCTTATTAATTATGTTTTAAATAATAATACTCTGTTTTTTTCCTTGATACCCAAAACTAACTTTTGAATGAAGTTGTCCATGCAGAAAGACACACTTGCACGGTGTGGTGGAACTACCAAGCTCTCATCCATCTCAAAATCAGGTTTGTTACCTCCGCCAAGCTCCAAGGCGAGGGGTATTGTTTTGAATACTGTTAGTTAAATTGCAGGTCGGGATTACCCAAATAATACTGACCCGTTTCCATGATCAAGTACTATTCCTACTCCAAATATGGTCGCTCATTAATATTTGAGGATACAAGGCTGGAAATGGCAAAAATAAGCACACATATGCTAACATTAGTGCCTTAGCTCTGCTTCACTTTATCACGGTTTTTCAAAAATAATTAATAAATCATGTTGTTCCGTGGACTTGATTACCAGAACAACAGGTTTTTATTGCAGGTTTGAATGATCTCACAGCTTAATTGGAGACTGTAAATTGCCCATAGGTATGAATGTGAGTGTGAATGGTTGTTTGTCTGTACGTGCCCTGTGATTGGCTGGCGACCAGTCGAGGGTGTACCCCGCCTGTCGCCCGAAGTCAGCTGGGATAGGCTCCAGCATACCCCTGTGACCCTAATGAGGAGAAGTGGTATAGAAAATGGATAGATGGATGAATGATCTCACAACTGGCACAATAACCCCTACAAAACAGGCTACTGTTGCGACCACACCAAGTTAAAACTGAACTCTGAACCCCCAACGTCACCGTCTGTCCGCCCACTACTCTGCTCCCCTAGCACCGGAACACATTTACAGCAACAAGCATGAGCCTTATTCACGGCTTAAATGGCTTATTTTCTCTTATTATGTCTACTATATTGGGTAATGCGAGCGTAAAGGTGACTACAGGGGTGTTATTTCATGTCTAGAGGGCTCTAATAATGTTAACAACCATATTTAGAAGGTCATAAACAGGTTTTCTATGCTCTAACGATGCAAATATTTGATTTATAAATAAGGAATCATACTGTGGGGAAAATTCACTTAGCACAGTCGGGTCTGGACCAAACTGATGGCGATAAACAAGGGATTACTGTGCTCCACAGTCTCCACTTTGCTGCAGCAGTCCGTTTTCTCTCTGACCTGAGTCTATTTTTGTATAAAACGCATGTAAATGCAAGAGACCCTTGTTCTCCACGGTTGTTGTTTGTTAACGTGTCTTCTCTCATTTTGACTCAATTCTGTTTTGGAGTACAAAACAAGGCGCAATATTAAGCAGTGGAAACGCTGCATTGCGGCCAAGTAGGGCAGAATCCAATCAGAGCTGAACCTACCGGACTGAGATGGATCAGTATAACCTTGGCCAAAGTCTGCACTTTAAATTCCGTTTACCTACCTAATGACAAATCGCTGTTTCAGATCTCGGAGGATCTTAACCAGACAACAGAGAGGGACACGGCACCAATGAGGTGGACGGTGGGAGAGAAAGAAAACACGTTTCATGAACCAATTCAAAAGGCGCAACATGCAGAGAGCATGCCAAGAGAGAGTAAGCCACTTTTATGGCATCCTTCCATAAATTTTTGATCTTGCTCTCGCTGTGCTGTGCCGCTCTCTTCTCTCATTAGGAGAGACATCCAGTGTGCCGCCCATAGCTCTTTACTGTACATCCCAAATGCCACCATTAGGATTTTATTCATTGCTTCTGAAACTCACTCCATTTCAAACTCAATCACTTTGTTCTGGCTCTTCCATAATGTAATCAGAGCCATTAGAAGGAAGCTTTTTTTTCTGGTCTTGATTGAGAGCCTTTATCTAGAATAATAATTAGGGTTTGATCAAATGCTGCCTGCACGAGATTGATGCCATAACCATGATTGACTGAAGCAATGATGACAGCATAATTAACAGGCGACTGTGTCCTGTGCAGGCTAGAGAACCAGATAAGTCCAACGGAAATGCTTTCTAAATCAGTAATTCGCGCATTAGACAATGATATTCTGGCAGTCTGCCATCAGTCACACCTTCACTCCGTTACAACCTCTGTTGGGAAAAGACATGTCAAAGCATTAAATGGCTGAGCAGAGAGGATATCCGCTTGCATGTTAAGTGCCCTCAAGTCAGCATTCAGCGACCTACGTGTGACTGCAGTGCAACTTATGGCTTAATTAAATCCTCTCATGCTTACACGGGGCTTTTAGTTTACCTTTCTGTCTTTTGCCTTTTCCCTTTTGGAAATCTTAATTCTCACTTTTCACGGTCGGAGGCAGCGTCAAGCACACTAAGCTTGTTTCTCGTCTCTGCTCTTGATAATCCCGCACGTCTAAGAAGGAGAGATAAAGACAAAGAGAGCAAACGAGGACAGTTTTGAGCTTCAGCTTTCTCTCACGGTTCACTTTCGAGCCTGTTGGGTTACGGGAATGAAGATGCGGCTGCTAATATATTAGCTCAGCGTCATTAGATTGTTTCAATCAGCCGACCAAGCTTGTGCGCGCCAGAATGTCAAACATCAAATACATTGAGAGCTTTAGAGTAAATAAGCATTTATTTGCTCTTTAAAGTAGCTGCAGCCACTTGAACCCTCTGACGTTACGCCGCCCTCGATTGAAAGCTGACTTTTCCAGTAGACCAACATATTTAACTCGGATCCGAAGCCAATAAAAGTCTGCTCCCTGGGGGAGATAAAAATTCAGAAAGTGTTTAATTCACCATGTTATAAGATATTCTCATCTGCATATTAATAAGGAAATCCAAATGAATCGGAACTGTAATTTTTTTTTCTACTTTTTTTTACTTTTGACTCGCTTTCAGAATACTATGTATTCATTTGACAGTTTGATTATTTTCATAGTCAATGAATCTGAAGCTTGTTGTTTCTGTTAATCGAGTAATCGGTACGCCCTGGACCAGGGGTGTCCAAACTTTTCCCAGCGAGGGCCGCATACGGGAAAAAATAAAGGTACGGGGGCCCCTTTGATATTTGACATATATTTTGTAAACCAACCCATGCAGATGTGCTAATAGGTTATATATATTTAAGAAAAAAAAAAAAAAAAAACACCCTGCGTCTCATCTTTGTGCTATGGATGACAAAGCGTATCATTACTTTTTCCCCACTGCTCATTTTCCATTTTGTCTATTGTTGTTTTTCAATTGAACTACAAATACTTCAACTGTCATTTTGTAATTTTTTTTGATAACATTGTGGTTTTATTCCCATAATATTTTGACTTTGTTCTCGTAATATCACAATTTTTTCCCAACCTAGTTTACCCAAAATTGAAACTTTTTTTGTTTCGTTGCTCATATTGCAAGAATTGTTGTGGAAATTTTGAAAATTACATTTTTTTCTCATAGTATCACAACATTATGTGTCGTGATGTTACCATTTTTTTATATTAATATTATATTATTGTAACATTTCTACATTATTCTCGAAAAAGAGGTGCTCTTTTTTCATTTTTCTTGTCTTTTTTTGTTAGTTTTTTTTTATATTTTTGCCTGTCTGCTTGTATCAAAACAAAATGTTCAGTATTATGTTATGTATGAAATGCCAGGTAATTCCCGTTAACTATCATTCATTCCAAAGTGTCTAACCTCTCCTAATTACTGAGTTTTTCTAAAATTCCTCAGCTATCTTATGAAGAGTTTCCAGAAACTTCCTGAAGTGTAGCACCCTTTTCCAACCCTCGGTCTAGCTATCGTGTGGGTAGCAAAGCCAAGAAAAGTGAAGAATATGATACTTCCGGAACACTGACACAGATGTTGTAGCCAAGCAGCCTCTGAGCAATTACTAATACTACTGCCATCATTTACTCCAATATAGCATGTTTCAAATCTTGACCATATTTTTGGCGTTGCAGAGAGACAACACACACACAACATTCACTTCCCTGATCCAATTGTTCTGTCAAGTCCACAGAGGCGTCCTCTGTGTACTGTACTGCACTGTCTGTCAGGATGTAATTTGAAGTTAATCCTGTCCATTCTATAATTTGCAGTTGTTTACTTTTTTGCTGGTTGGCGATCCTCAGCGCTTTTCTTTCCTGTCTTGTTACAGTGATTTATTAAACAATGACGGTATTGCACTGTGCAGCTTTCTGAATGTGGTCAGGTTTTATGAGGAGCAACTTATTCGCCCTAGCTAACCTCCGCAGTTCTCTCGCTTATGTTAAACATCAATAATGCATCAAGAGAAAAGGTGAGAGTGCATACCACTTTCAAGACATTTGCCACCTGTGAAATCATACCAGCACCTGAAATATGCTCATTATGTTATCCTAGATACAGCAGAAGAAGAAGTCATTCATTCAGGATCTAGTTATAGTTCCAGTAAATACTGGCTGGGGGTGGGAGAACATTTGCGTGTTACTTTCTACAAAAAAAAAAAAAAAATCAAGACCTTTATTCCAGTATTACCACACAAGGCTCGGAAGGGTATATTAAAAACTGTCGCCAGGAACAGAGAGTCACGAAAACATGACCTCCTCCTTGCAATCAACAGCATTAAAAATCTCTCCGTATTTAATCTTTCTAAATGCATCCAGAGCTCCCAGAATACAATAACTAGGCCAACAGGTTGTGTCATGAATCAATACCTAATTAATGAGCAGAGAATAAATCACTTTAGGCTCTGATTTCATTCTAGTAATCAATGGCAGTGTTTCTTATACTCCAAAGTGGCCCTTCTGATCCCCAAACTGTCTTTTGTGACTAAAACTGCAAACTGACGCTGCTTTGCCAGCGCAGTAGTATCGTTCTTAGTCGAAACACAGCTTCGGACGTGCATCATAAAAAGAATCAACATCATATAATCAAAGAGAGCAATGCAAGGAGATTTTAATTACTTGCCTTTTTATATTTAAAGTGCTCTGAAACCAGGTAATTAATGAAACATTCCGGTTGCTGTTAATGCAACTTACGTCATCCATCCCTACTACCGGTAGTCCAAAAACAGAATTTTGTTCATCTGTTTAGAGCCCTCACAAATTGGGTCTTATAACAAATGAAGATTTGAAAGCTGTAAACCACGGATACTCAATTATAGAGTCGTGGAAAAAATGATTAGACCACCCTTGTTTCTTCACTTTCTTGTTCAGTTTAAAGCCTGATACAACTAAAGGTACCTTTGGTTTGGTTTGGTTTGGTTTAGTTTATTTGAAGATGAAGGTTACAATGGAATACATCTCATGAATCATTCTTTCACAGTTCCACATATCTTTGTTTGGACAAATATCGCTATGACAACAAAAAAAGCTCATAAGAGTTACATTTTTTGGCAGTACGATGCTATAGCGGTTCATGTAAGAACTTAAGTGATTTTGGTTATTATCAAGAAAAGCATGGAAGTTGGTAGATATCAGCTCTTAAATGAAACTCTTATGAACTATATTTGTTATCATCATTATATTTGTCCAAACAAACACAAGAAATACCTTCAGTTGTACCAGACATTAAAATGGATCAATAAACTGAAGAAACAAGGGTGGTCTAATCATTGTTTCCATGACTGTCTTTTAACAACAATAATATGCAGTATATTAGCATTCTCCCTGACTGGGATTTGTACCCCTGTTCCAAGAACCAGCATCGTCACCCACTGAGCTGTCCAGCCACTTACAAAGAGTGCTGCATTTATGAACACGTCTCTGAAATTGAATGGTTTCATTATCTGGGTGATGTTTGGCAGGCCAAATGATGGGCTTTGGTGGGCCGCCTACTGAAGGTCATGATGTAGATGTATCTAACCATCCATTTAGTGTCTATACTGCTTGTCCTGTTCAGACTCTTGGACTGGAATCTAACGTACTGTAATTTCCAGTGTATAAGCCGCTACTTTCGTGTCACGCCTTTCACGGTAATGCGGCTAATTTGTGGTCATTTTGCGCTTTGTGTGCACGCCATCATCATTAGTGATGTGCAATACCACAGATTTCTTTTCCGATTCGATACTGAGTGAAATTCAGGCTGGTATCGGCGATACCGAGACGATCCTTTGTGAAAATCCACCTGACGTGCCTGGTAGATTTTAAAAAGTAGTTTATTTCAAATCATTAAAAAATCAATTAAAAAATCATTCAAATCATTATTCATTTGTTTTAACTCATTGACTGCCAGCCATGTTCGGAGCAGAGAGCTCCATACTGCCAGAGTTTTTGACCATTTTTGCTGAACTTTCAAGACCCACAGAATATTAAGTTTTAGGATTACATAAACATAAACTAAAGAAACTTTTGACTCTCTTCTTTCATCAGAAAAAACGTTTGTTTCTAGCCTTTTTGGGTCTTTAGGTATTGGCGGTAGAACATGGGGTAGTTTCAGCAAAAACACCTGATTTTGGCCAAAAAACAGAGAAACCAAGCTTTGTCAAGCAGAGTTTTGGTGGGGTCTGCTGGATGTGGGGACGAATCCCTGCTGCTGACCGATCCAGACGGTAGCCGCTCGTCAGAAGAATCAGGGCCGGGTTCTGAGTCACCCGACTCTGATCTGCTTCCGGTGTCAGGCTCTGGTGCAAACGCTAACCACTAGCTTGTTGCTCCGGCTGCCATTGTCAACTGCATTTGTGTCTACGTCACCTACATCACCCATGTCACCTCTATCTTTTGCGATCGCGTCACTACTAAAGGCAGATCCACTGCCAGACAAGCTGTGTGACAGTGTTAGCTGCCTGTATTTTTTGTCTCCGCTCCATTTCTGCATGTGTTTCGCCATTTTCCTCTCACAATCCACCACCCGTCTTCTTCATCGACAATCTGTCGCTGCCGGTTGGAGGAAAAGAGAACTGTTGCCCCCTGTTGGGACAGAAATACATTGCCTACAAGCCAGAAATTCACACACAAGATGAATAAGACTTTGATCTGTAGCTCCCGTGAAAAAAAAGCAAAAGACGTCAACAGGTGTCTTTGGCAGTCATCGTTACTTTCTTTGGCAGTGAAACAGTTAAACAACTTCATATCATTTAGACAAGCTCTCATAATTGAGTTGCTTTCCAGTGTGTTCCTGTTAATGATATACATTCCATTAAAGTATCGATATTTTGATTTGAGAATAGATTTTAGATGCTAAATATCTGGTATCAGAGGTATCGATATTTCAGTATCGATACGCACATCACTACTCATCATGGAGAATGCGCAGAGAAGTGCATGTGATGCAGCTTTCAGGTCGAAGGCGGCTTTTGCGATGTCGGGAGGTCCACTGTCGCCGGCGGGTTTCAGAGGGCTGGACTGCTGCATGTTGGGGAGGACAGCATGGGCTCTGGGGCTGAATTGCCCCGGGGCAGGGCGGCGCTGGTAGCAACAACAAAAGAAGGAGAGAGACCGGCGGCGTGTGTGCTGAGGGAATCGTGGGGCTGTTCGTTTCCAACACTTGAAGAGGACGACTTTAGTGGTTTTAGTTTGCAGGAGGAGGGCGAGGTCTGCCATGAATGACTTTTCTGGCAGGCTACTGTTTAACTAGCCATATTAGCCGCACTGTTTGCAAAAAACGCATTTATTTAATTAAAAATGTAAAAAAAATATTTCTTTGTATTAAATATCCCACATTACAACGTGGACATCTGCGGCTTATAGACCAGTGCGGCCTATAGTATATTTGTACAAATCTTTTTTTCTCTTTAAA
This sequence comes from Dunckerocampus dactyliophorus, assembly GCF_027744805.1. NCBI lineage: Eukaryota > Metazoa > Chordata > Actinopteri > Syngnathiformes > Syngnathidae > Dunckerocampus > Dunckerocampus dactyliophorus. The sequence goes on along the minus strand of NC_072835.1, from coordinate 19,143,025 downwards.
TTTGGTGGGTGCGGTTTAAATTACAATACATGCTTTTGGACACTGGGAGGTAGCTGCAGAAAACAAAGGCAAGTATCGGGAAAACATGCAAACACTACACACAAAGGCCTATGTCAACATTTGCTGTGAGGACACCATATTCCATACAAAAAGAACTCTGCAAAGTATCTTCCCTGCTGTGGCATTACAAACTCTGACAAAGCATCAAAAATAATCTCCTGGGTTTGATTCATAGTCTTGCCCTCGCTTTCATTTCTCTCAGACGGGAGGCTGCCGGTTGTCGCTGTTTGATCCTGGCAGCAGGGGAGGGGTGGCTGTGTCGGTGCAGGAGGAAATAGACTTTTTCTTTGATAATTGATATGGATTGAATAGGTAAGACCTTCTGCAGTGCAGTACAGTACACAATAAGCTGCCGGCCAACATAACCTTAGCTGGAAACTAACAAAATTTGATTTGAGTGTGACAGTGAGCACAAAGCGGTCTTGTGCTGTTGTTTGGGTCAAGCACTCGGAGCGGCACAAAATGCAAAGTTGAATACTGATCAGCGGGTGATTTAACAGACTTTGAACCACATGGTAATGCTCAGACAGATTCATGACCTTGACAAAATTGCATGTTTTCAGTCCTAACCATCATCTTTTTTTAACATTATGTTGCACTAACTATTGACGTGGCATTGAAAATGTAGGTCAAGGTGGCCATTGACACGTAGGATGAGTATTCAGCAAAATGTCCTAAATCTAATAATTGTCAACATTAATGAGTGCTTAAGCAGTAAAGTGCTGTGTGTGTATTAATGTATATAATGATTTATAGTGAGCCTAATCATGTTGCCCTATAGACATGGATGTAGCTCAACAATGTACAGTGGTGTGAAAAAGTGTTTGCACACTTCCTGATTTCTTATTTTTCTGCATGTTTGCCACATTTAAATGTTTCAGATCGTCAAACAAATTTAAATATTAGTCAATGACAACACAACTGAACACAAAATGCAGTTTTTAAATGAACCTTTTTATTATTAAGGGCGAAAAAAAATCCAAACCTACATGTCCCTGAGTGGAAAAAGTGATTGGCCCTTAAACATAACAACTGGTTGGGCCATCCTTAGCAGCAACAACTGCAATCAAGTGCTTGCGATAGCTCATGCCACAGCATCTCAATAGGATCCAGGTCACGACTTTGACTAGGCCACTCCGAAGTCTTCATTTTGTTTTTCTTCAGCCATTCAGAGGTGGACTCGCTGGTGTGTTTTGGATCATTGTCCTGCTGCAGAACCCAGGTTGGTTTCAGCTTGAGGTCGCTAACTGATGGCCGGGCATTCCCCTTCAGGATTTTTTGGTAGACAGCAGAATTCATGGTTCCATTTATCACAGCAAGTCTTCCAGGTCCTGAAGCAGCAAAACAGGCCAAGACCGTCACACTACCACCACCATATTTTACTGGTAGTATGAGCTTTTATTGCAGGTTTAAATTATCTGACAACAAGCACACTAATAATAACAAAATAATAATCATCATAATCGTAACAAGGGCTACTGTTGCAGCCATAACCCATGCCAAGCTAAAACTCAACTCTGAACCCCCCCAAGTCTCTTCCTGTCCTCCACCCATTCTGCTCCCCTTCTACATACAACCTATAAGGTGACTATGTGGTTGTTATTTTATGTCTAGAGGGCTCTAATAATGTAAAACAAAGTGTTTTTTATGCTCTAATTATGAAAATATTCTATTCATAAAGAAGAAATCGTACTTTGCGGAAAGTCACTTATCACGGTGGGGTCTGTAGCCAATTAACCGTGATAAATGACGGATTATTGCATAGTTGAGATGTTATAATTCATGAAATCGGTGTTTGTAGCGACCGACTCATGTCATATGACGCCCCGTTCATCTGCACACTCGTGCTTTAAATATCAGCACTGGTGTACCGTTTATTGAATTCACATGTTGATCCTTTCACAGTGGCTTTTTATCTTGAGTAGCGCCACTGGAGGTTGTTGCTCCACCAATGTAGCCAGTTACAGCTCTGATGAGGAAGACATGCCTCTTGTCGTCTTGGCTCAGGGGATCCTGTGGTTCATATTTGGCTGCGGGGTTGGCATTATGAGGAACATTTGCATGTTTGTTGGTTAATAATGCACCAATTTGGCAACACAGTGTGTTTGTCTTCTCTTTGGTACAATGAGACTGCAAATAAGCCATGCAGGCCCACACATCAGAACCACAGGAGGCTGCATGGCCAGTGAGAGGCAGGGTGATTTAGTGGGAAAAAGGCACCGTGCTTTTTCTGACACTCCACTGTGTTCTCTCACTGAATTTCAAGATGATGTGTTTGCTATTATGTGAATTGCATCAGGGTTGAATCTAAAATATTTTGTCTGGCTGTATCTCCTCTATTGAGTGCTCGTTGCAGGCCCCCTTTTCATTGTGTCCTCCACTGGTAATGGCTTATTGAGTGAAAAGAGCCTCTACAAAGAGATAAAACACAACATACGTAGCACAGTTTCTCATAGGTATTTAATAGTCACACCCTGTCTTACAATGCAATTATGAGAAAATGGGTTCATTATTCACTGGGGAAAATAGCGCAGAGTTGATGTGAAGGTCTCACATTGTGAAAGTTGTCTTTATCAAGTGCAGAGTCTAATTTAGTCGGGGGGAATCGTTTTAATTTCTTTTCGATTCAAGTTGAAAGAAGAAGGAATCTTAAACTTTTATTCAGGAACACGGCTGATCTTTTGTTTGTTTTCTCTCTGATGTAGTATGAAGTACATAAGTTGTACTTCGAAAACGCAATGCCCCAATTGTTAGACAACTGGAGTTAGAGCAAAATTAAAAGTAGTAAAGGTGTCTTAGAATAACTGGCATAGAATAATTGACTCTTTGATTTGGAGGAGTCGGATTCGACTAGCAACCTGTCAGTCGAATCGTATAAACTCATGGTATCATTTAAAACGTGTATGGTTGTTACACCAACTTCTGTTTATATCGGACCGTTAGTGATGTGCGATACCACTGAGTTTATTTCCGATCCCATACTGAGTCAAATTCAGGCTGGTATTGGCGATACTGATCCAATGTGTGCAAATTCACCTAATGTGGTAATGGTAAACTTTAAAAAGTAGTGTAATACATATCATAGCATAAAGAATACAAGACATTTAATTCATGTATTCATTTAAATATATTATTAATTTCAATGAATCAATAATTTAGTCATTAATTATTTATATATTTTAAACCCTGACGTATATTGAGATAGCAGGGGGATTTACAATATAGCCAAGCTAACATACAGCAACAGAAAAAACAGAGGACAAACTCATATAAAACATGTAAAAATGTTATAAAAAAAAAATAAAAAGGAAAATAATAAAACCTTTCAAATAAATGATTCATTATTAAGAACTATTAAAAGAATGAAAACGTTATTTACAATTCACACATGGCTACATTTACGATCAGTCATTCTTTCACCGTTTAAAACAAACATTATGTCCAATGACTGAAGTATCAAAAGTATCAATAATTTGATTTGAGTATTGATTATGGAGCATGAAGAGCTGGTATTGGAGGTATTGATATTTCAGTATCAATCCGCACATCACGAGCAACTGTGGATATTAATCCAACAAATTTATTTATATACTGTATGTATACATAATGCATGAATTGGCGTAAAACTACCTTTTAAACAAGCATGTAAACACCTTAAATGGATTGTGTTTGGCTTTTTAAAAGTCAGATTAGCATGCCTAGATTATACGATTGGAAAGTAATTCCCTCTCGAGCCGGCGTTCTGCGCACGCACCGGTCTCAGCGGCTGAATGTGTCCCGGAATTAATTGTGGCCAAGTGGGTCATGATTGTGTAAAAATTGCTAAATATTTACTGTGTGCACATTCCTAGTGGCTGTTTGAGCTATTCCGTGTCCATGTTCAGTGGTGGTTGCTTGTAGCTTTTCAAGCTAATATGTTCGGTGGATGTAACGTTAGCTATGATGATGCAGGGTAGCTCATGAATGTGGAGGAAAAACAGACAACAGTCTACCGTTAGTGGCTTTTAAGGACATAAAGTACAGTACGTATGAATGGAGGAAGCAGAACCGTCGTACTTTGTGATGCAAAAATGTATCCACACTGCAGTGACCTGTATTGTTTCTGTGCAAATCGGTAGCCATCCAGGTCAAGATGCTCGTCGTAAACTGAATCGAGGGCAACAGTTGTTGTCTGACAGGTAATTGTTTTGCATAATCACTTCACCGGAGACATATTTGACCGCATTATGTCGCTCGCAGAATTCCTCCTCATGCCCATTTGCAGCCAAGACATGGTTGCCAGGTCTTGTGAGAGAAACAAGCGACAAGCGTTTTGAAAACAAGCCCAAAACATCAGGGAACTTGGGAATTTGCAAGCATCTTTAAAAAAAAACAAGTCTAAATTTGCTGGTAATAGGTGATTATTTATTTGTGGTATGTGATGTAACAGGTCAACCGCAAAAGCCAAATTTGAAAGGAGTTTAAGCGTCATGCAGTGCAAATGAACAGGGACGTCACACTGCAGTGTGAGAAACGGAGAAAACTAATTATTTCAGTAATCTGATTGCATGGAAACGTGCAAAACGAGTGTTTCGGTTTGACGATTAATCGACTATGGGCAAAATCTAACGAAACTGATCCGACTGTGAAATTCTTAGTTGAAGGCAGCCCTAAAACGTAGTTTAGTGAGTCGACAGACGGTAGCCAAGTGGAGCTGTGAGCCCAGACAGTGGGATAAAATGCTAATGGTAGTGTCTTCATGAGTTTGTGTTTTATGGTTAATTATAACGCAACTTGGCTTATTATGCGCTCGTCATTAGTCATGAAAATTAGATGAGTGTTTAAAGAATGTTTTTATGTTAAAATGATAGTTGTTAACCTGCTGGGTAGCTAGCTACTAACTGGATAGTTAAGGTTAAAATCTCTGTTGGGGTGTCTCTGTGTGGAGTTTGCATAGGGTTGCCAAACCTACGAATAAATAATCAATATATCACAAAAAGTAGGTATTAGGTAGGTCGGTATTGTGTTCTTGCTGAAAAACCCTTTGATAAGTAAGCTTCTCCACATTCAAGCTTTCAATGGCGGACCAAACAAAAAAAAAAGGGCTGCCTGATTTTTTTTTTTCTTTTTCCTCTCAAAAGCTTTTAGTGAAACTAAGCCGCCATGAGCAGGAAGCTCGGGTAAAGCCAGTCGAAGCTCTGTTAAAGCCATCACGCTAAGGGCCAGGGGATTAACGCCATTGTCTTAATTGATCTCATTATCTCATTCATGCTTGTCTTTAATGCCTTGTGCTCGCTAATGTATCTTGTGATATCGCTGGAATGAAGGCAGTTTGACATGAAGTATTATTGTGTTATATGAAATGAGCTCCTGCTGATTGCTGGGAAGAGACCATGCTGTCTCCTGAGGAGGATTAGGCTGATACAACGCAACAGTTATGCTATGCAGGTGAAAAGGGTAGGAAAAAAAACATGAACATACTGTTGATTTATAAACTCTTGATTTTAAGTCAGACACATTCGGTCGGTTAGTGGTTCAGTTAGTGTTTTCTAATGATGCGGGAGCCTATACCAGCTGATCTGGGGCGAGGTGTGAGGTACACCCTGGACTAGTCGCAAATCACTGTCCTGAATTTGTCCAGGAAGGGACTTTCAGTATGAGTGTCTTCATGCATTGCCTGCTAAACAAGCCTCCAGCTTGGTGGCAGCAGTGCTCCAGCAAATCAACAGGCTGCCTGCTCAACGCGGTATAAAAAGTACACAGGAGCACCAGTGTGCACAGCAAAAATATTGTTAATAGTTTCTTCATTTTTCTTTTGTAGGACACAGAGATCCTAAACACGGCTGTCCTCACCGGACGTACAGTCGCTGTGCCTGTAAAGGTCGTCACCGTGGGAACAGACGGGACGGTATCTGATGTGACCGAGTCGGTGGAATGCAAGTCAACAGATGAGCAGGTTATTAAGGTGAGCGGTGTGTGTGTGTGTGTGTGTGTGTTAAATAGCCCGTACTTCTTTCAGTGCTGTATGTGAGATAACATTACGCATGTTACATTGACATAACATGCTACATGCAAGCAACATTTTAATATTCTTAATTGCCATAACAGTCTGAAAAAAATCTAATACTTTTAACACTAGTTATGGCATTCTGTATAGTACAACAAGACATCTGGCCTTGGCTGAGGTCTGAGCTGACTGAGAGCCCTTCTATGCTGCTATGTTTGCAAACAAGAAGCTTCCGTGTAACAAACGCTCATGCGAGAGAGAAGTAGCAGATCTCTCGCCTGGTTTAATTATCCACTGAAGTGCAGCGCCATATACGGTGACACTGACTGACCTTGGTACCGGACTTGTTTGGCGAGCAGTTAAGTGGCACTCCTTCTCTTTCAGTCCTACTTTCATCTCTCAGTGAGACCTTCGTTTATGGCTAAATTTAAGCAGAATCTAAATGCATGCATAAGGTTAATGCATGTTTAATTTGCTATTTATGAAAATGATTTTTTGAAGAATACTATGTGAGAGAGAGAGAGAGGGAAAACAAAACAATATTTGATTAAAAAAAATTGAGGTAACGCTACAACAAGCTGATAAGTAAAGTGGATCAGGACGCTATCTGAGTGGTTGCATTCATTTAAAGTACATGGTACAGTACCATGTAATGAACGGTGTGTGTCTTGTTGCCATGGTAACTTTGGATTGCCTCTTTTAGCCGCCTTAAGGTCTAATGAGCTGAGTGGCCTATAATGTAGCATGGCATGACATGTCACAGTTATGTGCCGCTACCATGGAAACACATGGAATGTTACTCAGGTCCCGTAGACAATTGATGTCCCAGGTTAAATGGAGTCACTGAATTCACCAACGGGATTGTTTCTTCCTTTGTACAGTTTTTGATATGTCAAGCTGGATTTGTCGAAAAGTACGGAAAGTACTTTACTGACCCTAATACAAGTTTTTTTCTTTTACCTGCTGCAAACTAGTGGGCGGCACCAAACGACTTTTCCCAAAGCCAGTCAAGAGCTTTTCTTCCTGTCACTTACACACGCACCAGAGACTTAGAGTGTACTCACATGAGGCCAAGCGTACCAAGTTCGGGCCCACTTCACACCTGAAGTCCGGCATATTTGGCTACTGTGAATGCTCCGATTCCAGGTTCAGCATGGTACAAATGTGTGTGCGTGAATACTAGTGCACTCCTTTGATAGATGCAGACGTGGCACAGAGATCCGCTCGAAAAAAGTGGACAAGGATGAGTTATGATGGCAATTTTAAGATAATGGTGGTCAATGAAGCAAGTCATCAAACAACAAGCACCTTTTTTTGATTGTATTCTACCAGTTACAGTATTTCTCAGATGTTGTAAATATGACTATTAAAAAATATGAATGTTGTCTTTTTTGTCTTAGAAAATATCAGGTGTACCTAATAATGTGAACAGACTTTGTAAGTTGCTGTGCGAGTATCAAGCCTTTATGTTACCCTTTGAGAAGGGTGTCGGACGTTTTTTTGCTGGAGCCGGCCACCCCTTGACATTCTGATTGGGTCCGAAGCACGCCGAAAGTTATTTTGATTATTTACTAAAATAGTCAAATTCCCAAAATAGTTTGGGCTGTCCATTTTTAAAGCCTTTATGTGAAGTCCCAGTTTTCATGCAGTATTCATAATTCAATCGTTGGCCAAATGTTGTGTGCCTCTGAAACACCAGGAGGCGATTTTGGTAATTTCAGCCCATTCATCTGTGTGGAAAGAGGAAGAGAATGCTACATGCTAATAGCTGTCACTAGTAGACGTTTTTGTAGAAAGTTCGGCCACTTATTATACAGGCAGTTTTTTTTTTTTTTGATCCATGTAATTAAAAAATATGGACTTATTTCAGCTTATGTAACTTTTTCTTTCACTTTGTTGGTGTCCCCCTCCCTCTGGCTTCCTCTTCTTCGTTTGTGAATTTAACGTTGTTAAGAGCGGCACCCTGAACCTCCACCGAGATGCGTAGAAATCAGCCAAAGTGTATACAGCACATGCAATAGAGTTTCCAATCGCATTGTGTATTAATCCGATCCTTAAACCATCAACACAAAGTAATCCAGGTGTTTACATGCATTTAAAAAAGCAACAAAGTGATTGAATTGCCCTTGGTTTAAGACTTGGAGGTGTCTGCACTTTATGGCCCTCTTGTTTCTGAGTTGTCATTTTCAATTTTATTAGCAGCACAATTATGGAAACATATTTGTGGTTTCTCTCCTGACACTCCACAAGTCAGAGAAATGAAACTTGTACTACAGAGAATTATTCTGATATTCTTATACTCGCAAGGTGTGGCGATGTATTAGAATAATGAAATGATGAAAAGGTGTTTTGATTATGTTAACCATTGTACAGTCGTACCCTTCTTTCCAGCACTCTGGAATAGACTTCCTAAGGAGGCTGAGGAGTGTTATCCCTCTATAATTGGACCACACTCCCCAGTCACTCTTCTTGAAAAGAGAGACCACCTCAGCGGTTTGCCAATCAAGAGGTGCTGTTCTCGACTTTCATGCAACGTTGAAGAGCTTGGTTCACATTGCCAGTAGTAAGTCCAGCTTGTTTCCCGATGAATGTTGGCCTCCGCCAAGGCTGCCATTCATCACCCATTCAAATTTTTATGGACAGAATTTCTAGGCGCAGCCAAGACATTGAGGGGGTCCAGTTTTGGGGCCTTAGAATTTTGTCTCTGCTATTCGCAGATGATGTGGTCCCGATTGCCTCATCAGGCTGTGACCTTCAGTGTTTCTTGAGGCAATTTGCAGCTGATTGTGAAGATTCTGGGATGAGACACAGCATCTCCAAATCTAAAGGCCATAGTTCTCAGTCAGAAAAAGGTGGATTGCACCCTGTAGGATGGCAGTGAGGTCCCTGGTAGGCCCCAGGTAGGGAGTTCAAGTATCTTGGGGTCTCAGGTGTACGAGTGAGGGAAGACCGGAAGACCATGATATCGACAGGCGGATTGGCACAGCGACCGCATTAAACTGTTGTGGTAGAGAGCTGATTCGGAAGGCAAAGCTCTCAATTTACGAATCGATCTATGTTGCCACCCTCACCTAAGGTCATGAGCTCTGGGTCGTGACGAAAAGAACAAGGTCGCAGATACAAGCGGCCGAAATGAGTTTCCTCCATAGGGTGGCTGGACACACCCTAAGAGATGGGGTGAGAAGCTCAGTCGTCTGGGAGGAGCTCAGACCAGAGTCACTGATCCTGACATCTGTGGCAGAGCAAAGGACACTGCAGAGGCTCCTTTCCATCATGGACAACCAGCATCATCCGATGCACAGCATCACCTCCCGACAGAAGAGGAGTTTCAGTGGCAGATTACTATCACTGTCCTGCTCCACTGAAAGACTGAGCAGATCATCAATTCCCCACGCCATGCGGCTTTTCAACACAACAGAGGGGTGGGGCGATAAAAACACCCACAAGGCTGGACTTATTACTTTATTATGCATTATTGTATTACGAATTTGAAGTGATCTGTTCGGTATTTATTTATTCTTATTCTATTATCTTATTTTTCTTATCTCTCTTATATTGATTTCTTTGTTTTATTTTTAAGTGTTTAAGTTGATGTGACATTTTTGCAGAGCTGCTGGAAATGTGAATTTCTTCTTTCTGTCTAAACTTCGGTGGCAAATTTCTAATTTAGAAGTTATAATGTGTCCAAAAGTCCTTTGTTTTAAACACTGTAATCATCCTGTTGGAAGCTTAAACTTCCAGCAGTCGCGTGTGAATGAGTGAGGAGGAGGCAGAGGAGGAGTAAACTGAACTGTTTTGTTCTTCAGTGGTGTTGGCAGCTCTGACATCATCTTAGGGTAAATGTGCCAGCTTTTATGCAAAGAAACACAGACAGATGACAGACTTGTCAACACTCGTTTGTTCTAAACATTTGTGATTGTTGTCCAAATGATCATGTGCCAACCAACATGATGATGGCGGTGTTTGAAATTGACTAACAAATCCAATTAGTGGCCAGATTGTTGAATATTTGACTCTGCGGAGGGAAGAATGTCTGATGATGATGATGGATTGGGGTTTTGTGAAGAGAACGACAGACCCTTCAGATGTTGTGTATTGTATATCTATATCTACATCTACATCTATATCTATATATGTTGGAAGTAAATTGGAGAACATTTGCTTACTGATTGTTGTTTAAATTCATTCCAGCATTCACCAGTTTAGCTTGTGCATATGTTTTCTCTTTGAGTGGGATGAGACAGGTCTGTCTCTTTTTCAGCTCCATCTGCTGTGTTGGACTGAAGTCATATTTATTACAGTCATACAGGATTATGCTACTCTCTCTCACACACTCATGAAAAGAATAAATGAGCAGAACCTCAGTAGGCTGTGCCAAACACGCCAAGCATGTAAAACATGTTCATGAGAATTTAGCAAGAACTGACACAAATTGTTGTCCACTAGATGACAGTCATCGCAACATGTACGTCACTCACATGCAAACACACATTATGCAAACACCATAACGTCTCAATGAATTGGCGTATCATGCACAAGCTATTTGATTTCAGGTGTTCAGTTTGGAATAAGAGACCAATTAAAAACTGGGAGAGTTTCTGCAGTTCATTTGCGGATTAGAGCACAACTCAGTATGCGATATCCAACTTTGTGACCATTTTTCAAAATTTCATGCGCTACAGAATTCGGCTTTTTTATTGAACTACTGAAATTTCAATTTTTTTGTACAGATACCAATAACTTCCTTCTTCTCAAGACTGATACCGATAACTTTTTATATCGATTATTTTTAAAATTTAGATTTAACTGTTTTTGCACAACTGGAGGTAAGAACGAATTCAACAAACTGTACCTGTACATTTGTCCTAACCAAATATTATTTAAATATTCAACAATTGGTCAACTATGGACGCAATCTAACAAATCAGATTCGGCTATGAAAATCCTTCGATGAATCCTTCGACCAATTACTGTATTACTTGCATATGTGCATATATTGCATATATTTAATTCATATTGCATATTTACAATCCAAAGGCGAAACATCATTATTGGCAGAAAAAAAGATACTGATATGATATCTCATTTTTATGCCAATATCTACTGTTAATATCAGTCGGCCGATAATATCGGCCATACACACAATAATGACATGATCATGAAAAGCAGCACTGGCCTTCACATTTCATTATGTGATGCATATTCCAGTGTTGTTGTTTCAGTTTAGTTAGTCTTTTTCTTCCTATTGTCATTTTTTTCCATCTCCCCTTTTTGTTCATGCCAAGGTTTCGGAGAGATGTGACTACTTGTATGTGAATGGAAAAGAGACGAGAGGAAAGCGCAGCGTGATGCTCAACTTCACCTACAGCTTCCTGAGTGCACAGCTGGAGATGAGTGTGTGGATGCCCCGCCTCCCTTTGCTCATTGACATGGCCGACCCTGAACTCAGTCAAATCAAGGGCTGGAGGGTACCCATCGCGTCGGGAAAGAAGAGGTAAGACCTGATTAGATCGTGTTTGTATTTGTAAATGAAAGACAGTGAACAGTGCCTGCTTTTCATTCTCTCTCAAGACTTGTTAAAAACTACATGAAACGAAAGACTTGACAGCATTTTTTTTTCCCACATTCACTTATTGTAATTGAATGATTTTATTGTTAAAAAAAAAAGAGTACCAGAGCTACCCACTGTATGTAATGTGCTGCCTTGCCTTTTTATTCAAATACTGTATTTCAAATGAAATGTGAGATAATTATCGAGCCTTATAAAATCTTGGACAAAGATATGTATTTTACCTTTTAAACTCATAAAAGCATTAGTTGGTGCAGAGAAATAATTTTGGTCTGTATAAGCACAGAACGAAACAGCATACAATGGCTGTTTTGACGTGTTCTACTAGACATATCATTAATAGAAGAGAATGTGTTGTCAATCTCAAAATCCAGAGTGCATTAGAAATATAGCAAAACAATATTTTTATTCAGCTCTAAACAATGATAGTGAGTTCATTGCGTTTTTTAATGAAGCTTGAAATTTTGCAATGAACACGAATGTACCGATGCAAGTGTACGTACAAGTTGTTAGCTGCCAATCAGTAAAGCAGCCATTATTGCCTTGAACTGACTAGACTGCAACATATGTCACCTTGGACCTGTCACCAACCAATAAGTTTCCCAGAACATTGTCACTTTGTACAACTGACCAATCACAGGATTCAATTCAAATTACCATATTTATATTGCCCTGAATGTACAGTAAGACTTTTTTTCACTTGAAAAAACGTCTAAAAAATGGCTGTCTAATATTTATACATGTAAACCAACAGGTCACGCAACGTCTCCCCAAGTAAATCAAAGCTTTTCTTACGGTCATTCACACACCCAGCAGTGGCCTAGAGTGACGATGATATTTGTTTGGACTTGAAAAAGAGGGGTAGTCGTGTATTTTTAGCACATCGCACAGCTTAGCTGTTGCTAGTTACCAAACAACAACAACAACAATGGCAAATTATGCATGACGGCACATTTGTGTGGACTTGCTAAATGAATGAGAAAAATGAAGAACAGCTACCATTCATAAGAAAATATAGGTGAATGTTTGGACAGGAAGTAAACATCACTGCAGAAATATTAATGATGTATCATTTTATTATATATAAATGTAATTGCTATAGACCCACTGGGTGGCACTCTAACACAAACACAGCCCCCAGTCACCCTCTGATCAGAGATTGCGCCATAGCATTGCATATATGCATATGTGTCTATTAGCGCAGCAGAACAAAACAAAAGCATCTAATGTCACTTATGTGGAAGTGTGCAGAACCTACCTTAACTAAGGCCCAAATGAAACCCTTGGCTCTTTGTTCAGCCTTCACACGGTGCCCCCGACATGACCTCATCTCATGTATGTGTTGTGAGCCACACGTGTCGCCTCAGTTTAGGTTGCTGTCCCCTTTGCTGACGTCCACTTAAGAGATGCGGAGGGGATGCCGAGCCAAGCGATTGGACCGCAGCGTGTTAACCTGTCAACCCGTTTTATGCGTCATTAGACCTAATAGAAACTGTCACCGTCAACCCTCACGTCAAACTCCCTCCGTCGCACGCCGCCCCAACCACCTGAGGGGGAGAGAGCGTCGGATTGCAGGCAGAATCTCAAAAAATACAAGAGACAGAATTTTTAGGTGGCAAAAGATGAATCAGCGAGAGATCACATTACAAAGGTTTGAGGAAAAGCAAGAAGAGAAAATGATCATGCATCAGATGAACAAACATGTCAACACCACAACGGTGTGGAGAGTGATGAAACATCCTAACTACCTAATATGGTGGACGTTTTGGTTGGCAAAGTGAGCAAACACAAGTAGAAGTGAAACCAAGATTATCGTTTTTTTTCCCTCCAATAAAAGCCGATACAGAGCTTTCAGCGCCAACGGCCCAAATTTGCAACACTGTTGAACATGCTGCATCATGAAGGCAACACTGTGGGTTCAAAAGTCTGTGAGGAGAAAGTAACTCTATATTTAAGCAAGCAGAGTAAAATTAATGTTCACAATGAATTTACCAGGTCCTTAGAAATGCCGGGGGGGTTAGCATTCCACACACCAGTCTTACTCGCGGTGTTTTTTTTTTTAAAGAAAAAGCTAAAAAAAACATCACACAGCAATGTAATAGATAGATAACAACAGACGAGACACCACCAACGAATAATGTAGAAAAACCGACAACTATGTGAGCTCTAAACATGTAACTTAGCAGCTATTTACAACAACAGTACAGCAAAACACGCTGGGAAACAGGAATCGCTGCTGTCAAAGCCATGTACGCCGCTTCGCTGAGCTGTATGTCAACATCGCCGCCATATTGGATGTGGCAAGTGAATACAAGTAAATGTACTTCATAAAGCGCCTTTCTATAAAGAAATTTAAGTTAATGCCTCTCGTTTATACATTCACACACGCACTAATATACTTGGGAAACAGTTGGGCACCAAGAACAATGTATTTGATCTTCTCAGATGGCTAAGAGAAGAACTTTATTGATAAGTAGTAATTCACATTACATCAGCTATAGAGCACAAAGTAGTGCAAAAAAAACCCATACACGCTATATACAGTATATATATGTGTGTGTGTTTTAATGCATAAAATAAGAACATCAAATAAGAACATTAACCAAAATAATAGTCAGAAAATTCATGTATTTTAAACCCCTTCAACTAAAAATACATTAAATCTTTCCAAAAATAACACGAATCAAGGCGCAAGAAATACAAATGTATTCTTGTATAAGATAAGTAATATCTTAATTATCTACTGAGAGATGGGTGGAGCAGCCAACAAAACAACTGTACTCATTCTACGAGTATTGTTACTTTACAATAATTTTACTCAAGAAAAAAATGTGATGTTATGACACATAACGGTATTGATATCGGAATCGGAAATTGAGAGTTGGACAATATCGGTTTTCGGCAAAAAAGCCAATAGTAGACACCTCTAATACATACAGTATCTGTAAAAGATGTGCAGATATGATGTATCCAGTGGAACCCCAGTTTTGTAACACTCCGGTTTTCAGATGATTGGTTTTTCGCAAAATTTTGTACACTGCCTCGTTTATCATACAACACTGCAAATAACATTCTAGTCCATTCGTCATGTACTGTATCATCCCTCTGCTTGCTTTACAGTCATCAACAGGCTCACTCGTTGCAGGCATTTTACGTGTTAGATCCAGCGGCCTCGCGCTACAGGTTTTGGAGCGGATTAATAACGAAAACCGCAAATCCACTGCATATGTTAAAGTGTAAATGTAAATGTGCAATGGCTAATGTAGATCTATCCACTGTATGCATATACTGTGCAGAGTAAATGTGTCATATTTTACCAGAAAGCACAAAAATACAGTAGGATGTTGTTTAATGTAATTTAGAGCATAAACCAAAGCTGCAGGTTGTGTCAAATGTCATGTTTAAACAAATTTGACTCCTCTCCAGGCTAATGTGGGTCTTTGAGATAAAAATCTATAGAAACAAAAAGAACGGACAAGAACAAATGTACAACGGAATCTCATGTTTGGCTTGGTAAACAGTTGTTTTTCTCCTTCTTCTGAAATGGCTATATCTCCAAAGGTTATATTCCATGGGCAAAGTAAATGGCAGACACATAGCAAAATATTAGTTGCCCTTTAGAACAAAATGAGAATGCAAGCACGGCAGCAGTTTGTCTCTGGAAGCTGTTTTAATGGATTTTTCAAAATACCTGCAGCCTATGACTTTCGGGAGGTCAGAAGAACCGGCAGCTACACAACAAACCATGCAAGCTTTAACTGTATTAAGGATGATAAGACAGAAAATTGAATTGAAAATGTAAAATTATAAAGGATGTTTTTTCTGAGTTCACTCAAGTCAAAAGAAAAAAACTGGACTCAGTACTTTTTTGGGGGGGTTGTTTTTTTCTCACCTGCTCCCCTTTGCTCTTGGTTCAGATATGACGACAAGGGGGGTGATGACGTGGACGAGGAGAGGACAGAAAACACTTGCGCGCCTCAGTATCAGAGCACCACGTTGCAAGTCCTCACGCATTTTGTGTCCGAAACTGAAGAGGTCCGAGGTGCTGCTGAGGAAGATGACGAAGGTCAGCAGAACTTTCTGCTGGGCAGCGACTGGCAAGTGGACGTGACGCAACTGGTCAAGGACTTTCTGAGGGTGGATGACACAAAGATTGCCCAATTATGGGAAGGCCAAGTCATCATTGGGCTCAGCGCCGGAACAACTAAAATACAGGTTGCATTTTTATGACATTTCAACTAATATTTTAGTTACTTTTACTTTGTTTTAGTTATTTTCTTTATCATTTACCACAGTGTAGTTCACACTCTGACAGCAGTGGTTACTATGTCTCACATCCCTGGGACACTTAACACAATGGAACCTCAGAAGTCGAGCACAAACCATGGTAGTGTGGGTCGATCGCATTAACGTCCCTTTGCAGATGTCATATGACATCAGCCAGCTGACATTAAGCTCCCCTCCTGATTCGCTCTCGCTTCCCCGCGGCTAACATGAAGTAATGAACCGACGTCTGAAGCTACACACGGAGATGCAACTTTCACCTTTATTATTGTGATTACGGATAATGTAACAGAGCAGTAAGATGCCAATATCTACAATAAAAGCTATCCGTTCACTTGTAGTGGCTAGCGATGTACAAAACAAAGTCAATTGTTTGATGGCTTTGCTCTGCATCATGAACTCCTTTAAAGAAATGTGTTTTCTACACTTCCGCCTGTTAAACTGTTATTTCATGATAAATTGGGAAATTGCTGACACCTTTTGAATATTTTGCCTTGACTTCGGCTGCATTGTCTGTTGCATAATCATTTTCAGTTTTTGTGTATCGGTAATGTGTATGTACGCAACTATTGAGGAATCACATGTAATTATCTTTATTGTCATATTGAATTGAATTGTGAATTACTTAATGCCAACTACTTTGATTACCTGTAAACTTTGAAACTGTGAATGTGAAATACTAATCATAAATTAGTTTCAGAGTAAACTGGTTAGATTTTATATATATGTTATATGTTTTATAGTAAGAGGTGCATCATTTTGACTTGTAACTTGCACTGACTTGGAACAGAATTTCAATCTTTTGCATACTGCAAGATCAACTCTGGGTCATGCGTTGACCTACTCGCACCAGTCCAGTATTGAGGCATGTCATGGGAGTAATTGTGTCAGTTTATGTGGATTCACCCCAGTGTTGTTGATGTGGACTTCCAATTGTGTTTTAAACGGACAAACAAGTGTAGTAAGTGTTTGCGTGTGTTGCAGGTGCTGTCTCCTCTGACATCATTGGTCCTGGCTGAGAGGAGCATCAGGGTGCTGGATGATAAAGTGAGTGTGACAGAGCTGGGGGTGCAGTTGGTATCTGGCCTCTCGCTGTCCTTGCACCTTAGCCCTGGGAGCAACCGTGCCATTGTCGCCACTGCCACCACACAGGAAGTCATTGAAGCTCCCCAACAGGTACACCCTTTGTGTAGTTCACAATGATTACATATCTCACAGCTATTTGCTGTAATTGGTCCATCTTTGTCATACGGAGAGAAACGAAAAATACAGTTGTACTGTACTGGCACTGAGCTGGGCTTTATTGTTGGCTTTTGAGCTCAGGGTTTAGTCAGGGTGACAATGAAATCTGTTGTTCTTTTTATGTTTCTTCCCATAATTAATTTGGTCTTCACATTGTGAATCCTTCCCTTTGATTTGCATATACAACCAGTGAACTGCTAATTATAATTTCAAATGGCAGAAGGCAACTGAGTCTTCCCTTGGAGAGAAAATATTATTCGCCTTTCAGGGGGTTATTCTCTCCAATTTCCTTATGTACCCTAATAATTAAGTCTCACTTGCAATTCAATATTTCTGCATTTCTTATACTTTTGTCGGAAATGTGCATATTTTTAAGAGTTATTTTCAGTTTGTTTGCATACTGGCTTTGCTGGCTTGGTGAGCATTTACAAAGGTAGTTACTGCTACTGCTGTTTGTCTTGTTCTTTTTCCCAACTGTTGCTGCTGTTTCACTAAGAATCATGTTCCTATAGAGTTTAGCCCTTTATGACTTCAGTAACCACATATGGGAAATTTGTGGGTGTTCACTTTGGACCAGGCAGTAAAGTGACGGGATTTCTCTCAGCTGAATAGACAAAATTAAAAAATATAACAAAATATTGACCCAGATATAAGAAGCATCTCGGTTTTTTGAGACCCGTTTTTGGAAAAAAATATATTTAATACACAATCACAGATGAAAATTGTGATTATGTTTTTGTATTTCATATCATTTTCAGTCATGGAAAAAATGATTCGACCACCCTTGTTTCTTCAGTTTCTTGTTCATTTTAATGCCTGATACAACTAAAGGTACCTTTGTTTGGACAAATATAACAACGACAACAAAAATAGCTCGTAAGAGTTACATTTTTTGTCAGTACAATGCTACAGCTATTCATGTAAGAACTTTTTATTATCAAAAAAACTATGGAAGTTGCTAGATATCAGCTCTTAAAGTTCCACTCTGATGACCTCCATTTGTCATCATTCTATTTGTCCAAACAAATGCACCTTTAGTTGTACCAGGCATTAAAATGGATCAATAAACTGAAGAAACAAGCGTGGTCTAATCATTTTTTCCATGACTGTACATACAGTATATCTTATTTCTCAGCTGTTTAATGATTCGTCCGTCATCATTATCTTAAAATTGGCGTCTCTCTTTTGCCCAACCTGTGAAACAGTTTTTCCTCGGCCTCTGTATGGTGGCAGAATCTCTCCAGGTCACTGGTGTGTGTGAGTGACAGGAAGAACAGCTCTGACTCGCTTGGGGATAAGTTGTTTGGCACCGCTTGTTAATTTGCGTGTATAAATCTCTAGACTCCAAATATAGGCCAACTTTCTGTTCCAGGCGCTTTTTCTTGGGAAATACAATTACTTTAATACTCATATTTGCGTGTATTTTTTATTCTGTTACTAAACACAAATACAAACTCAAACAAACAATCTTTTAAAAAATGTAGACCAAGTGTGTCCAAAGTGTGGCCCAGAGGTCATTTGAACGAGCAGCTGTTTTTTTATTGGCCCATGGCACATTCTAAAAATACAATTAATCAAGAAAATGATTTTAAAAAAAAACAAACATACATGTTAAAAAGCAGTAATTTCATGAGAATAAAGTAGAAATATGAGGAGAACAAAATCATAACATTACAATAATAAAAGTTGTAATTTCACAAGAATAAATTCATATTATTATGAGGAAAAAAATATAATTATTGAAATAAAAATGTAAAAAAAAAAAAAATTAAAATGTGTTATTTATGTGTCATATTGTGTGAAAGAAACACGACAAAGAATAAAGTTTTAATTTCTGGGAAAATTGGGTGCGGAGAAATTTAGAATATTATGAGAATAAAGTCAGAATGTTATGGGAATAAAATCAGAACGTAACAAAACAAAACAAGCCAAAAAGGTGAAATTTAGTAGAAAAAGCTCATACTAATAATACTCATTTTCACCTGTACCACAAAGCTGATATGCATTTTTTTCTGGAAATATATTTAACTTCGTAGCATATCTACATGGGTTGGTGTACAAAATGTAAAATATCAAAGGGGCTGTCCATCCTTTGATTTTTCAGTATTCAGCCCTCGATGAAAAAGCTTGGACACCCCCGGTCTAGACAGTCTATAGTTGTATTTTAATGAGTGCCCTTATAAAAAGCTACATTACCATCACATCATTGACTCATCAATATTTTGTTCCTAGGAATCCTTCATCAGTGCCTGGCTACAGTTCAGCGATGGCTCCATGACCCCGCTGGAGAACTACAACCCCGCCCATTTCACCCTGACAGCCACCTCATTAGACGAGCAGGTGGTGGTCGTGCAGCGCAATGCAGCATGGAGGTGGCCCGTCATTTTGGCCAAGGGTGAAGGTCAAGGTTTGCTTGTGCGTGTTGAAATGTCCGAGATGTGCCAGAAGGGGAAACGGCGCACCAGTTTAGCCACCGGGATGGCCAATGTACAGGTGAGGTTTGGTGGAGCGGAGGAGCACTATAAACATTCAGGAGAGCGGCGAACACGGCCAGATTCACCTTATTATGGCGGGTCTATCTCTGATGTGGAAACTGGGCTGATTAACCGTGGAGGCACGACCATCAGGGGGCATGTCCCAGTGAGGCCCAATGGGGGCCGTCTCTCTGCAGACGCTGGACGAAAGATCCCAGGAGATTTATCAGACTATCCAGATCAGGCTGAGCATCCTCGGAGTCGCAGCACTGATGACGACCTGCCGACCCGAAGAGCTATGACCGACCTGGAGATTGGTATGTACGCGCTGTTGGGAGTCTTCTGCCTGGCCATCCTGGTATTCCTCATTAACTGCATCTCTTACACATATAAATACCGTAGCAAGCACCTGTCCCTAGAGGCCCAAGAGACCATGGCCCATTCCCATGACTGGGTTTGGCTGGGCCAAGAGGAGGGGCTCTGCCTGCAGCAACAGCAGCTGGACGAGCTGGCCGGCACCCCTGAGGAAGGGAGCCAATTGTTAAATGGAGGGGCCCAGCACGGGACTGCAGGCACAGGAGGATGTCGGGATCACAGGAATGAGTCACTTAACTCCCCTACCACCAAGAGAAAGAGGGTGAAGTTCACCACCTTTTCCAACGTCAAATCCAGTAATGGATGTCCTGTGCTTAGCCCGTTAGCATTAGTGCAAACCAGTGAGATAAAGTGGGTTTGTCCAGACATTGAGCTCGGGGACTCTAAGGATCTTAGGAACTACATGGAAAAGTTGAATGAGAAAGCTAATAAGAACATTGCTTAGGGGCTTCAGTGAACTTAAGTGAAACTCACCTGACTGCCTTCAGAATGATAAAGGAAAGTAAAACGAAATAAGGGATGCAGAAATAGAGTTTGCTCTTGTTTCACCGTATCAAACTTTAATACCTGGCTTGTACTTTGGAACTGTCGTTGACCCACGACGCCGGCACCAATAAAGGACAACCAACAGATCGTGAGACGAATTTGCCACAGCACCACTACATTGTTACAAAAAAGAGAAACTTGATATTGTTGATTAACTTAAATGTTTGTTCTTGGTATTTGAGTTTCATATTCTGTGCGTCCAGTACTTTGGTTTGTTTTTATACTTTAATGTTGTATTGTTTGTGCTCTGCTTGCTTTTGCAGAGTTGCTGTATGCCCTGTACGCATAGATTCTTGGATACATTTTCTACCTATATAAATGCAGAGTTTTAATTTAGAACTATTATATGTACAGTTACATTTTGTATAAAGCCATTTTCTTTTTTTTTTTTTTTTTTTTTTTTTTTTGTTGCTTTGTCTCCAGAAACCAGACCAATCCATGATGTTAAGGTGGAATGCGTATTGGATCTGGTACCTGTAATGGAGATGTGTAGATAACTGATACCCCTGGCGACATGTCAGTTTCGTATTATAGCAGTCGCACATTGTAAAATGAGTTTTGGGTTGACTTCTGTACGGTGATACTGCTACTGGTCTTCTTAGTCCTTTTTTCCTCACTTATATATTATATTAATTGATTATGCTACCCCTTTGATTCTGTTACGCAATTGAAGTCAGCTCATTTACCGCACTTTTTTTTGTCTTTTGGCTTTTTTCCACAAGGGGTCCCCACAGTGAGTGAACTGCATGTTTGATTTGGCTTTGTTTTATGCTGGATGCCCTTCTGACGCAACCCTGCTTGAGACCAGCACTGGACGGCTGGATGGCCCTGGCCGGGACTCGAACCTGCACCGTTTGCACGAACGGCATCAGCGTGTACCATTACATCACCAGGGATTTATTTTAATAGAACACAGACATACTTAAAAATATTGGTGAAGAGCATCACAATCTGTTATTTATAAGAATTCAACCCACTTCACCATCTGTATGGCCCAAATTACACACTTAAAGAACTTCATGTGACATTTTGATCCCAGAAAAGCAGTCACGACAGTGAATAAATAAACAATCACTAACTGTGAAATCTGGCCTCTTTACTCATGTCAAGCATGTGTCAAGCTCATCCTTTTTGGCCCCAAGATGAATTGTGACTGAAGGTGACTTCTGTCTGTCACACTGATGTATGATTCGTTGGTCTGCCTTTAATTTATCAGTCTGTCCAATCTTGCTCTGGTTTGTTTGTTTGATTGCCGAAAAACCTAAAAAAACTGCAGCCATCTCGAGCATCCAAGTTCTTGACATCAATGATAAAAATCAAATGTTCATTATTATTTTAAAATGCTTTTTTTACTCCAATAAAACACCCTTATTCAAACGTCTTACCCCTATTAGACGCCTGGTCCCTTCTGGAGTCGCTTAAATTACGGGGACGTATTCTTACGGAGACGTATTCTTACGGGGACGAATCCGTGGATGGCAACAGGATTTTCAGTGCTGTTTTTGAAATACTTAACAAGCTGCATCACAAGCAAACACTCCCATTTTCACTCTCCTCGTCCCCAGTAAGCTTCGCCAGGCCAGGGTGACCTGGCTGTACCCCTGTGGTTCTCCCCACTGATGGCCGAAGCCACTGGTCGCATCTATCTTTCATCACCTCAAGGGGTGAGCGATCGCATTAATTAACTGACTTTCCTTTTGACTTTATTAAGTGCAGAATGTCAGTGTACTTTCGGAGACACTCTCTAGACTTTCTTGGGCACCCTGAAGCCTTCTTCCCAACAATTGAACCTCTGTGCTTAAAGTTAATATTGATCTGGTAAATGGTTGGTTTAGTTGCAATCTTACTAGCAGCAATACCCTTGCCTGTGAAGCCCTTTTTGAAGCAATGATGACCACACGTGTTTCCTTCCCAGTAACCATAGTTAACAGAGGAAAAACTAAGATTTCAAGCACAATCCCCTTTTAAGCTTCCAGTCTGTTATTCTCCCTCAAACAGGATGACAGTGTCATCTCCAGTCTTTGTACTTGTCAACACACTCACCTATGTAAACCAGAGAATCACTAACATGATGTCAGCTGGTCCTTTTGTGGCAGGGCTGAATTGCAGTTTTGGGGGATTAAGTTCATTCAAGTTCATTTCATCAAGAGAGACTTTGCAATTAATTGCCATTCACACTTCACAACATTCTGGAGTATATGCAAATTTTCATCATAAAAATTGAGGCAGCAGACTTCACTTGAAAGTAAATATTTGTGTCATTCTCAAAACGTTTGGCCGGGACTGTATGCTCACCTTATTTCTAGTCCAGTGCATTAATCCTAGCGTATCTCTATGCTATTTCCTTGACGTCTTTTGCACACGGCTTTTGGCTCTTCTGCCAACAGCAGCCATTGCCACTTGCTTAGCTCTCAGTTTTCTACTTTCACAGTGACCTTTAGGCACTGCCTCCCTGAGTTACTTACCTTAGTTCTCGGTGAAGGTGGGAATAAAGTTAAACCTAATACAAGCACCATGAGACAATATTTGGAAATATCATGTGTTGACCATAATCTCTACTCCAACTATGAGGCCGAGTGAAGCAGAGTGCTGAAAGTCTTGTAACCTTCTCAGACAATTAGTCTCCATGCAGACGATCACAGACTTGCTCTTCTTTGTAAAAGGCCATACTAATTAGAGACTTCTTAGTTCACTCTTATCACATGTTAATGTGGCATTTCCCATGCAACACACCTTGCCCCTTTATGGTATATATAAGGCTCATAAAATCGAGATGAAGCAAACCTACTGTAAGTACCCTAATGCACTGGACATGACAACACTTTCTGTAAAAGAGTACAGCATAGTCTCTTAACCAACCAAACCAAAACAAAACATAGCAGGTTTTGACAAGGAGTCGGAATCATAGTTAAGGCACTACATTATATTCGAGCCATCAATTTTCTATGCCACTTATCCTCACTAGGGTCGCGGGTATGCTGGAGCCTATCCCAACTGAGGGCGAGAGGCAGGGTACACCCTGGACTGGTCGCCAGCCAGTCGCAGGGCACATATAGACAATCATTCACACTCACATTCATACCTATGGACAATTTAGAGTCGCCAATTAACCTACCATGCATATTTTTGGAATGTGGGAGGAACCCGGAGAAAACCCACGCACGCATGGGAGAACATGCAAACTCCACACAGAGATGCTCAACAGAGATTCAAACCCAGATCTTCCCAATCTCCTGACTGTGTGGCCAACATGCTAACCACTAGGCCCCCGCGACCCTAATGAGGAGAAGCGGTATAGAAATGAATGGATGGAAAACCTTGCACTCACAGAACATTCAGGTCAGCGATAGCAGTGATGATTGGACACCACATGATTATTAGATATCAATACACAATTGACCTAACAATTTATTCATATGGCGTAATTTGGCTAGCCTAGCTTCTTGCTTTGCAGCTGGTGCGTGTTAGAAGCAAAACAGAACCCCCCCCCCCCCCCCCCCCCCCTCCATGAGGAGATCACTTTATCATGAGTCTTCACAAATTCCTTACTCTTTTCTCATTCACTGTTTAATCGTTTCAAAGAAATGCAGCCTTACTGCAAACTTGTGTAAAACAAAACCCCGGAATTAGTTTCTGTCAAGTGTTCCTTGACTTGTGCTCATGGCTTCATCACAAAACTGGCAGGTAGTCCACATGTTGACACCTCATCTGCGATAATGAATCAGACTCCTGTCACCAGCACAATCCATCCCCGCTGACACTCACTGTGCCAACACATTGCTATCTACCTGGTTCACTGAGCTTTCTGCTGTTGCTATACCAACAGTCCTTAAATGGACTGTTTGCAACTGGCTCAAGATAACATTTTTTTCAACCAAAAAATATAAGAACACCACCACCGTCTAGTACCATATGCTTTAAAAAATTGGTTTTAAATTTTCCACAATTACAAATTGAACACTGCGACTCTAAATACAACAAAGACAGATGAAGATGAAGAAGAAGAAAGAAACGAAGCAAGTGCCACAGAAGAACACGTGAGAGAGATGAAAGGAAAGGGAAAAGATGATAGAAACGAGTGATGCAGATAAACAGGACAGCGAGTGAAAGTTATAGGGGAAGAAGAGTGATATTACCACCCCTTAGTTAGAGGAATTTTCTGTATCTGGACATAGTTAAATTTGAGTTGAAGGAAAGAACATCTTGTTCATCAAATGTACTGTATGTACCGTAAATTCCAAACTATTTGGTGCACCAGTATGTAAGCCGCACCCACTAAAGGATTTGTACATATACAGGCCACACCAGTCTCTAAGTCTCAGGTGTCCACATCATAACATGGGCTCTTTAGTACACAGAAAGATTTTTTAAAAACTTTTAATTAAATAAATGTTTTTTTTCCTAACAGTGCCGAACAGTGCATGTAACATGACTAGTTAAACAGTAGCCCAGAAAAGTCGCTGTCATCTTCATCATCCTCCTTCCGCATTAAAACCACTAAAGTCGTCTTCTTCAGCCTCACACCAACACCTCGCCAACCCCCCCGCCAGTCTCTCTCCCTCTTTTGTTGTCGCTCCCAGCACCACCACTGCCCCAAGGCAAATCAGCCCAGGCTTGCGTGCTGTCCTCCCTACCAAGCAGCCGAAACCCCCCGGCGACGTTGTGGACCTCCCGACACTGCTCCACGTTGCCAATATCCACCGGCAGACCCAAGCAAAAGCGGCTAGATCGATCTGAAAGCCACATCACATGCACCTCTACATGCGTTCTCCATGATGAGGGTGCGCGCACAAAGCACAAAATGACTGCTCCGAAGCACACGAGATGTCGCAAGACCATAACATGACCAAAAAATTAGCCGCACCACTGTATCAGCTACAAGGTTCAAAGCGTGAGAAAATCGCGGTATATGTACTGGACATGTATATTTCACCTGGACTTCAGATATTTAATCATGCTTTGATTTCAGTTTTTGCAATACTGGTGGAAAGTTGTTTTTTTCATAGATACCACATTAAGCAAGAACATATATGAATTGTAATTCGGAACCAGCCCAGGATAGCAATGGTTCATTAAGGCAAACGGAGCATGACATTTTTTCTGCTGCACTTTCTAGTGTTCCAGCTCCTCGTAGGGTTGCACCAAAACACCTGTCTTCAAGCTGCAACTCAGAAGTCTCTCTGCCAACACACACTTCTCATCTCCTCTCGGATGTATTTCTGCTTGCATTATCTCTGATGATATTTTTGCTTTTACGTCTATGTTTTCCAGTGTCCTTGGGGAAGACAAGGGGGAAGTAATGATGTGTATTCTGGCTCCCTGTGTGTGATAATGATAATGATGATGGCTTGCGTGTCTGTATTGTAGCACAATGTCATGCTGACAAACCAGGCTGAAATTACTGCTTTGGAAATAGCTTTTGTACTAAACAAAAGGAAAGTTCCAGGTTAAGGCAGCTCATTTAAATATGTGCCGATTATTCTACTGGCTGTTGACAATGCATTTGTAAAACTGCACTTTATCATACTGAGGGGTGTTTATAATATTTTAGTTGCCTTATTTCAAGCGTCCACATCAAATAACAACGTCATAAGTATTGATTCAAGTACAGTTTTACTGTACTGTTTAATGCCCAATTCGATCTATTGGCCCAGGCAGAGGGCCGGGCTTTAGAAAAAATTGTGCTCTTATTATTATTACTTACCTACAGTGTTGAATCAGAGCAACTGCGCTCACTTGATTTTTACCTTCTTGTTTTACTTCTCATCCAGGTCCATGTGCAAATGCTGTGATTCAACTCCCCACATAGAACGTTCAGCGTTGCCTCGCAGTTCGCCTTTCACGGACCTGCTGTTTTACGGATTTTTTTAGTGAAATTTTAGTGCTTTTTTTTGTTTTTTGTTTTTTTTTACAGTGTATGAATGCTGTTACAGGCCGAGCCTTTAAGAACAAAGTGCATTGCGGGAAGTTGACTGTTGTAGTTCTCTGCTTTAGCACTCTGCTTTAGTTCTCTCTTCTGTCTGCACCGCCCATTGTCTTCTGTGTCCTGATTGGCTGTAGACCACTGTCAATCGACCTCCTTTGTGCAGCCCTGCCGTGTCTCCTGTTGTGTCATCACTAGCAAACAGCTTGTGAGAGACACGGTCAGATGAGTGAAATATGTGTGAGTCACTTAAGAATTTCTTGTGTCCAACCTCATAGGTTGATCATTAAAATTCAAACGAAGGTTTGAACTTAGAGAATGTCTAAACAAGAGAGAAATGTGACAAAATGTTAACGCCTGTCTGAGAAAAGTGTATGGTGAGGGGTTTTACAGCCTTAAAACATATATAATAATTGTAACAAAACAAAGTTGGCTACTTCATGGATTTCACTTATTGCTATCGCTATTTTGGGAACCTATCCCCTGCGATAAACGAGGGAAAACCTTTACAAACGCTTCTTTTCAATGACTTTTTGGAATTTGTGGGTGAAAAAAAAAAAACATTTTGTTCCCGAACTGAAAATGAAACTTGTGCTGGCACATGTTATGTTGCACTACCTCAAATTCAAACTGCACTTTCATGCCTTTTCATTAAAGGTACTCTTTGCAACTGGTTCAAAATGACAAGGAACATCTTATTTTAAAGTGAATTATCCACATAATTTTGCGTTATAAATACACAGGATATAAATCACCTGAATGACTGCATATAAATACACAGGAACTACAAAGAAATATGCCAACGCTTCCTCTACAAAATGTTGCAAACACAATGTTTCTTTGTGTCTGTGATAAGTAGGTGGGAGAGAGTGTGTTTGTTTGGATCAGAAATATTGGCCTGTATTTTTTTCTTCTATAAAGGATGTATAAAGGATAAACAATAGCAACAGAAAGATGTTTGGTATCAGCCCACTTGAGGAAAGAAACTGTTTGAACTTTGTTTCCAACACAAGGATTTCTTTGCAAACAAACATCTTTGCTCCCACCGCAAAATAAGAACTGCAAAATGTCAAAATCTAGGATGCATTCTCATGCAATGCGTTGTGTACTATTTTTCTCAGTAACTCCAAAACACAGTTCTCATAGTGGCCTATAGCAAATTGTAGCTGTTGATACCATTTTGGTGTGAAAGAACTGAGTAGAGTCCTAACTTCAAACCCACCAATCACGGTGTGAAAGAACCCAATTGGAGCCCTAACTTCAAACCCACCGATCACCTTTGGGATGAACTAGAAGAGCGACGCACGGATAAACGGACAAGCATTTCTTGCACACACTCCAAAATATTGTATCCCCATAACCCAAATACGCTATATCTTCCATTTTGGCTTCTTATGTAATGGCCAGGTGTCCCAATACTTTAGCCTTTGCAGATGTGATGTGAGTGCTGCTCTGTGTTTAATGTGCTGTAAAAATTGATCAGATGGTGGGTGTCCCTTCCCTTCAAAATGTCAAGTGTAGTCATCTTGATGTTGCCTCATTGATTTATGGAATTACAGGCTGTCTCTGAGAGGTGACAGCCAACATGTCTAGTAAATTGAGGAGAAAGTTGTATCTTTCGTTGAGCTGCATGCATTTTGCTCCCATCAATACAGCCTCCCCCTCTCTTTCTATCTGACTTTAACTCAATGATTATTTCTTTAAAAGAGTTCTCTAGACGTCTTGCTTGGATGTACGTCTCATTCATGGAGTATGTTTTATTTTTTGTGCGCGTATGTGAAGGTGAGTATGTTTTTCATTATTTTTGTTTTTGTTGTGTAAGTGAGGCGTGACCCACTCACAAATCTCCGGTCGATGGGTGGAGGTTGGGCCAACAAAGAAGTTGGACGGGTCACCACTTGCAACAAACAACATACACATGCAAAAACTCTGCCATTTGTATTAATTTTTCAACAAAATAATGGCCCATATCTACAACAGCAGCATAGAAAGTGCATGTGTGTTTGCAACTACTAATCATGGCAGAGTTCGTGAGAGCCACCGGCGGCTGCATTTGGACAAATGAGGATCCAGAATCTTATCTTTTTGAGCCTGAATATACAGCGGATGAGCTACAGGTTTTAGAAGCTGAGCGGGCAAGAAGAGAGAGTGAAGCGTAAGAGCAGACGGGGGGACGAGGGAATCAAGACCGCCGTGACTTGGTGGTGTAAATGTGGAGCTTGCCAAGCCGTGCCGACAGAAATGGATTGTTTCTGCTGTAGATTTCCAGTGTCCAGCGTGGAAAATTCCCCCCCAAAAAAGTGCAGTTTTCATTTACAAGAGAAGAGTGCCAGAGAAAACAATCACAAAAGCAATACCAACAAGCTTACAGCTTTTAAGAGGGGACAGACAGAGAGAACAGAGCAACAAACAACTGAAAACACCTGCAAAAACAATGCACGACAAAGGCAATGACATCCTATGCAACATTTATAATGATGTTTTTCAACAGCAAAGGCAAAAACAACAAAAGCCTCAATAAAATCCTATACAACAGTGGCATTATTCCTGAAGAGGGGACAGATGAAAGACTGGATAAAGCAAAAGAACAACAACATAAGACAGCGGCACTAGCAGTAACAAAAGTAGCAACCTACAGCAAATAGCATTCCGTAAGAGAGGACAGACAGAGACAAAAAACAGAACACAGCAACAAAAAACAACAAAAGATAGCAACACCAGCAATTCCAGCAGCAATGGTAAATTGAGCAACAGAAGAGAACAGCAAAAGTAAGAACAACAAAAGCCTCCGTGACATCCTGTGTAGCAATGGCATCATTTCTTAAGAGGGGACAGAGGGGAAAGAGAACAGAGGAAAAAAACAGAAGAAGCAGCAAGAGCAGTAACAGATACCTACGATGCAGCAATGGCATTGCGTCAGAGGGGACAGAGAGGAGAGAGAGAACAGAGCGACCAAAGAGAACATCAACAAGAAAGGCAATTACACTATTCCTCAGAGGGGACAGACGGAGCGAAACAAATATAATAATTACCATATTCATAAGAACAGAGAGAACAGTGCAAAAAACAGATAACCGAAGATGGCAGCAAAGAGCCGCAACAACAACATGAAACAGTGACAATCATTCCTTACAAAAGCACAGAGCAACAAGCGACAACAGCAAAAACAATACCAACACCAATGGCTATGATATCCTATGGAACAGTGACAGTCACAACATTCAGAAATGATACATTATTCATTTTCACATCGTGAGCACGACTGCCTCCCCGCAGAGTAGGCCAACAGACGCTCACAAGTATAAGATTTACTGTAAAAGCTCCATAATTTCAACCAAAATCTTTCTCAGCAGGAAGGAGTGCTTCCAAAGAAACACAATGTGCTTCATACCATCTGTCTCCCAGCACAAAACAAGCCTTCTTCAGTCACCAGAGAAGGAAACCAGCATTTGGGGATAAAATAAGACCAATTACAAAAGAACAATTCTCTCTTCCTCGCCTCCTCTGAACACCAGTGGCTCTCTCGCCGAGTTTTGCCAGTGAAGGTTGCACGGTGGGAGACGGAGAACTGGTCGCTTCACACAAACAGCCATGTGACAACAGGGGCATATGACAAACAGAAACAGTTAAGTAAATTACGCATCGTAACAAGGGGAGCCCTGGAGCTCCCAGTAGAGTGACCAATTACAAAAAGGAAGAATTGTCTTTCTTCTAAAAGGGATACTCTATGCTCATGATCACGTTTGACTGTTAAACGCTGTGAATAACACATACTGTACACTAGAACTGCCACAATTAATCAGTGTTTAATCATTTATCCGATTAATCGACAACTATTTTGGTATTCAATTAATAATTTTTTTATTTAAAAAACCTCTGATTTCAGCCTCTCAAGTGTACATATTTTTTAATGTCCTTAGTCATCCATGACAGCAGACCTAATGCATTTTTTGCAAAACCAGATATTCACACACATCAGCTTTTACTTTGGAAAACAGTGATCAACATTTTTTGCCTCTTTTCTGATCTGTTGCGGCCCAAACCACAAACTCTTTGTGTTTGGTTCATATTGATGTAGTCCGTCTCGGGCCTTCGATTAATCGAAACAAGCTTCAGATTAATCAAGTAAGAAAATAATCGTTAGTTGCAGTCTTACTGTATACTGCGTTGAATGTAAGACAAGCCCTCTTTTTCAAGGTTGCTTTTCTGACAAAATACTGTTAAGGCAAAAATTGAAGACCAAAAAAAAATGAATCATTCCTTAAAATTGTCAGTTGTCAGATGGCATTATGTTCGAACGTATAAATATCTAGTCTGCAAATGTAAAACAATTGGTCTTTTTCAAATGTTAGCTAAAATACTGTATCATGTTTGAGACAGTATGGTATATATGACACAAAGCTGCAGACAAGCGCAGATATTTGACATAGCTGAACAGCAATAATGAGCTGTAGTGAGATGGTTTTCAAATGGTATGCTCAAAGGTCAGCCCAGTAGAAGAGTCAAATATATCGTCTATATATGGAAAACACAATTGGCAATCTCTAACTGTTACTTTAGCGCACAAAAATATCAATAAAACCAGTTTCAGACATGAACCTCCAGATCATGTAATTGCAAGAGTGTAAATACAAAAGGGGAAGATGACGTGTCAGAGCACAATCAAGCTGGTATTAGTCCAAGAGTACAGAAAAAGTGTCAAAATAAATTGAAAGATAGCATCTGCTTCGTCAAGATGCAAAAAAATAAAAAATAAATAAAATAAAATAAAATGGCTCTAACAAGCTCAGGCTCCTCACTGTGAAAGTCTATTAGCAGAACAAACCAAGCTCTTCATGATTAGACATGAACAGATGGAGGAAGTCATATTCATGAATAAATTTCAATATTGTAGGACTTGCCAAGAATGATAAGAATAAACACACCCGTGTGTGTTCAAAACTGATTTACTGTTCACGTTGACAGACACAGTATGAGAAAAACGGATTTGTTGTTGAAATGTACACTATTTTCTTTTCAAATATGAAAAAAAAAAATCCCTATCAATTTTTTTACTTTTGTGACAATGAAAAAATCAGTCAAGGCAACAGGAGACACCACAGTGCTCTGCATTAAATTTCAAATGCCACATTTTTGTGAAACCTCTTAAATGAAAGCTCCAACTCAATGCATCAATCACACCGTCATTGTTTTGAATCCACATTACATCCAAATTATTTTGGGACTTAAATGTAAATTAATCACACAAGAAGCCTGGAAAAAAAACAACTTTTTCTGTCAGTTTACTGTATATTAAAGGTGCAGACATGTGAATCATTAAAAAGTCCTGCCATGTCCTCCATTGAATTGTCACTGAAAAAGTAACAAAAGTTTCTCACTCGACAAATCCTAAACCCTCCAGTGACCTCCTCTGATTTTCCATGCAACACTGTGTAATTACATCTCACCGCCACCGAATCGTTTGATACTGTCACACGCAGCCACGGTCGACATTCTGTGGGGTGTCAAGACATCAGATGGTTGTGTGAGTTAACCACCTGCTGGGTGCACCCCCACTGTTTGATCAGCGCAAGCTATCCTACACAATTTCAGATGTGCGGTAATACTGACAATCAAAGTCCCCTTTCTCAAACTCATACTGGTGTCTTTGTACTGTTAAACGCAAGGACCGGACCGCGCACCAATCGCTTCTGTTCACAAGTTCGCCTGCGGCAGATGGAAGTACAAAGATGAGCATGTGGACTTCCATATAAAGTTGTTATCTTTGTGAGTGGCACGAATCGATAACGTTTCAAACATATGACTTGTTCATGCGATGTCGACGCCTGTCTACGAAATCAGAGGATACGATCCCTAACATTTTCTATTGCCTTAGACACAGATGTAGTAAAGACAGGGAAATGTCACTAATACACGTAACGATGCAATCGTAACAGATGCCAGCTGGTGCAGCTGTGTGAGGGTTGGTAAGCCTCACTCCCTGACAGCTTCAAACTTGCGCTGGACATTGAGTTCCGGGCTTTTAGCTAAATGGCTACTGCTCTCGACTCTCATTTTGCGGGTTACATTGGTGCCGTGAACCTGATGAGGGTAAGGTTTACGGCCGGTGAGTATAAATCAGGGGTGCAAGTAATCAAAGTAGTTTATATCATGCACAAATAATTCACAATTCAAGTCAATATAGCAACAAAGATAATTACATATAATTCCTCAATAGTTGTGTACGTAAGTAAGTTATATGTCAGTCAAAATAGCTAAGTAGCGTTCATGAGACACATACTTGCGTCCCATTAGTATTTTCTATCAAACATTCCCGATGTACAAGAAATGAAAGTGATTATGCAAAAAGAAATGCAGCCAAAGTTAAGGCAGCATATTAAAATTGTTTCAGCAACGGGCACATTTTCCAATTCATGAAATAATAGTTTAAGAAAGGGGTTGTTTTACATAAAAATAACAATTTATTTACAAATATAACACCATGAACTATTTACAGTTTTCACATTTGTAACTGAACCAAGTGTGTGCACGCGTGTGCGTGTGTGTGCATGCGTTAAAATTTCCCTGCTGTGTAACCTTCTGCACGCTACACTCCTCCACGCTCTCGCACTTCCTCCTTCCTGTCATGCGTGTTTTTACCGTCCACATGATCTCTGCCGAGGTCTTATCAAATGCACTTCTGCCACCCTGAGGCCGTTTTTATGGCTTAAAGTTGCTCTGAAGTGAAATGCATTAGTGGGGAGTTGCATCATCACGTCTTTTTGCCTCTTGCACAGAATAAAAGCTTAAAAACCGTATAAATACGTTGTTGGGTTCTAGCTTTCGGGTTTCTAAAAACGTTTATAAAAACTACGTTGGTATTGAATGAGTTAATATTTTATTTTAGATAATAAGTATAAGCATTTTAGATAATATAGTAAAAAAAGAAAAAAACACATCCAACAATTTAGTTTTAATTAAAAAAAAACACTGTGCTACTGCAAATATCCATTATGCATGCTTGTAGTTTTCCTGTCACTTTGAGGAGAAATGTGTCAGACACGTGCTTATTTGTTGGATGATCTTTCCTCAGTGACACGGTGTGTGAAACAGCAGACAGCACCCCGATTGCACAAAGAACATCTGTTACACTTCAATTTGCTCACGACACACGGCTGATCTTTGTGAGTCTAATTGATATCAACCATTTCTCCAAGCGATATCTCCACGTCAAAGCAGTTGCACCCAATAAGTGAGTCTGCGCCGCATCGTGTTGTTGTCAGGGTTGTCGGGATGCTGCCAGTGAATTATTCACGCCTGGGTGACCCACTGAGAAGATCATTCGAAAATGTCGTGCCAGGAAAAGGTATTATTGATAATATGAAACCTGGCAACATCCTGTTTTTGTGTGCAAGTTTCATGAAGGAGCCCCCACCAGAGCAGGCTGGCTCACTCCTTTGAACTGGGACCACGTTGTGAAGTGCACACAGAACTCTGCTCCATCTAATAAGACATGAACCCCTGCTGAAAATATGACTTGTGATGTTTTGGGCACTCACTAAATAATGTTGGTTCAATCTTGTATGAGCCACTGGAGGTAAGGAATGAGCACATTTTGGAATAAGTAAGTGATGACTCAAGTAATACACTTCATCTAAAAATAAAAATACAAAAAAACATTTTTTTTGTTTGATAACCCACTCCTTTCGCGGCATGAAAAAAAAACTGGACTGTTCAGGTTATCCTAGAAGACGTTTCGTCTCTCATCCGAGCAAGCTTCATCAGTTCATGCTCAAAGACGAGGTGGGACAAACACCAGTCTGACTCTGCCAGTGCCAGTCTACCTGTACCTCAAAGAGAAAGAGTGCTCTTTTGAGAAAAAATGTACACATTCTGCACAGTCTACACATTCTTATACCCAGAAAAGACAGATGGTTTGAAAGAGGAGTGAGGGACGTTAAGGTTGAGAAGCCATCTCTGAACAGAGGGGCTGGTCAACGACACCAGCATTCTCCCACATGCAATGCTGTCCTTCATCCCTTCCTAAAAGAGTCAATCATTTAGCCTCTAAAAATAAACAAGCTCCAGCCTTGGTTTCTGGTAGGTCCATGACCATCATTACATCTGAATGGGATGCTAAAGAAGGTGATACCACCCAAACGACCATCGTTGGCGGTAGAGGCCCTACTCCATTGTAGCCTAACAATCTTCATTTGACACCATTAAAGGACATGCCTCCTCCATAAACGGCACTTTGTAGACGTCATATGATATCAGTCAGCTGACAGTAAGCTCCCCTCCTGATTCGCTCTTGCTCCCCCGCAGCCATGGAGATGCAACTTTCATCTTCCGATTATGGCTAAACTAACTCAGCGACGGCGATATCTATAACAAAGGTTATCCGTTCAATTGTAGCGGCTTGTTATGTAGAAAAAAAGTGAATTGTTTGAGGGCTTTGCTTTGCGCCATGAACTCCACTATAGAAATGTGTGCTTTTCTACTCTTCCCTGTCTTACGTTAGTATAGTTGCTTAGATATTCGAGCTGTCAGAAAAGCAAAAAAATATTAGAAATATTTGAAAGTTATGCTTGAAATGTATGGTATCTTTTCACAAAAAAATTGTATTTTTTCCCATTTCTAATCGGGAACTGATATTTTCCGGAAACTAACCTACGTTGTACTGCTGATTACTAGAGAACGGAAAAAGGTAGAAACAAACTTTTTTATTTTTTTTCTGATCAAAGATCAGATGGTCTAATCTTCTTTTGGTTCCATGTTCCATATAGTCATACAACACAATACTAAAAAATCTGTCAAAAATCATTTAAAATGGCCGGTACTGAAGGGCTTGTGAAAAATGGCTGGGATTGAATGAGTTCATAAAAATAATTGTGTGCTTTGAATCACCATTTCTCTCCAAGAGACGTTTGAGTGGACTCATATATTTACTGGAGAAAGGAAGGGTGGAGCTTTCATACACGTCCAAACATGCTGGGTTTGTAAGTAGTGTATTGGCAATAAAATGTGTCAGAAATGTCACTTAGTCTGCACTCTGTGGAGTTTGAGGAAGTTGACAATGTGTGCTGTCACATCCATGGCAGTCAATTTGGCCTTGAGGAAGAGACACTGTTTACGCAACGCTGCTTTGGGAATGTAAGTTTGAGAAGCGCAGCTGTTCTCGCTCTGAGACGCGTAGAGAAGAAACCGTGATCAATGATGTATTGTATAAAAGCTCTCATACTGAGAAAATGCAGCACCTGTAAGAGACTGAAAGAGAAGAACCTCTTCCAACCTTTTCTTGTCTGAATGCAATCCGAATGCTTGTCTGTGCAGTCTTAAACCGGAGCAGTGATTTAATATTGTAATGCTAAAAGTCCATTCCATTGACATAACCTTAAATCACAGTGAGTGGTGATTAAACCTAATTGCGGTACACATGACTGACTAATGGTACAGCTTTTGCGTATAACCCCAATCGCTGTGTAAATCATTCCACTATCGAAATGCTCTAAAACTAAATTTAATTGCAACACACAGTATGCAATCTGTTAAATTTAAAGTGCTT
Organism: Dunckerocampus dactyliophorus; assembly: GCF_027744805.1. NCBI lineage: Eukaryota > Metazoa > Chordata > Actinopteri > Syngnathiformes > Syngnathidae > Dunckerocampus > Dunckerocampus dactyliophorus. The sequence continues at coordinate 19,107,022 of NC_072835.1, read as the reverse complement.
TCATTGTCAAGATTGTTTTTCTTGAAGGTTCTGGGCTATAAGTAGAATGAAGAAAACATTCTCATTTACAGGCCCAGATTATATACGCAATCATCCTGTGTTTAGTACACCACCCTGGGGCACACCAAGAGGTTTGAAGGTTCGGCATGTCCTGTCAGATGCAGTAGTCCTTGTTTATTGTGGTTGTTGGTTCCAGATCTGACCGTGATAAGTGAATTTCTGCGAGGTAGGATTTGAATATTGTGGATTTCTATCCTTTAGACATGAAATTATACCCTTATAGTCACCTTTACACTCGTATTACCCAATATAGTGGATATATGTAAAGACTAGTGCTGCCAAGTGATTTAAAACTTTAATCAGATTAATCCGTTTTTTTTCAATTTAATTAATCATGATTAATCACCATTAGCAACTATGTGTTTACTACATTTAATGAACAGAAAGATAAATGAAAAGACAGGATTATACAGTATATATTTGTAGGTATTAACAGCTCCAAATGAACCTAATACGTCAATCAAGCTAAAAGATACCGCACAAGTCTAAAAATCTATTTGTCTAACACTAGTCTCTCTAGTATCACAACATTTGAATCACACTTTAACCCATGTTATTATGAGCAATGAGGGTTTACATTAATAATAATTGAAGGTACATTTATTTGTTTTCAGTGTTTTTTCCAGCATACTTAAATGCAGCAAATTGTACATCTGAATTAAGAGTTACAAAGTGAGGGATAGGATATTTGGCCCATCATCCACAATCCTTCTGTGAAACATGAGCACACGTCTTTCCCTTTTCTGTGCATTCTAAAGAGAGAAAAACAGTCTGATAAAGCTAACAATTCACCTCATGGGACAAACCTATTTCAACTATGAAACCCTCTAAAAAAACCTCCAACAACATTTTTTGGTTTTATATACATGCTGTGACCATGCAGTAACAGGTACTGTACATTCATAATAACATGTCATAATGACAGTATTTTGCCATATTTGGATCATTTTAAACATTACCGGAACTTCTTTCCTGGGCGCAGTGATTTTACAGAGCCCATAGAAAGGAACTAAAGCTACTTCCATCAACAATAGAAAGCACGTGTCTGTTTGCAACTACTCATCATGGCAGACTTTGCTACAAACGTATCTTTTTGAGCCTGAGTCTACGGAGGATGAGCTACAGTTTTTAGCTGAAAAACAGCTAAAGCTGAGCTCGCAAGAAGAGAGAATGAAACTTGGCAGCAGATGGGGGGCAAATCATTACACCAGCATGTCTTGGTGGTGGTGGTGTAATGACTTGCCTCCACCACCAAAGTGCTTGCCAACAGGAGATTCAGTTGGTCTTCTTCAAAATACTTTGAGATAACCTTGCTGTGAACTGGCGCTGTAGAAATAAAACTGACCTGACCTTCAGTAAGTTTGAGAACCACATTTTTGAGCTCAAAAAGTTTGGGAAACCCTGATCATGAAGTAACAAGACTGGAATTAGTCCAATCACATTAACACGCAATGGCCTAGTTCTTGTGAGCCACCAGGGAGCCGCAGACCTAACCTATATTGTGGATTTGAATACATTATGAATTGCTGTAAGCCAGGGGTGTCCAAACTTTTTCCAACAAGGGCCACACACTGAAAAATAAAAGGATGCAAGGGCCACTTTGATATTTTGTAAAGCAACACATGTAGATATGCTAAGACGTTATACTGTATATACAGTCATGGAAACAATTATTACACCAACCTTGTTTCTCCAGTTTATTGATCCATTTTACATTTTACAACTAAAGGCACCTTTGTTTGGACAAATATAACAATGACAACAACAATAGCTCATAAGAAGTTAAATGTTTTGGCAGTACAATGCTAAAGCTGTTCATGTAAGATTATCAAGTTATTATCAAGAAAACCATGGACGTTGCTACATATCAGCTCTTAAATTAAACTCCTATGAGCTATATTTGTTATCATCATTATATTTGTCCAAAAAAATGGTGTAATAATTGTTTCCGTGACTGTATTTCACGAAAAAACTGCATCGGAGCTTTGTGATATTGGTGAAAATGCTCGTTATTGTATGAACTTCGGTTTTTGCTTTTTACTTTTCCAAGTATTTCAACTTTCTTCATAAATAAGTTTTCTTTTCGTGATATTATGACTTTATTACCATGATAATATAATTTGTCCCCAAGCTAATTGTCCAAAAATTACAACTTTATTTTGTTTTGTTTCTCATAATATCACAACTTAAAAAAACATGTCTTATTTAATATAGCAGCTTGCTGATGAAGCTATGCAACGAAGTGACTATTTTCTTGTTCGAATATTCTTTCTATTAATATTTTTACTTTATTCTTGTAAAATTACAGTTTTCCATTTTTGCTATTGTTGTTGTTTTGTTTTTTTTCCCCAAATATTTCACCTTTCTTCATAAATATGCTTAATACTATTATGACTTTATTCCCATATTACAACGTTTTCCCCAACCTAATTTTCCAAAAATTACAATTTTATTTACTTTTGCTTGTTTTGCATTTTTCTTGTCTTCTCTGTTATTTTTTCTCATAATAGTTTGACATTATTCTTGTAAAAAAAAAAAAAATATATATATATATATATATATATTTTTGGGATGAAAAAAAAAAAAAAAATATATATATATATATATATATATATATATATATATATATATATATATATATATATATATATATATATATATATATATATATTTTTTTTTTTTTTTTTTTTTTTTTTCTTGTTAGATTAAAACATTTTTCTCTCAATATTGTCACTTTATTCTTGATTTTTCAATTTTTGTTGTTTTTTAACATTTTCAGAATGTGCCGCGGGCCACAAATGCCACCTGGGCCGCATTTTGGACACCCCTGCCCTAAGCAGGTTGCACTCCATCACAGACACAGTCAGCTGGTCATCTGTGCTGGCTTATTTGTAATCGTGTGTCGTTGACATGGGTGGGAAGTAGAGCGGGGAGGCTCACTAGCCTGACTAGCCTCAGTAGCTGCGGGTAAATTGAGCTAAAGACTGCTTAATTGCTGCCCCATGCATGCATCATGAGCTGGTCTAAAAAACAGACACGCTGCAGCAGCTCGATGTGCGAGTGAGCTCTCAAACAGAGCAGCTGTGCACAGCGTCCTTCACAGCACGGCGATGATTGCCATGACTGTGAGTGTGGCGTGTTCACATACAGAAAGACAAAGGGAAAGCATAAACGCTTTGACATCCCCAAAGGACATCGATGCACCAGTCCACGCGGCGGTGCAATCATCCCATTCAATTCTTGGCTGTAGAAGCCCTTAATAACACCGTTGGAAGATGTGAATAATGCATGACAGGCTTATAATAATACAAGGTTTGGAATGATATGTTCATAAAATTTCTGCTTGCTGTGCAGGAAATCTGAATGGAGACAACTTAAATGATTATGGTTATTACTGAAAAATAGCCTTTCTTTTTTGCATTTGACTTATAGACCTTGAAGCTAAAGCTTTGCTAGGACATCCAAAGTATAATAGTGCTGGAAGTACTTCCTGCTTCCCAGCATGCCTTGCGGCACTGCTTTGTAAATAATAATATTATGTAATAATATGAAGATGGTCTGTCTCTCTTCCATTGTTAATTCCCTTTTTTCTTGCCATTTTTGGAGCAACAAATTACTTTCTCCAGTACAGTGCTGTTCAACTGATGTTCACGAGGGTATAGCACCACGGTGTGTTCCGGACACTGTTTTTATGCAGACAGAGGAGGTAGTAAGTACTCCAAAACTTGGAACACCTGCAGGAATTAGTTGCCAAGGCTTGATCACCCTCCGTTTCTGCAGAACTGGCACTTCACCACTCACCTTTGTACCATTCCACGCTATTCAGTGGACTGGAAAAATCGGGGCGTTTTGACAGGTAGTGTAAGTTATCATGTCACGTAGTACAGTATTAGTAGTTGCCCTGCGTGTGTCTTCATAACTGTTGGTGTCAAGTTTGCTGTGTAGTGTGTAGTGATCCCCCCCCCGCCATCTCCATTGTGTATAAGCTCATTGCTCGTTTTATTTGAGCTACGGCCTTCCCAAATCAAGAGCAACTTGCTGACGTGCCTTTGATCATCTCTTGTGCGATTTGAGCTCGTCAAAATACGATGGAACCTCCAAAATTGGACGGCCCAAAATGTGGGATATACTTGAGGTTCAATCACAATTTTCGGGAAAAGATATGGCCTAAAGGATTTTATTTTATTTTTTTGTAAGCAACTAAAATAGACAGTCGATACACTGTAGGATATAAACGGGTCATCAGACAACCATCATCATCATCATAATACTTTGTTCCAGCCGTTGTACGTTGCTTGGCACCTTTAAAGGTACCACGGTGGCAATCTAATGTGCCCCATAAAGATACAATCATGTGTTTATTTTAACTGCAGACATGCTCATGCCTCCTCTAATGTTGCTCTATGTAACATAAAAACTCGCACGGGTCTCTTGATTAAACTGTTACTGAATGTAAATCAGCCCTGTCTTACGACTGCACCTTTAGTACCGTGCTCCAGGATGGGAGCATTTCGGTCCCTGCCATTAAGCGCAACGAGGTGAGACACAGCAGTTGGTGTGTTTTATTTAAGATTGGAGGCCTATCTCCACCGCCGCCTCACTTATCTTAACAAACCAGTGACTCCACAGAGGTAATTGGGAGAGCACTAGACTGGAGAATAGGGTGTAGCGCTGGAAGAGAGGCAAGATAAAAGAGGCAGGTGGAATAAAATTGTGAGGAAACAGCAGAGGGAGGAATGACTTTCAAGGTAAGTCAACTTGAACCCCGGTGGAAATGCTGTGGAAGCCAGCCCGTGAAGCCTTTCCCCCCAAATATGTCAAATTACTTTCACCAGAAACCTCTGAAGTTCAGAGCAGCTCTTTGGTATTTTCTGATTTCCAATTTATTGGGTGCTAGAAGAGGAAATGTAACACGTGACATGCAGCACTGGGACTGATGCAGCCGAGAAACACATTCTGCAGCTTTGCACTGCTCACCTTAAACCTGCCTACCCGATATTTCACTTTTCTTTATAAAACAGTTAACTCTGTCTGTGCACATTTGTTTAACATTTAAAAAAAGTATAGTGTAGTATAAAAATCACATGCATATTTAATAGCTACATTCAGAATTCAGAAATCAAAGGACACGCGTTTGGCTTGGCTCAGCTGTATTTGAAGTTCAAATAGTACTGCATTAAACCACAAAAAACGATCCGCTTTGAACGCATCAGTCAGAATGAGATACACTAAACAAACAGGGGGTATTCCTGTATTTACTTTTCGGTATGTGGCTGTTGGCTACATAGGAAATAAAGAGTTGAAAATATCTTGCATTTGACCTGCTGTCCTCCAGCTGGTGCTACTGCTGTCAAAAAAAAAAAAACATTGGCTTTTCCTCTCTATGGAAGGACAAGCACCTTCCAGCTTACACATGTCCCCACCACTTCAGGATGAGAAGAATACCGCAGTGCCTCCACGTATGACATTCCTCCGTATTTTGTTGTACGATACGCAAGAATAATGATGTCACACTTGGACTAAAGGGTCTCACTTTAAAATAAGGTACACAAAAATACAGTAGTTACTGAGGAACTAATGATGAACTAATAACTAAAGCACATAAATTTACAGTTGTTACTGAGGAACTAATGAAGAACTAATAACTAAGACATACATTTACAGTAGTTACTGAGGAACTAATGATGAACTAATGACTAAGGCACATACATTACAGTAGTTACTGAGGAACTAATGAAGAACTAATAACTAAGACACATACATTTACAGTAGTTACTGAGGAACTAATGATGAACTAATGACTGAGGCACATACATTTACAGTAGTTACTGAGGAACTAATGATGAACTAATGGCTGAGGCACATACATTTACAGTAGTTACTGAGGAACTAATGATGAACTAATGAGGAGCTAATGAGTACAGTAGTTACTGAGGAACTAAGCCACATACATTTTAAGTAGTTACTGAGGAACTAATGAAGAACTAATGAGGAACTAATGAGTACTAATGAGTACAGTAGTTACTGAGGAACTAATGAAGAACTAATGACTAAGGCACATACATTTACAGTAGTTACTGAGGAACTAATGAGGAACTAATGACTAAGGCACATACATTTACAGTAGTTACTGAGGAACTAATGAGGAACTAAGGAGTACAGTAGTTACCGAGGAACTAAGCCACATACATTTTAAGTAGTTACTGAGAAACTAATGAAGAACTAATCTTAAGTTTCTGCAATCATATAAAAAACACATTTACAGTCATCCCTCACTACATCACGGTTCGAACATTACTCCCTCACTCAATCGTGGTTTTCCAAGCATTTATTAATCAATAAATGGTTGCGGTAGACTGTGTCTATTATTAGTGAACAATTATGCATATTTAACCAAATTGTACATATTATTTATCCAAATCAAGCATTTTCAGCAATTTCATAAGCTAAAGGAACTCAAATACAAATACAGAAAAGCCATTAAGACAACCAACTTGTGAATGTAGTATTCTACATTGGTCACTAGGTGTCAGTAATTGTTCTGTGAGACCACCGCAGAAGTAGCAGACTTGAACAACCAGGTTTTATTGCAGGTTTAAATGGCCTCCCAACAGGCACAATCATAATAACAATCATAATAATAACAGGGGTTACCCTTGCGGCCATAGCCCACAACAAGCTAAAACTCAACTCTGAACCCCCGAAGTTATCTCCTGTCCACTATCCATTCTGCTCCCCTTCAAGGTAAACTGTCTTAAATTGCTTATTTTCTCTGATTATATCTACTTGGGTGTTATGTCATGCCTATATGGCTCTATGTGTTATAAAACGTATTTAGAAGATAAACAGGTTTTCTATGTCATAACCACAAAAAAATGTATAGAGAAGGAATCCTACTTCGCAGAAATTCACTTATCGCGGCCAGGCCCAGGACCAATTACGTACACTGCATGTCACTGGTATACATCACCCATATGATATTGAGTCCACACTTTGAACCCTGGCTCTGGACAGGAAAATGAAGGCAGGTTAATGACCTCATCACTATGTGTAAAAAGTTAGGGCTTGAATGTAGTACGCAAGATCTGCAACACTGCTAAAAGCAAGAACATACAGAAAGTATTCCCCAAGGTGAAGCACTCCTTTTAACTTCTTTTGCACCTCTACAAAAAGTTCACCAAACTCCCATCAACAATTTCTCCTTCATAACGCAGAGGCCACAGCAAGATATTAAAGGTTAGAGCCAAGCAGTAATGAAGAGTCATGACAATAATCTCTAAGGTTTTCCTCTACACAGACAAGGACATTGTCCAACTTTTAGAGGGATGAGCTACCCAACAACACGGATGCAAGTGAGAGCAAATAAGTGTGACGACTCCAGTGTACAGTGAGTACAGACCTCTGCCGAGGCAAAACTAGATTGTGTACCTTCATAGATTAACACTACCTGTGCACACCTATCATTCAGATGAATGAATTATTCATTGCACGAGCGCAGAACTGGTTGGCTCGTGTGATTTGTGTTATTTTCGTTACGCTTGTTATGTTATGTGCATTACGGTGTCCAAATTAAATTTCTCACACTGCATGGTGTATTAACAGGGTCATCCAATCTGAAAATTTGTAGTCATGCTGTCATGACATCAATTACAGTTTCTTCATCAGACTCTCGGTTTGGAATACATGTCGAGCCTTGCTGAGTCATGATCTAGAACATTCTTGTTAAATATCGATTTATAAGATTGCATACATATCCTGTATGCCAGGGGTGTCCAAAGGAAAAATCTGCAATTTTACAAGAATCTAGTGAAAAAGTCCTAATTTTATGAGAATGATGTAAAATTATGAGGAAAAATGCCATCATTTTAGTAGCATGAAGTTGAAATATAAAAAAAAAAAGACACAAATATTTTTAAGTTGTAGTATTATGGAAAAAAAAAAAACAACAACAACAACAAATAAAGTTGTAATTTTTATAGATTGCAGAAAAAGTTACAATGTTATGAGGATAACGTTTTTGGACTAAAGTCATAAGTCCAAGAAGTAAATTCACGAGAAAATTCAAATAGTTAAAAAAACCCAACAACAACAGATATGAAAAAAACAGCTGTAATTTCACAAGAATAAAGTCCTAATATAAAAAAGTAATATTCTAATGAGAAAAAAACTTTTTCAAAAAGAAAGTTGAAATAGTTGGAACATTTTTTAAAGACAACAGCAGAAATGAAAAAAAAGCTGCAATTTTACAAGAATAAACTCTATGAGGATACTATGAGGAAAAGTACTGTCATTTTAGTAGCATAGAGTGGAGATAATACATAATTTTTTTTAAGTCGTGGTATGAAACAACAAGAAGAAAGTTGTTTATTTTGTTTTTTAAAGTTTTAAAGTTATATATGCTGTATATGTGTATATCTATGTATATATCGATATACACTGTATATGCATTTATGTATATCTCCCATTGTAATTTATTTTCAGTCTTGTGCCGAAGGCTTTTTCTTCCCCCAAAGACTATCCTGATGCATCAGGGAGAGCTGGGCAGATGTTCCCCGCCTACTTCACAATCTGAGCTCGGTCAACTTGACAGCTGGTGACTGCAATTTCAAAAGCGACATGCTCTATTAGAGCCCACAACATCGATCCAAACATATGTGCCAGTGGCTCAGGGACACAGTCAAGAAGCCATGTCAGCTCTGTAGGTGGCGCAACATTTAGGGCCAAGCCACACGACTACAGATTTATATTTATATTTATATTTATATTTATATTTATATTTATATTTATATTTATGCATTTTGGCCTTTCGTCTGCACGCATGCATATGTTTTTGTCCTTGAAAACGATGCTTTTGCCAGAGTGGAACTTCAGTGAGTGTGTGTGTATGGCCGAGGAAATGTGTGACATTATCTCATTTTTTTAAAACCTTATGTAGCAACAGAACATGAAGTTATTAATTTACCGTTGTTGGTTTCATTTCCTGCAGCGGTAATCGCGCGCGTGTGCGCCTTACCGTATAACACACATAGGCAAAAAAAAACATTCATGATGTTTCCTACTTTTCTGGATTTGCTTTATTTAAATTTAGTTGTAAAATGCATTGACATGCAAAGCAACACTTTTCTGCAGACTTTGTTGTCATGAGCGGTGGTGATTCAGGCACCAAGACAGAGCCTGAACTGGTCTCTCCGCTACTTCTACTATCCTGTGACTCTTTAAGATTTCAGACTTGTGCACCACTCACAGTAATTTCTTCTGAAAAGCACCCCCTTGACCATCTGTCTTCTTTTTGAAAGCCTCTTCGGCTACCCTTTCATTTCCGCCGCAGTGCTACCTCTTTGCACCCACCCACCTGAGAACTCCCTGCTTCCCCTTCGAGATAACAATCATGTCAAAAGTCAAAGGAGACAAACTTCTACTGAGTTGTTCATAGTTGTTGCTGTTTGCACTGTAATGATTCTATCAAGGCTGCATTCAGATTGTCAAGGATAAATGAAAAGAGCTTGATATGTACTGTAATTTGGAGGGAAAAAAATGTATAATGGGGGCTATTTTAAATATTTTTTTAAATGAATTTATTCCAAAATAATATTCACCAACCACACTGAAAGGATGACTTTTATGATGCTTGAAAATGATCCAGTCTAAATGTGAATAATATCATGTAAAACAACAGAAATATTGTCAAGGGCAGGTTAGCCGGAAATGGGAAATTCAAGATTTGAAGTCATTTGAAAAATTATTATTTTTCACTTCTCTTTGTTTTCTTAACAAGAATAAGACTCTCGCCACTCTCGTCGAAATTTGCAGCTTCACTTTATCACGGTTGTTCAAGACTTTAGTAATTAACAAATGATCGCTGTTTTGTGGTTGAGTATCTATTAGTCAAAAAATATGCTCATTTAAGCAATTTTTTGCCAAAAATTAAGTGTTTTTCAGCATAAAAATATCTAAATGAACTAAGATACAAATATGAGGCATTCAGAAGACACATTCAAAGACTTTGTGATATGTAGTATTCTACACTGGTCACTAGGTGTCAGTGATGTTACATTGATAAGACAATAGCCACCGCAGGAGGTACTTCACAGAAACTGAAAGTAAAAAAAGGAACAACAAGGAACTCTCCCAATGCTAACGTGTGAGTCTATATTATGTCTTATTTTACTGTATGTCTTGTTTTCTCTTATTATGTCTACTATATTGGTTAATATGAGTGAAAGGTTACTATAATGATGTTATCTCATGTCTAGAGCTCTAAAAATGTTAAAAAATTTGTATAGAACATCGTAAACAGGCGCTCTAATTATGGAAATAGTCCATTTGTAAATAAGGAATCCTACTTGGTGGAAATTCACTTATCACGGTCTGGTCTGGAACAAATTAACAGCGATAAACAAGTGATTACTTTACGTGCTTTTTATTGGATATTGACTCCTATGGGAAATGTCCAACTTTTAAGGTTTCAAATAAACAAAAAAATCATTTAATGTTGTCACGTCAGCCACCGTTAGCTACCAATTCATGCAAAATAGATTTGATCCTCAAAAAATAAATTTGCATTGCTTCTGATAAATTGTAATGTAATTTCTCTGTTGGTTTGACAGTGCACCTGTTGGCAATTGCTAGTGGGTCTTCTTAGCTCTGATGCGGCAGTATGGGGTCTCCGGTTCATGAGTTTTCCTTCCAGTTGTCTTCGGTAACTTTTTTCCGAGATGCATCCTGCTGCATCTCCTGTATCATCGTCTTCTTTTTCTTGTTCCTTGTTGTTTTTGCCTTCAGTAATCTCTTTCTGCATCGTCGCCTTTTGTTTGCCTTTTTGCGCCAGAGTTGTTTGTACTTCCACCTGCTTGTGCTTGTTGAATATATATAAATATACTTTACTCATCAGCTCCCTGCCTCAGTCTCTGCATCCTGGGGTCCAAACCTTAACTGATTATGACAAATTCGGCCACAATAACCCTCAAGTTGACCTTTGAATGCAATGCCAGGATAAAAACAAAAAAACATTAAGATGTTTGTATCCCGATACGAGAATTTAGAATTGAATCGAAGCACTGCCGTTCCATAGCAACGCAAGTTCCACACCTGAGACATTTCTGGGGTTGCTCTTGTTTTCCTTGAGGTATAAAATGCAGGTGAAGATGTTGAAATGAGGTTTGTACTCTCTTCTGTTTACTTGGGTGAGAAGGACGACAATATTGAAAATGAAAGCAAGAGAAATGGCTGAGAAAAAACAAACTTTGCAGCAAGAATGCCATATAAAACATTTCGACATGAGGGGAATGTGGAGAGTACATCAAGGCAGCTGGTCTAGGCTCATAAAAAGGTCAAAGAAGTAAAGACAGGTAGGAAAAACACAGCAAAAATGGAATAAAACTGCAATGCAAACTCCTTAAAAGGATGTAAGCTGTCCGAAAGTCTATTTGTTGAACACTGATGCCTTTATTAACTAGAAAAACATGTGTAATATGCTCTCACTTGTTATTATGAGCACAAAGATAGCATGTAATTTACACTGCATTTGCATGTTTTCTGTGATTTCCAAGCATATGTAAATGCAGCGGCATCTTGTACGTCCGCCCGAAGAGTTACGCCTGAATGCACCATTCTTAGAATAGAGCGAGCTCAGTACAGAGAGCAGCTTGATAGTTTGAGTCTGCTTCACACAGATGTAAACAAATCGGAACGTGTCCGTCACTTTGTGTGCCTTATATGACTCAAAGAAGGCCTTCAGAATAAGGAGTGCTAGTCTATGTCACATACAGTCCTCCCTCGCTACATCGCTGTCCGTGCATCACTTTCTCACTCCATTGCGTTTTTTAATTAAATTAATTAATAAATGACCACTGTTTAGTGGTTGACTATGGACTATTATTAGTCAAACAAATATATACGTAGTATTCCGGTCACTAGGCATCAGTAATGTTACATTGCCTTCACGCTGCATGGAGTCAGCCATGGTATATCCAACCTGACATACTTAAAAAAAAGGTCTCCTCCCATGTGTGGAAGTGGTAAGTGTTTGGCATTTCACTTTGCCCTTCTTCTCCACTCCGTTTGAAACCCTTAGAAAAAAAACCTACTTAGCGTCAGCACCTGTTGTTTTCTCGTGAATCTACGATATAAAAATGACTCATACTGAATAGATTTACCTGCGACTGTCAGCAGTGCATCAGAGCACAATGAGCCCAGTACATACACGGGACACAAGTTGGGCGATCTCTACTTTCTAATCTCCGCTTCTGTACGTGCTTTTGTTTAAGCCTGCCTAACCGAGCTGTGATTATGGATGATTAGGGATAAGTGGGGTGGGCCGGACAATGCGCAGGCTGGCAGTGGTTTGGAATGGGCGGGCTGTTGCTGGCTAGAGGTGGATCATGAGGGATGCAGCACTAATGTGAGCACGGCCTGAAATGAATCGTCATTAACCATAAAACTAATGAAATTAGAGACACTTCAGCAGCACTATTGAGGTGCATTACAGACGCTATTATTAGATCCGTCTTAAGAAATGGTGTCCATTACTTATTATAATGCTTCCTGATTAGAAAGAGATTGCTGAGCTGATAATTGACATAAGACATATGAGCAATGTTTTTTTTTTAAGTAATGCTGAGTAAAGAATGGATGCAAAGACCGCCTCCCCACTGACAGTGTGAGTCTTTGCATCTACAACAACAGGATTCATTCGTCATTTATACGCATTTAGAATTGTTTTATGCATGTAAAAGTACCATTGTAAAACATTTTTGAGAGTCAGCCGTTGATGAAATCATAGGTTAAGTTTTGCTCTGATCAACCAATCAGAGGATGAGAAAGTGCTGATGTCACTGTGGGCCAGCTAGCTGACAAATCTGCCAAATCAGAAGTCTGACTAGCTAAAGAAACTAATAGTGTGTACAGTCATCTCTCGTTTATCACAATTAATTGGTTCCAGACCTGAATGCAGTACGTGAATGTCCGCAAATTGGGATTCGATATTGATTAATGGAGCATTTTTGTAGTTACAGCTTAGAAAACCTGTCTATGACTTTCTGAATAGATTTTTACCATTATTAAAGTCATATAGACATGAAACAACATCCCTATAGTCACATTTACACTCCTATTATTCTTTGTTTACAACACATTGCTCAGCTGTAATAAGCAGGCTATGGGATCACTGCATGGACACAAGAGACGATCGCTGCTTTCAACATAGCAGGCTATTTAGCTAACTAGTTAGCCTCCAGTTTATTTATTCTAAACTTAAAAAAGGGTTTCAAATGGCGTGGGGGAGAAGGACAAAGTAAGAAACCAAATCTTATCACTTCCACACGGAATGAGAGGAGACCTTGTTGGACATGCCATGGCTGACTCTGTGCAGTGTTAAGGTAATGTAATCTAAGGTAATGTCTCATCAATGTAACATTACTGACACCAAGAGTGACCAGAATACTACCAATTACTTGTCTTTCAATATTTTGGGATTAATAATAGGCGACAGTCAACCATAATCAATTCTTGAAAAACCGTGATAGAGTGAGGGGGTGATGTTCGAACCGCGAAGTGGTGAGGGACGACTGCATTTGCCATGTTTAACCAATCATGTTGCACTTAATGAGGTCAGTCACCAACAAACAGATGAGTCGCAAGCTGCGGGCAGACTGAGAATTAGCATTAATTAGCATTCATTTCTGTTGGCCTCGGGAGAACTAAACGTTAGTTAATCAGATTCACACACATGATGCGGCACTGACAATACTTATGATGACTAATGTGAATGGAAGTGGGGGGGCTGTGCAACTCCCACCTGAGCTTTTGAAGCAATCAACCTTCTGTCTGCTTGTTACATCACAGGAATCCTGATGGATTACGGGAACAGATCATAGCACAGGCCTCAGAGCCTTACGCTCTAAAGTGATTTGGAGGGGGGACCTGAAATGGTTGTGATCCAAAGTTAAAATGTGTGAAGTCACACATCATTTGTCTCCAAAAACAAGCCAATTTTCTCACAGCGAGGATTCAGCCAAGAGCTGGATATTGCTCCACGGGGAACCTAGAGCAGCTCACTCAAGCTTCAGCATATTTCCATGGATATATTCATGTGGACCGACTCGTTTGAAAAACATCCACTCCTGTAAATTATTCGACTAGACTCCCAAAAATGTCACTTGAACATAAAAATATGGCGACGATTGATGGCTTACTGGGGGTAAATGTAAGTGTGCCAAAAAAAAACAATGACTGTGACAGTGAAAGGATTATCCCCCTTTAATTCATCAACAGTTATGGCAGGTATTGTCAAGATCATATGGTTGTTTTCCTTTTTTTTCCACAGTCCATAATGGTTTACTAAAGCCCCCTTTCTACGGCAAGAACTATGCCCCGGAACTATGCACGTTTGGACGGCGAGAACTGGGGCAAAAGTGAAGTTCTAGGACATTTTACGGATCAGTGGTTTTCAGCGCTGCACACCTAATTGGATCAGGGGTGTCTCAGAATAGCCGACGATTCGACGATTCGATTCAGAGGAGTCTGATTCAATTGTCAATCGCTCTAAAAATGTCATGTGATCAAGATTGTACCATTCTGACTACATGAGGGGTGGCCACGGCTGCTGCCGAGCATACATTTTTACGAAGAATGTCTTTGTTTTTTTATATAAATAACCTGTTTTTGTACAAAAAAACAGCCTAATTTGCGTTCATCGAGAATTGAAAATGATGTGTGTGCTAAACAGGAAACATATATTTACCATGTATTTTTTTTATTATTATTTTTTTTTAATAATCGGACCGATCCATCACTTTGCCAAGCTCCTCAGAGCGAGCCATCACTCGAACTTAACTTATTTAATTTCATTCTGGATGTGGTCACAAACACAAGGACTTAAATGGAGAAACTTCACTTGCACTGTAAAAAATTCAGATTTTCTGGGAATTTCAGGTGAAGAAAATCCGAAACAGTCACAAAACAGCGCTCACTCCACTCATTTCATTGAAGGATGCTGCCCGGCATGAGGCCACCTGTTCTGTGTGTTTGTGTTGGATAAACCTGATACACGAGACAGTCGCTGGTGCTCATACTTGTGTTTTAACAAGTTTTAACTACGTTCCCGGTCGATTAATACAGATGTCTTTGCATGTCTATTTCCTAGTAGATGCAGTGCGTTTCTAATGTGCTACTAAATCAACGGATTAGATAACAAACTGTATAGGTACAGCTGAATGAAGTAAAACAGAAATGCAGGGCTCGTGATGTCAAGCATTCTAATAAGAATTCTTCGACTCGACTCAGTGATGTGCATCAGGAGGCGGCCAGAAGAAAACTTCCAACAGATTGCACTGTGTGTTCAGATTTTAGATTACCTTCACTTTTACCCAAAGGATCAGTTTGTTTTTGTGCTCCATGAAACAAGATACATTATTCATGGAGTCAAACACCCAGAGAAATCGCTCAAATGTTGGCGGGATGTTGCGCTATGAGAACCAGTGAATCATTTGCCAATTATGTCCCTGCTTATGGGAGAGTGCTTTCCATAACTCCTCCCCCTACACACACACACACACACACACACACACACGCTAACTGAGACGTTAGATGGGATCAAACATGTCAGTAATCTATGAGGGCGGTGTAACTGGCAGGCGGCGCCAAGCATGGTGGCACTCATGTCAAGCCGCATCAGCATTTAAATGCCTTAAGTTACCATTTAAATGCATGGAGTCGATCCCTCGTGATGACGCTCACATCCACACTGCGGTACTCCCTGCTAGTTCAACATGATTTCTTTTTTCTGTTGCCAGTGACAATCACATTTTTATGTGACTTCTGGAGCTTTTTTTTTTAAATTTAATACGATACAGGTTGCTCATTAGGATAACCACAAAAAGAAGAGAGTAATAGACTTTGGTTCCCATGTATTTATCTTTTTATCAACTGAAAAACATTTGCGGTCTTACCTTTTCGTCAGTATATGAAGTATAGTACATGCACCTTATCCTTCACCAGGAAAAGCTCGGCTACTTTGTTGTAAAAGTCTGATCACCTTCTGATGAGCTTGGATATATAAGCCTCCATCTCGACAGTCAGATTCATTCATTCATTCTGAGTATAAAAAATATTTGTAATGTATCTGTATTTGTAATACATGGCTTTTGCAAATAAATAAATAAATACTGGCTTTCCCTCCCTATGGAAGGAAGGCAGTGACAAGTGCCTTCCAGCTGACACACGCTCCCACCCCTTCAGGATGAGGTGAGTACTGCAAGTACCTCCTATCCCATTTCTCTGCATTATATTGTCGGATTAGCAAAAATAATGATGTCACACTTACATTAAAGACATTACACAGGCTGTAGAAAGGCATGGTAATTATACATGTTTCTGCAACATTATATTATTGACGACGTGGTGACAAACAGAAGCTGGCAGGTGCTTTGCTCCAACTCTGCACACACTGAGTGCACTCGGATGGTAGGCTGGGCTTACGCACTAAGCCTGGAGGAGACGCTTGCAGCAGCCTCATCACCTCACCTGCAACACGGATAATCTAGAGACACTGAATGGACAAGTGGAAATGAGGAACTGGCCTAGTGTCCTAAAATGACCCGGGTTGTCTTTTGCACATTGAGGAGAAGGTCTGGTAGAGCTGTGGAGCACATGAAGCGTTAAGAGCTGGCTGGAGGAGACCCAGATCAGTGATGAGGAAGGCCTGGAGCTCCCCTGTGGCTGAATACTACCCTGCCAAATAATCACATGTTCTACCTGAAAGCTGATAAAAAGAAGTGTGGTGGAAATCCTGGACTTTTTAGGAACCCGATGGCGTCCGGCACCTCGGAAAAGAAGAGAAAGAAATCTTCTACCATCGCTTCTTTAATTGCAGCTGTCGAATCTGAATTATGAACATACAACATAAAAATCATTTACTGCAACAGAGAACTTGTTGGTGAAGGGGATGAAAGTCTGCAATCTGGGGTCAAATTGAAGGAAATGAAGATGTGGAGGGTTGGGTGTCAGATTGATGGAGATGGTAGGCGCATGCTGCTCACTAGAGACTGAAAAGCAATGACAATCCCTCATGAACTTCCTGCAATGGAGAGTGTAGGGGAAATGACACTCAAGATGGAGCGTGAGACAAACAGGAAATGGGGTACTTTGAGGAAAGTTGGAATAGAAAATGAGTTGAACCTTTGGCCTGAATATGCGATGAAAAAGTGGCATAAAAACAAAAGTACTCTGGTAGTGGTAAGATAAATCTGACTCAGTTCAATTAGAGAAACAAATGTTCTCCCTCTGACATCAACTTCTTTCACCTCCAGCTAACATGATAGCTACTGAACTTTTGGCTCTACTCGCTCTTGAAGCGTTGCCAATGGCAAAAGTAGGTACTAATGCGCTCAGTTCCCTGTGGCTCCAAGCGTGCCTTATGGGGGACATAAACCTCTGCTGGTCACTCATTGGTCAAGCAGAATTGTCATTGCCACAACAGTTAAACATTTGAGGCTAAAAATGTGTGAATGTTGTCATCAATATAAAAATATGATGCAAAAGTTCCAAGCATGTGGTCGCTAGTCATTTCCTGGCACAGAAGATCAACATCAAAAGATCTTTGTTCGCAAAAGTGAAGAAGGAAATGGAAGGAAACATGGAGTATGCAACTGTAACAGCTTTCGCTTCTCTGGTAAGACTTTCCATAAGATTTTGGAGCATTTCTGTAGAGTAGTGTGAGATCAGAAGTCATAGATGTTGGGCCTGCTGACTCACTATCGCAGTTGTAGTTTATCACAAAGGTGCTCGATGGGGCTGCTCAGACATATCCTCGTTTCCTCAGTCAGCCCCTTTTAATGTGAGAGGAAGCGTGCCAACTAGAGCCTCCATGCACCTGTGCCAGGGACAATTTTATAACAAGGTGCCAGGAGCCAACACAGACTTCATCACTGGCAAATAAACCCGTTCTTTGTCTCACTGCTGCACTGCCTGCTGTAAATACAGTATGTACGGTACCTTAGAGACACATTCTCGAGATCCCCAAATGCCACTTACTGTA
The DNA here is from genome assembly GCF_027744805.1 of Dunckerocampus dactyliophorus. Lineage (NCBI taxonomy): Eukaryota > Metazoa > Chordata > Actinopteri > Syngnathiformes > Syngnathidae > Dunckerocampus > Dunckerocampus dactyliophorus. The sequence continues at coordinate 19,088,928 of NC_072835.1, read as the reverse complement.
TATACTGTATATATACTGTATAATCTAGTCTATCTTATCTTTTGTTTGCAGTGCCGTGCTTTTGACAATTATGTTTTCAAAGTATGAGCTTCAGTTATTTTGGGGAAGATACCCAGATTTCTTCTGATTGTTTTAGAGGATGCCTAACTAAGTCAAAGATGATTTTGGGTGACATTTGGTACAGAGCAGCATTGTCAGGAAACAATCCCTGCAACCATTTAATGTTTCTCCTGCTTTTGAAAGCTATCACCCCAATATTGACTTATTAGTTTGTCCATTTTCGGCTGTTTAAGGTCTTGTAGAAGGAATACATGGTACTGTGTTGCTCAGTTTGTTAACAATTCAACATGATAGCTTACCTCAACATCAGTGGCGGCTGCTGGTCTTTAAAAGAGGAGAAACTTATTGGGGTCTGACATACGTTTAATACGATTTTAGCAACGTTGTTTGCTGCCATCGTGTCTGGGCTAACTAGCAAGCTACTCCTCCCACAACGGTCACATGATTTAGGCCCTGTCCACATGGGAACGTTCCTGAGATTTTTTTGGGGGGGTCCGTTGCCAAAAAGACAACAAAATATGAGTAGAATGTCAACTGGATTGGGGCGAGTCATGTACGTCGAAATATTCAGATGTTATGTTGGTTTGTCGTCAAAGCTCACATCTGGTCACGTGACGGCAACGAGGCTGGGGTGAGTCGGTGACGTCATTGTTTTTGTATTGCCTGTATACACGGCAACGACAAGCTGCCGTTCTCAGATTTTCTCACTCTGGAAGCTGTTTTGAAAAAAAAAATACCATTTCATGTCACCCAGAACGCCATTCCCGTGTGGATGAGAGCCTGAAACGATAAAATACTTTGCCGTTTTGACCTGAAAACGTTTTCGTGTGGATAGCCCCTTAATGAGCCAACAAGCAAACAGAACTCTAACACTGGGATTATGTCGTTTACTTACAACGTAGTATGTACAAAGTGAGAAAATAGCGCTAAAATTGAATCTCTGTGAAATAATTCACTCCGGAATAGACGTCACTTCTGCTCTGACTGCTCTCTCCCCTCGAAAATGCATGTGGCAAGGGGGAAAAAAAACCTCCGCTCATCCCTCTGGCTGCTGTCAGTCAAAATCAATGACTAGCCTGCTCCACAGACCTCCAGTGAAGTACAGCTTTCCTGGAAATAACGTTCTTCACCGGTTTATTCAATCAGGGTCTTACTTTCTGGCTGTGAGCTTCCATGCGCTGAAGCTAGAGCTTCAATGGAGAGTTTCCATAGCGTACGTGCTGCTGCTGAGGGAAGAGAGATCGTGTCAGAGAGGAAAATCACTCAACAGCAGATTAATGCTCATTGTGCTCACAAAATGAAGCGCATTCTAGCACACTTATAATGTACTTTTGAGTCTACACGTTGAAGTTAACGATGCATATTTGACCAATAATGTTATTAAACTTTGCATCCCTTGTAATCAATGAGCAATCACCACTGCACAACATATACACTGTATTTGCTATTCAACATGTTGATTATCAAACTGAATGCAACGATTTGGCACATTTCGAATGATGCACTGTATCAAGGTAGCGTAGAAGGGATTTTAACTTTAAAAGCCCTCCATAGTGAAAACACACCTCGCCTCTACTGTCCACAATTTTTTTTTTTTTTGTGCCGTATTTTTCTAAAATGCCGAATCTGCACAGTTCCTTCACCATTCATCATCAAAACAAAGATGAATACAGCAGGAGAAGCAAATTAGCCGGCGGAAGCAAAACAAGTTCCGCAGTATGAAAAGTAGTACAAAAGAAAGTCACTATTTTGGTCATGAGGATTTTGTGCAAAAATTAAACAACACAGACTGCAACCTGACTGCACATGAAAATGATTAATTCATATGAATCTTATCACGTACACGCAGGAGCTTTTCACCTTCCATCAAACCCTTGGAACTATGACCAGCCCATGACTGTCTAGTACACTCCGAGGTCATTGTACGATTAACCGTTCTATTAACCTTTACTGACAGTTATTCAGCTGAGAAATTATTATTGACCTATACAGCAGTGCTGTAGGATCATTACTGTGTTCCTGTAAAGTAACAGCAGTAAAATGCTGCATTGCATTGTGGGTGGCGCATATGGACCAAACAGACAAGGGGTGAAATGCACAGTTTTGATAAAGAAGTAGTACTTTAACGGTATGGTTATAATTGTGGCTTGCGGCGGTATAAACACCATTTATTGGTGTATTGTACCAATAATAAATGTAAAGCTAAATCCCATGAATAGTCTGAAGAAGACGAGTCTTCCAGGGATTAATGAGGGCTTCACCCCAAGTGAGTCGTAGCTTTTCTTCCTGTCACTCACACACCAATGACTTGGAGAGTCGTGATGCAGTCGTGCGTAACACAGGGATCTGCCACGAAAAGTGTCCCAAAGGTTTGAATGTTGTCAAACAACAGAGGAGGAGTTAAGATGCCAATGTTAAATTAATGGTGTTCATTTTTTAAATTGTACTTTATATTTATTATTATTATGGATATAAAAAGGTAATGGCTATCAATGAAGCAGAGTCATCAAGTTAGAAAAATAGAAGGAAGTAGAAGAGTCACAGCATAAGTCTATTACTAATGGTGCATACACTGTACTATATGTTGGCAGGTCTATGGCTGGTTTACACTATCCTAAACGAAACAATATAATGAATGTGTTGGCTTTTGCTGCACCAGAAGGTCAAAATATTGCGCACATAAAGCATGAAAAGCAGAGAGGGTGGGGTCAATGGTGGCCCAAAAGGTTATTTTTACCCTGGGGCCTTTAAAAAGATATGTATGCATTCGAGGACGTGTAGCATACATTATGCAAGCAAACAGTCGTTAAAATATGCAAAGTAAGTGTTTAAGGCTGCTGCGAGGCCTCATAAAATCACTTTTAATGCTGAGGTGCAGCAATTAGGCTTCGCAGTGTCAAAACAATTAGTCAAGCTTTCAGGAGACATATCGAACCTGCCAGATGACACAGAGCACTCTCATGTAGATCATAGACTAATTAACAACAAATATATTTTACCCGGAGAGGTAGTTGCGGTGAAAGCAGGAATGACTGTTTTAACTAGCAATCTGAGGTTTTATGAAATATTCACAAAGGGCAGGCGAAAGATGGATGTCTCTCCTGGTGTCCCCTTCCTCTGGTGGTGGTGTGGCGGGCAGGTGAGTGATGGAGAGCTTACAGCTGGCAAGAATTTTAAACTTGACCCCCTGGGACATCAGGAAGGAAGGGAGGGATGGAATGGAAGGGTGAGCAGGTGATAGGGGAAGGGGGTGGGGATGTGTAGATAAGACTAAAGTACATCAGCCTTCAATGCGTCTTTGTAATGTTGACTATAAACAAACAACGATAAGCAACAACAACAACAACAACACCAGGCTAAAAGCAAATTACAGATCACAAGACCGACGGGTGGATGGTTGTTTGGGGGTATTTCTAATTTGCTACTTATTTATAACCATAATAACTGCTTTCACAACGTAATGACACAATAAGTGCACCACTTTAGAAGACTAAGGCCGTCTGAAGTGAAACACGCTGCTGCCCTCTTGAGGTTTATGACGTAACTGCAGAGAGAAAAAAGTATTTAAAAAGAAGCAAATGATGTAAAAGAATGAGTATTCACTTAATGGAATTGGTAACCTTCACTGGTCATTTGTCAAAGTACCATTAGAGACAATATTTACAAGGCTCGGTAATGCTATTTTTTTCAGTTCAGTTCAGCATTTTATGTCTCAGGTTGAACACAAAATGTCCTCGTGGCCCATCATATTGTAACGAAAGCAAAAAAGTGCACTGCGCTGAGTTCGGTGCTCATGTGACAAACAATATGTCAACAAATGCTCACATATAGCTTGCTTTGTCAATAAAGCTACTAGTAAACATTGTTGCTTTTCAAACATTCAATTTGGACTATTTCTTGCTTTTCCATCGTTAACTGGGAAAAAAAACACAAAAGTTGGATACACGTATCTCTCTTGCGAGTCGTGGGGGAAAGTCTGATTTAAGGACCGCCCAGGCCAGATTATGTCCAAGCTCCTCTCTTACGTCCGCAGTCATAAAATAAGAACGCCGCACAGGGCGTTAGCGAATCAGAACACTTTGGCATTAAGGGTTGCTGAAAATGTCTGGAAGAGGAAAAGGAGGTAAAGGCTTGGGGAAAGGAGGCGCCAAACGTCACCGCAAGGTTCTCCGTGATAACATCCAGGGAATCACTAAGCCTGCTATCCGTCGTCTGGCGCGCCGTGGTGGCGTCAAGCGTATCTCCGGTTTGATCTACGAGGAGACTCGCGGTGTGCTGAAGGTGTTTTTGGAGAACGTCATTCGTGATGCCGTCACCTACACCGAGCACGCCAAGAGGAAGACTGTGACTGCCATGGATGTGGTGTACGCCCTTAAGCGACAAGGACGTACTCTGTACGGTTTCGGAGGGTAGACACTTACTTTGAACAACGAACACAAAGGTCCTTTTTAGGGCCATACACTTTTCTACTAAGAGTGTCTGTTCCATTACATTTTTATCCACCTTATTCCGTAGCAGTGATAGAAATGTCGGCTCTTTTTAGAGAGCCGTCTCCCAAGTGGCTCCTTAGATTTTCTTTTTTCTTTAGTGAATTTATTACCAAATGATGTGTTGTCAAATTAATACCTAATGTATTGACTACATGTAGTAATTCATTCTTAATAAATTTGTCATACCTGTTATTAAATAACTTCTCAGTTTTTGAACATTGGGGTAATAAGGAAACTGGTCATTAATTTGTAAGTTGATGTTTGCCTCTGTTTTTAAACATCAGCGCTATTTTCATTTTGTTGGGAAATTTTCCAGTCTGTCATAAATTGCTGACATATGTTAACAGTAACAGTACAATCTCATTGATAACCCTTTTTATTGTTCAATCAGTTGTTTTTGCTTTACAATTCTTCATGTCAAACACAAACTACCTCATTCATATAATCCTTATTTGTGTTTCCAACCATAAAATAATGAGGGTAGTGTGGCGCATGTTGGACATAATTTACCCATCGGAACTTTATGTGAGTTGCAGTTTCACCTGGGCCCTTATGGTTGAGGGATGTTGTTTTTTCCCCTTTGAGAGACATGTGCATTTTGCTCTGTCAGGTTGTAAGCTCGAGAGGAGCAGGGAAATAAATGTTCCCAGTTGGTGTTCCAATAACGCCGCCTGCGACTCCTTCTTCCTGGCACCACAGTAGTCTGCTTTCTTAGTGCTGTTTGTTATACTATTTCAAATGCCCCAAGTTGCTCTGTTAATTTTATTCTTATCTAGTAATTGACTCTAACGTTCCCTCTTACACACTCAAGATTGCTGTCAACTTATTTGTATATGTCTTATATTTTTTCTGCTTCTTTGGTTTGTTGAATGATACATTTCCTGTATAATGTATTCTTTTTACATTTTTTTGTCCTTTTGTCATCCGTGGCTGGTTATTTTTCTTTTGCTTCTTGGACATTTCTTGCCAGGGACAGTTCTTATCATGGAGCTCTATGTAAGTGTTTACAAAGTGATCATATGCTTCATCCACATCTTGCACTGTAGACACTCTCCCATCTTTGTTCTTCTAGATCTTTCCTAAAAGCACCGACGCTGTCCTCTGTGCATGGTCTTTGAAAAGTCTTTTTGGCCACCATCTGTCTTTTATTATGTTCACTGTAAATTGTAAAAACACTGGAAGATGGTTACTGATGTCGATTAACAGGACACTAGTTGTGTTATCAGTCATTGGTAAATATATGATCGATAAGGGTGGCACAGTGGTCTGTTAATCTGCTTGGTCTGGTGATTTTAGGATATAGAGTCAAACTATACTTTCCTTATATTTAAATTCAATAGACTCATTGCTATATTTGATTTTTTTTTAGAAATCAACTGGGGGTAGCTTGTTTTAATCAAAGAAAAGGTCACTGTCAGCAGTGCAATAATACCCGTTCTTTGACCATTAGGTTGCTATTTTAAATGTTTTTCTATCAGGACAACTTTTTAAATGGTTGCCATTTTGAATGTCATTCCATCTTCATGACTTTTTAAAATAACACTTTAGAAAAATCACATTATGAAAGGGTCAAAGGTAAGATTTCTTCAACAATTAATACTACTTGGAATGGTGAAAATGATCCAAATATTGATTGTATTAATACTACCATGAGGTTAATATTTTTTAATTCATTTCTTTATTTAGTTGTCCATAATCAATAAGCTTAAACGTCAAAAGAAAAACTCATGCTCTTTATGAGGCAAGTGCATGGCTCTTGAAAGAGCCGTTGTGGGGTCTGCTTGTAGGAATACTGGTTTACTTCTTGGCGGGCTTCTCAGTCTTCTTAGGTAGAAGAACAGCCTGGATGTTAGGCAGGACACCACCCTGAGCGATGGTCACTCCACCAAGGAGTTTGTTGAGCTCCTCATCATTACGGACGGCCAGCTGCAGATGACGGGGGATGATCCTGGTCTTCTTGTTGTCGCGGGCTGCATTTCCAGCCAACTCCAGGATCTCAGCGGTCAAATACTCCAACACAGCAGCCAGATAGACAGGAGCCCCAGCACCAACACGCTCAGCATAGTTACCTTTACGAAGCAGTCTGTGGACACGACCCACTGGGAACTGAAGCCCGGCGCGGGAAGAACGAGTCTTAGCCTTGGCTCTCACTTTGCCGCCGGTTTTCCCACGTCCAGACATGTTTGTCTATTTGCAACTAGGATATCTAGGTTTACAATCAGAATGACCACCAAAGTCAGGAGGAGTTAATTTATACAAGTGTGCTGTTCATTGATTGGCTAGCTGAAGCGGGGAAACAGTAGTCCAATCAGCGAAGAGCAACTTTAATGTGCACAATTTCACACGCGAACAGTTCCAAATTAAAACGACCAATTGTATGTCGAGGAAAAGGCTTCTTGAGACGTCATCTGTACTTCTGTGTAGAAGGTGTCGGACGTTTCGCTCCTCATCCGAAGAGCTTCGTCAGCTTCGTCAGCTTCCTCGATGGACAACTCCTGTACGACTGAGAGCCTACACAGACCAATTGTATGGTTTACCTTCAGGTAAAATAGCGTGAACATTGAACAGGAAATTTTGTTTATGTAAACATAGTGACGTATACTTGTTTTAATTTCTCTTTTTCATTGGCTGTTCCATATGAATAACACGTCATCAGTTTGTCACATGTACAATATAAAGGTAAATGCATTAACACCATCTCTGTGGTCTTTATTGCATTGTTATGCTGCATTATATATTCATTATTCGCATAATACACATACAAAAGGCAACCCCAAGTGAGCTGTTACTTTGAGAAATGAATTAATCATGGTTGTGCTTGACATGAAACAGCATACCGACAAGTTACAGAGAAGCTTTCTACCATGATGGTCAAGGTAGCGAACTAAACTCGTGAAATGGACATGCAAATGTTTCATCAGGTGGACGCACTCTTCATATACACAGCCTACTGTTTACCTTTCTTTTAAGGAATATTTTCATGTCAAACAACCCGTCCACATGGTTCTCAAAACAAAACTGCTTCTCGAGAATAAAAGCAAATCTTACCTAAAATACAGTATTTCAACATGTGCTTTTAGCGTGTCGCACCATGCGAGTGTCCTGTTACTTTTGAATTTCGATGAATACATGGGGACACAATTGAAACGAGTGAACTACATCCTCTACCGGCCAAACAGAGAACTACAAGTGGTATATTTAATTGTAGTTCGATTTAAATGAATGTCATCAAGGAATTACTCGTTTTAGTAGAGAGTGTTGGTGGCTCTTAAAAGAGCCTTTAAGGTTGGGAAGAGAACATTCAAGCCCTCTCTCCACGGATGCGGCGAGCCAGCTGAATATCTTTGGGCATGATGGTAACTCTCTTAGCATGGATGGCACAGAGGTTAGTGTCCTCAAACAGGCCAACCAGGTAAGCCTCACTGGCCTCTTGCAGAGCCATGACAGCCGAGCTCTGAAAGCGCAGGTCTGTCTTAAAGTCTTGAGCAATCTCTCTCACGAGGCGCTGGAAGGGGAGTTTGCGGATGAGCAACTCGGTCGACTTTTGGTAGCGACGGATCTCTCTCAGAGCCACGGTACCTGGTCTATAACGATGAGGCTTTTTCACACCGCCGGTAGCAGGGGCGCTCTTACGGGCAGCTTTAGTGGCCAGCTGCTTCCTGGGTGCTTTGCCGCCAGTGGACTTACGGGCTGTCTGCTTGGTTCTAGCCATTGTGACTTGCAACGAAGACAATGAGAGACATGGCGGGGCTCAGCGGGTTTTATTCCCAGGCATCATCGCTGATTGGTCCATTTAAAAACCACGTGCGTCGTAGCTGATCAACTATTGGAGGATACACATTTGAATTGAGCCAATCATTAAAACAATTGTCCAGAGTAATTTTTTGTCAGTAATATAGTTCAAAATCATAGTAACACACCGCCATACATTAATTGAAATTTTAAAATGGAAATTTCTTGAATGTAACGAGGTTCATTCAACAACAATTCATAGTATTATGAAAGTTTATTTCCTTAAGCAAGTAACTAAAGAGTCATACATTCAAATTCAAACTAATGCATGCTGTTTACATTCTGGTATGCTCAGAGAGGATAGGAGACATTTCATCTTAAATACAAGTGTTAAAACATTAACCATTACATGTGCACTGTTTCTTCCAGTACATTAGTATTGGGTCACCTATGAAATATTTTTTTAGCCATGTGAGTTAAAATGTGCCTGGTATCATCGGCCTTGTCTTCCTCAATGCACAGTACATGTTAGGTTATGGCAAGCAGGAATACCATGTCGGGGCCTTTAATTTGATGTTCCATTGGAGGCAGATACCACTTAAGACCTTGTTTATCTGCTCTTTATCTGATGGGTTGGGGTCAAAATGCATAATACATACAAATACATGGTCCGTGCTCCTGTGCATGCAATGTTTGACACTGCTGACAATTCATACGCAAAATTACACATTCCGGGTGGTATTAGGATAAATTTACTGGCATGATTCATAATTTTCTTCAAGTGAAATATATATCTGTATTTATACACACACACATGCATTTTGCCAACATGTCCCGTAAATGGCTCTAAAGAGAAGAAAGTTTGCCCTGGGGTGAACAATTTGATGGAATTGAAAGTTGACCTCTCCACTAAATGCAGGTTTGAAAATTTAAGCAATTTCAGTTGTCGCAGAATGTAACATTGAAAATTAAAAGCATGCTATACAAATTTAAACAATTTGAGACCATCTGCTGAAAAGACTCATGACAGCTTTTAAGTTTCCTTTCCTATACACATACAATTGTGCACTGCAAATAGTATAATTCTGCTGGATTTTTTCTATATAAAAAAAAAAAAAAAAAAAAAAAAAAAAGCTAGTGAAAGAATGCTCTTAAGAGAACGTGTGTGGCTCTTAAAAGAGCCGTTGGGGACAAACAAAGCCGCAATTTACTTGGAGCTGGTGTACTTGGTGACAGCCTTGGTGCCTTCAGACACGGCGTGCTTAGCCAGCTCACCGGGTAGTAGGAGACGAACGGCGGTCTGAATCTCCCTGGAAGTGATAGTCGAGCGTTTGTTATAATGAGCCAAACGAGACGCCTCAGAAGCAATGCGCTCAAAAATGTCGTTCACGAAGGAGTTCATAATGCTCATGGCCTTGGAAGAGATTCCGGTGTCGGGGTGAACCTGTTTGAGAACCTTGTACACGTAGATGGCATAGCTCTCCTTTCTGCGACTTCTTCTCTTCTTTCCGCCCTTACCGGGAGCCTTGGTGACAGCTTTCTTTGAGCCCTTCTTGGGCGCGGATTTCGCTGGTTCAGGCATTGTTGTGTATTAATCCAACTGACCTGACTTTGCGAGACCCAGTGGCTTTTAAAGCCGCTTCATGCAAATAGGACTGTGCCAAAGCTTTTTGTTGATTGGCTAACACATCACACAGGAGAAAGAAAGAGGCGCGCGCTTTCAGTGTCACGTGACACACCCTTTGTTGGAACGTTCCGCAATTCTGATATACATTTTATATTTAAGTACGCAAATGTCAGGTATGCACATGATGGTTTATTAGTTTCAGACATGACTAAAAGTGACATTAAATAACATCACGTCGTTATACTTGCACAATTGCACAGCTAAAGTATGAAAAGGAGTAAGAAGTAGATCTTAGTTAATCCACCCCTTCGCTATGTCTATTGTTGATCATTCATCCACAACATATATATATATCAGAGAAATATATATCAAGAAGCTATTATTGTCAATTGTTGTTTACCTCCAGCTTGTCTTTTTTATTCATTGTAGTCAAGATGACATCATCTTCATTGTCCAGTTCCTTGATCTCTTTGATTTCCTCCGGTCCCCTATTCTAAAGTTAATGTGGATTTTGTAGATGGTGCTTTAAGGGAATTGAATTTCCCCCTGCTCATATATAAATATAACATCAGAAATGGTGTCTTGCTTACCCAAATTGTGAAGAACTGACTCATAGTAAATGCAATAAATAACATTAACACAACTTAGTCAGTCCAAAATGTTTCAGCAAGTCTTAGCTGGTCTTAGCTCAGTGTTTACAGTGCAGTTTCAGGTGATAGTTTCATTCACAATTATCCTGCAATTAGTTGAAGCAGATTACACAGTCAAAGCCCAAAGTATGCATAACATCAGAATTGTTGACACTATATGGTTACAGTGCATGAGAGTAACATGCAGATCAATACTGAAATACAGTATCTATACCAGATCTTTATCAGAAATAAATTCCTAGATCAGGTGGGTCATTTGAGGTAATGTATATCATTAACAAGAACACATTAAATTGTTGTGAATTAGTCTCCACTCTTATAGTAGTTCTTAAACTATAATTACTTTATTGCCCTTTGTTTAAAGCATTTTCTGTAATTCAGCTCGTGTGTTAATTGCTCAGAAATCAGTGACACCACAAATGACCCATGACAACTCAAGCACTGAAAACCCTTTAACAAGATACATAGGAAATATTTAGTAGTGAGTACAACAAATGGATGCTCTTAAAATGAAGTGTGTGGCTCTTAAAAGAGCCGTTGGGGTAAATGATCTCGCGCGTTACTTGGAGCTGGTGTACTTGGTAACAGCCTTGGTGCCTTCAGACACGGCGTGCTTAGCCAGCTCACCAGGCAGGAGGAGACGAACGGCGGTCTGAATCTCCCTGGAAGTGATGGTGGAGCGTTTATTGTAATGAGCCAGACGAGACGCCTCGGAAGCGATTCGCTCAAAGATATCGTTGACAAAGGAGTTCATAATGCTCATCGCCTTGGAAGAGATTCCGGTGTCGGGGTGAACCTGTTTGAGCACCTTGTAAACGTAGATAGCATAGCTCTCCTTTCTACGGCTCTTCCTCTTCTTGTTTCCTTTGCCGGGAGCTTTAGTGACAGCTTTCTTGGAGCCCTTCTTGGGCGCGGATTTTGCTGGTTCAGGCATTGCTGCAGTCCGATACAACTGATTAACGCTTGGGAAAACCCGTGGCTTTATAGCCCCGCCATGCAAATACAACTGCGCCAACGCTTTTCTTTGATTGGCTGACGTACCACACGAAGAGGACACTAAAAAAGAGGTGCGATTCCAGCCTTCAGCACATATGCTCCGTTTTATATAAAGCCTGTAAATATTTAAAATACACGTCGGATATGTATATACTACATACTTAGTTCAAAAATAAATTCTCGCTACTCCACAGATGGTATGAGCCGAGTCGTTCAAAACTTGCAGATAACTCGGAATTAACTGCAACTGTTACTGAAACTGCATTTGTATAAAATAAAGCCCATGAAAAAGGTCTCGTTCCAGTTTCCTGTTTGAGTTGCATCGCACAGTACGGTTACGGCTGGCCTATAGAAAACCCTGTATAACGAGTTTTACCCACTTACAAGGTATTTTGTACTGTAGATTTGTTAACAGTAACGATTACAGTACAGCAAATGGTTGCTTTTAAGAGAAGTGTGTGGCTCTTAAAAGAGCCGTTGGGTTGTCATGCCATACAGCAGTTTACTTGGAGCTGGTATACTTGGTGACAGCCTTTGTGCCTTCAGACACGGCGTGCTTAGCCAGCTCACCGGGCAGCAGGAGACGAACGGCGGTCTGAATCTCCCTGGAAGTGATGGTGGAGCGTTTATTGTAATGAGCCAGACGAGACGCCTCGGAAGCGATTCGCTCAAAGATGTCGTTGACGAAGGAGTTCATGATGCTCATCGCCTTGGAAGAGATACCGGTATCAGGGTGCACCTGCTTGAGCACCTTGTAAACGTAGATAGCATAGCTCTCCTTTCTACGGCTCTTCCTCTTCTTGTTTCCTTTGCCGGGAGCTTTAGTGACAGCTTTCTTGGAGCCCTTCTTGGGCGCGGATTTTGCTGGTTCAGGCATTGCTGCAGTCCGATACAACTGATTAACACTTGTGAAAACCCGTGGCTTTATAGCCCCGCTATGCAAATAAAACTGCGCCAACGCTTTTCTTTGATTGGCTGACGTACCACACGAAGAGGACACTAAAAAAGAGGTGCGATTCCAGCCTTCAGCACATATGCTCCGTTTTATATAAAGCCTGTAAATATTTAAAATACACGTCGGATATGTATATACTACATACTTAGTTCAAAAATAAATTCTCGCTACTCCACAGATGGTATGAGCCGAGTCGTTCAAAACTTGCAGATAACTCGGAATTAACTGCAACTGTTACTGAAACTGCATTTGTATAAAATAAAGCCCATGAAAAAGGTCTCGTTCCAATTTCCTGTTTGAGTTGCATCGCACAGTACCGCTACGACTGGCCTATAGAAAACCCTGTATAACGAGCTTTACCCACTTACAAGGTATTTTGTACTGTAGATTTGATTAACAGTAACGATTACAGCAAATGATTGCTTTAAAGAGAAGTGTGTGGCTCTTAAAAGAGCCGTTGGGTTGAAATGCCATATAGCAGTTTACTTGGAGCTGGTATACTTGGTGACAGCCTTTGTGCCTTCAGACACGGCGTGCTTAGCCAGCTCACCGGGCAGCAGAAGACGAACGGCGGTCTGGATCTCCCTGGAAGTGATGGTGGAGCGCTTATTGTAATGAGCCAGACGAGACGCCTCTGAAGCGATTCGCTCAAAGATGTCGTTGACGAAGGAGTTCATGATGCTCATGGCCTTGGAAGAGATACCGGTATCAGGGTGCACCTGCTTGAGCACCTTGTAGACGTAAATGGCGTAGCTCTCCTTTCTGCGACTTCTTCTCTTCTTTCCGCCCTTGCCGGGAGCCTTGGTGACGGCTTTCTTGGAGCCCTTCTTGGGCGCAGATTTCGCTGGTTCAGGCATAGTTGTCTTCGGATACCTTCGGACTAAATGTAGACAGTGCCAGAACCAGTCGCTTTATAGCTGTTTTATGCAAATACGACTGTGCCAACGCCTTCCTGTGATTGGCTAGGATATGACTGCAGGAGACACTTACATAAAATAGGCGTGCGATTCCAGCATTCAGCATCACGTGCACACCGTTTTTGAACTACTTTTGATTTACGTTTTATATTGAAAAGTATGGAAATGCTGCATCCATGTATACTACTCACAAGATGTTTATATTTCAGACATTTCAGGATTAACGTAAAACGTACTCCTGTGTAACTTTTTGAAGTGAACTTAATTTGAGCTGCTCTAATTTTGAAGGCACATGACCAACATGGTAAATACTCAATGCCCTTAATGGCCAACCTGTTGTATTCTAACAGCTTGGCATATCCGTAACTTTTTGTGAGCAGTAATACATAAACATAACACAAATGCAAATCTTACTTCCCCACATTGAGAGGAACTGACAAAGTAAATTAATTACACAACACCAATACAGCAGTTATACAGAAACCTTTACATGATTCAACTCAGGTCTCAACTGTGTTGACGTGTATGACACAAGTGTTTATCTTTAGAAAAATACCATATCAAGCATTGTTTTCACATAAGTAACTCAATATATTCACGTCACTGACAAATACTAAAATACCAGAGTATGTAATGAATTCATTCCACTTAATCTCGATTCCTCCGCCCATTAGTTGCTAAGGACCGCCACAACAGTCTAGTGAACTCGTTTACAATCCTCTGATCATACGTTTAATACGTAAGGTAGAAAGGAACTGAAGCTCAAGAAGCATTAGTGTGTGGTCCTTAAAAGGACCGTTTGTTGTGAACATATACAGGTAGTTGACATCTAGCCTCCGAAACCGTAGAGAGTGCGTCCTTGTCTCTTGAGGGCGTACACCACATCCATGGCAGTCACAGTCTTCCTCTTGGCGTGCTCGGTGTAGGTGACGGCATCACGAATGACGTTCTCAAGGAACACTTTGAGCACACCGCGAGTCTCCTCGTAGATCAAACCGGAGATACGCTTGACTCCACCACGGCGAGCCAGACGACGGATAGCAGGCTTCGTGATTCCCTGGATGTTATCACGGAGAACTTTACGGTGACGTTTTGCGCCTCCTTTCCCCAAACCTTTACCTCCCTTTCCTCTTCCAGACATTTTCGTCGATGTTTGGCAGTAATGTGAATAGTCTGGCAGAGTTGCCGGGCGGCTTTCTTATCGCACGACTGCGGACCTAAGAGAGGACCGTTGACGTCATCTGGGTGGGACGGCCTTCGGTGAGCAGCCCTTCCCCCATAACTTCACTAAGAATAATTCGAGTTTTTCGTTTATATTTTAAGCGAAATTATGCAGTTAGTAGTGGAAATAACATGTATAATTGCACATGATTATATCACATTTCATTTTTACTTTAAATGTTTGAAGATCCTATTAGATACTCTATTCATCTCCAAGAAAAAAATCACATTTCCAGCAGCTCTGCATAAATGTCATATCAACTTGCTTGTTCATGATGTAAAGGAGCCGTATGTCCAGCTCAGCCAGTGACACAGTCTGCCTTCTTCAGTTTGTCTAGGCGTGTGGCATTGACACAAACATGATTGAAATATTTTTGATGTTCGGATATATTCTTCTATGCTATTTTTGTTGTGTTGCTCATGATATTGCAAACTCAAGTCATTGGAGGGCTTTGGGGCCAAAAATAGTTTGAGAAGCACTAGCTATTTTTGGCACAATTGGGTTTCTTGTAAACATTTGTATGTAAAAAAAAAAAAAAAAAATGTATTGACGTTGTCTTATAATGTATTTATGTCATGTTGAGTCTGCAAATGCATTTGTTTCTAAAATTTGTTATGTGCTTTTCAGTCTGAATTACCAAATGAGATTAAGCAAGAAAATTAACTAGCACTACATTTAGTGTACAGCAGGGCTCAATTTGATCAGTTGTGCAGCCTGTGCATTAAAATGTAGAACATTAAAAATAGAATAAAGCTCTTTCAGAAAAGTGTGTGGCTCTTAAAAGAGCCGTTGTGGGGTCTGCTTTTAGGAATACAGGTTTACTTCTTGGCGGGCTTCTCAGTCTTCTTGGGCAGAAGAACAGCCTGGATGTTAGGCAGGACACCACCCTGAGCGATGGTCACTCCACCAAGGAGTTTGTTGAGCTCCTCATCATTGCGGACAGCCAGCTGCAGATGACGGGGGATGATCCTGGTCTTCTTGTTGTCGCGGGCTGCATTTCCAGCCAACTCCAGGATCTCAGCGGTCAAATACTCTAACACAGCAGCCAGATAGACAGGAGCCCCAGCACCAACACGCTCAGCATAGTTACCTTTACGAAGCAGTCTGTGGACACGACCCACTGGGAACTGAAGGCCGGCGCGGGAAGAGCGAGTCTTAGCCTTGGCTCTCGCCTTACCACCGGTTTTGCCACGTCCAGACATATCTTCCGTGAATGAATTGAAGAGCTGTGACTCTCTAAAACGATGACCATTCTAAGCGGGAGCAGTGTCTTTATACACACGTAGGATGCTCAGTGATTGGCTAGCTGAAACGGAAAACAAGCTGGCCAATCAGCAAAGACCTTTGCTCGGTCGCATATTGCGTGTAATCCATCACATTGAAAGTTACTTCAAAATAATTGGAAATGTATTTATCATACCACCTATTATAGTGAAAATATGTACAATTCAACACATAAAGCAGGAAATGTACTATCATGATATGAATTGATACGTGTTTTGGTTTTATCGTCTATCTCAAATGATCAATGTGGCACTTTGTGTGTAATAAAGAAAAACAATATGTAATTGTATTTTTTCTGATTTGTCCCATATATAATATGTTGTGACTGGGAGGAGTTGCAGATCAAGGTACCATTCTATTCTCTCATGTTAGTCAAAGATTAGTTAGTCTTCCGTTCCTAAATTATGACGTATATCACCACAAATAATTTGACATTGGAATTCTTGTTTAGGGTTATTTTTATATTAAATACTTGGTCCATAGTTTCCAGAACTACATGATCACAGCTCTCGCTTATTAGCACTTATTTTACATTGTAAATGCCAGATGCTAAGTGCCATTGTTTGTCATTGTTTAACAACTATGTAATTGTATCATTAAAGTAATAAATATATACATACATATGTATATATATTTTTTGGCCACTAGCTACGTGACAGCCTCCAACAGGCAGAAGAAGCCATCCAGAATAGAACTGCTTTTAATTTGTTTACATTGCATTTTGTTATTGCTCAATTAAGACTTGAAGGGACAGATCTCCTATTTTTTTTTAAAGGAGCTCATTTGCACACACTTGTAGAACAGTCTACCAGTCTATGCAAAGTTTATATAAGTAGTAATAGTGAGCTGTATGGTCGTAGTCTCTTATTTATTCTAGTTGTATCTATTTTTCTTATACTTGAAATATTTTTTGTCATTGAATTAGTGTTGCAAGTTTTTGTAGTTCTGTATTATGAACCATGTCCTTGTGAGGAAATAGTGGCAATAAAAGCTGTTTGGCACGGACATTCACTCCATTGCAGCCTGCTTTGTGTCTACGTCTATACAAGTCATGGATCCCATACATAGACAAAATGGAAATTCAAAAAAGTGACTTCCATCCACACAAAGATTATAATCAATATTCCAGAATAAATCACTCATATTATTAGTATATCTAAATTCATTCACCCCAGCGATTATTTCCAAGATATATCGAGTTGAGGCCAGGCTAGTTTCTTAAAACTATAAATACATGTAAACAGTCATCATTTCAGGAACGAGGAGGTATGCCTTTTGAAAGTAGTGTGTGGCTCTTAAAAGAGCCGTTGGGTTGAAATGCCATACAGCAGTTTACTTGGAGCTGGTATACTTGGTGACAGCCTTTGTGCCTTCAGACACGGCGTGCTTAGCCAGCTCACCAGGCAGGAGGAGACGAACGGCGGTCTGGATCTCCCTAGAAGTGATGGTGGAGCGTTTATTGTAATGAGCCAGACGAGACGCCTCGGAAGCGATTCGCTCAAAGATGTCGTTGACGAAGGAGTTCATGATGCTCATCGCCTTGGAAGAGATACCGGTATCAGGGTGCACCTGCTTGAGCACCTTGTAAACGTAGATAGCATAGCTCTCCTTTCTACGGCTCTTCCTCTTCTTGTTTCCTTTGCCGGGAGCTTTAGTGACAGCTTTCTTGGAGCCCTTCTTGGGCGCGGATTTTGCTGGTTCAGGCATTGCTGCAGTCCGATACAACTGATTAACACTTGTGAGAACCCGTGGCTTTATAGCCCCGCTATGCAAATAAAACTGCGCCAACGCTTTTCTTTGATTGGCTGACGTACCACACGAAGAGGACACTAAAAAAAAGAGGTGCGATTCCAGCCTTCAGCACATATGCTCCGTTTTATATAAAGCCTGTATATATTTAAAATACACGTCGGATATGTATATACTACATACTTAGTTGAAAAATGAATTATCGCTACTCCACAGATGGTATGAGCCGAGTCGTTCAAAACCCACGAGTTCAAAACTTGCAGATAACTCGGAATTAACTGCAACTGTTACTGAAACTGCATTTGTATAAAATAAAGCCCATGTGTAAGGTCTCGTTCCAATTTCCTGTTTGAGTTGCATCGCACGGTACCGCTACGGCTGGCCTATAGAAAACCCTGTATAACGAGTTTTACCCACTTACAAGGTATTTTGTACTGTAGATTTGTCAACAGTAACGATTACAGCAAATGGTTGCTTTAAAGAGAAGTGTGTGGCTCTTAAAAGAGCCGTTGGGTTGAAATGCCATACAGCAGTTCACTTGGAGCTGGTATACTTGGTGACAGCCTTTGTGCCTTCAGACACGGCGTGCTTAGCCAGCTCACCGGGCAGCAGAAGACGAACGGCGGTCTGGATCTCCCTGGAAGTGATGGTGGAGCGCTTATTGTAATGAGCCAGACGAGACGCCTCTGAAGCAATGCGCTCAAAGATGTCGTTGACAAAGGAGTTCATGATGCTCATTGCTTTGGAAGAGATGCCGGTATCAGGGTGCACCTGCTTGAGCACCTTGTAGACATAGATGGCGTAGCTCTCCTTTCTGCGGCTTCTTTTCTTCTTTCCGCCCTTGCCGGGAGCCTTGGTGACGGCTTTCTTGGAGCCCTTCTTGGGCGCAGACTTGGCTGGTTCAGGCATTGTGATGAATGCAGTGCTTTCCGACAGGAATGAAGCTGTTCTGCAGCAGCCAGTGTTCTTATAGACGTGTCATGCAAACTATACTGTGCCGACGCCTTTCTCTGATTGGTTGAAACCATTATTCACTGATAAGTGCTCAAGTAACAAGGTGTGAGACTCACCACGCGACATTGCGATTGGTTGAAATGTGCTGCACTTTTGAAAGCAGGCTAACGATTAACAATTTATGTTTTATAACTACATTGACAGAAAATGACTAACTTATGAACTGAATTCATAAAAGCACAAAGCCTGCTTCAAGTAACCAATAGTGGTGGGCGGGTCAGTCCAATTATCGATCCCATAAAAAGTTCAATACTTAGGCTTCAGATTAAATATTTCAGTACTCAACAGGTCATGTGTTCTTGCCAACTCGAAAAGTATTAATAATGCAAAGAGCTTGATATACAGGCATTATACAAGTACAATTGAAGCACGTTATTTAAATACATTTAGTGGAATTGAAATAGATAGACTTTAACATAACTTAATACCGTTGTGAAAGAGATACTGTATAATTGCTATATTTAAACTACATTGTTTTGAGTTTCCGAATAAAAATGTATTGCTAATGAAATATTTTATTATTTTGACTTAACAATTGTAAATTTTAACAACTTAAAGCATATGGAAAGAAACGGAAGCTCTCAATAGAAACAGTGCGTGGCCCTTAAAAGGGCCGTTGTAGTTGTTGCAAAACTGACGAGTTTAGCCTCCGAAACCGTAGAGAGTGCGTCCTTGTCTCTTGAGGGCGTACACCACATCCATAGCGGTCACAGTTTTCCTCTTGGCGTGCTCAGTGTAGGTGACGGCATCACGAATGACGTTTTCCAGAAACACTTTGAGCACACCGCGAGTCTCCTCGTAGATCAAACCGGAGATACGCTTGACGCCACCACGGCGAGCCAGACGACGGATAGCAGGCTTGGTGATTCCCTGGATGTTATCACGGAGAACCTTGCGGTGACGTTTGGCGCCTCCTTTCCCCAAGCCTTTACCACCCTTTCCTCTTCCAGACATCTTCCACGTTTGTCAGTGACAATGTAGACTGATTAGCTCGAGCGATGGGCGGCAATCTTATTGCAAATCTGCGGACCTAAGAGAGGAGATGTGACGTAATCTAGACTGGGCGGTCTTTCAGCCAGTAACCCTTCCCCTTTAACTTTAATAGGATGAATTACGTAAATTGTCCTGGAGGTTTTAAAACAAGTTTGATTGAGTAGTTTGTAGTAGTTGTTAGTTTGTATGTATGTGCGGTATGTATGTATAGTTGCAATGGAGCGCTTTGTTTACAGGTTCTGACATAATCACAATGTTTCAGCGCATATCTGATACCATTCTCATATGTGTAAACATGAGTTAAACGTGGTCATGTCTCAGAGTGATTAGAGATTATTCACAGGAACATCTGTAATAGAGATGCCACCCTACGAAGCATGCATACTTTGCCCAGTCATTCTATTCTTTGTGTGACTAGACAAGTCTTGCTTGTGGGATCTCGGTTCAAACCTCACGTCCTTATTATTACTAAGAAATAATAAACGTGCACAATTATGAATGCATCCACGACAATGGTCAAAGGTGAGATCAGGTCACATTTAGCTAAAATGTCATGGTGTTCTGCTTTCTGATTTGCTGTAGACCATTGTCAATCTCCTCCGTGCCGTTTCCTGTTGTGGTCAATAGTGGCTAGCAAACTAGCTATAGAAGAAGACGTTGTGGTCAATGGTGGCTAGCAAACTAGCTACAGAAGAAGACGCTGACCCCGATGGAATAAATTAATCTTGGTTCAAAGGAGTAGGACAAGGAGCAGAAAATACGACGGGGTCAAATGTGGGTGGAAGACAGCCCTGTGTCTTGATGGACAGCCAATCGGATCCTCCGGCTCAGCGCAGGTGTGATTTTTTGGGGGTCTACCACTTGACTTTTGTGTTCCATAATGCTCAGGATGTTTCAAAAAATTTGAAAGATCTGATTATGAGTGATTTACTGCGCCCAACCTCAGCAGCAATGGCACGCTGCGAGAGGCCTTGCTTAAGCAGTTCGACAGTCTGACCACGTTCAAAAAGAGAAAACTTCTTAGCTTTAGCCATCAGGAGGGCATGACAGTGTGAATGCCTGACATAAAATGAAAATTTTGAGCAGATTTTGGCTTTTATAGCCTGTGGACTTAAACTTTTGATCAGCTGATAAACAGCCTATTTCAGTTTAGTTGTTTTCAATAAATTACTTTTTCAAAATGCTTTTTGTCCCACTCCCCCTTCTTGTTTTTGCAAATATGTAGCTCTACTTAAAACCTTATTAAGATCCAAATGTGCAAAATGCAAATTCTAGCAATTTTTCAACTGAAGTCTTAAGATTTTGATCAGGAGTGTATATACACAATTGTCCCTCGCTACATCGCAGTTTGATTATCCTCGACTCTACCGCAGTTTTTCAAAAAATAAATGATTGCTGTTTGGTGGTTGACTATGGCCCATTAGTAAAAAAATGTTGAAATACAAATGATATGCAATATTCTGTAATGACACAAAACATTGAGACATTACATTAGCTTTCATTACATTAGCATCACACTGCATGGAGTAAGCCATGGCATGTTTAACATGATAGAGTGAAAATAAGTTTTTGGCTTCTTACTTTGTCTTCATTCCCCACTCTGTTTTGACACTCAAGTTTAGAATAAATACACTGGAGGCTAACAAGTTATCCCGCTAGCATGCTATGCAGCCGTGGCAGTCTCTTCTGTCATGTAGCCTCTGCATTAACAATGTAGTGTAAACAATGAATAATAGGAGTGTAAAGGTCACTATAGGGGTGTTTTCATGTCTACAGTGCTCTAATGGTTAAAAATTTATTTAGAAAGTCCTTAAAGGTATTTTCTATGCTCTGACAACATTCCATATTTATTAACATTGAATCCTACCACGGTCAGGTCTGGAACCAATTAACCACAATAAACGAGGGACTGCATAGCTTAGAAACAGAAGCCTCACTTCAAGGAATGAGTTCTTGGAAACAGGAAAGTTTTGAGGGTGTTTTAAATATATATATATATATATATATATATATATATATTTCAACCCATACCCAACAATTAAGACATGTTATGTTGCATTTATTCTGTTGCTTAAGTGCCAGAGTTTGGTTACCATCTTCTGTTATAGCTAGAGGATAATTCAGTTGAGTTAAACCGGAATTAAGCTCATTTTCGAGACAAGTGTGTGGCTCTTAAAAGAGCCTTTGGGGGGGGGGGTCCTGGTCTCAGAGATGCAGCTTTACTTCTTGGCGGGTTTCTCAGTCTTCTTGGGCAGAAGAACAGCTTGGATGTTAGGCAGGACACCACCCTGAGCGATGGTCACGCCACCAAGGAGTTTGTTGAGCTCCTCATCGTTACGGACGGCCAGCTGCAGATGACGGGGGATGATCCTGGTCTTCTTGTTGTCGCGGGCTGCATTTCCAGCCAACTCCAGGATCTCAGCCGTCAAATACTCCAACACAGCAGCCAGATAGACGGGAGCGCCAGCGCCAACACGCTCAGCATAGTTACCTTTACGAAGCAGTCTGTGGACACGACCCACTGGGAACTGAAGGCCGGCGCGGGAAGAGCGAGTCTTAGCCTTGGCTCTGGCCTTACCACCGGTTTTACCACGTCCAGACATGTTCACAAATTTAGAACTTGTTTGACACAATGCCAAAGCCAGGGGTGAGCAGCGAATTTATTGTTTGCTAGCTGCTCATTGATTGGCTCGCTTAAGTGGGAAATCGGCTGACCAATCAAAAAAGAGTATCATAAACTGTACAATTGTGAACGTTTGCCAAGAAAGACAACAGAAAATGCAGTCTTATTGACATAGTGAAGTATTCTCCTTTTAATTAAATGTATGTTTTATTATTGCCTGTTACATTTGGATAGTCTGTGTCTGTCTGTATAAATGATACATTTTGTCACATGTACAAAATCAAGGTAAATGCACTCAACCCATCTCCAAAGACGACTCCCTTGTATGATGCTTAATTTGATATATTATGTATTTATATTAATTCAGACTTTAAATAGGTAAACTGAACTGAGCTGTTATTTTGGTGATATTAACTTAAGCCATGGCCCTTCCTTAAATGAAACTTATACTGACATGTACGGCAATTAAAACCGTCAAGTTTAAGCAATGAAGTAAACTACAGTACATGTTACACTACATACGTGTTTTGCCATCTACACTGAGAAAAGGACAACAGCTTCTAGCTTAATCTGTAAGGAAAGCACAGACTCGACGCGGGGGACACAATTATAGGAACTTGTTTGGAGACAAGCGCTTTAATAGTTAACATTTAATCACATTTATAATTTAATGTGTTGTGTCAATGTACTGTTTAGTTATGCAGACTATTGTTAAAGCTCACAGTTTCATTTTTCTCTATCCAGGTTGGATGGACGATTGCTTTTGAGAACAAGTGTGTGGCTCTTAAAAGAGCCGTTGGGTTTAAGCAATACTAACAGATTACTTAGAGCTGGTGTACTTGGTAACAGCCTTGGTGCCCTCGGACACGGCGTGCTTAGCCAGTTCACCTGGCAACAGAAGACGAACGGCGGTCTGGATCTCCCTGGACGTGATCGTGGAGCGTTTGTTGTAGTGAGCCAAACGAGACGCCTCAGACGCGATGCGTTCAAAAATGTCGTTGACGAAGGAGTTCATGATGCTCATAGCCTTCGAAGAGATTCCAGTGTCAGGGTGCACCTGCTTGAGCACCTTGTACACGTAGATGGCGTAACTCTCCTTTCTACGACTCTTCCTCTTCTTGCCTCCCTTGCCGGTAGCCTTGCTGACGGCTTTCTTGGAGCCCTTCTTGGGTGCAGACTTGGCTGGTTCAGGCATCGTGGCGAACAACGCAAAGTTTTCTGACACGACTGTACCAGCA
The DNA here is from genome assembly GCF_027744805.1 of Dunckerocampus dactyliophorus. Classification (NCBI taxonomy): domain Eukaryota; kingdom Metazoa; phylum Chordata; class Actinopteri; order Syngnathiformes; family Syngnathidae; genus Dunckerocampus; species Dunckerocampus dactyliophorus. The sequence continues at coordinate 19,065,378 of NC_072835.1, read as the reverse complement.
CAGCGCGAGGCAGTGGCCTTATATACGCCTCATGCAAATTTAACTGTGCGGACGCTTTTGTGTGATTGGCTGACACTGTCATTCATGGGCAGTGCTCGAAAAGAGCGTGATGGCGCCGTTCAGAGTCACGTGATACGGTCTTTGCTGAAACGTGCTGCAGTTATGAAAGCATGTGAAAGCTTAACAGCATGAATGATCTTAAATATCCGACTTTTATGTTATTGTTGAAGATGACTTTTTTATTTACGATTGGTTCATGTTTCCCTGAAAGACAATTTTAATGGCAACACCCCACTACAATTAGATACACAAGAAACAACCTGAACCACATACTGGTGCTTATTATTTTAACTAACGTTTACATATATGAGAATGGTGTCTTTATTATATGGTATCTTTAGTCCTCTTATTTCATTTTAATTGGTGTACCAGTGATCGATTGGCAAGTGAAGATGTAATATTCTTATTATTTCATTTGAAATGTATTTTGTTTTAAACATGGACGTATAGTCCTTATTAGCATCAGGTCTTGTAACAGTATTAAGCAAACTGAAATGCAAGCTTTCTGTAGAAATAGTGTGCGGCCCTAAAAAGGACCTTTTTGTTCATTGTTCAAAGTAAGTGTCTAGCCTCCGAAACCGTAGAGAGTGCGTCCTTGTCTCTTGAGGGCGTACACCACATCCATGGCGGTCACAGTCTTCCTCTTGGCGTGCTCAGTGTAGGTGACGGCATCACGAATGACGTTCTCCAGAAACACTTTAAGCACACCACGAGTCTCCTCGTAGATCAGGCCGGAGATTCGCTTGACTCCACCACGGCGAGCCAGACGACGGATAGCAGGCTTCGTAATTCCCTGGATGTTATCACGGAGAACTTTACGGTGACGCTTGGCGCCTCCTTTCCCCAAACCTTTACCTCCCTTTCCTCTTCCAGACATTTTTCCTAATAACCTCTCGAGCGTACGAGCAGACTGCAGAAAGTTGATTTGCTGGTGAATTGGATAGCTGATCTTATTACAAAACTGCGGACCTGAAAGAGGACAGATGACGTCACCTTGTGTGCCGGTGGTAGCCCTTCCCCCTTGACAGCCTGCTGTCCCTCCATTTTGCTACTTTCCCTGCGTTTTAACTCGAACTTTTTTAAAATGTTTGTTGCTACACTGTTTTCACTAGTACCTATGGTTCTTCTATAATGACAAAATTCATAAATAGTAATACGAATAAGCATTTAAATTGTGAAATTAATTCTACGGTGAATATATGAATGTTAGTAAACGTATACATTCACCAGCCACCTCATCATTTTTCATATCTTACCTAAAAACTCTGCCTTTACAAATATATTATATCATATGTTAGTGTTCGTTTTGATTGACCCTCAGGGGGACATTCACTGAACATGTTTACTATCGTGGTTGTATTTTTCTGCACTGCTATTGTTAAGACCAGAAGATTACATGATTTTTAAGAGTATTTCTGGACATCAGTTATGACAGCCACAATTGAATGTGTTTAGTTTAGCCACGGTCATTGCAGCATTTAACAGTTAAACATGCAAGTCATTGGAACATTATATAGAAAATAATAAATTACAACAAAAAAAACTATGTAACTACTTTTTACACTTGTGTGACAGGGTCTCCTTTAGCCGTTGTTAGGTGTTTTACTAGTTTTAAAAGTGTTTCGCCTTTTCTTTGGCTTTTTTGACATACCGTACTCGAGACTTCTTGTCTTGCAGTTAACTTCTTTTTATACTCGTCCCGTTTTGCCTTTGTCAGGTTTTGCAGTTGAATATTTCAAAACTTTGTCTTCGACATTGCATACACAAGACCTGTCATTATGCAGTTACTGTATTTGCATTTTACAGCGGTTGACTTCTTTTTACACTTGTGTGATAAGAATGTCACCATGTTAAAGGAAGGCTTATTCCAGGCATTCAAAGACTTGATGGGCAATATCAGACACTGATACCACTTTTGGGCATTTTGAAGATACCCATGCTGATACTTTGTGTGATTTTTTTTAATGATATATATATATATTTCCCCCCTAGTAACACACATGGCAAACACTGGCCATTTTCAAACTTTAATGTGTATTTATCACAACATATTAGTCATAACAACTCATAGGTAGTGTACTGTTTATACATTTTACATTTTGTCTAACCATGGCGACGTAATTGATGAACATAGCTGAAAACAGGCCACTTGATTAGGTACCCCCCTTCAGCCCTTACCTTGCAAAGAACCCCAATGAGTGTTATATCACCAGATATGTCTCGATGGGTGGCAGAGCTCTATTTATATTTAGTAACAGTTTGTGTAACCATGGCAACATAACCGATGACCAAAATTGAAAGCGGACACATTATTGGGAAACATGCTTCAGGCCATATCGTGGATATAATACGCAAGCAACCCGCAAGGATACAATGACGGGACAAAGGTAAGCAACAGGCAGGCCCATTCAAACTTTCAGTGGACATTTTTCTAGTTTGTATTGTGTTGTATTGCACTTGGACTACTTTGCCTTAAGGGTTGAGGAGAGACAGCGTATCGAGGTACGTGAGTGCCTTGCAGGTCACAAGGCCATAGTAGGTCCGGAAAATGGAGCATTTCCCATCTGCCTTCTGTCCCAAGTCCGACCACACCCTCTCTAGCTCCTGCCGCGTCATTTCTGCGGAGCTGAACAGGTAACGATAGCAGCAAGCATTGTAGCGGATGTGTTTCCGTCCTGAGAACCGAGTGTTGTGGGTCGGCACCACGCCAGCCTTCTGAGCACAAAAACCCAGAAAGACATCCGCAGACACGGGCGCACGAATCAATGCGGATGCTACGTACACTTTTCGGACCACGTCTTGAGACAGAACATAGGATGTCCCGTCGCAGTAGTCAGGTAAGTACTTGCCGGAGTAGAGGCCCGGAGGAATGTAGCCAGGGCTGGAGGGGTTCCTGTCAGGGAACTCACCATGGATCACTCGTCCCAGATAGAGGTCCTCAGGGTGCCTGTGTAACCCGAGCAGGTAGCCTCCGATGGCAGGGATGTTCACAAACACATTCTCATGCGTCAGGAGAACAAAGCGTGCCTTGGGACAAAAGGTGATGACCCAGCGGAGTGCCAGCACGGTTCTTTCTATCGGGTCAAGCATGGATGAGTCAGTCACTGCCTGGACTTGGACCATGTCCTTGTGGAGGCCAGACTCTACCATAAGAGCCTCACGCAGAGAAGACGTGTGAGACGAGCCTATGAGGAAAAGAACCCGCAATGAAACACCTTGCACTCGTGTTTGATTGGCCCATGTCCTCCTGATCGCATCTCTTTGAGAAATATTAAGAGGGGAGCTGAAGATTAGCGCAAGCAGGAAGATGTCAGATGCTGTGCAGGCGTCACAGTTGGAGATCGGGTATGCTTGGGATACATTTTCCCTGACGTTGCTCAGATCCAATTTCCTCGCTTTCTCCCTTACGTCCATAACATGGTCGTCGATGTACAGTCCGGGTGTAGGCTGAAGAAGATACTCCTCTACAAAGTCAGCGCCAAACAACAGCGCATGGAAAAGCAGCACATTGAAGAGGAGGAAGCACCACTGGTGCGTTGTTAGCTTGGACAGAAAGCACTGGAACATAAATAAAAAAGTACACGTTACAATCACTGTAGCTCTAGATTCTTAACAGTTAGATTTTTACCTGCATGACTTATTTTCAATAATGTTCTTCTCTCTCAAGGTGCAGCAGTGGCAGAGAACCTCCAAGAATACAAGTTGGCAGACGGTGTCTCCACTTTCTTCCATGAAACCTTAGCAGGGTGTCACATGAGGAGGACAGCTATGCATTTAAAATATGAATGAGACATCAAAGTTTGATGCAGTGGTATGAAGAGAAAGGTTAAGGATTTATCTTTGTTTATTTAGGCTAAATAGGCTGGTCAATAATTATAATGTATGTACTGTAACTCATTTACAACTGTTCAAAAAATATTTTATTTTATTTTATTTATTTTATTTTATTTTATTTTATTTTATTTTATTTTATTTTATTTTATTTTATTTTATTTTATTTTATTTTATTTTATTTTATTTTATTTTATTTTTAGTGGACAACCAGGTTAGATGCAATGCAAAACATTAACCAGCAGGTGGCAATCATTTGTAGGGATGACCATCATCCAACCGTCAGACGGTAATGAAGAAGAGTAGGTCGGGTTTGTTGGAAGCTAAGCTAAACTATTGGCTGCTAGCTAATGTAGATTCGTCATGTAAACAGTGGCGATAATGGCTGCCTCCATCGAGAGTTTGCTGGAGGAAATCTCCGGCGTAGAAGACCCGATTGAAGAGCTGCAGTGTCTGAAAACTGCACTTTTATCGATACCCGTCAGCGCTTTGAGGGAGTTTATTAGCGGGCATCGTTTCGACGTGATCTTCTCTTTGTTGAACTCTAATGAAAGGTCGGTTTGCCGCTTTTTCTGTAATGTCATCTGCTGAGTCACGCATTTCTTTCATTATATTCTCACACAAAGCAATTACCATTATAATCGGATTCTGAAATTACATTTTTTTAAGTGTTGACTTGTTTGTATGGACTATCATTACACTTGTCTGGGTGGAATTATACACCAGTTATCTAGAAAATAGCATTATGCTCAGAAGTATGGAGTTAATTGACAGCATCTGTATTGACAGGGAGCAGGTTGAGCTGTGTGTGGACATCCTCGAACGCATCTTAAAGGCCTGCAGCCCTTTGCATGTTGCCCAGAACTACATGGCGGAGCTGCAGGCGGGTCTGACACATCCCAACAGTACCGTAAAGATACTGGCTTTGACCCAGGTAACGTGCTGACAGACTGTGCATGCACTGATAAAACCAGTAGCCCAAAACAACTTTTTCTATCAGGTCGATAGAATGGTGGAGCACCCTGACGCTGTCACCGAAATCCTCAACAGCCAGGACATTCTCCGAACGGTGATCCACTCCATTGCAGAAGAGAACATGACAGTGGCCAAACAGGCAAACAAGCATTGCCGTCATTTGTGTACATTCTTTACAGCAAGTGCATTAACTGTTGTTTTGCAGGCCATCCAGTCCCTGTCTAAGCTGAGTCACTCCAAACCTGGCTTGGACAAACTGTTCCAGAGCAACTTACTGGACGTTTTAAAGGACGTGATGGCCAGGAGCGACATTATCCGATACAGAATATACGAGGTAAGATGATTTTAGCGGCCTCTTTTAGAGTGCCTACTGCTTGTGTTGTTTATAATTTTCCTTTGTTTTGTCAGCTGGTTGTAGGAATTTCTTCCATGTCTCCAATTTCCCTTGGTTACTGCGCAAACAGCGGGATAATGTCTCAGTTGCTCGGGGAACTGACAGGAGATGATGTTTTAATCAGGTAATAAAGTCTGTTGTATTATAAATACAGAGGACATACAGTATGAGGTCCCACAATTCCCGGAATCCGTCTGTTTTGCGCTCTCAGACAGACATATTTAGCTTGCGTGTCTGTGAATGAACAAACTGATGAGCGATGCGATCAACAACCACGAAGTTTTTGTAATAATCCACGTAATGGATGTTATATGAGCATGCTCCCAAATACGGCGGCTAACTTGTTTAGCTCACTTCAGCGTTAAATGCAGTGACACAAAATGGTCAAAAAATGCTGCATCTGTTAAAAAAAAAGTTGCTCTTTAGGTTCTCAGTAAGAAAATATAACAATCTAACCAAAACGAGTGACTTTAAGACTAAAGAAGATGGTGCCTTGGATGCCTGGCTAACGTTGGGATTACCTTTTTGAAGGGCCACAGCGATTGAGATGGTAACAACTGTTGCCCACACTCAACATGGCCGACAGTACTTGTCCCAGCAGGGTATAATGGACAAGATTTCCAACATGATCAAAGGAGCAGAAACGGATCCCTTCTTCTCCTTGTATCTTCCAGGTGAGCATCCAGTTACCCCGCTCCTAAATATAAAATACTGCAATTCTTAGTTTTGTTTCACTCAACATTTACTTGCAGGTTTGGTGAAGTTCTTCGGCAACTTGGCCATCATGGACAGTCCCCAGCAGGTTTGTGAAACCTACCCAGTGTTCCAGAACAAAGTGTTTGAGATGGCGTTGGACGAGGACCCCGTGATGGTCGGCGTGGCTCTGGACACTTTGGGATTGCTCGGTTCGACCGTGGAAGGGAAGCAGGTCCTGCAGAAAACAGGTAGATGAGAAGCAATGGCAGTCGTTAGAATCCGTTCCAAGGTAAAAATGCTGCCATCATGAAACCCTTTACTATTGACTGTACAGTACAGGCAAATACAGTTTTAAAGTAGCGTTTAACCAGAGCTACCTGGCATACAAATGCAATGTTATAATGTAAAAAGTCACTTTTTGTTACAAAAATGAAGAAAGCGTAAGGCATTGGTGAGTCGTGTTGAATTGTTAATGGTAATGCAAATGTAAAAAAAAGACATTAACCACTATAAAATGTAAAAACTGCAAAAAAAAACTGCATCTCAGCATTGTGATATGGGAGAAACAGCATATTAGCATGAAGTTCGGTCTTTGCTGGGGTTTTTCCCCCATTTTTGCAGGGGTTTTTTTATTAATTTGAAAAATGACAGCTTTATTTAGTTTTGCTTGTTTCTCATGATATTGCAACTTTTACATATAAATATATTTCTTTAAGATTTTGACTCTATACTAGTAAAACGACATTATTTTTCCTCATAATATTACAAGTTTTTTTCTCTTTAGAATACGTTTTCCCTCTCAATGTTTTGACTTTATTTTTGTAAAATTACAGCTGTTTTTTTTTTTTTTTTTTTTTCATTTTTGATGTTTTTTTTTTTTTTTCAACTTTCTTCCTGTAAGTTTCCTTGTAATTATGACTTTATTGCCATAATATTTGGACTTTACTCTCGTAACACTTTTTCTGCACCTTCATTTTCTAAAAATTACAACTTTATTGTTTTGCTTGTTTTTTTCATATCAGGACTCTAAATAAAATGTCTTTAATGTATCGACTTCACGCTACTAAAAGGATTATTATTTTTCCTCATAATATTACAGCGTTGTTCTTGGAAATTTACAACCTTTTTGTCATTAGAGTACAACTGTTTTTCGTAGTATTTTGACTTCATTCTTGTAAAATTGCTGCCGATTTTTCCACTTGTGTGGTTGTTGTTGGATTTTATTTAGTTTTCTTGTTAAATTATAATTGTAGAGCGTGCCACGGGCCAAAAAAAAAAACAAAAAACAAACTGCGCAATTGCTCATTCATGCAGTACCTCCTCTGGTCTGCCGGGGGTAACAGCAAGGCGTTTGTGTCACAATGAAGCAGCAGTAGAAGAAAAGTAGACATTGGTCTTTTAACAGCAAATGGACTACAAAATATGCATCATTTACAGAAACTGCAGTCGGGAAGCCGATGTGTTCTTGCCATTGGACAAATATAATTGAGAACCCTTTGTTTATAGTGTAAATCTTATTATTAGAGGCACCAATGCATTACATTTAGCATCACATACAATTATCTTTATTCTCTGATTGCAGGAGACAAATTTAAGTCGGTATTGTTGAGCATAAGCCAGCTTGCCAGCTCTGGCGCTACAGAGCTCAGAGTGCGCAGCTTGGAGGCCATATCACAACTCCTCACTCTGCAGGTATGTCTGGCTCCGCCTATATAGTTTGATTGTCTTCCGGCATTGTCAAAGTTAATGGCTGATGTTCCCATCTAGCCGGAGCAACAGACAGAAGACCTGCTGGCTCTCACGGAGTCGTGGTTCCGCCTTTTGTCCAAACAGCCCATTGAGATGATTCGCAACATCAGCACTCAGCCGTTCCCAGAGCTGCACTGCGGTGCCCTGCGCGTCTTCACCGTGAGTACCCCCGCCGCTTTCATACATAACTTATTCTCATCACGTCTTTACCCACAGCTTTATTTATTTATTTTTTTTAATCTCCCAGGCCATTGCCACTCAACCGTGGGGTCAGAGGTTAATGGTGGGCACGCCGGGTTTCATGGAGTTTGTTTTGGATCGTTCCACGGGTCAAAGCAAGGAGGCCAAAGATGCAAAGTTTGAACTGGTGGGCTCCCTTGTGACTTCTTCGACAGCAACAGAGATACTGGGCACACAAAATTACATCTCTCTTAAGGCTTACCTGAAAGAGGGGCCTTACTACGTGTCGGCCGTGGCCGCAGTGGGCACAGAAGGAGCAGACTGAGCCTGCTTTCACTTGATTTATGCAATGATGTTTGCAAACAAGTGGGTTCACACACATTGTGCCATGTTGTAATAGACCAAATCGCTCTAACACTGTATGACAAAGTGTCATAAAAACTCATTTCCAATCGAAAATGAACTCATCCACAAACAGTCTGTGATTAAACATGTAAAATTGGGCAGAAAGATACCACTCCAAGCTCTGCAAGTGTTTGAGGGACTGATTAAAGAGAATATGTTTGCTGACTTAACAGAATTGCTTGTTTCCATTGTTGTTAAAAATGTGTATGTGTGTCGTCACATTTTATGTACAAAAGAGTGTCATCTTGGGGCACAAGTGTGCGTATTTGTGTTGAATATGTTTTGCAAGTATTTTCAGTTGCCGCTTTAGCATGTTAATCCTGCAAATTGGCCACAACAGGAGTGAAAAACACATTTTACAATTGTATATTGAGCACAATAATGACCTCACTGCTGTGATGCTGTATCAACGCCTTACCACAGATAGTAGTTGCGCTTTCTATCCTGTAGAGGGAGCACGGCGCTCTACATTGTACAGTGTGCCAAAAAATGCAAGAGAAGAAGAAAAAGCCGGAAGCTTTTGCAGCCGGGTGAGACGCGGCTTCACGTGAATGTCATGTCCTTTGACAAACTCGTCTTGTTCAGAATGAAATGTAAATAACTCACAAGAAGGTTGTGTTTAAAGGGCTTATCTTGCGAAGTTGGCGAAACGCGTACGCCGGCAATGTTATTTTAGCTAACACACTAGCTACATTAGACGATGGACCAGGACCAGCAACTGAGAAATGTAAGTCACGGTGATTGTTGCAAAATTCAGTGTAACTTGACTTTGCATTCTGTATCTGCTCATAATCATGGATATAAATGTTTTGTAGCTGCGTGATTTTCTTCTGGTTTACAACCGTATGACTGAGATCTGCTTTCAGCGATGCACCAGCAATTTTAACTACAGGAACCTCACCATGGACGAGGCAAGTACTGTACACAGGTTCTACAGTCCCTCTCTGGCTCTTTGCGCCCCCTTTAGTGTACACATAGTAGTGCATTGTAGTCTGGGGTTGTAGAATATTTGTATGACCATGACCTCTCTGCTTTAGGAGCGTTGTGTGGACAACTGTGCAGGGAAACTGATCCGCTCCAACCACCGCCTGATGGCCACCTACGTGCAGCTGATGCCCCGGCTAGTGCAGCGGCGAATGGAGGAGATGGAGAGCAAGGCTGCCGCGAATAGAACGGAAGAAGCATCCGCAGCTGATGCTCTCGCTACCATAGAGGCAGCACCGGTATCTATCACCGACTGAGACATGACGGCTCAAATGCTTCCCAAAGCTGGCGCCAAACGCTTACAAAGCAGACTTTTCCAGTGGGTGGCACACAAATGGATAGTTTCTGACTGCAGGAACAGCGCAGGCTGCAAATGTGCCACAATTTTATGTGATGCTTTGCTGCTGCTGTTTTTGTTTTTTTTTCTTCTTCAGGTTGCAATTTTATTTGGATTATGTTAAAATTGTGTATTTGTAACAGTGCTTGACATCTGAAAGTGACGCAAATGTCTCTATTTTGTTGACGTGATCACATTTTTTTAAATACACAATTTTTTTTGTAGAGCGTGACAGGGACTTAAGAATATATCCACAACAGGGACCAACCAGTCATGTTGCGTGAGCAACAGAAGGAGGATTGAAATGTGTGAAATGTCAGGGTGTTTTTTTTTCTTCTTTGAAAGATGAATCATAATATGACTAGAACATGACAGCTTACTGGCACCTCGCTGCTGAAAATTATACATTTTAAGTCCTCATGGGATTGATCAGTTATGCATAATTCATGAACTACATGCACATTTGGCATCCTGCAAAACTATTTAACTTTAAAAAAAAGACTAAAATCACATTGTGAATTAAAATAAACTGGAATGGAGAAAATGTATTTCTATATAGTCAAATGAATTGTGTACTTACAGTATTATACTACAGTTAATACTCAACAAGGAAAAAGTGGCATTTTCTGCTATTTTTGGGTCCTGCCAAGACCCCTGATGAAACTTTGGGAGGTTTCCTTCGCCTCCCGGACCCTGAAAGTGCAGTTGAAGCGTCACGAAAAAATTAAATTTTTGACAGCTGCTCCTGAATAAATTACTGAAAATTGACCCCTCGGAGAAGTGGCATTTTCTGTCATTTTTGGATCCTGCCAAGACGCCTGATGAAGGTTTGGGATGTTCCTCCAACCAGTAAAATGCAGTTGAAAAATTTTGATTTTTGCGAGTAAAAAAAAACTCAAATCGACTCCTCGGAAAAGTGGATGTTTTTGCCATTTTTGGGTCTTGTAGTGACACCTGATGAAGTTTTGGGAGGGTCCCTAAACCTCCCAGATGAGAAAATTGCAATTGAAGCAAACCGAAAAAATTTCACAACAGCTGTGGATCTGAAATAAAAGGCAGAAATTTTACGTTCTGTAAAAGTTCTATTTTCTGCCATTTTTGGGTCCTGCTGGGAACCCCGTTTAAGGTTTGTGGGGTTTCCCCCACCTGCCAGACCAGACAAGTACAGTTGAAGCGACATGAAAAGTTGAGATTTCGGAAGTGAAATAATTTTTTAAAAATCGACTCCTGGGAAAAGTGGTATTTTTTTTTGCCATTTTTGGGTCCTGTCAAGACACCCAAAGAGAGTGTGGGACGTTTCTCCCCCACCTCCCGGAACAGAAAATTGCAGCTGCGTGCCTGAAAATATTGCAGAAAATCGACCCCTCTGTAAAGTGACAATTTCTGCCATTTTTGGGTCCTCCCGGGATCCCCGATGAAGGTTTGGGAGTTTTCCCCACACCTCCCGGACCAGAAAAGTGCAGTTAAAGCAACCTGAAAAAAATCAGCAGCAGTGAGGAGTAGGGGGCCCCTTCCTTTTTTTTTTTCTTTCTTTTACAGCACATTTCTGGTGAGGGAAACCGCCCACACTCTCATTGTTGGTCCCGGGAGGAGCCAAAAATGGCAGAAACTGTCACATGTCCGAAGCGTTGATTTTTCACTTTTTCCATTTAATTGTGAATGGCTTCAGTGCTCCCGATTGTCCGGCAGATGGTGCTAAAACTCTCCTCGTCAAGCTTTAAGACTTGTCATGATTAGATTTTTTTTTTTATTACTGTATATGAGCGGTCTGTCACATTCTTGTCTATCATTCTGCACCCCTCCTCGCATCATGATGACAATTTAACTCCCATCAAAAATCACATCATAGGCATTTTTTGTACTTTTCATTTTGAAAAGTGTTAAATCAAACACACCTCGATGCACCTGAGGAGGTGAAGGAGCTCGCCTTCTCTGCGCTTATCCTCCAGGTTCCTCCGATGCAACTGACCCGGGAAGAGGACTCTGTCAGGGGGGACTCAGCGCCGCCGACATCTCGCAGGTCTTCGGGCAAAATGTGCAGCGAGTGCTACGAGAATCAAACGTTTATTAATGACGATGGCAGCGTGAACGACCGCAAGACACGGTAAATAAAACCCAGCATTTATATTTCTCTAAATTACGTCTGCTCGTGAGTGTTTTGAAAGCTGCAAAGAAAGACGAGAAACCTCATGGAGAGTGGCTCACTTTTCACAAGTTTGTTTTTTGAACAATCAACTCCTTGTGAGTGGTGCTGACGACCCTACAAAAATGTATGATACGAGCTTGACAGGCTTAATGGAAAACTGGGGACCAGAATGGAATCATTCACTCTGCCACTCCTGTGTGCACTCCTTCTAAAGTCCTGCAGACGTGTTGACACATTTATTATGCAGATTATCTGCTTAACCAGATGTCTCACTCTGTTGTTTTTTTCTGTGACTGCTTAAGAGGCTGATTAAGCAGCTCTTATTAGAAGACCAGAGGTTAATTAAGGAGGTGAATGAGCTCATTCTGTAGGATTTTGTACTTTGAACCGTAAAATTGAGACTGGAGATGTTTCGTGCTTCATGAGCACTGCTGATGTGCCCTTGAGCAACACACCAAACCCCTCCCCAACTTGAACTTACGGTCGTCACTTGCTACTCCAGCTGTGTCTGTCCATTCCTCTCCTCATATGTCCTTCCAGCTGGTCTTGACGGCTCCCTTTACCCCCACTTTCTTTGGTGGGTTTAACTTTTTAAACCATTTCCTCCAGCGCTTGCAAGGGACCACGCCACACCATCAGCAGCACCGGCGGGGTGATCTTGGACATCTCCAGGTTGAAGATGGAGCAGCTGGAGAGTGAGGTGCCACCGTTGCCGCCTCGCTTCCGCTTCCGAGACCTGCTGCTCGGGGACCAGAGCTTCCAGAACGACAGGTATGACACAGTACAGACACCTTAGCGTTACAGATGTAGTAGTTTATAATGTGCTACTAAAGGCGGGCAATGAAGGGTAGGTAGGGAGCTGTTTAGTTAAATGGCTTCGTCTGCCCAAGCAAGGTGTCCATAAATATAAACGTCTTACATTGCATGGGCAGGATGTGCAATGTTGACATGACTAACATGATGTGAGTGAAGGGGCTGCTGATTCATGGAGGGCAGGGGGGGTTGGTCAGCCAGCTACTGCGTTAGATGGGTAAGAGGGACATCTGACAAAAGTGAGTGTGAGCCTCACATTGCAGCGACCGTTATATGATATCTTCTATAGAAAGTACGTAAACTTGGATATAACTTAGAGTAGTCAGTGTACAGCTTGCAGTATGAAAATGACATCATGCTCGCCTTCACAGTGTCACAGCACATGTTGGAATTTGTGTGTCCCTCATTAAACCACAGCTCCCCCGGTGCCGGCAGCACTCATGCAGCCCCAGACCGTCACACTGCCACCACCATGCTTTACTGTATAGGCACGACTTGTGTTTCCGCCTATTTCGACAACAATGGCTGTGTGTGCTGTGTCATTTTCAGTGGATTGTAAATCTATACCACTTTGCAATCTGTACACTGACTACTCTAAAGTGTGCCCAGGTTTCCTTTCTGTGGCTTGAGAAGATATACTGTGTTAAAAATGGTTCCTGAAATGTGATGAATCACTCTTCTAAACTAAATGTGCTGATATTTCTGTTTACAAACCCATCACAGCAAAATCCTTGTGTTCCGTCTTCATATTAGGAAATGTCAAAGAGCACTTGTGGTACGTTGTCCGACTATGCTGTAGTTACAAAAGCACACTTTGCAGCCCTGCGCGGAGCTACAGTGCTGCAGCATCACCACTTTCCCTTCATGTACAGTCTGTAGCAATGTTGCTGTGGCAACAGCTTGAGAGATGGTCGGAGGAGAGAGAGACAGTATACGTTTCTAAAAATATTCCAATAAGCTTGTTTTTCCTCCCCAAACAATGACTTGTCGTGTTCTCGCTCTGCTTCTCGTGCCCAAGTTCCTTCATGAGCATTTTTGGATTTGTCGCTAAATAAGTCGCTTAAGATCATTCTAAAGGGTTAAGGGAGCGTACCGCATAGCCACAGGTGTTCTTCACCATGGATCCCAGGATCATCATTCCGACCTGGATCAGTCCGACTGTAGGCACTTGGAGGTCGGATCCTTGGAGTAGTGATGCAGGGCAGAGGTACCGTATGGAGCCACATGTGGGATGATTGATGTCCCTGGTAACACTGGAATAAATGCATGCAAGCAGTTTGTCTTTGTGGTTTTAGTCAGATGGTGGTTTTCTCGTGCGTTTTTGTGTTAGACAACTGCGTGGACTGACCTAATGTTTTATGGGACATTGGCTGACCCACGATTTGTTTGAATTTAGAGGTCTTATCCATAAGAAACACAGTCAAACCTCAGTTTTCAGCAAAAATTTGTGTCAAAATTTTGCCTCGATTTTTGCTCAGCGTTCCGTGGAACAAACTTGTCCATTTGCCGTGTTCTGTGGCATCGAGTGTGCATACGTGTTGGTGACTGGCTGTCCATGCATTATTTTATTGTGCTGAATAACCCATCAAGGGGCCAAAGAAAGTTGCGAGTGCCAGCAATTTGATAAAGGTAAACACTGTTGAGTTCAAGAAAGAATATATAACAAAATATTACCTCTTAAATGTATTTTTTTAACATTTTTATGTGTCTGGAATAAAATAATTGGATTTACATTATTTCCTATGAAAAAAATTGCTTCTTTATTTTTTTCCCCGAATCTTTCGGTTTTTGTCTGTTGTTTTGGAACAAATTAAAGGAATAGTTCGGGGGGGTTTTGACAAGAAGTTGTATGACATCACCATCAGCAGTGTAGTGCATCAACAGTGACGTTTTCGGAGTTGAGGAAAGTAGTTCCGGCTAATTGGTGGAGTGGCTTAAGTAAAACGTTTTGCGTCTCAAAACAGTACGCTTTCAAAAGAGTAACACATCTGCATCACAAAATCATTTTCCACTAGTAAGTCAGACCTCACAATCGATCTGCGTTATTTTCTCACCCGAGCTGCCCTGTTGCGCACATTTCCATCACCTGTTTCACGGTGTTTACTGCCGGGATAGTGAACGTAAATATGTCCGACTACGAAACCAGTGATGGCGACATTCCTTTTAGCACAAAGCCAAAGGGATTCCTTTACGAACCGGAATAAACAGATGCCGAAATTTGTCAGATTGAGTTAGAACGGGCAGAGAGAGAGGAGGGACAGAGAAGCGCTGGAGCTGGACTCGCAGCTGTAGCTGTGAGTAGGCTATACCTGTATTGACTTTTTCCCATGTTATTTTGACTGATTTGATAAGAGAAGTTGTTAAGTGCGAGCGGCGGAGGAATACGTAGACGGAAAACTATGTAGTTGCAACGCTATAATGAGGAACGACAACATGATTGTTGTTCTTTTTAGTTAAAATTGTACGTTTATGGTATTATGGTATAGTATTCTGGAACATGTTAAAGGATCTTCTACTATGAAATGGACAGTGATAACTAAGCGGTGTAGAAATCTCATTACTTCCTCCTCCCAATAATCCTGTCTCTTCTTCCCTTGCAACGCCCCTTCCAGTGTTATGACCGTTTCAGGGATACTGCAGCTAGAGGAATGTCATTTGTTATCATCAAACAGCTGTGAGATATTTGCGTCTTATTACATAGCAGACCTTTTCAGAGAGCAATTGTGTGATCGACAGCAGCCAATTAAGGGTCATAACATAACCCGCTTATGGTGTGTGGGTGGATGGGGGGTCATACAAGTGGCACTCTAATGTATAGAAGTGTCCATACCTCATCTGCTTATGTGACAGCTGTTTGTGGAGCATCTCTTGCATCTCTGAAGGGTTCTCTCTGCTCTCTGGTGCACTGGGACCAGAAATAGTTGCTGCACTTGACGTCTGGGCAGCCATCAACCCACGCCGCCTTTGTTTCCCCACTGAGGACCTTGCAGTCACAAGCCAAAAACCTGCAATATAACAACCATTAGGTGCATCTGCACTGTCTAATGAGATCTGAAACGAGACATTATGTCTTTGCAAAGGTAATAAGGCTCAGTTTTGCCTGCATGAGGCTAATTACAACCACATAATTAACGTATGAGAGTATCAGTCAAAATTGAGCATTATCATTTTTGTAATTGGATTTCAGTAGAAGTGTAGCTGTACCAAATATATCTTTACACACAATGCTCCTAATTGTCTCACGCAGCAAAATTAACAGACGTCTGACCCAGCTTCAGATAATTACATAACTCCAATCAGGAGCATCGTCATAAACAATCACAGAGTACAAAATTTGTCGCCTAGTGTAAATAAAAAGTGTTTATTGTGTTTGTGCTCCCTCTGCCAGGGTGCAAGTTGAGTTTTACGTGAACGAGAACACCTTCAAGGAGCGTCTGAAGCTGTTCTTCATCAAAAATCAACGCTCAAGTATGCCATCTACAAAGTACAGATGTGTGCTTCAGTATAACAAATGCATGGAGCCATATTGCCTTAAAGAGTGTACTCTCCTGAGATTATAAACGACATGGACGTGTCACAAGATTTCCTCCTTTGCCTTCAGGCCTCAGAATCCGTGTGTTCAACTTCTCCCTGAAGCTGCTCACCTGTCTGCTCTACATCATCCGAGTGGTGACAGACAACCCAGGTCAGAGCGCGAGCGCTACCCACAGCCCGAGCCAACCGAACACTGCCGGCGGCAACACCAAGTGGTACGTACAGTTGTCTAACATCTGATATCTACATATACTCAACACAAATATAAATGCATCATTTTGTTTTTGCTCTCATTGTTCATGAAAACACTTTCTATGTACACAAAAGGCAGATCAAATTGCCAAATCTGCCTAAATGTGTGTCAGTGAGCGCTTCTCCTTGGTGTGCCTCAGGCTGGCCCTAATACAAGACCACTCCAAGATCTGCAGTGTTACTGTTGGGATGGGGTCCGGGGGTCCTTTGCGTAGAGTTGATCAGGTTGTTGAGTGTGGCCTGTGGAATGATGGTCCACTCCCCTTCTATGGCAGTGCAAAGTTGCTGGATGTTGGCAGCATGGGCCACTCCATCCACAACAATGGCATCAGCAAACCGCTCACCCACAGGACGCCATACACACTGTCTGCCAGTGACAACCGGGATTCATCCGTGAAGAGAACACCTTTCCGAATGTGAGCATTTGACCTCTCGAGTCGGTTACGACGACGAACTGCAGTCAGGTTAAGACACCGATGAAGACGACAAGATGAGCTTCCCTGCGACGGTTTATGACAGTTTTGACAGTCTTTGGGGACAGTTTATGATAAAGAAATGAACATTCAAATCACCGGCAACAGCTCTGGTGGACATTCCTGTCGTCAGCATGCCTATTGCACGCTCCGTCAACAATGGCATTGTGCTGTGTGATAAAACTGCACATTTTGGAGCGGCCCTTTATTGTGGCCAGCCTAAGGCACATCTGTGCAATAACCATGCGGTCTCATCGGCACCTTGATACGCCACACCTGTGAGGTAGGTGCATTATCTCGGTCAAGGAGAAGGGCTCACTAACACAGATTTAGACAGATTTGTGAACAATATTTGAGAGAAATAGGCCATCTGTGTACATAGAAAAAGTTGTACATCTTTGACTTCGGCTCATGAACGATGGGAGCAAAAACAAAAGTGTTGCATTTATATTTTGTTGAGTGTAAGAATACATCAGGAAGAGGCAACAATTAGATATGCTAATATGCCAGCGCCCCTAAATCCTATATGAAGGTCTGTCGCCTCGTTGCCTAGCAACAAGATGCATGGTTTAATGAGATGAGAGGCGAGTTGGCGTAAATCAAGCCTGACTTAGCAAGGGTGACAAATATATTTGCTTGCCCCTGGTGGTCTAGATCATAATGAAGTAAAAAAGAAACACACATTATGTTTGTATTTGTACACAGCATGGACTGCCCCTGGAATGGATCAGTGCAAGACCGAGACATTAACTGGTAAGCAGTCGACGGTAATGGTGAGAAATCTTCGCAAAATGCTGTCTTTTCAAAGATCAGAATGCCCAGTTTTGATGGACACTGTCAGGGAGGTTTCATTTTTAGCATTGTGTTTATTATTATGGCTGCAGTTTGCAGTGGTGTCCAACCGCAACGTGATATATTTTAGCTTTATTTAACCTTAACATGTTCACATTTTACGTGTTTATAACAGACCTTGAGATAAAAAAAAAAAAATCTAAAAATGGTGCTGGTGCACCGGTGTTGTGGCCTGTTTGTATTCATAAACGTCCTTCTATATTTATAGTGGCATCAGGGCTGTTTTAGATTATGGTATATGGCGTAGTTTCGTCATTATCATGGTGTAACAAAGAAATAATGACTGATAATTGTGGCACTCTTTCTGTCAGGGAGTTGATCTTTTGGGTGGATAGGAAGGTTCCTGTCTGGGCCATTCAAGTAAGTATCACTACTACAACTACTTCAACTATATAAGCCACGTTTGACTTAAACGTCTTGACAGAGTAGAAAATTGATACAAACGTTGTATACGAGTGTGCTTACTGTGCATCATTTTTGGTGTACAGCGGAACCTCATATTTCATATTTCTGGGTGTCTGTAACAGCTGATTGGATTTACATGATTTCCTATGCAAAAAATAGTATAGTTTAGTACATAGTATAGTTTCGGTTTTCATACGTTTCGGTTTTTGTCTGACTTTTTGGAGTGGATTAATGATGAAAACTGAGGTTCCACTGTATTGTGTTCTGTTTGGTTACATAAAAGCCAAAGAAAAAGTTAAACAAAAAACCGTGTGATCGTGTAAGGTACGCTGAACTATGGTGTCATGCACAAATTCCGATTTTTCGTTATTCGTTTGTTTAGTTTTTCACTGTATTGTGCCCTTTGTTGTGGTAAATTGTTGCCATCACGGCAGGTGACAGTGGCCATCATCAGCTTCCTGGAGACGATGCTGCTGATGTATCTGAGCTACAAGGTGAGACCTCATTAGAGAATCTCGTTTAGGCTGAAGCGGTGAGGATATTGACCCATGTGGAGTTTCAAATGACGGTTTATTTCTCAGGGGAACATTTGGGAGCAGATATTCCAAGTTTCTTTTCTTCTGGAGATGATCAACACGGTTCCTTTCATCATCACGGTAAATGGTGACTCAATTTATAGATATAACAGAGCATGACTCACCCGTGTGATTCGATAAAATAATCATTTCCTCATCAGATCTTCTGGCCATCCATAAGGAACATCTTCATCCCCGTCTTTCTCAACTGCTGGCTTGCCAAATGCGCTCTGGAAAACATGATTGTGAGTAAGATCATTAACTTGATGGTTTGTGTTAACGAGCTGGTGTCATTTGCATTTTAACGACCCGCACTGCCAGCGGTTTTAATTTCAAGTAATTAAGAATTCTAATTTGTGCAAGCGTACGCGGTTAGTCAGCTTCAAAAGCATCTCGGAGAATTGCTCACGGGGTTTTCGTTTGCAATCCTTTGGCAAATTTCATCAGGATGCGTATCTGTTGTTGTTCCGTTGTACTGCAGCTGCAGGGAACATCTATTATCATCGCTTCTTTGCACAAAGCATCCAACCCAACGATGTGAGACATTTAAACACTGAAGTACTCATCAGAAGTTCCTCTCAGGAATTTTGGAAGCATGAGAAAGGAGTTTGTTTTGTTTTTTTGCTTGCAATGTATTTTATTTGCAGAATGATGTCCACAGAGCAATCCAGAGGACCAACTCAGCCATGTTCAACCAGGTTCTCATCCTCATCTGCACTCTGCTCTGCTTGGTCTTCACTGGGTGAGTCTACTCCACAATGTGGGTTGTGGTGTTTATTTCTTCAGGTGGACCTGGCAATGAATTTTGGTACTGCATCTATTAAAGCGGACTCACCAATGTCTACTCTGCACAGCACGTGTGGAATCCAGCACCTGGAGCGCGCAGGGAAAAACCTCTCCCTGTTCAACTCCTTCTACTTCTGCATCGTCACCTTTTCCACGGTAGGGTTCGGTGACGTCACCCCCCGAATTTGGCCGTCACAGCTCCTGGTGGTCATCATGATCTGCGTGGCCCTGGTGGTGCTGCCACTGCAAGTAGGAAGATGTTAGGATGTTGGTGTATTCTCCGTGTACGTTTTGTAGTCTCATTGCTTGTTGGTGGGTCAGTTTGAGGAGTTGATGTACCTGTGGATGGAGAGCCAGAAGTCTGGGGGGAATTACAGCCGCCACCGCGCGCAGACGGAGAAACACGTGGTACTGTGTGTCAGTGCACTTAAAATCGACCTGCTCATGGACTTCCTCAATGAGTTCTACGCCCACCCCAGACTCCAGGTACCAGTCGCCGCCCCCGCTTTCCGGTTGTTGTCTTGTCAACGAACACAAAGGGTAAGAAGAGACTAGTTCTGAGTATATACTTCACATATAAATATACTTTCTTCATCAGTCTCTTTATTAGCATACAACCAGAAAATATTTCCAGCCAATAAGAAGACCACTGCAGTGCTTACTGTTGCTTTCATAAGAGAAGCTTTAACCAAAAGTGCGGCCAATATTGGTGGGTGTTCCTCAGCCCTCGAGAACATTTTATGATGTTCATTTTCTCTTCCATGGTGATGGCTTTCCTTTTCCTTGGCCCATTTCCACCAAAAGAGCCTGGTCTAGACATAATGAAGTGCAAAGAGATCATTAATTAGCGAGACGAGGCATAGGCTACACTGCATCCTTGCAATGAGTATTTCTCAAGCGTAGTTCTCGAGTGAGTCAAGTGTTTACAGACCAAAATTATGTTTTTAATTCATGGGAGCGCATTCGCAAACACGCCTCGAGGAATAGTTTTTAGTTTAGTACGTTTTTACTTAGGGTTATTTCAGTTTTTATTTAGTTTTTATTTAGTTCTTAATTAAGCTCAAGCTCTGCACAGTACTGTTTGATAGTGCATATGTTTATACAACAATAGTGTCAAGTCAATTCAACCTTTTTGTACAGTATAGCACTTTTAAAACAATCTGGTTGACCAAAGTGCTGCACAAGCCAAGCAGACAATTACAATTACAATTACAATAAAAGCAGTAAAAAATAATAGAAGAAAAATAATAGAAGAATAAATACAAATAAAATAAAATACAGACAGCAAATTTTAGCAAAAAACTTAATATACAAAGTAAATATCAATATGCTTGTTTAGTCTTTGTTGAACGCAAGTGGAAAAAGATATAGATGGTGTGTATATTAATAACCAAAATATTAGAATGATCAAATGAAGCAAAGAGAAATAGCCCACCGTGGAACCTCCGAAGTTTAACACAATGTGTTCTGTGATGCTGGTTGACTTCCAAGGTGGTCTAATTTCACATTTCCCATTGGAAAAAATGTAAAGTGAACGCTTTCACTGTAGGATAAAATTAAAATAACGAAAAACTACTCAACGTTTCAAGGTGCCGAACAGACACATAGTTGAGAGGGAACAAAATGGTGTCATCTAGTGGTGTTTAATAAGTGTTGCTGGAATGAGGCAGCAAACCTGCCAAAGGTGGACCAGGTCGTTTGTAAGAAGATGACACGTTAAAAGTCTCATCAAATTTGGTGTTGAGCTTTGTGGTTGTTTCACTAGCTTGTACTGATAAAGTAAGCTGCTCTGTGAATTTAATTAGTGTAGTTGTTTAATTTGCTCATATTTTAGTTTTAGACTTTTTCCAATTATATGTTTGGTTCTGTGGTTATCATCACACTTTTTTCCATCATTGGTGTCGGGCTGTGATGGCATCACAGAGTTTCAGGTTCCGCAGCACCAAGAATAGAGGAGACGATGAATAGCAGTATATTATAATGTAAATTATTAGGATTAGATTGTTTAGGTTACGTTTTTTGAGTGTTTGCGTTACATCATACATGCTGATGATGCTGACATGGTGGATATGTCATCCTTAAGGATTACTACGTGGTGATACTGTGTCCGAGTGAAATGGACCTGCAGGTGCGGAGAGTACTTCAGATCCCTCTGTGGTCGCAAAGAGTCATCTATCTGCAGGGGTCGGTTCTCAAAGACCAGGACCTGCTCAGAGCCAAGTGAGTCGACACTTTAAGCTCGGTTTATGCTTGACGCATCCGCGAGGTCCGTGCGGCCAAATTACGTCATTTTTGCAACCACACCCCTCCGTGCGCCGTACACGCGGCCCAAATTTTCCTTACCGCGCACCTAGGAAATGTTCTAACTACGCGGACGGTCCCGCATGGAAAAACATGGCGGACAAGCAAGAGCCCCTGGTGGCGGGGATTCGAAAATACAGACATCTTTATGATTGGGCTCATAAAAATCAACGCGATCAACAGATTGTCATCAGTTATTGGAGATAAATTGCTGCCACTCTTGGAAGAGATGAGAAGGCAGTAAAAATAAAAAAAAAGTTGGACAAATTTAAGAGACCGATACGTGAAGGCAAGAAAGGGTGCTGAAGGGAAAAGTGGTGATCCAGGAGGAGGCAGGAATGCCCCACCAATTCTGAAAGAGATGGCTTGGCTATCGTCCTTTATCAAACACAGAGAAACGTTTAGTGACGTCGCAGGTTCAGAGATGAGTTTCAGCGTGGCGCGGGTAGCAGCCACAACAGTAGCCCATTTTTTACGAGAACTTTTTTTTAAGGGATTTTTGTGCTTGTTGTGAGATAATTCAAACCTGCAATAAAAGCCAGTTGTTCCGGCGATCAAGTCTGGTCCTTGTGTCTCAATGAACATTACAGTAACATTTCTGACACCTAGTGACCAGTGTGGAATACTACATATCCTCAACATCTTTGAATGCGTCTTTTGAATGCCTTATATTTGTGTTTTAGTTCATTTAGCCATTTTTATGCTTGCAAATGCTTAATTTAGGCACAAAATAAATAAAATATGCTTAAATATGCATATTTTTGGCTTATAATAGGCCATAATCAACCACTAAACACAACGACTGTACTTTTTCACACAACGACTGTTGCTTATTGCCGAAGTTGTCTTATTTTGCGCAAGCAGTGTTTATTCGTTAAATGCATCCGGTGGCATCACAGTAAAACGACACGACACGACATGACATGACTTTGTGGGAAGAGATGCTGCCTATATCGCTATCGGTAATGAAGTGCTGGACGATATGGGTAAGAAAGCCAACATTGAGTATCTCAACTTAAAACCAATCAATTGTGTACTCACTATGAACTGGAGCGGAGACTGGAATACTCGGGTGATATCCTCGTATTCTTAAGCGTACTTTTGTGATGGACATTAATCAGACTGAGATTTAAATTGAGTACAAACAGTAAATCTACAGTTTGTCCTTTTTTTTTCCGAGAAAATACAACTAGAAGTCTGGGTACAAGCTGGTGTGTCCTGTGAATGACAGCATTTCAAGTCCACCCACGCACGTTTTACATTGGAACCTGCCCTCTCACGGCACTGTTAATGACATGCAAAAAACAGTCACTGCACGCTGCTCAGTGAGGAGGGAGCATTCAAGGTTGCGTATTGGAAGACAGTGAATCGACAGATGACCGGTTAAATGTCACTGTAGGTGTGACAGGCTGACTCATTGCTGGTGGGCAATTTTTTTTTACACAACTTTCATGCAGTGGTGACTGAATTTCCAATATGCATTTTACATATAATAATAAAAAGAATAAACATGAGTATATATGATAATATGTAATACAAAATAAATAATAATATTAAATAATAATAAAATATCTGATTAAATAGATTGTGAAATTAATGTGTATAAATGAACTCTTGTCAGTCCCTATTGTGTTTTTTGTTCATTTCCTGATTGTGTTTCTGACGCAGTGCCCCCAAGTTTGCCATTGAAACTGCCTAGTGGGCGTGACTGGCATGTGTCAATTTTGTCATTAGCCTATGAGACGCAGTGCTCCATAAACTCTGCCTATCAACAAAACTAGGTGACACTACCCCAAGGAATTGTGTTGATCTGTTGCTGCTAAACGTAAACATCACATCATTTTTTGTATAAAAATGCAGATGTTTCACACACGTTGACGTCTTTTCTTTTTTTGTTTACCTTTTATATACAGGATGGACGACGCCGAGGCCTGTTTCATCCTTAGCAGCCGTAACGAGGTGGATCGCATGGCAGCGGTAGGGCTGATACATCAACTCAAAAGGGCTTCTGTGTCATGTCAAGATGAAAATTACACCTCAAATCAGAGCACTTAATCCTACTGTGTGTTGTCCTACAGGACCATCAGACCATCCTGAGAGCCTGGGCAGTCAAGGACTTTGCTCCAAACTGTCCACTATATGTTCAGATCCTCAAGCCTGAAAACAAGTTCCATGTCAAATTTGCAGGTTAGAGTTGCACGACAGTCAATGTCAATGTCATTTTTTCCAGTATTAGAACATGTTTGCTACTGTACAACTGATTTGTGCTCGCCTGTGTCCGCTGCCACCTAGTGGCTTTAGCTACTTTCTGAAAACCACGCTAAGCTAATGACCCTTAAACTCGATTCATATGTATTTTTTTTTACACTAAATTGTCATCCACTAAAAATTAATCATTGTTTTTAATACAAATTTTCTGGGGTTTTTTTAGACCATGTCGTGTGTGAGGAGGAGTTCAAGTATGCCATGTTGGCTCTTAACTGTGTGTGTCCCGCCACCTCCACTTTGGTCACGCTTCTCGTGCACACCTCCAGTGGACGGTAAGTCATTTGCTGCTATGGAGGCGATTTAAAGGTCCCCTGTCAGGCAAAACTCACGTTTTAATGATGTTATAACAGTATTATGTGTTTTTAGAGCCTGTTTATGACCGCCAAACGTGAGAAAAATCTATCATCTTTTGAAGCTCCGGGAGTTGGTGACGTCATGAAGGAAAAACCTCCTTCCTAATGGACATTATACCACCTTTGACTGGATGAGTCTACCCTGTGTAAACGCCCACCAGTTCTGGGAGGACAGCTTTGTAGAAAAAAAAAAAATCGGGCTTATCTACACATCTTAAAATAAAGTTTTCAGTTCTACTATCTGTCAGACAGCTACAGACAGGGGAGTATTTATTCCCCAGTAGCCTAATCTAGCATGATGTTGCTTTTAAAATGTGTAATGTTCGCGCTGCAGCTCACATAGAGATGCTCGTGTTGCCTATGTGTGGGTCCTCCTCCATGCCATAATGTTACATTGTTGTATCTGATACAGTATCTAGCATCTATTAACATTGGACAAACACAGCGTTACAATAAAGTGCACAATAGTGCTTCTTGGAGCCACAAAGTCGGAGACATGCATGTGTAACAGATGCTAGTGTAGTAGTACGTTGTGTAAACCTCACTCCTTGATGCCTCAAGAGCTGCACTGGACAACAAGATGACAGCCGAGGATTTTTCACTCATTGGCTATCGCTTCTCGACTCAAGTCTCAATCAGTGCGGATGTTTGAAGCCGGACTGTGCGGATGACCACTGTTACATTGGTGCCGTGACTCGGATGACAGTGAGGTTTAGGATGCCAGCTAGTATGGCTGTGCGATAGTGCATTGTGTAAACCTTGCTCCCTGATGCCTTAAGTGCTGGAGTTGAGAATCCAGGCTTTTAGCTTGACAGCTAACGCTCTCAACTCTCATTTTGGGGATCCATGTTCGAGCCTGAGCGGACCGTAGAGTTAGCAGCACCAGGCAGGTTATATTGGTGACATGACCTGGATGAGAGTGCGGTTTGGGGGGTGAGTGTAACGCATTCCAGCTGGTGGATCTGTGCAAGAGTACGTTGGTAGATCTCACTTCCTGACGCCTTAAGAGTGGCGCTGGGCACTGAGTTTATAGCCCAGGCTTTTAATTAAAGCTGTTCCCAGTCGGGCTTACTAAAAGCACTTTCAAACTGTCTCGATTTTTGGCAACACTTATACAATGTTATAATACAATACAACAACAATAATACAATGTTGTCAAACCTCTGCAACTTAAAATTGTTGCAAAATAATATTGAACCTTTCAAAATCTCTGGATTTGACAGACAAAAAGCAAGCAGCTCTGTTCTGAAAAGCTTTCTGATTATTTTTTTTTCCCCCATTGCATGCAAAAAGATTCCTTTTCCTACTCTTGACGTCAGCAGCTGAAGGGTTACCATTAGCTCAATCAATAGAAGAAGCACAAAAGTACAGCTCTCTATTAGTCACCGGCTGAGCTGGCGTAGAGTTTGTGCAAGGCCGTGTTATGTACTTCATTCAATAGTCAGTCTACAATAATAGTCTAAAATTATTGACACTTCATTGAGCACACTAATGAAATAGAATACAGGAGCGGTATCATAAAAGTTTTGATTGACACTCTCATAAAGGTATTTCATGGAGAGCGGAGGTGTAAACTCCAAATGTCAAAGATCTTGATAGTGGCAGAATGAATGGCATTGTGTTCCTCATGCAGGGAAGGACAGCAGTCTCCGGAGCAGTGGCAGAGAATGTACGGCTGTTGCTCCGGCAACGAGGTCTACCACATCAGGCTGAGCGACAGCAAGTTTTTCGGGGCGTACAGCGGCAAAAGCTTCACCTACGCTTCTTTCCACGCTCACAAAAAGTGAGTAGGGTAGCCTTTAGAAGGACAAGGATTTACCATATTTGGTCATTTAAACTTGAGTGAAAAGCCTCTTTTACACTGGATTTATTGGTGTTTTGTGTGAAAAACACAAACACAAAACGGGGGGCAAAGTTAACCCATTAATTTTCCAGCTTTGGAGAAAGGGAGCTAGACAGTGCCTGATACCCAGAATCATTTCTCTTGCCACCGCGTCGCCCTGATCAAAGACATGTTACAAAAATTACACTTAACTTATTTCTCTAACTCTCCATTTACCATTCCTACACCTTTAAACTACGCTGATAAGCTTTGCTGTCTCATCCAGATATGGAGTGTGTTTGATCGGCATAAGGAGGGAGGAGAACAAGAGCATCCTTTTAAACCCCGGCCCTCACCACATCATGGCTGCCACAGACACCTGCTACTACATCAACATTACAAAGGAGGAAAACTCAGCCTTCATCTTCAACCAGGAGGAACGGAAGGGACGTGCTGGTGTGGGACTCTATGACGGACCCTCGCAGCTTCCCGTGCACAGCATCATTGCCAGCATGGGTGAGAGCAACAAGCATGTCAACACGCCACTGTTATGGGAGAGAAATGCTAAACTGCGGTCCGCTTACAGGCACCGTTGCGATGGATCTTCAGAACTCCAGTCCGCCTCACATCTCGGGCGCTAAGCTGGTACCGCCCGCGCTCAACGGAATGGGCAGTCGCCGGCCGAGCATCGCTCCGGTTCAGGAGATCGCCGACTCTTCCTCAATCCTGCCATGTGACCTCCTTGGCGACCAATCAGAAGACGACTCTGTCTTCACCGATGAGAGAGAGCATTCGTCCACTGAGTAAGATAATTGTTGGTTTTGATCACATCATGGGTGAAGGAATGAGTCCATAATTTTTGGTAGCTTCATTTTAGAGGCAGAAAGTAAACAAAAAGTCTTGGCACATTTCTTGTAGTCGGTCACCAGGATTGCACACATCGCAGGGGGGATATTGTTCCACTCATCTTCACAGATTTTCTCCAAAGACTGAAACCTTCGAGGCAGTTGCTTGTCTTTCTCCACAGATTTTCCATGAAATCAAGTTCCAAAAACTTCAGGATCTTAATGTGCTTCTTCTTGACTCACTCCTTTCTTGCCTTGCCCGTATGTTTTGGGTCATCGTCATGCCGGAAGACCCATCCACGACCCATTTTCAGTGTTCTGGCTGAAGCAAGCAGCTTCTCATTGGCCTCTGATGTCACAAATACACTAAAATTCCTATCGGTACACTCCAAAGTCTTTCCAGAAGAGTGTAAGCTGGTATATCTTCAACTCCAGATTGTTCCATTTTGTACCTCAATACTTTTGTCCTGTATGAGCTTGCTTCTGAACAAGTGATACTATTTTTGGATTTGTTGCCAGGTATGTGAAAGGTTACCCCCCTAACTCTCCTTACATCGGAAGCTCGCCCACCTTGTGCCATCTGCTGGCTGAGAAAGCCTCATTTTGCTGCCTACGTCTAGACCAGGTGGGCAGTCCTATTTTGTTCTGTCACCTTAGTCATCGGTCTTTCTTACCGCGGTTCCTTCTCCTCTCCCTCCCGCCCTCCCTCATCTATCCCTCTGTGAAACAACCACTTTTCTTCTCACTATACTTTCCAGGGTTGCAGCCACAACAGTTCAGAAGACGCCAAGGCTTATGGTTTCAAAAATAAGCTTATCATCGTGTCGGCTGAGACAGCAGGGAATGGTCTCTATAACTTCATAGTGCCTCTCAGAGCGTATTACAGACCCAGGAAAGAACTCAACCCGATCGTGTTACTGCTGGACAACCTGTGAGTTCTCCTTCGCAACACATATTTTCTTTCTTTCAGCACAAATCACAGGAATGCATCCTCTCACCAGCAGCAGGCCAAGGGTGCTGCTGCTGCTTTTCACTCTGTCTTTTTTTTTTGGTGAGAATAATAAAAATGCGGCAGATGGTAACCATAGCAACTTGCTCTGAACTTAACAACACATCAACCATCAACACTCCCTTCCTGCGGCGCTCCCTCCCATCCTTTTAATGCTGCACCCACACACTTGGATACGTAATTGCAACACTTACGACAGCCTGGGGTCTCTCAGGAATTGCACTGGGTAGATGCCTAATGTTGAGAGGGGGAGTCGCTTGGGGACAGGTAATAGTAATAATAATGACAACAAAACGAAGGCAATCTTGCCTGCCTTTCTGTCAGCAAATTGGTTCTTTGCCTACCCATCTGTTTCATCCAACCGGCTCCTCGTCTACCTGTTTTATCCACACAAATCCTCACTTACCCTTGTCGACCACCTACCCTCCTCCTTCTGTATCAGCCAATAAGCTTCTTACATACCCTTGTGTCAGACAATCAGCTCCTTGTCTACCTTTCTGTGTCATCTAATTAGTTCCTTGTCCACCCTTTCGTTTCATCCAAACAGCTCTGCATCTACCCTTGCGTTTTATTTCAATAAACCCTTCCCTACCCTGCTTCTGTGTCAGCCAATCGGCTCATTCCCAACCCCAGTCGGTTTAAAATCTTTACATAGCATTCTCCTTCACCCAATCAGTGATGTTGCTCGTTCTTCCCTGTTGTTCTTGCTGTTATTCCCCCTTGCCAGCGTTCGTCATCGCATTGTTTTTGTCATCTTTGGGGAAAAAATGAAATATGTTCTGTGTGCAGTTCTTGATGTACATTACTTTCTCTGTGATCCATAGGCCAGATAATCACTTTCTAGAAGCCATCTGTTGCTTTCCTATGGTCTACTATATGGCGGGCGCCATAGACAAGTAAGACCGTCATGTATCGTTCGCAATTTAGTCAAAATCTATGTTGGTTTTACAGTGCAGTATCCTCCAGGAAAAATGCTGTGTATTTGGGTTATGATCATAACGGTGTGTGTTTCAGTCTTGACAGCCTGCTTCAGTGTGGCATTATATACGCCGACAACTTGGTCGTCGTGGACAAAGAGAGTACAATGAGCGCAGAGGAGGACTACATGGCCGACGCCAAAACTATTGTTAACGTGCAGACAATGTTTCGGTAATCAGTCACGTTTTATCATCACAACCTTGAATTTTGAAATATGTCGTGATATTTAGAGTCATTTTAGTTCCATTCAAAGCCTTGCCTTTTGTTCCAGGTTGTTCCCCAGCCTCAGCATCATCACGGAGCTCACACATCCATCCAACATGAGGTTCATGCAGTTCAGGGCAAAGGACTGCTACTCTCTGGCTCTATCCAAGCTGGAAAAGGTAAGACAGTAGAACATAAGTAGGAATTATTATGAATGTCATTTTGTATATACAGTGTATATATCTCCTGATCCCCCGCAGAAAGAGCGCGACAAAGGCTCCAACTTGGCCTTCATGTTCCGCCTCCCCTTCGCCGCAGGCCGAGTGTTCAGCATCAGCATGCTCGACACGCTGCTCTACCAGGTTGGCGCACACCCACAGCTGAGCACTGTGACTTTGACCCAGTGAAGTAAAAATAAGTAACAATCCCCCCTTGTCTTCCACCTGGGGATCTTTCTTCTGTTGGTTTATTTTTTTTTAAATTATACTCAAAAGTTATAAAAAAAAAAAAAAAGTTATATTATCTATGCAATTCCATCTCAGTCTTTTGTGAAGGACTACATGATCCTCATAGCAAGGTTGCTGCTGGGACTGGACACCACTCCTGGATCAGGATACCTCTGTGCTGTGAGTTGAACAAAAACGTAAAACCTAGTGTTATAAACCACAGCCATGCTTGAGATCATCTTATATTTGAGTGAAAAGGGTAATCTCCTTTGTTTGTGCTTCAGATGAAAGTAACTGAGGGAGACCTGTGGATTGGTACTTATGGAAGACTCTTCCAGAAACTGTGCTCATCCAGTGCAGAAATTCCAATTGGGATCTACCGGACCGAGTCACACATTTTCTCCACTTCTGAGGCAAGGGTCGCAATACAGCAGGAACACTAACCCCTCGTTTATCGCGGTTAACTGGTTCAAGACCCAAACGCGATAAGTGAAGTAGGATTCAAGACTAATAAACGGAATATTTTTGTAGAAAAAGCATTGAAAACTTGTTTATGACTTTCTAAATATGATTTTTACCATTATTAGAACTCTCTAGACATGAAGTAACACCCCTATAGTCACATTTACACTCATATCACCCAATATTGCAGACATAATCAGATAAAATAAGCCATTTAAAGATATAAATAAGACTCGTGCTAGTGTTTCAATAAATGTCTACCGGATGTGAGGACAGGAAGTGATGTTGGGGATTGAGAGTTGAGTTTTAGCTGGAGTACTGCCATAACAGTAGTGTTATTAATATTATTATGTTATTATTGTGCCTGTTGTGAGATAAATAAGTATAAAAAAAATAAAAGCCCGTCTTTGGCGATCAAGTCTGGTGCGTGTTACTAGTGACACCGAGTGGCCAGTGTAGACTACAATTCATTAATGGCTTGTATTGCCTTAAACTGTGTCTGTATTTTAGTTCATTTATAACATTTTTATGCTTGAAAATGCTTAATTTAGGCCAAGAATACATAACATTTGCTGCAATTGGCTGGCGACCAGTCCAGGGTTCACCCCGCCTCTCGCCCGAAGACAGCTGGGATAGGCTCCAGCATACCCCCGCGACCCTAGTGAAAACAAGTGGATAGAAAATAGATGGCTACATAACATTTGCTTAAATATGCATTGTTTAAACTAATATAGTTATTAGTTGTAGTTTTGAGTTCTAAACAACATCCTCCCTCAGTTTCAGGCATCCGTCGAAGAGTGCAAGGACACAAGAGACAGAAGTCAAGAGCCCCAGCGCCCCAATGACCAGTCAGACCGCCCTCTGCTTAGGAAGAAGAGCATGCAGTGGGCACGTCGTCTGAGTAAAAGAAGCACGCGGTGGCAGGGGACAAGCCGGGACTCCACTAAGGACCATGCCCAGCGCATCGCCCAACAGCGCCTGAGCCTCTACCGACGCTCTGAAAGGGAGGAGCTTTCTGAGCTGGTGCGCAACCGCATGAGGCATCTGGGTCTTCCCACCTCAGGATATGGTGAGAACCCATGGTAACTCTCTTCTAGAGTCTTATCTGTTGCAAAAATCTCAAAACTCTTGTCTTTTTGCTTTAAATAGAGGACTGGAACAATCTGACAGCCTGTGATGTCATGAACAGAGTCAATCTGGGATACCTGCAAGGTAGTGTTGCTTCATTTGTAGTCTGCATCTTGATTGAGATAAATGTGATTTTTCTGACTGAGGTTGATTTCAGATGAGCAGAACGATCACCAAAACACTCTGTCCTATGTCCTGATCAACCCTTCACCTGACACCCGCCTAGAGCTCAATGATGTTGTGTAAGCATTACTTTGTTTTGCATTGTATTGTATTGTATTGTCATTTATTCCTGTGTTGTGTGTCACAAGATTCTGACTGACACTTTTATACAGAAGTGCAGCTGTCAGCAGACTATTCTGTCCAGACATAAAAATCTTGCCCTCTACCTCAGGTACTTGATACGCTCTGACCCTCTGGCTCATGTCCCCGAGGAGCCTCCGATCCACAGCAGTAGTC
This sequence comes from Dunckerocampus dactyliophorus, assembly GCF_027744805.1. Taxonomy (NCBI): domain Eukaryota; kingdom Metazoa; phylum Chordata; class Actinopteri; order Syngnathiformes; family Syngnathidae; genus Dunckerocampus; species Dunckerocampus dactyliophorus. Next base: position 19,033,656 of record NC_072835.1, on the reverse strand, counting down.
TGAAAGAGAGGCACGAGTCCAGCTTTGAGACCAGGGAAGACACTCAACTCTGATCACTTGGCCTTACCTGGAGGCCTTCTCACGCCAGGGCAGGTTTAGACCGCTACAGGACCAGCACTGCAGTCTTTTACTGTCATCTGAGTAGCTCCTTTTTGGCAGGTGGCCTTTGACAGCATCACGACGAAAAAGACAGCGGCATTAAGGTTGAATTATCGGTTTTGTTACAGCTTAGAGATCCCTCAGGTAAAGTACAAACTGAACATCAAGCTCAGTAGCTACACTTTAAAGACAAAAGTATTTGGCCATGTGAACGCTGCACTGACAGGACGTGGAAAAGGAAGAAAATATAGCTGGTCCCTTCTGTGTTTCCACAAAGTTGGAAATATATAATTGTCCTGAAGGTCTTGGTAAGGTGAAGAATTAAGAGTCAAGGAGAAATAAGGGGTCTAGTTTCTTGATTAAGAAATGTGTTGAAATGCTTTTCCCTATACAGTCATCCCTCATTTATCGTGGTTAATTGGTCCAGACTCGACTGTGATAGATGAATTTCCGCAAAGTAGGACCCCTTATTTAGAAATCTAATACAGTATTTTCATAGTTAGAGCATAGAAATCCTATTTACAAAATGCATTACTAGATCCCTCTAGAGATGAAATAACACCCCTACAATCACCTTTACACTTGTATTACCCGATATAGTAGACATACAGAAAATAAGACATACATAAGACATAATATAAATTCTCACACTCACACATATCCATAGCCCATGATTTGTTTCATTTGATACGCTTACTACACTCTGATATAGTGACAATACTTACCTACATGTACAGTACATTATAATTACACATAACCACTAACCTGCAACTTGTTCGACGATGACGATGATGCTATGTTAGACACGCGTCAGTGTTGCCAGGCCTCGCAAGAGAAACAAGCGACTAGCTCTCTGAAAACATGCCCAAAACAACATGGGACTTGGTAATTTGCAAGTGACTTTACAACAAAAGTCGCTTATAATAATCGGACATGGCAACACCGGTATGCGTACCCATGCCTTTTGTCTCTGAATGCGTGAGTACAGTATGCCTTCTGAATGCCTTATATTTGTATTTTAATTGATTTAGCCATTTGTATGTTTGAAAATGCTTAATTTAGGCCACAAACGTAAAATTTGTTTAAATATGCATATTTTTTACTAATAGGCCATAGTCAACCGTGAAACAGCAAGGAACTGCAATAAGATTTTTAATGAATATGTTTGGGGAAAGGGCCGAGTAAAGTGGTTAGCATGTTGGCCTCACAGTCAGGAGATCGGAAATCAGAGATCGGGTTCGAATCTCATTTCTGTGTGGAGTTTGCATGTTCTCCCCGTGTGTGCGTGGATTTTCCTCCCACATTCCAAAAACATGCATGTTAGGTTAATTGGTGACTCTAAATTGTCCATAGATATGAATGTGAATGTGTGAATGGTTGTTTGTCTATATGTGCCCTGCGATTGGCTGGCGACCAGTCCGGGGTGTACCCCGCCTGTTGCCCCAAGTCAGCCAAGATAGGCTGCAGCATACCCCGCCATCCTAATGAGGACAAGCGGCATAGAAAATAGATGGATGGATGTTTGGGGAAAAAAAGCACGATAGAGTGAAGCCGTGAAAGTCAAAGCGTGAAGTGCCGAGAGACAACTGTTGTGCATTCATCGCCGGTTTCTATCCATCTTTAATTGATTAAAGCTGGACTGACTGTATGTTTTGTAAACTCTATATTCAATTTAAGCTTTCCTTGAGTATTTATTACAAAAAACTTTGCAACAAGTTTAAAAAAGTTCCGATTTAAAAGCGTATTTTTGTAGCTGGGCATTAGCAGTAGTTGTCCTCTTTAGGTTTTAATTTGTAGGAGTAACAATGATCATTATGTATCGATGTTTGTACTCAACTCAACTGACTTTTAAACAGGGGGCTCTGTGCAATACTGAGCCACTGACGATGTATTTGATTTCATCTGTTAGTTATTATCTTTATACTCTGTTCAATTTGTTGATACGATTTCTGAAATATTGTATATTTGGATGTTCAAAATGTTTTTACTTCACATAAAGTATGTACATTTACTTTTTGACCCATACATAAAATACACAGTTGCATCTCAATAAATTAATCAATATAAAATCAATGACTACTGTGCTTTTTTTCTGCCCCCAGGAGTTCACTTAAGACTAAGAAACCAATTAAAAGCGCAGAAAGTTTTTGCCGTTGAAGGCATGAATCAGTAGTTTACAATACTGAGCTTTTTGACAATTTTTACAATTTTATGACACTGAATTGGGGCTTTTTATTAGCTGTAAATAATAATAAAATGAAGAAATTAATCACTCTGTGTGTAGTCAATATATGGAATAAATATTTTGAATATGAAATAAAATATTTTAATTTATTGAGATGCACCGGTCAAGTAATTTTCCCTCGGAAATAATCTTATAATCAGGGTCTGTACACGCAAACCAGCAGCTGGTGCTAAATGACATCAAAAGAGCCAGAGCTTTTCTCAGTGTGTCATTCACGCCTAGATAATGTGTTGTAGTATGTAGTATGTTTTTTTTTTTTTTTTTTTTAACGGTCCTTTTTTACAACATCAATTTTTTTTTTACAACAGTCACATTTCATTTTTATTACAGATTTTCAAAATAAATTAACATACATTAGGATACAATGAAATGGGACTGTAACAGAATAAACTCATAGTAGTGCCTGTTTTGTTATTTTAGTAAACATAATTGGTACAAAATATCCTACTCAAAAATGTACAAAATGCAGCAAAAAATATCAAGTATTTTGCAGAGGGGTTTTTTGCCGTCATGTTCCACCAACGGCTGTTGACAGTCGTAAAGGGAAACGACCAGGCAGCTTGTTGAGCGTTAAACGCTACATTTAAAACATTGGTTTGTTGTCCAGTGAATCCAGTGAGAGGTCACAAAAATGGTTGCGAGCCGGTCGAGGATTACAATTTTCCCAACAATAAGAACATTTTTCTTCCACGGGAACAACGAACAGGTTTGTGTTGCCTTTGTTTTTCTACTGCAGGATAGACTTTTCGTTTAAAATAAAAAGAAAGTTTAAACATTCTAAGGTGGATGTAGATAGCGTTCCTTGCTTCCGCGAAAAGGCTAAATAGCAAACAAGACATATCACACACTATCATAGCAAACATCCCAGCACTTAAAAGTATGAATGTTTCTCCTCATAAAAGTAGTAGTAATCAGTAGTACTGAGGAACAATCCAGGAGCCTTGATCCTCATAATAGAAACAACTAACCTTTTTTTTTTTGGTCAAAAGTCAGAATCACCACTGCTCAATTCAAGTTGCACTTCTGTATCGACAGGGCCAAAGTCTAGCAGCATTCCTCTTGAAGGTCCAAATTCTGTGCAACGCGACAATCAGTCCATCAGCGAGAGTGGCAAAACAATGCAGGACGTACCTACGGGCTAAAACAAGTGTGGCATGCAGAATAATAACAAAACAATAAAATAGTGCATTTACTGTAGCTGTGTTTTGTATTCTCAGACATTGCCGCTCTCAGACCGTCATGATCGCATCTGTGATGTGTTCAGAACAGGCATTTTTCACATTGAAAGTTGACAAATTTCGTAACACAAAAATAATAACTTGGGAGCGGGATATTTTCATTTTACTTCACTGTAATCTGACTTCTCGTTAACACTTAGTCTTAAAGTTAAAAGAAAAAAAAAAATCATTGCTTGGTCTGAACACGTCATAGTTATTGGGTCCGGCCCAACAGTTGTAAAAAGAACAAAAGTGCCAAGTGTCCACTTCCTTTTCTCACTTCTTCCTCGCGCTGCCTGGCCTCTTGACCTGCCACAGGTGGTTGTGGATGGTCAGGGCGTCCACACTGGCCGACACCGACTTGGCCGGGATGACGGTGAACTGCTTGCGGTCTGAGCTGTATTTGTAGAGCCGGTCGATCATCTTGTGGCTGATGATGCGCGGCCCCATGCCGGTAAATTTGACAATTTCCTCGGTGTCCGGTGTGTATGAATAAACGGCTCGGAACTGGCAGCCGCCGTCTCGGAAGAGGATGATGAGATGATTTGACTCGCACTTTTCCAGCTCCTGTGAAACACGACAGCAAAGAAATATGGAGTCCGGAAACACAATCAAAAAGAGATTCAGAGTTGCCCTCACTGACCTCCAGGATAATGTTCTTCTGGGCCTCGTTCACCTTTCCAGCCAGGCAACAGTGTGCAATGGCATTGATAATGATGGGTTTGTTGGATTTGGAGCTCGGCTCCTTGAAAAGTTTGGGCCCTTTGATGGACACAAAACAACCAAAAGTTATGGCTATAATCTTAGTCATCATCTTGGGTCTTGATGGGTCTGACTAATAGAGAGGAGTATCAGAAGGCCTATATGGTGGAGCTGCTGACTTGTTGATTGTGAATGGGGCCAACAGCTGCAAAGGAATCAGCTCGTACGTGACGCACTACACTACCAATGGCCCGAGCAGACAATGTTTGTAGTTTCCATTAGGCTTGGATTTTATGTAAAAACTATATTTACAGATATTTCACAAGTGTGTCCGCTCACCATTGTACTCAGTGGACGTGATGGAGGAAGCAATGGAGCCGCTCTCCCAGTCCCGCTCCATGTTCCTGCTGGAGGCTCGGCTCAGCACGGGGAATGAATCCGTCGAGCAGACTGACTCCGCCCTGCAAGAGATACTCAGCTCGTGAATCTGGTCACTGCACTAATGGACTGCATGTACAGTAAATGATCCAATTAATGGCTAACTGGGGTGTCAACTTAGTGCCATGTGGCATTAACAGCTGCGGTTTTTATTAACTACACAAGATGGCAGTAACTGCTTTTGAAGTACCATGAGTGGTCTGCATCCTGCAGCTTTATCCACCTCTGTATTTGCTATAAAATGGTTGTTACCCAGCTGTTGGTGTGAAAGTCATGTGTTTTACACTTTCCATTCTGTTGTTTATAATTAACTCATCCAATGTATTCATGCTGCCTGAGCAGATTGTTCCTTGCCACTATTAAAACACTGGTTCTGTTGCTGCTGTTTTGTGCAATACGGTACACTTCTCAATAAATTACGATGTGGTCAAAGACAGCTGTGTTTTTTCCAGGTTTTCACACACTCCAAAACCATTATTAAAGCAGAAAAAGATTGTTGTATTGTGTATCATTTTTAAGTTTTCAAATTCTAGCAATAACAGATTATCTCCAATTATCGCCTTAAGTGCCGCCACACACGGGAGGCAACACCGCCTCTACTCCATTAATTTTCAATGGAACCTGCACAATAGGGGGATTATCCCGTGTCACCTTCCAGCCAAGCGAAACGCAAAATTCATGCTTGTGAAAGTCGGGTAAGTTTACATTTATTTTACACTGACATTTATGTAAGTTTATCTTCAATACTAGCAAGATCCGGTACTAGCAAGAGTACTCGATCAACACCGGCCGCTTTTCCTCCTCTGAACTACTTTGATACCCTCAACTTCCCTCCACATCTGACAGCCAATCAAAACCGTGGGAGACTCGTACAATTCGCTCTGCCTGTGAACACGTAGCTCACGGGTGTCGCTAGTCATAGACGCTCGTCGCCTCCCGTGTGCATGGTTTGCTACGCGTTGGCGATGAGTTTCGCCAATCGCAGTCGTTTGTCGCCTCCCGTGTGTGGCGCCCATAACTCCAATTAACGCCCCATGCTCTTTGCGATTTCGGTGAATACACGCCCTGGCTAGATTGACAGCATTTATGCTCTGTAGCTCTGTGAACGTGAAGGAGGTTTCACCTCTGTGATTCCGCCTCTCCAGAGATGACACTGTCCGCCTCTGTGGCCAAAGACAACGTGGACCCTCGATGACTGCAGCTTAGATCAGCTAAAAGTACCACATAGTACCAGTTACTTTTTGTTCATCAATATTCGTCTTTAATATCGTAGGCTACTGTTATGCTACCCTACGCCAAGGTGCATGCTGTTCTTACGTGTTGTGGATCCTTTACAGGGGCTATTAAAGTCACCACGGTGCAGCGATTTAGGTCTGCTCTTGCGGGATTTAAGCCTGGGCCTTGGCTTAACCTGACCCTGCTCTTCCATCAGCGCCTGCTGTTTCCTACGCAGGTATTCCTGCTTGATTAGCTCTCGTCTGGCCTTCTCCTCCTCTTTACGAACTCTATCTTCTTCTGCCTTACGCCTGCAAGAAAAGTAAATCAACACCTCCTGCAGATGCACACTCAACTTGTAATTATTATGTACAAGTGTACCTGGCTTCATCACGCTTAAGTTCGCTTTCTACTCCCTGCTGCTGTTTGCGTAATCTCGCCTCCTCTGCTTTGCGCTGCTGTTTGAGGAGGAAGGCAGCGCGGCGTTTGGCCATCTCATCCTCGGCCTTCTCTTCATCCTGGGAAAAAGGCGAACCAGTCGGTGAGAGGTTAGACTCTTGATGCGCCACGTCGCATGTCACTCGTGTTCAAGTTCACCTTAAAGAAAAAGCCAAGCACGTTTTTCTGCTCGCCTTCTGTTTTGCCATCTGTCATGTCAGCGCTCGCATCCTCCGCAGGCTCCTTCAGCTCGGATAGGTCAACCTCAATCAGCTGACCTTTGATCCTGGTGCTCTCTTCTCCACCCACAGATTCTGTCCCTGAGCTGTCAACCTTGTTCTCGTCATGTTCTGTATTTGAGTGTGATGGAGTCATGTTGGAGACTGTTGTGTCCTGTGACTGAGATTTGACAGCTTTAACAGGAGATAGACAGCGTTCCTCTTTGGTGCTGCCTTGGTCATTATGGATTCTGAAGGTTGTGCGTCTTCGAAAATTTCTCTCTTGCCTGGAGCTCTCAGCGGTAACTCCGGCATCCTGGCCTCCGCCTGTACTCTCTCTTGGGGATGTTGCACCTTCAGTATCGGACATCTTACCATTCTTTTGACCCTGCTTGGGATCTGAGGTTTTGCTTCGCTGGCTGGAGCTCAGCTTGGGAGGACGACGAGTGGGAGTAGAATTGCTGTCACTGAAGTCAACAAAGTGGACTGCGAAAGCTTTGGACTCTAGCGTGGGAGAGTGCATTAAGTTAGGAGTTGCTTTCTGGTCTGGCTCTTTAGGTTCTGGAGGTGAGACCGCAGTCTTCTTCATAAGCAGGTCTTGCTGCAATGAGAGCTGCTGCATCTGCTGCTGGATAGCACTGATTGCCTCATTGAGGAGGTCTATGGAGTGGGAGCAGTCATTCATGTCAGATTCAGAAGCCCTAAACTGAGCTATCGTTTTCAACCTGTTATCAATATTCATCTGTCTTCCTTCTGCCTTTGCCTGAACCTTTAGTACCTCAAGACAGGAGTCATCTTTGCAGGAGTGTGTCTTTACTTTCTCAGCACCTGATAGTTCTGCAGAAGGTGAGTGTTTCAGAGGCAGGGGAAGTGTATCACTCTTCCCTTCACCCTTCTTTACAATATTCAAGAATGCAGCTTTACCTAATTTCAGCCTTTGTCGTGCTGACAAGGTCTCCATTCTCTTCTTCTGGTACTCAATTGCACGCCTTTGCTCTTCGAGTTGCATGTGAAGCTGCAGCAGTTCTGAAGGCACAACGGGAGGACTTTCCATTATAGTCTTCTTCACCACAGAACCAGGGTCTTTACCTTGCCATCCGGGGCTACCCTCACTTTTCAACTGCCAAGGAGTAATCTCGGAATGATCGGGCGTGGTCTTCTGGGAGCTGCTGGTGCTGGAGAAACCCTCACGGAGGCTGAGCTTGAGCAGCTTTCTTTCTGCAAAGCTGGTCATTCTGACACTTGCGCTGCCTGAAGCGCTGCAGCTGCTTGCACAGGATACAGTACTGAGGCACGGGCTGGAGCGTCCACTTCCGTCATCCTTATCGTCTCGCTCACTCAATTTCAGGTCCTCTCTCAGCTTGGCTGACTCAACCTCTGAGAATTCACACATCTGTCCTCGCACTAAAGCAGTTCCCTTTCCTCTCTGGTCGATCAGTTCGCCATCCTCGTCATCTTCCTCAAAATCTGCTATATCCGAGTCAGAGTCCAGCCCTACCTCTGGATCAGAAAAAAGATGACTGTGGCAGTCTGGCTCCCCAGACAAGTGAAGGAAGAAGCCTTGGGGCTGTTTCTTCACTGACATAGAAGTATGTGTCGACCCTTTTCTGGGTGGCGGGAGAGAAATGTTGGGGACAGAGTCTACCACAGCTGTGGGTTTAAAGGTAAATTTACTACATTCAGACACTGGAGATTTCCGTTGTGATTTATGCGGGACATCCGTGGTTGTTTTCATGACAGGTTGCGCTGATCTGAAGCGACTCTCCCCACTCTCCTCCTCCTTGTTCAGGATGACACTCTTCTCTTTGGCTGGCTTTGGGATGGCAGGCAACAGGGGCTCCAGGTAGTAGCTGTCCGCTTGCAAGTCGGGGGTTAAGACGTCCATGGCGAGACAAGGAGAGCAATTGGTGTTCGAGATCCTCCTTGGTGAGGTTGTATTGGGGATTTCTAATTCATCCTGCTCCATGTCGCTCCTGTGTGGACGTATGGGAAAAGCCGAAGGATGTATCACAGCAACCAGCTCCTCCTCCTCTAATATTTCCTCCTCGTCCTCAATGCGAATGTGACTGAGGAGGCTTTGCCCACTGAGTCGGTGCTGATGCAGCTGACGACCTGAACCTAGCATGTGCTTTGGTGTCATGATGTTGGAAGCCAAGCTGTCTTTGCTGATGGAGCGAGCAAGGCTAATACTGTCTGCATTATCCTCTGGAGATGGGAAATGCAAGGCATAAGGTGCTGGCTGGGACAAAGGCCTGGGCAGAAACATAGCATCAGTATTAAAGAAACATATGCATTTTTGTAAGCGCTGATTTTTTAAATCACAGACTGTGCAGATGTACTTCAAAATGTGTCCTCTTAAAGAGTAAAACGTGAATGCTCACCTCTGCCTCCTCTCTGGCCGGGCTTGTGGTGAACACTGAAACTTCTCATCTGTACGTGTCAGAGAGTTGCACAGATTCCTCACTGCAGCATAAAGAAAATATTAATCTTCTTGCCAGCCCATCATTATGGTTATGTAAAGTCTGAATACGAGTCTGCACAGATATATCATATTATATTACCTGTGCCATCATCCTCAACTCCCCATGGATGTCTCTGTCTTAGAGGCACTAAAGAGTGATGAGCGCTTGTAGTGCTTTTTACAGTGCTATAAGAGAATGTACATTTCTTATATACATAAAAGGAGTTAACAAAAGTTAAATTATTTTTCTACGATTGATTTTCTGATAACCTCCAACAACAATAATTTCACAACAATGTGTTAATAACACATCCTTCTGTGATAACAGCAGATTCTAATTAACTGCACCTGGGGTCTGGGATTGGAGGTGAGGTCAAGATGTCAGCAGCATTTACTGTCGCCGAGAAACTGCGTTTTGTGACACTGGAGATGGATGCGTGGGGTCGAGAGCTCTTAGGCTGCAGCAGTAATCTCGCTGTAAAGATGTCATAAGTGGACCATTGCAAGAACACACTGCAGCTTGGTTTGTATCTTGTTTAAAAAGAAACACTAACATAGCAGAACTAAACGAGCATTAGAATCCAAGTAAAGTCTTTGTGTTTACCATCTCTGGTTTCCTTAAGGTCCCTGGGTTGTACAAAGTCTGGCTTCACAATTTCAAACCACCAGAAGAGCTCTGCGATGAACACCATCATGTTATTCTGCAAGAGGAGGGAAGACAAGTACTGTATTGTCAAAAAAAGAAGTCTGTTTGCCTGTGTCCTTCATACAGTATACTGTGATGAAACCACTTTATGGCTGGATTGTACTGTTATGTACGTATTCTACTGCCCTCCAGAGGCCAACACAGCAGTTAGGGATGGTTCAATCCAGGTTCCCACTTTTCCCCCAGTATTTTTCCAGGACATTTCAGTGATAATTTCACACACAAACCTGAGTGGTTTAAGGTGTGTAGCAGTGTGTGGAAATAATTTTCTTCATTATGGAAATATTTTATAGGATTTTAAAATCATTTTCACTGTATTTCTATAATTTCTTTAATCATGTCACTGGCTCACCCTCAGCACCAGAGGACAATACAGCATGTCCTCTGGCTTCAGATAGAAGCACTTGTTCAAGTATTTATTGGAAAACTCCTTCAGCAGCTGGATGTTGTACATGCTGTCTGCTATTGAAAGGACATCCTTCAAGCAGATATCTGCAAACAGAATGCAAGAACGGCAAAAGTTGTCATTATTAGAAGAAGGTCATAAATCATAATATAGGCTTGTGACAACTAAGTAGTGGAATAAGGGCTGCAACCATACCTTCAAGTCTAATGACTTCGGGGCAATAGAAGTGGATCAAGGCCAGAAGAGCTGCACCATCACACACATCTTTGCATAGGTCATCAACCAGCGGGAAGTGCTGAAGTGTTCGTCCTGACAGGTGATCCCTGCGATAGCGCACCTGAAAAAGGTGTAAAGTTCATCAACATGTCTCATCAGCGGCCAAATATTTCTTACCATTACATTGTCTACCTGCCTACCTACCTATGTGTCATTATCATTAACGGGGGAGTCAGGATGGGATGAAAAAAAGAGCTGGGTACATTACCACACGGGAGAACTCCACAGGTTCCAACAGACAATGGGCCAGAGCATGCAATATATCAGGCTGGTGGGGAAAGAGGAAAAAAAATGACTGGGATGATGTCCATGCACACAAAGGCGGCAAACCGTAAATGGCAGAGTAACTCCCGGCAGGTTCCTGTGCTTCAGGACTAAAATGAGTTAAGTTTGCATGCAGAGAACAAACAGGGTGGCAGGTGTGCGGAAATATTAGGCAGTGAAAAATAAAAGGGTAATGTCATCTTTGCTGCATTTTCTGTAGGCATCTTCGAAGACTCTTCTAGAGAACTGCTCGTTTGTTGCGTTATTCATACTTACTGGAGGTTTAGACACAGACACACATACACGCCACAAAGACATACACACATACATATCCATATATATATACACAGCAGGGAGCTGCTTCATTCATCAAACTTACAGGTACCAGCTTCCAGTACCATTTAGAGGGAGACTAGCATCCAAGTGGCACAACGGGAGGATATTTGGTGGGGGAGACAAACAGGAAGAGCAGCAGACAAGGTTCAGATAGTAATGGACTCATAGGCTCCTTGGTTATCACGGCGTCACAAAAGAAACAAATGGGCATCAAAGGGATGGACTGGAGGCATTTAGAAGATGTGACAGTGAAAGTGAGTCCAATCCATACCATACCAATTTTTGGCTTCCCTTTGAGGTTCCAATGTCATTTGTATGGCACTATATGGTGCAGATGTAATGTAACATAGAGCAAGGATTCAAAGCGGTCTGTGTTTGTTGTTTACAGTATGGTAAGAACATTACAATGTACCACGTTGTTTTCCTCTACTTTGCTTTAACTGGCCTGTAAGACTGTGTGCCATTGCTATGATGTCATGATATTTATACTGTTAAAGCATCAAAACAGTTACTAAAGTAAAGAAGCAATAACTGCACTGCTTTGTTTACCTTCTCGTGGCTTGGCGAGTCCAGCAGGTGCTGCTTCATCTTCAGCTCCTTTTCTGAAATAGCCCTCATCTTCGTGGTCACCTTCAGCGACAAAGACAAATCACCACGCATGAATGCAAACACTGTGGCTCACTTTCTCACCTTGTTGATCCAAAAGACCATCGCATCTTCCAGATCGAACGGTCGCTCCTTGGAGGCACTGAAGTTGGAGAAACGCTTGACACTGGACACCACCTTCTCTACGCTGATCATCTCCATTGTGTAGGCCATCATGAGGGCATCGATCAGGTGCATGTGGGGGCTCTACAGAAAAGACGACACACAAGAGTATTGTGGATTAAAAAAAAATTGTGCATTCCCAATCCTAGTAACAAAAAACAAAGAGGACGCACTATCTTGACAGGAACGGCACTAAGATCCAGAGTGGAGATGTGTGTGTCCTCAGAGTCCAGCACGTGGATGCCCCTTGAAGAGAGGGCCTGGAGCACATACTTTGGGCTTTGGAGAGAGGCGGCTTGCTCGGCACGCAAGATGAGCCTGCACACCCGGCAGTAGATCTCCCCCGAGAGCAGCAGGTGTATGACAGGGGGCTTGATGTGCTCCTGCTCATACTGGTCAGTATAGAAGGGGTCCCGCAGGTCCTCAGGGATGTGATCTGGGGGAAAGAGACAATGCATGCATCATTAAATGACCATCTTTGCATCCACAATCAAACTAGCAATGGTTCTTTTTACTCCAAGTACCACCTGCGTGTGGTGCATGTGGTGAGTTAAACATTCTTATTTAAAGGAAATTGTATTTTAATTCAATGACTGGTGTATTTGTACTTTTATTTTATAAGTACATTCTTTAAAATAAAATTAAATTAAATAAAAAAATCCCAAGTACCACTAGATGGAGCCCACGTACCACCAGTGGGACTCACATCACAGTTTGAGAAGCCATGCTGTCCAGCAATACGTGTTACATAACAGAGACACTGAGGATGCTGACTATGATGGAATTAGATTGTCTATCGGTGAGCCAAGTAAACCACCACGACAAGGTAGCTACCACTGAGACCGTGCGCCAGAGGCTTAAAACCGATGAGCTAACACGACTTAGCGGTGATTAAAAAGCTGATGTTGTTGTCCCAGCCAGGCCTGGTGTTTCCCTGCTGGGTGACGAAGGCATGGGGTGGCTATTTCGGTACACCTTGGAGACGCTAATCCAGAGCTACTGGGTTGATTAAGAGCAGAGATTGTGAGGAGGACCTTCAGATGTGTGCACACAGTAGTCAGTAGTATCCATCCATCTTCTATGCCGCTTATCCTCACAAGGGTCGCAGGTATGCTGGAGCCTATCCCAGCTGACTTCGGGCGAGAGGCGCGGTACACACTGGACCAGTCGCCAGTCAATCGCTCATATAGACAAACAAACATTCACACTCACATTCATACAATTTAGAGTCTCCAATTAACCTAACATGCATGTTTTTGGACTGTGGGAGGAAACCGGAGCACCTGGAGAAAACCCACGCACGCACGGGGAGAACATGCAAACTCCACACAGGGATGCCCAAGTCTTTGTGAGATCCGAACCCAGATCTTCCCAATCTCCTGACTGTGGCCAACATGCTAACCACTCAGCAACTGTGCGGCCCTAGTCTGTAGTAGTGTGTCCAAAATTCTGCATTTGTAAAGATACTAATAAAACAAAATTGATGATTAATTAAGGCAGGTGGTATATTATAGCAGAGAACAGCTTTCAAAAGACATAATTTCTTTCTTTCATCTCTTGGGCCACTAGCCCATTTCAGAAGCTGTCTCCTCGATGTGCCCTCATCCTGCCTGGTTGCTCTGGAGATGATGATGGGGGATGCCAACCCTGGTAAGGGGGTCCACCTCCCCTGGCAGGATCACTGGATTGTTTTGTGGTGGGTGCAAGGCTGTGGAGAATAGCAGTAAAGAGACGCAAGGACCTGCTTAATCCTAATATATCACAGATATTTAACATCAACATGTGCACGGAGGAGGGGTGCGGAGAAGCCTACTCTATCAGGTCAAGAGATCTTGATGACAGTCAGGGCAGAGCTGTCAGCTTCTCATTTCTGCAGGGGCAAACAAAACTATTCTCACCACAAGACGTATGTTTAGAAACATGGCACGCAAGCTGATGCAACTATCAGCTATACTACTTTACTGTTTTTTTCTTTTTGTTTGGACTCCCATAAAGAGGCAAAACATCAATATAATTGAACTACAGGTATACAGTACATTGTTCAACTACACGCGCAGACTTGCATCTTCAGCTTCAATCCCATTAAACACTTAAACATGTGACTTTCTCTCCAGGACAGATGAACAACACTGTGCACTGCATTTGCTACTTAATCTAATGAGAATGTGTGACTGTGGACTGCATTACCGAAAATGCACACAGTGTGAATTGCACTACACAGACACTATAGCTGGCGAAGACTTAGCAAATATTAAATGGCAACAATTCATATCACGTTAGGTTGGTTGAGTTGGTTTGCATCCTTCGAATCATGCGGAAGTATGTTTCATGCATAGATTTGTCGTTTAAATGAACGTGACATGACTAAAATGATGCCACTAAAACAGCAAATGTGCAATTTGATATTGAGCAATGAGCAATTAAATTCTACACTAAGTTAACACCTCCAGAGAAAAATAAAAGTCAACGCATGCTGCTGCCATCGGCTATTGTATAAACTATTTATATCACACTCAGTCAATTCTGTGATCAAAAAAAGAAAAACAGGAGGTGTCATGAAGCCTCTGTACTGCCGACACAGCTGACGTCAGGAGGAGCCAATCAGATTAGCAGAAGCTCCACTGGGGTTGGTGTTTATTATGGGCATCTGATCTGTACCCTGGCACATAGAAGTCAACCTTGAACCACAAAGTGACCGTTCACAATATATACAACAAAATAAGATGCAGGATGACCAACATGAAATGAAACATCCCAGCACCGTGCAAAGGAGCATTGAAAGTAATTCAGCAATGAGGCTGATGCAGTCAATATGAGTTTTTCATTTCTTAAAAATGCCTAATTTTTATGACTGATGACTGAATGCCTGACCTGGAGCTCACGCTCCCTCCAGAGAGCAGCCAGGGAGTGACACAAAAACCCACTTCGAATGGGTAGTTTCCACACATTAGCTCACAGCCTCTCCATGTAGAGCAGCTTTAGTGAAGCTCGTCAAGAGCTGGCAAGGCTAGTGACCTGTGTATAAAAGCCTTTGGCACATGAGGGGCTAGCATGACTGTCTGCCCACAACATGAAGACTGAATTGTGTTTTTTTTGTTAGTCTTACACTGACATTAACACACGGTTGGACTTTAAAAAGATAGTGTAGTGATGTATGTATGCGCGCTGTATGTACCAATAACTTATTGCCTGAAGCCACCAAAAAATACAACCACAGTAATTACTAGTTTGTACACTGTACTTCCTCAAAGAGCAGCATCTGCTCTAATCGATGCAGGGGCCAAATTACACACTCGGTGCACAAACCACCACTTCATCTCAAATAGACACCAAATAAGTGGTTATAGTTGCTTTTACGATGACTGACGCCTCCCACGTGTTGCAGCTGACGTATTTACCACGACACATGCTGCCTCATGGCACTCATGGCATCTGTAAAGCTGTAGCTTACCATGTATTTTAAAGAGAAAGTGAGAAAAAGTTACAAAAACATTTCAACATTTACCCAAAAAGAACGAGGCCTTAATTACACCTCGTAGATACCTGGTACTTGCGGCAGATGAGTATTTGAACAACTCTGGGGCTGAATGAACAAGTACTGTAATACTGTATTTTTCTTAATTTAAAACAACATGCTACAGAGAAAATAATTGAATTCATCGGACTAGATGGCCAGCCTCTCTCAGCGGTGGAAGACACCGGGCTTGCCGACTGCTCTCTCACTTGGAGCTCTGTTGCGTGCTACTAGAAGTCCTGCTGGAGCTCCATCAGACAATGTAACCTTTCAGATAATAATCCTGTATATTTAATGGTTGGGTGAAATTAAAAAGCTATTTATCTGGTTTAATGACCTGTCTCATTACCAACAAACACCATTGTAGCTGTACTGTGTAAAAAACATGCTGAGTCTGAGTCAGTGAAAGCAGAGAGGACGTCTTACCAATGCCATAAGCTTTGGCCAACAGCCAGCGGAGATTTGCTTCTATTTTGGCTCTTGCAGAGTCGTACAGGTCCAGTGGTACTACCAAAACCTCCATGCCTCCCCCTCCTTCACCACCATCCTCCTCTGCTCTCCTCCTGGTGCTGCCCCCCTGCCCAGCACTCACCTCCACATCCATCCTGTACAAAGACACACAAACAGTACCGTGCATTGGCACCATTGCTTGCAGGTGAGAGTGTGACGTCATCCGTGAAGAACACACAAGCTGTTGTCTGTCACTGGATCACACACAAAAACATTCTTGCATGCGTCGATATTACATAAAATTCCACCTATATATTTGACTGACATGCTTTTTAGGCTGTGTGCAGCTGTTGACAGTTTAATTAATACATAAAAAAAACAAATGAAGCGCAGTTAGCATGTTGATGTCAGTTAGCCGCCTAGAAGCTTGACAGGTTGACCGGTGGATGGAAGCTCTCTTTTGATGTAGCTAGCTAGCTAAACTACGACAAAACATCGGCGTTTATGGTTTTAAAAACATATGCAAAAAAGCTCACCTTTACGAACACATTGGCTCTGTCTCGGCTCTGCTGCGGTCTTGTGTTGTTACGAGAGCATACTCGCTAGCGGCGAGATGACGAGGACTCCTCCCCGCCCCGCGAAACAAATCTCCGGCCTCTCTAGATAAAGCCGCGGCTTGCCAGGGATGGTGGTTAATCCGGTAGTAATAAATGAAACAAAATCTGTTTGGCAACCACAGGGAGGACGATTTTCGAGGAAAACTACGAATGTCCAAACGCCTGGCTAATTGATATTTGCTGGCATCGCTGCTGCTGAGGGTGGGAGATTAGCGGTTGTAGGAGCTTGTCTCTATGGGGACGGGAGTCATGAGCTAGCATGGCTGTAGTACATATTTTTGCCTGCTGGGGGCGATGTAGGCGCGTGTAAACGGATAGATTATAGCACTGAGCGACACCTCGCTCCATTCTCGATGCTCTAATAATAATTCATTATTTTATACTTGGATACTTGTACAACTATTTAATCACTAACTATTGACATTGCCGCATTGGTTCTGCATAAAGTATAGTGCATAAAGTGCTGGACTAATGTGTGTGAACTAATGTAATTTTGATGGGTTTTTTTATTTATCATTTTTAGTATTATGAATAAGAGTATGTATCTGTATAGAGAATATTTCCATAATGAAATTTTTACATTAAATATATATATTTGGATATCTAAAATACCAAATGTCTCTTAACTGAGAAGATAAAGTACGTGAAAAAATCGCAACGCTATCACAATAGTTTTTTGAGAAATGAAACCTCAAAATTTAACCCAAAAGTCAGATTGACTTGAAATTTCTCACACAGCTCAATGCGCTACAAAAAAAAAACACTTCAACTTAACGGTGTTTTGCCAAATCGCCACAAAATGTAGTACCCACCTTTAGGCGACTGAGCACTTGTCTATAAAATATGATTGGTTGAAAAAGAAGGCCGCCATCAAGCAAAACGTCTTTGCAGAGGCACTGGTGACACTTCAACTAATTGGTGACTATACCATTTTTTCAAGTGACTGTACATATGCCAATGCCTGAAAGGTCTGAACGGTTACATAATGAGGAATTCAAATATTTACGTAACAGCTTTTATTGAATCAAGTCAATTTTTACAAAACATTTTCATCAGGAAGTAATTTGCAAATTACAACATTGCATCAAGGTTGATTTTTTTTTTCAAATTACACCTTCATTTAAAACATCTTTACCTCTGAATAAGTTTATAAAACATGACATTTCGACACTTTGTGCTCAACATAGCGCAAGCGATGTCGTTAAGGTCCCTATTTCTTTCACAAACAATGTTTTCCACCTTGAAGACATTGTGCAAGAAATCCCACAAATACATTGCTTTTCTACAGAAAAACAAATGTCGCACTGGCGCTAATTTAGACTGTAGTGAACGAGACATTTTCTACAATGGGGCTGCAAGGTCACACTTCACAGGTTAAACAAGGTAACCATAAACATTGATCTGTGACAATATGAAATAAAGAATCCATCCCACTATCATAAATACCACAAATCAGTTGCTCAGTAGCATTCTAGATCAATAGTAAATTTTTAAAAAGTAGGCTCAGGCTGATTTTGATGCATTTTTTTTCCCAATTTTTCACTGTATCTGTCAACTGATAACATATATTTGTGCTGTGCTTAAAGGTCCCAAATCTCCAAACCACACTCTGACAGGTGTCATTGGATATATGTTTCGTCATCATCTAACACAGACTCGGGGATAAGACTTGACATTCAGTAACAAGGCATGTGTCACTTAAAACATAAAGTTAATACTGAAAATATTTAAAACAAAAAAAAAAAAAAGTCCATATTTACATAATGCAACAAAACCCTAATTAAACTTTCAAAAAAACAAAAATATAAAAATTAAATCCAGTGAATGTTGCAACAAAAGACAAATAAATAGCCAGTGTACAAATTAAGGAGTCTGTTTTTTCTGATATAACCTCCTTTTAAAGTTGTCTATTCCTTCTCAGACATACAGAAAAAAAAATAACATTAAAAAAGCATAAATATAAAAGCATCTTCTGTAAATTTTCTGGTCAAAAAAAGGTCATAAATAAATAAAAACTTACTTTAAAAAAATCGGTTCTTAACGTTAAAGACTGATAAGAAAGGACCACCTTCAGTCTGTGTGAAACAAATTTTCCAGCTAAAGCTGTCGCTCAATGTGTAAGAGTCTACTTAAACTGCTCTGGGATCAGATTCATCTGCGAATGGATACTGGTAGGCGGACTTGAGATACCTTCCGACCAGTCAGACATGGAATGTGGGGACGAACTGGACCACTGGTCAGGCGAGCCGGGGGAGGGGGTTAAAAACGGGTGGTCGGGCACCTGCAGCTGGTGGTTAGGCGTGTTGTCCATGGGTCCAGAATAGCTGTGTTGGGAGGGTGGGGTGGGAAACTGGGTGCCGAGGATCTGCGTCTCCTGGGGCATCACAGTATGGATGGACATAGAGCGGCCTGAGGCATTGTTTTGCTGCATGTCGGTGCCATTTAGCTCAATGCTGGGGAAGCTCTGCGTCATAGACTGCCCTGCTGTAGTGGAGCTGGAGTTCTGGTGCTGGAGCTGCCGTGAGTGAGCCTGCTGCATCATGTGTGCGGATGAGGCCAAGTGGCTGGTCTGCATATTCTGGTAGCCCATTATTTGTGAAAGGGTGGCGGTGCTGACACCGTTAAGGCCTCCCATAATGTTGTGGGATATGGGTGAAGCCTGTGGGAAGCTCCCTTGCTGAGCTTGGTGCATCCTAGACACCCAGTCACACTGGCTTACCCTGCCGCTACCTATAGAGGTTGTGCCCTGACTGCCTGGGCTGGACACTGGTAAATGGGAGAGACGGGGTGGGTTGTGATCAAAAGACATGCGGCCCATGTCCTTACCCATGCTCATCTGACCCATGTGGGAATCTCCCTTCCCTTGTAGGTGATTGAGAGATGTGGGTGGCGACTGCTGGAATGGTGACGTCATAGGAGGAGAGGCTGCATCAGACAGGTAGCCATGGGGGGACTCCAGGGAATCCACGGGGGAGAGCACGGCTAACGTGTCCAGCAAGTTGCCCTTCCCCTCGAGTGACTTCTTCTTCTTCACCCTATTATCTTTGCTGCCATCTTTTCCTCCCTTTCGAACCTTCTTGACAGAAAGACTTGGTTTGAGGTTGCTAAGGTAGTCGTTGGGAGAGCAGAGAGGTGGAGAGAGGCTGGAGGTGCTCAATGGAGCCGCGTGAAGGCCAGGGCTTCGGACGACGTTGTACTCATCCAGTAGGCGGACGATGTCGTGGTGCATGCGCTCCTGGGCAATGTCTCTTGGAAGCTGGTCCAGATGATCGGTGATCTCTCGGTTAGCAAAGTGCTCCAGTAGAACCTTTGCTGTCTCGTAGCTTCCCTCGCGCGCTGCAAGGAATAGCGCTGTCTCTTCCTAAAAAAAACACACACAAAAAAAGCAAGTAGAGTCAACATTTAATACATCATGTGCACTACTGGGAATTTAAGGCTATAGATACTTATCGGGTCCATTATTTTACACACCTTGTTGTCTTGCATGTCTTTGTTGGCACCATTTTTCAGCAGCACAACGGCAGCCTGCACATTGTTTACAGCTGAAGCCCAATGAAGCGCAGATTTTCCTGCAAAGAGTGGAAAAAAATAGAAGGTGAGTTATCCTAACATGCTAGCGTACTTTACCAACTGTGGAGATGATAGCTGGATAAAGTGTTAGCTACCTGAGTCATCAGTGGCGTTAGCATCGGCGTGGCAGTTGATAAGCTCTTCCACCATGCCCTCAACCGCCAACCTGGCAGCCAGAATCAGCGGTGTTGTCCCATCGTGCATGCGTGCGTCAAGATCGGTTGCACGGTTTCGGATTAAAATCTGCAAGCACACCCACTTGTTTAGTTTTGTCCTCATACTGTCGACTGTTTGGACATAGAAAGAAAGACCCAGTAAGCTGAGTCTCCTAATAAAATGAGGCATTTACCTGAAACACCCCCTGTGCATCTGCAGCCACAGCAGCGTGAAGAGGAGTGCGACCCATGTTGTCCTGCACATTAGCATCGGCGCTAGACTCCAGGAGGCGTTTGGCGGCGTCGGAGCGGGCATAGCGGGCGGCCAGGTGAAGGGCAGTCTCGCCTGTGCGGTCAGTCTGGTTGTGAAGATTGGCCCCCTGGTAAATAAAGTCGGTGATGATCTCTGCGGAAGGATCCTCTTCCTCCTCACTGTTGCCGGTCTCGAGTCCTCCACCACTGCAGGAGGCAATCATCAGAGGAGTGAAGCCATCTAGAAAGAGAAGGTAGGAGATAGTAATGAGACAATGATTCCCCAGTCACCTGACAACCTGATTATCAACACAACCAAACAAACCTGGTCCTCTGACATTAACATCCATGCAGTCATTCTCTATCTCGCCTTGAGGAGGTGTCGGGGCTATGGACTGAATACGCAGGTCAGCTGCATCCAAATGCTGCTGAGTCCATTTCCTCTGGTCAGTATGGTCACTCAAATCCAGCATGGCCTGCTCCTCAAACTATAAGACACCAGTCATTATTAGCGCACATAAAAGTGCTAGCTTAGTACAAAATACAACTGGAAATTCGGTTTTACCCTGAAGCGCCTGCAGTCTGGATCCTCATCACCCCATTCATTTTGATTGTCATCCATGAGATTTATGTCTGATATTTTCATAGGCCTTTTAAAACGAGATGAGAGGATTCAATTTCAGTTGTCTTCATATTCAGTGTGCATTCCTACAACTCCCTACCTCAGTCCAACAGAATCTTCCCCAACTGGCTCTCTGCGTTTCTTTTTACTGGGCTCGGACACCTTGAATCCCTCTGGGAACCAAAGCTGACCATGCTCTCGCCTTCGCTTTCGTGACACTAAAACGCCAAGGCATACAAAACCCAAAGCCGCCAATCCCAGAAAGACGACATACATGGGATAGAGCTCTGAACCGGAAGGAGTTGGTCTCACACCTGGAAAAAGCAGGCACAGTTGCAGTTTATTTGTGAATTTATAGTGTAGACAAAAGAGTAGGTTACTTACTGGTGACAGCTTCGATGTAGGGAACATTGAGATTCCCACTAGAGGCCAAAGCTCCGAGGAAGGCAGCAACATCTGTAGCGCTTTGGAAGCATTCACTGGACTGTTGGTAGCACTGGCGGTTGTCAATCTCCAGGTAGACCACAGATCTACATATGGTAAGAAGAGGGTTGTGAAGATGCTACTTGAAAAAACGCATAAGGAAAAATCATGGTGGATTTAGTGGTACATACCCTTGCACTTGCACAGAATCCAGCTCCCTGCGTTTGCGCGGACCGACCATAGCAGACACACTGTCTTTCATCTGACCCAAAACATTTGCAGGCATTGCGGCCCACTCAGGCCAACCATCTGCAGAACGCTTCAGAACGTTGTGCTTAACCAGATCCTGTTCGTTGCCGTAATAAGGGAAGATCATCGGCTCTCCTTTAGCATCGCGGCGGAACACCACGTTAGTGTGAAGAACACTGCTTAGGTCTCTGAGGAATGCTGAAGAATGATTTTTAAGTTGCTCTGGCGGTATGTGAACCACTAGAACTAAGTGGCCATCTGCTAGCTTTTCTGGCATGTTATTGGCACAGTCCAGGCCATCCCATTCACACTCTGCATTGTTGCAACCCTGGTCACAGTGGCCATCAGCATAGTGGTCTTTGCAGTACTGGTCATAAAGTGGGCTAGAGGACAGAAAGAAGCTGGGTTAATTATTTGGATATTTTGCAAAACTACCTACAGATCATAATGTCGACACTTACTTGCATTGTCCTTCCTGTCCTTGACAGTCAAAGCCATCATAGAGACACCCAGGGCTGTTACACTGGCCGTCACACTTCCCATCGTTGAAGTAGCGCCAACACTGCAGAGCTGCCGAGCAGTTTTGCCAGGGATCATCAAAATTAAGGGAGCAGTCTCCTCCGTCCCAGCCACACGCATGGTTGTTGCACAGTGAGTCACAGATGTGGTTGCCAGCCCACTCGTCGCACTGTGGATTCTCACAGCTCACTTCCACTTCTGGAGGTGGGGTAATGTCTCGGCCGAAGCCTCCGACAAAGGAATAGTCCAGGATGTGGCACAGCAGGCCGTTGAAATTACTGGGACAGCTGCACTGGAAGTACGGCGCATCAGGGGTGATTTGACAAGTGCCACCATTGTAGCATGGGTTGGAGATACAGAGGCTGTCAGTTGGGGTGAAGCACTCAGGTCCAGTGAAGGCTGGAGGACACAGGCAACGTGGGCCCAAGTGGCCTGACACGCATGTTCCTCCGTTCTGGCAATTTAGATTCCCGCAGGAGCGAGAATCGTACTCACACGAGGAGCCAGTGAAGCCCTGATTAGACAGAAATAAACATAGGTCACACATCTTTTTAATATTTGCGGGGAATGAAGGTTTGAATGAAAGTTGTACTAACCGGTGGGCACTTGCAGATAAAGCCATGAGGAGTGTTGCTGGCAACTGCACATGTCCCTCCATTTCTACACGGCCTACCTTTGCAGCCATCAAACACTTTATCGCAACGCTGGCCTGGTTGTAAGAAACAAAATGCGTTATGAAATGTTACACACACACACATCCATACTGTGGTCGTGTCACATGTGGATGGAAGCGCATCAGTACCTGTATATCCAGTGCGGCATTCGCAGCGATAACTGTTGGTGAGCTGGATGCAGTTATATGATCCCCTCGGGTCGCATGGGTCTGATAGGCACTCATTGACATCACCTTCACAGCGCTCGCCCACGTAGCCCGCCGGGCACACACACTGGTAGCCTCCAATGCGGTCCACACATTTACCGTTGTTGAAGCATTTGGGCTCATTGGTCAGTGGGTCGTTGAATGGGTTGCAGTCATCCAGGTTGATTTCACAGTGAACGCCTGAGGGGGATAAAAGTGTTTGGTGAGCGGAATTGTGTTACATCCTTGTTTTCCCATGTGAATTAGGCAACCTGGACTGCAATTATGTACCTTGTGTTCCTCTGGGACAGGAGCACTTGTATGTGTTGATCAGATCAATGCAAGTTCCTCCATTCTGACACGGCTGAGACTGACATTCATTGATCTCTTTTGAGCAGTTTACACCATGGTAACCAGGGAGACACTAGAGATACAGACACAATTATGTATATTTGTCATATAAAAAAATATGTTGCACTTCATGCTTGAGCTTTAAATCAATTGTGTACCTCACAGCTGTAGCCTCCTAAATAATCAGTGCAGGTGGCACCATTCTGGCAAGGATTAGGGGAGCACTCATCCACTTGCTCCTGGCAGTAACTACCAGTATAGCCTGCCTGGCAGCGACAATAATGTGTGCTTCCGGCATCGAGACACTGGCCTGAGTTTCTACACAGGTGAGCCACTTCTACACCTAAGAGTACCAAAATGATGGTTAATGAGGCATAGCTCGAGCTAAAATGCCCTATTTGTGGATCATTTGGTTGATTACCTTGCTGTTTGGCTGCTACCTCACAGGAGACGCTTGGGATGTCACAGTAGAGTCCAGTCCATCCCGTCTGACACTGGCAGGTGTAGGAGGCTCCCTTCTGCCAGCATGTGCCCCCATTTTTACAGGGGGATGAATCACACCACCGTACAAGATTCTAACAAACAACGAAGTAGGGAATGGTAAGTGAAAAACATACATAAAAGTGACGCTGAGGGCTGCACAGATAAACGTTTTGTATACCTGACAGTTGACTCCTGTGTAACCTGGAGGGCAGGTGCACTTGTATGTTCCGAAGCTGTCCAAACACGTCCCTCCATTGAGACACGGCCTGGAGTCGCACTCGTTGATGTCATATTGACAGTAGCTGCCAGTAAATCCAGGTAGACACAGGCAGGTGAAGGTGTTGATCCCATCAGCACAAGTGCCACCGTTGAAACAAGAGCTAAAAAGACAACAGAGTCAATATTTTAAATATCTTCTGCACATTTTGAGGTTACTGCCAGTGTCGTTAGCAGGGTGAGCTACCTGTCTGTGCAGTCGTTCGTGTTGATCTCGCAATTGATGCCGCTGAAACCTGGCGGGCAGGTGCACGTGTAGCTGTTGACACAGTCTGTGCAGTTGGCGCCATTCCTGCAGGGGTTACTCTCGCACTCATTGATGTCCTGCTCGCACCTGCCACCGCGAAACCCTGGCAGGCAGGTACACGTAAAAGTGTTGATGCCGTCGCGGCACAGACCTCCGTTGCTGCATGGATCTGAAACACACAAAAGAGGACGCTTGAGATGTATTTTTTTGAAGACACAATGTTGATTTGATGATGCCAACTTGGCCCGTACTTGGTTTGCAGTCATCTATGTCCGTTTCACACGTCTGACCCGTGTAGCCTGGCAGGCACTTGCACTGGTAGTTTCCCATCGTGTTGTGACAAAGGGCACCATTGCGGCATGGGCTTTTCACACATTCGTTGATGTCAATCTCACAAGTTTGACCTTGATATAAGGAAAGTCTGGTTAATTGCATTATATAAAACACTAGACAAACACTAGACAGAAATAGACACCTTGCCATCCACCGGGACAACTGCAAGAAAAGCTCTGGTAGTCTTCAGACTCTTTACATAGTCCGCCATTTTTGCAGGGTCTTGTGTTGCAGGGGGCCAGCAAGGTCTCACAGTTTTCACCTGAGAACAAAAAAAAAAAAAAAAACACGGGTAAGTAGGAGTGGTACTAAGAGCACTACCTAGTTTTCCATCCCTCTTCCTTATCAATTTCCATGACGACTTAGCCAAATAGGAAGGTCTTTCCTGTTTCCTGTTATTGTGAAATCACAGACAGGAAACAGGACGTGGTGGAAATGGGAATGGGGAGCTCGATGCAAGCTCTCCAGGTTATATTAGCAACTGTGGCACATTTATTCCTCTGCCCAAAACACGCACACACACACTGTTATCCCTCCAATGCAGACAGGCAGATATTTCTACAACGAGAAGACAAAAACATGCACCCCTGCTAGTAGCTACTGGATGATGTTTTGCTGAACTATAGAGGATAAGCCTTCTGTGTGGAAACAAATGAGATAGCCTTTATGTTCTTAGACCTATACAAACAACCGAGTCATCTGCAAATTAAGTAAGTGTTGTACCAGTGTAGGGAAGCTGGCAGTTGCACTTGTACCCTGCCACATCGTCCATGCAGGTTCCCTGGTTGAGGCAGGGGTTGGAGGCACACTCGTTGATATTAGTTTGGCAGTTAGGCCCTATCATGATGGGATTAGATATGATGGTTAAATACCAGAAAGGATAACTCAAGAGACATTAACATGGGACTGATAAACTCCCATAGCTGACCTGTGAAGCCCGCTCTGCATGTACAGTGGTATCCGCTGGTCATGTCTTTACAGGTTCCTCCATTCATACACGGGTTGGACTCGCACTCATTGTTGTTGATGTCACAATTTGGGCCACTCCATCCAGAGTCGCAGGTGCATTTATAGCTTCAACAGAAATAACATGTCAGTGATTTCTTGTCTTCCCTGAGACATAGTGTAGAGCTGCTGCTGCTCACCCATTGATGAGGTCCTGGCATCGACCGTGAATACAGGGGTTGCTGCCGCATTCGTCCACCTGAGACAAGCAGGTGGCGTCGTTGTAGCCCTCTGGGCAGAGGCAGGTGAAGCTGTTGATGCCGTCAACACACTTGCCGCCATTGTGACATGGGTTGATGGCGCAATCATCGATGTTGATGTTGCACATTGTCCCTAACCAGAAATTTGGAGTGAATGCCTGAACATACATTTCTGCACATTGACAAAGCACAGCTGGACACTTTGCTCTGAACTGTGGTATCCTTTGAGCCCACACCTCCCTCTTCCCCCATTGAGGTGGACTGTGTGGCTTTTGCACAATAGACAGCCAACACTAAAGACTCCCTGAGCATTCAGTTGAAAGAAGCAGAGCAGCTCCAATGTGTGCCTAGCCTGGTGGCCCCTGGGGACCCTTTTTTGCCTTGCCGACATTGATTGAATGGCAGCCTGTTGAATAGGCAGAAGGAGCGTTTGGGCTCTGAGAGGGGGAGGTGCTGCCAGGAAGGATGGGGAGGTGGGGTGGGGGTGTAACAACTCTCCCTATTGAAAATTGCCCCCCCTCCACCAAATGCAGGGACACCTAACCTCACAAGGGTTGTTTACAGGGACAGAAGGCCAGACCCATTTCACACACGGCCGAGTAACAATTAAACACCCCACCCCACCCCCCGACACCCCCACCACCACCATCCCCTACCCTCCTCCCTTGCTCTTCATCAATCAGGAGGGGAGGGGCCCAACCGCCTCATCATCAGTTACAATAGTCCTCTGTCCCCTTGCGTCTCAGTCCCGCCATGCCCTCCACACTCCCCATGTCGGCACAAAAAGACGAAGGGGAGGAAGAGGAGGAGGGATACACAGCAGCCTGCACACACACTTGTTCCTGGCTGCCCTCTTTTCGCACAATCACACAGCCACTACCAGTCAGAACCGGTTCTATTTGGGCCAAGAAGGGGACGGAAGACAAGTGTGGCCAACTTGGTTGGATAAATTTATGCTGGTATGCTATACGTGTTTTTTTGTTCAATCACACAACAAATCCATGTGATTTAACTCTAGTTTCCTTTTCTATTTGAAGTCTCAACTTTCAAACCTATTGATACGTCACATTCTTTTCAGATGTTTTTTGGCGTATCAAGTTGGGGACGGAGCTCTTTTCAGGATCGCCCCCACACAAAGTCTATATCACACAGGCAACCTGACACCATTGTTCCGTTAGAGTGGGCCCGCCAGCCACCTGTCCCATTCACCCTTCCTTATGCTCAGGAGACCACCCCCCTTGCACCTGTAAACTCCACCCAGCGCTCACCTGTATACCCCGGCTCACACGCACACTCGTAGCCGTTGATCTTGTCGATACACCTCCCGTAGTCGCAGGGGTGGCTCTTACAGTCATCCAGGTTGATCTCGCAGTTGAAACCTGCACCGTGAAGAGCACATTAAGCATCTCATACTGTGCTTAAATCTACAAATGCGGCTTCACGGAGAGGAAGCTGGGTAAAGCTTCACCTGCGGTGCCTTTGGGGCAGGAACAGATGTACGTGTTCTCTCTATCCTGACAGGTGCCGCCGTTTTTGCAGGGCTGGCTGAGACACTCATTGATGTTGGTCTCGCACAGGCGGCCCGTGTAGCCTGGGCGGCAGTAGCAAGTGAACGAGGCCAGGCCATCTTTACAGGTGCCATAGTGACAAGGGTCAGAGTAGCACTCGTTGATGTCGGTCTCGCAGTGCTGCCCTGTGTAACCTGTACAGCCACAGACAAACGTAGTATTAGACCACCTCAAAAACAAAATGATTCAGCAAAAAAAAAACAGATTTTGTACCTTCAGCACATTCGCAGGTGTATTTGTTGGGACCATCCGTACACTTTGCTCCATTTTTACATGGGGTGCTGGCACACTCATCAATATCCACCTGGCACAAATGCCCTGAAAATCCTGCAAGTAAATAAAACAATATACATTTTCTTAAGTTTTACTTTCAGTATGGCACGGCTGTGTGTGGAGATCGGGAGTAATGGTTTTCTCCAAATAGATCCTCAGGACATTGAAGGTACTAATGGACAAGAATCCCTTTCAAAGCCCCTCCCCTTCCCCGGGCCTTACTGTGCACAGAAAGTTTCTTTCAAACAACACAATGGGCTCAGGCAGGCGAGCCATAAACCAATCCCTGCCCCCGGTTTTGGCGCTAAGCTGTAGCACAACTTTCCATGCCCGCCAAATATGCTAATGCATTCCCTCGGTGTGGCAGTAAAACATTTACCTTTATTCTGTGAGCCATTTAATGTGACAGAAAGGTTACTGGTCTCATCTTATGTGTCTTTTGTCTGGAAGCTCACCTTGAGGACAGTCGCAGTGGAAGGAGTTGATCTTGTCGATGCATTTGCCGTTGTTGAGACAAGGTTGGCTAGCGCACTCATCCGTGTTGATATGACAGAATACACCCTCATAGCCTAAAGAGATGACATCACACCAGAGTTAGTTGAATTGCGACTCCTTCCTCTTTATTTAGTCATTTTGACATGCATGAATTCTCTTACCTGGCATGCAGATGCAGTGGAATCCTCCGATTTGGTCCAGGCAGGTGGCGTCGTTATGGCACGGATTCGACATGCATTCATTGACGTCCATCTCGCAACGAGGTCCCTCATACCCTTGAAGACACTTACACTGGAAGGAGCCTTTGGTGTTAAGGCAGCGACCTCCGTGTTCACAAGGGTTGGCGCCTAAAGAGAACAAACTATGTCACGCATTTGTGGAAATTTTTACACCCTAAAGAATGAAATTCAGGGAACCAGGGAAGTGGACATACCAAG
This sequence comes from Dunckerocampus dactyliophorus, assembly GCF_027744805.1. Lineage (NCBI taxonomy): Eukaryota > Metazoa > Chordata > Actinopteri > Syngnathiformes > Syngnathidae > Dunckerocampus > Dunckerocampus dactyliophorus. The sequence goes on along the minus strand of NC_072835.1, from coordinate 19,004,969 downwards.
AGAGCACTCATCAATGTCCAGATTGCAGGCCGACCCGGTGTAACCTGGCGGGCATGTGCAGATTGCTTTGCCATTGACGGGGTTGGTGTCACAGTTGGAGCCTTTTTGACATGGGTTGCTGATGCACGCATCATCCAGGTGGCAGAGCAAACCTGAACACCAGAAGAAAGATCATTCGCATTGGCACCATCTCACTCAAGCCCTTTACAAAACCTGTAAGCTGTAAGAGTCGTACCCGTGCGCCCGTGCGGACACTCGCAAAAGAAGGAAGCAACGCGGTCGTGGCAGGTGGCGCCATGGTAGCAAGCGGCGCTGGCGCAGTCGTCAATGTTCTCGCTGCAGTCGTCACCCGTCCACCCGTTGACGCAGACACAGTGGTAGCTGCCATGTGTGTCGTGGCAGGTGCCTCCGTTCTGACAAGCATTGGGCATTAACTCGCACTCGTCCACATTTTCGGTGCAGTATTGCCCTAAAAGGAAAAAAAAGATTATAATCATTCAGATAATTCAAACTAACCAAATTATAAAGTACTTGTTAATTCTATCCCCCAGTTGATTACCTGTATAGTGAGGTGCACACTGGCAATTGTAGGTGTTGACACCATCAACGCATACACCCCCATTCTGACAGCTGTGGCCTGGACAGTCATCAATGTTGTGCTCACAGTTCTGACCCGTGAATCCTGAAAAAATAGTGTGGATGTGATTAAGCAAGGCTCAAAAAAGACATCAATCTTTGAGCTTATAGGCCCTTCCTTGTTTTCTCATCTAATCTCTGTGCACTTAAGGTGAAGATAAGTCCTCCTCCATCCTCGTGGCTAGACTGCTTTTAGGCTTGAAGCAGCGTGCCTCTTCCAAAGGCATGTGTGGGCGTTTTATAGCTACAATAGTATGATTAACTATCGACCCGCGGCTCAGTAGGTGCTGGCACAGCTTCACTATCTCACCACATTCCAGCACGGACACCCACAAGAGTCACACAGCATGGCTTAAACTTTAACACACAATTGGTGTGTAATCTTGGTGTGTGGGTTTTTAAAGCCTGAATAATGTTGATGCCTTTTAGCACAAAAAATGCACTTTGGTGTGCAACATAAATCTCACAAGTGCTTTAGATGCCATCACAATAAAAGGGGCACTTGCGGGGGTTATCAAAAAGAAACATCTGCACGACTGCTTCCTGCCCATTGAAGCCGGTAAAAAGTTGTACATATTCGTTCTACTCTGCAGTACCTGTCTGCTATTTATTATCAGTGTGTTACCTGCAAGGCAGCTACAGTCGTAAGTGGTGTCCCCCTTCTGGACGCACGTGCCCCCATTCTGGCACGGCGAGGGGCTGCATGGCACGTAGCGGGTCTCGCAGTGCATCCCGGTGTGGTCCTGAGGGCAACGGCAGTGGTAGGAGCCCACCTCATTTACACATATGCCACCGTTGAGGCAGGGATTTGGGGTCTGTGCGCACTCGTTGACATCTTGCTTGCAGGTTTGACCGTGGAAGGTGGGCGGGCAAGTGCACATGAAGTTGGAATCGAAGGCCGAGCACTGGCCGCCATTTGCGCAGGGATTTGACGCACATGGGTTGGGATGTTGGCAGGTTTTGCCTTGAGGAGACAACAACCAAAAACATGAGTCACTTCAGCAGGTGCAAAGAGAGACACTGACAGTGAATAGTATAATGGCCTACCTGACCACCCAGGTGAGCAGCGGCAACGGTAGGCCGTGAGGGTGATGAGGTCACACGTTCCTCCGTTGCGACAGGGGGAACTCATGCAGGCATGGTTGGTCGGTGTCAGACAGAGGCGGTCGGTGAAACCCAGCCGGCACACGCAGCGGAAGTCAAATGTGTTGCCATGGGAGACGGCGCGACACTCTCCTCCGTTGCGGCATGGCGACGGGCTGCACGGGCTGGGAAACTGACATCGGTTGCCTACATAGTCACTGGGACACCTGGTGTAGGGACAAAGTATGAATTACAAATTGGTACTAGTCACCGTTGAGGAAACACTTAATGGTGTTTGAACCTCAGTTTCCCATTTTAATTATCAGATTCTGCCATCTAATGATGATCATGATGATACTGCCACAGACTTTTTTCACACCAGCGTCATCTGGTTGGTCACTGTCCCACTCGGTCACTATGCAAGTAATGGCTAAAAGTGATCTGCAGTGAAATGTAGGAGTTTTCTTTCTTGGCTCTCTACAGTTGTGTAGTTTTTGGCTAATCCAGCTAACTACCAACAAACTAGATGAAATCATGGTCTCTCAGTTTACACTTTGCCATGGTAATAATGGCAGTTAAGTAGGAAAAGGGGGACCTGATACTTTCCCACCCGCTCCGGCAGGGGTGTTGTTCTTGTCTGTCAATCTGGATTAGACTCTCTCTGAACCTTGAAAACACATTGTGCTGCAGAGAGGGACGCCGTAGCAGAGTGTCGCGCCATTCCAGCTACCTTTCGTGCCCATGTTGTCCACACTCATCCTGAATGAGCGCAGAGATCAAGGGGGCCTGTGCCGCCCTGCGGACGGCCACCATGATGCACTGCATTTAGGAAAAAGCCTCCCCAAATTCTTTGCTCTCATTCAGACACAAAAGTGAAGATGCTACATTGCACAAACTTGTGATGGGAGAGCAAAACTCTAATACTGTAATATTGTTTCATTTTGCTCTTATAAATAACAATGCTGGCTTTTAGATCAGCAGAAAAATGTGCTATGGTTTGAGTGTGTGCTTATGTGAGAGTTTATGTGTCAGGGAGGGCATCTGTTTGTATCTCCACAGGGAGCAGGTGCGCATGTTAATGAGGGCAGCTGTTGGACAAGACTCCTCCTCCTCTTTCTCCTTTCTCTCTTCCTCCACTCCTCCTTCTCTGTTCCCCTGGGGGGGTTCCCGACAAGCCAACCTCTCCTCCGGGGACATTAAGAACTCATGTGAAGTCAGCTGTTGCAACTTCTGGCTTTTCATCGCACTCCAGCCAACACACTTTTGGTCTTAGCTCCTCTCCTGTCTTGACATTCCCTGCCTACAGACACACTTTTCCCATTTCCCTCTTTGCAGACTCCCTACCAGGTTCCCTTTTACAGCATTCCCCTTGTGTCACACCGGGCTGCCAGAAACTCTCTTGTTGACTTTAGGTAGGTGAGACCTCTTAACGGGTTGTGCACACCGCAGGGAGTCCAGACACTTACACTTGGCAGGAGACTGTTAAGGCATTTGTGGAGGCTTTCATGTATCCCCGGTTCACATTTAACTTCACCATAAAAACACACGAAATAACCACTGGATGTAAAATCCAACTGAAAGATCTTCTTTGTCCCGAAACCAGTCCACTCTGCGGACACACCACGGCAACAGGTCTCTCCCGGCAATGCAATGTCCCCCTCAGGCCTGGAGCAGATGCTCCCCCGACCTCTGACCCTAAACACTTTTGTATGGGGACAGCCTCTTTGCCTTCTCCCCTTTCCCCCCCTCCGCCGGGCCCAGCCTACCATCTGCCACACTCGGGGTGACTTTATCCCCCCCGACAACAAAAAACCAGACTGACTCCGGGGTGGAAATGCCACTGCTGTGGAAAATCTTATGTCAGCCACGTACAGTAGAGTTTTACACCCTCTGCTCTTTCCTTTCACAGTATTTATGAAACTGATATGGGATCTTTTTGTCCTGCTCACTCATAAATCCTCTGGTATTTCAGTCTCTTGTTGGCTCCTCAAAGGGATATTTGCTTTTATAATTCTGTTCATTTTGTGCTTGTTGTCCCCTTGTATCATCACTTGCCAAGACTTGACCCCTGGGGTTCACATCTGTTAGTAAGACCAGCAGCTGGACTCTGTGGCTGCAATGAAAAATGTACCTACTCAACTGAGTTAACAAATTGTTCAATACATGTAGTGTGTTGCCTATAATCAAATTTGTACACTTTAAAATCTCAAGAAGAAGACAGAGGTTCTTTTTTTGCCTCGGTGGTGTTAAACTACAGCAAAAAACTAACAGAGGTGTAGCGTTTCTGCAAGTGTCATGGACAAAATTGGCTATTTCCTGTCTCACCTTCTAGAAAGGAGCCAAGTGGGAAGATTTATGGCTATCATCACCTCATTTGGTCCAGAACATACTTGGTCACTCACAGTGGTGTCTTTTCCTTGGAGATAAACACCCACTCCAGTTTTGCTGATTGGCATCTGCCTCACTACTGGTAATCTCTGTTTACTCAGGTTCATCAAAGGAACACCCCCGCCCCCTGTTATGTTGCAATACTGTTGTCTTTTTTTCTTTCTGTTTGTGTGTTTTTAGTGGAAATCCAACGCCGAGTCGTCCCCCTGTTGGGTGGACTCCTCTTCCGTGAGTATAATTAAAGCACAGATGGGGACGCACACGTACTCGCTGAACCGTTTGCCCTCTGGCCCTGCACTGCAACACTGATCCAGTAGAGGAGTTTCCACATTTACCAGCCTCAAGTGGGGCATAAGAGGTTTCAGCACCCACTAGAGCCAAATTAGCTCCTTATCTCTGGGCCCCGTTGGTAAAAAAGATGCACAAGACCCCGCTCATAATGTGTTTCCAAACAGTATCTGAACTACTTTCTACATCCACATTGGTAGGTGCACTTGCAAGGCAACAGGGAACCAGCGGTTTGCCAGATCAGTGGGGAGCAGTGACTTTGCAGCTTAAATAAAGTTGACTCACTGATGCTCTCTTGTATGCTTCTGATGGGCTTAGGCCCTCATGGAGCTCAGCTAGTAATCCTCTAGGAGGACAAATGAAGAGCGGCATTCCTTGAGGGAGTGGAACATCTCTTTAGTGTTGTTTGCATGTCCACTGCAGACAGTCTTCTACGAGTGAGACATTTTACCATCAATATGCAATACCAGACATTTCAGTGCAAGGTCAGTGGCGTCCAAACACACCAACCTGTTGACAACTGTCAACGTTTTGGCTCCCCAGGGAGTCTATTTTGGTCATGTGTCTTGTAGTATTTCAAGCAGTTGCAGATGTTTCCTGAGTTTATTACTAGCGGTCACCTCAGACCAAAACAGTGTCTATTTCAGCAAAGCAGTGCAAGTTTGCCCTCATTATCTTGATTTTTATACATCTACACAACTTTAGGAAACAGGAAGAGCGAGACACTCTGATACCAAACCACAAAGCCTGCTTAAAGTCGCTTTTGTGTGTATCTACACAATAAACCAAACTATTGTAGTAAGCCGATGAAATATTCCTTAACGTGTCCCCACATCATATACCAGGATTATCACCCCCCCACACATACACACGCAAAATCAGAAATGAGGCTAGTTCATCGCATGACTTTTAATGCAGAGGCATTGTCTCAACACGCGGCGATTATCCCAGTCAACCCATTAAAAAAAGGCATCTGATTACCAGTTTACACCCAGCCTAAGCGTGTGGTTTTACTCTCTGTTCTCACGCCTTGTGGGAGCCAAAAGAGGATTTGTATCTTACCCCTCGCAACTGTGTCACCATATGTTACGGTGCCGTAGGACATATAAAGAGATCAAACTTCAAACTTTTGCAAAAATCATTGCCATTTGGTTGCAACACAACATAGGAATAGAAAATTGTTTCACGTATTGACCTCTTCCATCACGACAGAAATGCTTATTGCTGAGCCGCTAGTTGCTCCCAGTTGACTGATGACTGCCTGGCTTGGGTTTGAGATGATTAACGGGAGGAAGAGGAAGAACGTTGCCGGGTGCGGCGACACTTCTATCCTGTCTGTTTTTAATTGGGCAGAGATGCAGCCCCACAGTAAGTTCTTTGTATAGAAAGGGTATATGGATGCGAGCGTATGTACGCGTGCGGTTGGAGTGTGTGTGTGTGAGTTTGAGTGGATGTAGGGTGGGGGGAGCGTGTGCAGATTAGATACTGTGAATTGATGGCCTCAAGCTCGTTGCATAGCCTCTTCAATGCGTCCCTTTTGTCCCCACAGACCAGAAGAAGCGCTCACCACAACCACATGCCCCGAGGGGGGACGTGGGCCACCCCGGAGCCGCTATGACTGACTCCTCAACTACAACCAGCAGAGATGATTGAAACCGTCTGTCGAGCTCGGTCTTTTTCCTTCAAGATCTAAACTGAGAAAATTCTGCTTTTGCCTTCAATACGGAACACAAATAAATGAAACGAGTAGCCTCCCACTTGTTTGCCTTCAAATTTCAGCACTTTAGTCCAATCAATCTCACTCTTTTGACATCCTAACCAATTAGATTTCACAGCCATCTGGCTTTCTAATGGAGATCACACACGGGTGATGAAAAGGAGGGGGTCTGGAAGGGTGGGCTTATCCATTCAGTAAGCAGGAGACAAGCCTTTTGGATCTGGAGGGCTGGTTTGGGGGGGACGGGGGGGTAATGCCAGAGGTTTGCTGAGGGAGTGGTGTGGTGTTTGGGGTGGCTGTGGCATGATGGGAAGGCCCACTCCGATTAGTCACACAGCATTATTCCGACTACACAACAATGGGTGACGGGCGGCGGGCGATCCCCAGCTGTCGCCCCCGTGAAAGAGCAGAAAAACAAGATTTAGGGCTGGACGCGTCCTCTCACTTGCATTCATTAACGGGCCTGTGGACAGGGGAGGGGTGGAGATGGTGGGGGAGCTTTTGTCCAAGTAGCCCTTCCGCACATCTCAGGGCCCGTTGCGCCCTTTCTTTTTTTTTTTTTTTTTTTTAGAGGGGAATGGCTGCAGCAGGGGTATACTAAAACACACACCGGACCAGAGGAGGGTCCCCTAGGGCCTCTGGTTGCCGGGCACAGGGGACTGCTCAAAGACTGGAATGAAAAAGGGGGGAATATGCATCCCTGTTTTCTTTCTCCTGTAATAATCACAGCACCTTTAAAAAGTAATGCCCGCGCAAAATTCCGACCCAAAGTAGAAGTTTTGATCCAGCTCCATTAGTGCTTGCTACTTACTTGCATTCTCCATTTCCATTTGGGGCAGCTTCACATCTTCCTCCATTTAGGCAGGATTCAGTGGGCAGAGAGCATTTTAGACCTGTTGAATGCAGATACAATACGTTTTATGTTACTGCATATTTCATTGATATGTTGCACACAAAGAGTGTGTGCATTGGTTCACAGGTGGACTCGGGTCATGATGGTGCGTGGCTTTTTTATGGGGGTGGGGGGCACACTTTGCAGGGGGTGGCGCGAAAAAGCGCGGCAGCTGCTGGACTCGAATAGTGAACAAAAGAAATCAGAGTCCAGCACGAGCCATAAAACACTCTCCTCGGGCATTGTTTAGCGGGTTTACCTCCTCACACACGCACACACACACACACGCGCACACACACACGCAAAAAGTGCACACCCCCACCCCTCCCCTAGAGCGTCCCCCGGCGCTAACACACGCACTCCCTTCTATTATGCATCATGTTACTTAAAACCGGCTTGTAGAACAATTCAACACAGAAAGATTAAATAAAAAAATCTCTACGTAGTTACGCACATTCACTTATTATTCAAGTAGAGAAAACGGACACAAAACTCTAAACTTGTACTTGTGATTTGCGTTGGCGCAGGTAAGGGAAACTTTATTTTAAAAAAAACGTTTTTAAGTGCAGGTTTGCAACAATAATGTGAGAACAACTCAATTCAAGTCTACTTTGTACATGCCGATATGCACGTATTTCCTTCCAGGTGGCCCAGCTGTGTTCGAACTCACATACCAATTAAACATCCAATTATCATAACATTGAATTTATCATCTTAATCCCGTATGCAAATGTACGTGAAAAACAGTTTTACCTTGTGAGACGACGATGGCAGAAGTCAGAAATGTTAGTCTCACAAAGAAACGATACATTCCTCCTCTTCTACTTCACAATTTGTCGTTGACTCCCGCGTAGGGTTGGCATAGATCCACAGTCGGGTGTACTCCAGGTGTTGGTGTGAAAAATACAAATGAAATAAATAAAGGAACGCGAAAATAAATCTGGTGATATTTCTTTTTTTTCCCCAAAAAAGGCGTAAATCCTCACAGAGAAATCACGAAGAGTCAGGTCATTAGATGTTAACTTGGTGCTTGCAGAGTTCTCAATGAAGTGTTGAAGCTGCTCATTGCGCTCAGGTCCTCCCACTTTGCCCCCCACCAGTTTACCCCTTCTCTTTTCATGCAGCTGGTGAAGAAGGAGGCGGGGGGGGGGGGGGGGGGGGGGGGTTCTTCACTGTATAATCCACAGAAAATCTGTGAATATTTCTTACATTAATGAAAACATTTTTGGCATTTTTCTATATGTATAACTATGGTCTATAATTGTATTTTTTTTCCAATAAGAAAATCATTATCACAATTCTATGTAAACAAGAGGTTTTTTCCACACAGAAAATGCAGCGTCCAGAAAAATAGAAGGAAGCATACGGTCAATACAGTTTTGAAATTAATTCCGAACGAACCGTCAACAACTGAATCGTACAAAATCTGAAACAATGTTTCCCATGGGAAACAATGTCGATCCAATTCATCCGTTCCAGACACCCAAAAAATGTTAACACAAAACTTTTGGACTATACAACAATTATAGTAGAATGCAGAAAACAATTCCAAATGGATGAATAAATGAAATGAAATGGGCAAATGAACATTTAATGTTGAGCTGCAACAATTAATTCATTCATTGATTAACCATTCATCAATGGTTAATCAATTATCCAATGAATCGACAACTATTTTGGTAATCGATTAATCTATTTTCATTTAAATATGTAAATATGTAAATATCCAAAACAAGACGCATATCAGCTTTGACTTTGGAAAACAGTGATGGGCATTTTTGCCTCTTTTCTGATACGTTGCGGACCCAACCACTAACTGTGTGCATTTGCTTCATATGAATTTGGTCCATCTATGCCAGGGGTGTCCAAACTTTTCCCACCGAGGGCCGCATACGGTAAAATCAAAGAATACATGGGCCACTTCGATATTTTACATTTTGTAAACCAACCCATGTCGATGGGTTTTGTTTAATATTTTAAGTTGTTCTCATGGTATTACGGCTTTATGCTTGTAGAACAATTTTTTCTGTTAATATTATGACTTTATTGTAATATTTCGTAAAATTTCTGCACTTTCTTACACTTCTGTTATTGTTTTTGTCTGTTTTCTTGTTTAATTGTATTTTTAAAGTGTGTCGAGGGCCAATAAAAACACAGCCACGGGCCGCAAATGGCCCCCGGGCCGCACTTTGGACACCCCTGATCTATGGCCTAACCGATTACTCAGAGATTACTCAAGCTTCAGATGAATTCACTAAGAAAATGATCACGATTGTATTTTTGTGTTCATCAATTAATCAAAAAAATAATCGACTGATTAATCGGTTGTCAAAATAATCGTCAGTTGCAGCCCTAATTTAATGTCACTTTTACATTTATTGAAGACGTTTGTTGACAAAGATGGCGATGAGGCAGTGGCAAGGAAACCTTCTCATTTGAGTTTGTCAAATGAATGTGCCTTACAGGATACCGTAGTATCGTGTAAACTAAATATTGCGAGATTTGGTGTGGGATGTGTGATCCAAGCTGGCTGAATAAAAAAGTAATGCTGGGAGTAGTCCATCCACATCTTTATTAATACCACAATTTCAGAGTAATAAAGTAACATGTTTACTATGATTATGTGCCTTTTTTTGCTCCCATTTACATGTGAAGGCCAGATTGAAAAAAATATGCGATTTTGAGAATAAAGTCTTAAATTTACGGAAAAAAAGTCATAAATTTACGAGAAAAGAAGTCGTAATATTACCTTTGCCCAAAGCCAAAGGTCACATAAGTCCCCCCTTTCAATAGCTGTCTCAGGCAATGCCTGTTACGACGGGTACTAAAATAATTTGAGATTTCAAGACTAAAGTCGTAAACTTATGAGAATAAAGTCATAAATATACGAGAAAATACTTGTAATTTTACAAGAATAAAGTCCTACATTTACAAGAAAAAACTTCAGGCATTAGGGTTAGGGTTAGGGTCAGGCAGGCATTGCCTGAGACACCTATGAAAAGGGGGGACTTAATGTGACCTTTGGTCTTGGGCATGTGGAGGGGGTGGGCTAAGGAAGGGGGACGTGACAAGGGCTAGCCATGCTAATCTAAATGCTCAACTGCTCTATTTTGCTGCCACGTGAGAAATAAAACTTTGCCTGAAGCAAGAGGAAAGTTTCCTTCCTTCCTGAAGAGCTGTGATCTATTTTCCCTCTATTTTCCCTATGACACGATGACACGTTATATTAAGACTTTATACTCATAAACGTATGACTTTATTCTCGTAATATTATGACTTTTTTCACGTAAATTTAAAGCTTTATTCTCATAAATTTATGATTTTATTCTCGTAAATGTACAATTTCTTTTCTTGTAAATTGCCGACGTTATTATCATAAATTTCTGACTTTATTCTCATAAATTTACCTTTTTTTTTCTCGTAAATGTACAACTTTATTCTCGAAATCTCAGATTTTTTTTTTTCAATGTGGCCCTAATACTCCACCGTGGTATTTGAATCTGTTCGGATACAGTTTCTTTTTAATCTTTTTTCTCATCACCCTGGGGCAAAAGATTATTTCATTAGGCTCTCACACAAGTTGATCCTTGATAGTGCAACGGACAAATGGAGCGGCACCAAAAATAAAGGGCGAGGTCTCTCGAGGTGCACACTGCGTGGGAAAAGCTCAGTGAACGTCGGAGGGAGCGTGTGCGAGCAATCTGCTTATTGTGCAAGAGAAACACAAATACAAAGTGTGGAGGGAAGGTGCTGCACATGCAAATGCGAAATGTGTACGGGCATGCATAGTGTCATAAGTACGCCCTCTAACCCCCACCAACAAATGTGCTACATCCAGAGGTGTTTTTATCAAAGTGGTGCGTGAGCACGTGTTCATTTCGGGTGACCAGACTCAAGTACAGTAGACTTTGGTAAAGTTTATCAGGAAGCCTGGAAGAGCTCTTAGCAACTGACTTTCGAATGGGTTGTTTACTCAAGGCCGTGAAAATCTTTCAAAACAGCGATTTAAAAATGGGTCTCAAATAAAAGATGCCACATAAGCATTGTTGTACGCACACAAAGTCTGCCTAGCAACAAGGGGGAAGCGCAAACTTGAGCTGTGACTTGTGAAGTTTCATAATATTTTATAATTTAGTGAATCAATGAAGTTGTTGTCTGTGTGTTTAATAGTGTCAGAAATCAGGAAAAAAATACATTAAGACAGAATTCTAGCTAGATGGAACGGTAGCTTCTCAGTGGAAGTTAGACATGCCACTAGTTAGTCAATTAGTTAGGTATGTTGGTAGTTAATGTCAATTATTTCCTCTGTCACATCAGTGAGGAACATTGAACTGAGATTCCTGTCTCATTCCCATTTTCAAATGTTAAAAGATTGGGGAACTTTTCTTCTAGGTTTGGTTGAATAGTTGCCGGTAGTGAGTGAGTTTCCCACGACTCAAATCGTGTTTGATGTGCCTGCTTGATTATATTCAGCAGAATCAGCTGTTCATTCCTTGTTGCGCCACGTGAATATGTACGCTTGTTTTTTTTTTTGTCTTAAATGTTAAGAAACTAAGCTAAACTTTATGTACGTCAAATTTTTTCCACCGAGGGCCACATACTGAAAAATAAAAGGATGCAAGGGCCACTTTGGTATTTTCTTAAGCAACACGTATGCTAAGAAGTTATATATATGTTCAAGATAAAAACTGCATCACAGGTTTGTTATGAAGGCAAAAAAGCTTATTATTAGTATGAACTTCCACACTTTGCTTTTTTTTTCCCCATTTTTGCTGTTTCTTCTGCAACTTTCTTCTTAAATAATCTTTGTACATTTTCTTTTCCTAATGTTATGACTTTATTCCCATAATACTATGACTTTCCGTAATATTACAACTTTTTCCCCAATGTAAAATTTCAATAATTCCAACTTTACTTTGTTTTGTTTGTTTCTCATAATATTATGAGTTTATTCTCGTAAAATTGTGACTTTTTCTCATAAGATTACAACTTTTTTGTCTTAATATTTTGACTTTATTCTTGTATAATTACTGCTGGTTTTTCAATTTTTGCTGTTTTTCTTCTTATTATACAAGTTTTTGTTTTGACTTTAATAAAAACGTTTTTTTCTTTAATATTTCAGCTTTATGCTACTAAAATGACATTATTTTTCCCTCATAATGTTACGGTATTGTTGTAAAATTATGACATTGTCGCTTTGGAATACAACATTTTTGCTTTATTATATTTGTAAGATTTGCCGAAGGCCAATAAAAAAGTAGACACGGGCCGCAAATGGCCCCCGGCTGCACTCTGGACACCCCTGCTTTTCGGTCATGAAAATGTGCTCCATAATGGATTCCCAAGTATGTAGAAGGAAGGAGACAAAGCTTAAAAATTTAACTATGACAAACCTTACTATAGAGTCCAAACCCATATAAGTTAATGTTGATAATAAAAACGGCAAATATATCAAATAAGAAAAACAGAAAAACATGTTTTTGGGGATAAAGTAGGAATGAAGCACCGTGGGAGGTTCACATAGAAAGTGTCTCTCCTTGACATAGACGTATGTGATGTCATTTGACCTCAATGTCCGACATTTGCAAAGAGCTTACAACAAAGTCCCTAAATAGCACGCTGACAATGCGCATGTGTGAACCTTGACTATTGTTTTGGAGGTGCAGAAAAAATGTTTTGGGTGTATTTTTGTAAATGTAACCTTCTTAAAATATGCACATTACAAAGATTTGATAGTTAATGGAAACACAATGAAAGCCCCCACCTCCTCACTGATAAAACAGACTTTGTGCCTAATCTGACAGTTTTTTGCCAATGTGATAATTCGGTTGTTTACTGAAGAGTAGGGTTGGATCCGGAGTTGTTTGTAGGAAAACAGCCTGTTGCTTGCTCACATGCAGATAAGTGAGTGGGAAAGCACTTTTTCACTTTTATCAAGAGGAACAGTTGACAACCTCGCCCAGCCCAGCAACCCCCCACCTCTGTTTGTTTTGTCTCTGGAGCATAGACGCTTCTGAACCAGAAGACAGAGGTCCTCAGGTGTCCCAATTATCACCTTCCTCCATTGTCCTTCACGTGTAAAGCTTCTTGTGTTTGACTCCTTTTTAATGTGAAACATGCCCGAACACTGTGATGGAGTTCCCCACAGTTAAATGGTGAATCATTCGGGTGAGGACATGAGATAACTAGGATGTTACAAATACAGTGGTTACCTAGCTTTTCGTGATCATTTTGGTGCATTCAGACTAAAACCGAAATGTGCAAAAATCGAGGTCATTTTTCCAATAGGAAACACAGTGGAACCTTGGTTAGCGTCATTAATTTGTTCCAGAAGGTCTGACTCTAAGCGAAACGGATGCTAACTGAATCATTTCTTCCCATAACAAATCATGTAATGCCAATTAATTTGTTCCAGAAACATGTTTTTATGTTTTTACAATTGTAGTTTTACATGCAGAAACCAATTAGAAATGCATTTACAGTCGCTCCCTCACGTTTTTTCAAAAATGTATTAATTAATCAATGATTTATTGCTGTTTTGTGGTTGACTATGGTGTATTATTAGCCAAACAATACTGAAAGACAAAAGTATATGTATTTTGGCCGCTGGGTGTCAGTAATGTTCCATTATTGAGACATAGATTACTGTCACACTGTATGGAGTCAGCCATGGCATGTCCGACATGATAGTGAAAAGAAATTCTCCTCCCATTCCATGTGGAAGTGGTAAATGTTTGGGTAACACTTTACAATAAGGTACACAAAATTACCGTAGTTAATGAAGAACGACCTTACCAAACCCTAACCAGTAACCATTACTTCCTCATCAGTTCTTCATTAGTTCCTCAGTAACTACTCTACTCATTAGTTCCTCGTTCTTCATTAGTTCTTCAGTAACTACTCTAAATGTACTATATATGCCTTAGTCATTAGTTCCTCATTAATTCTTCATTAGTTCCTCGGTAACCATTGTATTTTTGTGTACCTTTTTGTGAAGTGAGTTGCACTCTCGCATTGTATGAATAACACGACAAGACGCACGCCATATCGTGAAAATGTACGCAAACCGAGGCAAAAAGCATGCTAATTGGGGCGGTTGCACTGTACTGGAGCGTAAATCCAATTCATTTGTTCCAGTAACCCCAATATATTAACGGAAAAATACATTTTGTAGCGAATTTTACATGCAGAAAACAATGTGAAATAATTATCAAATGGAGAAATGAAAATTGACATCATTTTTACCTTTATTGAAACAAAAAAACAGTGTTTTGTGTGGGCACCCCATTCGGTGGAATGATGTGGTACGGGGCAAACGGACTACTTTGTTAATAACGTACACAAACCGAGACAGTGTATGAAAACCAAGGCAAAATTTGGATGAAAACCGGGGTGCTCGAAAACCAAGGTTTGACTGTACAAGTAACCCGCTCCATAGTCTAACCGTCGGTTTTCAAGTAGCATTCATGAAAATGATGTCAACCACTTCTGACATTAAGGCGTTAAAACAATAAAACACTCAAATCAGATATCTCGCCTCCTGGCATTTGCAATGATCACACAAGCGTAAAAAGAAGTTTACCACAACACACACACACATAGTTATTATTATAAAGTATGCTTGCTGCACACTTGGGCCACTTCAGAGACATATCCTGAATATTTATGTTGTATTTTAAATTGTATGATCTGGTCAAGGTGTCACAAGTGTGCTTCAGTTTAGTAACTAATTAAAGCAGGTGAGATAGCGGGGGAGATCACCTTCCCTCTGAAGTTGTCCACACGGCTGTTCACAAAAGCATGAATACCTTGAAAGAAGAGTGACTTCAACAAGTGAGCTCATGCTGGTTTTTATCAGGACGTCTGTAAACTTCAGTCACAGATTATGCAAAAATATTCTATTGAGAGTGCATTCAATAGACTAACTACATTCCTGAAAACCTGCAAACGTCACCTTGCATTATTTTGGCTGCCACATAGACCTGCCTGCGTGTTTGTTTACCGTATGAGTGCTGAAAGACAATGAAGCACAGGAAGGCCTGGCTCCATGCTGTCCCCTGTGCACACACACACACACACACACACACACACACACACACACACACACACACCCTCACACACTTTTAAAGCTCAGGGTGAGAAAGTGCAGGAAATGGGCTCTAATTCACAACCCTGTGACAACTTGCACAGAAAGGACAACTGTAGAAACGCACATCGAATGCAAGAGTCTCCTGTCCTTTTGGATTTCTCAATTAAAAACCTTGAGGTTAACTGATAGACACCAGCCACGTCGGAATGAATCCAAACACAACTCCTGTGTAGTGCAAACAAAAATGTGAGTGTGTGTGTGAGAAAATTCACTGTTAGATTAGATATTTGTTCAGCACAGGAATTTTCCAAAGAGATTCTGCTTTGGGGATTTTGGGGGTGTGGAATGTAAACGAGAGACACACACACACACACGCAAAAGGTTTGACGGAAGAAGATTCATTGTTTACAAGTGATGGGTGTTTACGAGAGATGCTCGATATTGGCGTAACAACAACGATACTGTCCAGCACTTAATTACCGATACCGTTATTGGCAGCAAACTAATGTCAGGTCACATCTCGTGTAATGAATGAACAAATAATGCTTCTTTTACTGTGATGCCACTGGATGCATTTTACAAATAAACACTGTGTAAAATGCGACAAATTCTGCAATATGCAATATAGAAAAAGTGTCATATTTATTTTAAACATTTTGTCTCAACAAAATAGTCATTAAAAAAAGGCATTAAAAAAGCATTATAGGCAGAAAAACCAATACCAATATGAACCGATATCTCATTTTTATGCCAAAATCTGCAGATTATATCAATCGGACATTGTTCGTTATTACAAATGATTATGTTGTAGATACCATTGTCACGAAAAATGTTCTGTAAAATCAGCTTTTACATGAACAGCCATTGCTTTGAATATTTGCACATGACATCTGCACGACTTTTAGTGCCATCAATTTATGCTTGGTAAGTTTTCATATGTTGTTTAGCCATCTAAAACATACACTTGGTTGATGCACCGTTTGCTTTAAAGACCACATTCAGTGTATTTGGGCACAACTTGACTTGACACAATATACACAATATATCAAGGGCAGACTGCAGCGTATCATTCGCTCCGCAGAGAAGGTGATTGGCTGCAATCTGCCTTCCAGCCATGAACTGTACACTGTACCAGGACTCTGAAATGTGTAGGTAAGACTGTGGCTGACCCCTCCCACCCTGGCCACAAACATTTTCAATCACTCCCCTCTGGCAGGAGGCTTCAGCCTATCAGGATCAGAACCTCACGCCACAAGAACAGTTTCTTTCCGTCTGCCACCATGAACATGCGCCTGGACCCCCACTGACCCCCCCCCCCCCCCCCTTCATAAACTGTATATGTTACATTAATGCACATCATCACTGGTACTGCTCATGTTGCACACCTGAATTGTACTCTGTTTCAACCGTGTATAATTGTAAATATCTCAATATATTTGCACCCTCGATATTCCTGTAAATGATGCTATGATTCTATGGTTCTATTTAACTATCTATAGTTCTGCTGCTGTTTTGCACTGCTACACTGTATTTTATTTTATTTTATTTTATTTTATTTTATTTTATTTTATTTTTGTAAAGACAGAATTTTCCATGAAATTCTTGTACTGTAAACCGGCTGGACAAGTTACAGATTAGAGGGGCAGCGGAGCTCATTTTCCAACAGACTCCTCCAGTTCCGTTCCCACAGTGAACGCTGCAGGACTTCATTCATTCCACACACCATCCAGCTCTACAATACCTCACCTGTATATAGAAGATAATTCACAACATTATTGAGCTGTGCTGTCTGTCCTCCTTTGTATAAAGTGTAAATTTACTCGTATTTACTTATATTTTTACACACTATTTCTTGTTTATCTTATATTAATTTTATTTTATTATATTTTATTCATATTGCAATGCATTTAATTTAAGAATGTTTTTCTTCTTCTTCTGCAATTGAGCTACTGTAACCAAGAAATTTCCCTTGTGGATCAATAAAGATAAATACTTTATTTATCTGCGAGAGTATTGCATGTAATTAGATTATGCAGGTGTAGCTATGAAGTGTTCAAAAGATTTGACAAAGTTTTGTAAGGTAGCAAGTTCAAATGGTGGGAATTCTCCTGCTATTGGATCATAACAAATCATGTTGGACAGATCAAAGCTGTGATAATAAAGACACATGACCAAGATAAACATCATACTGTGTGGGGCGTCCTCCCCATAAGCGCACAGCCCAGTCATATCACATTCTATCTGCACGCAGGTGCTGTCGGCGTGCGTGGAACTCTGTGGCTTCCATCCGGAGAATATCTTGTGTCCTCATCTTGTTTCGCTGCTGTTTATTTTAGGGCCCACCTAATATGCAGGCTGACTGGGGTGAAGGAGGCTCTCAGAAGTGTGTGTGCAAGCGGTGTGGAATGGTGCTACCCCGGCCAATATGATTAGAAGAGTTCCAGGCCGGGCGTGACTTTGTGGTTGGAGAACGACCTTAGGAATCTGTTCTGCGGCCTCTCGATGTGACGACTGTAATTTAGCGCGCATATGCGAGGGTGAGATAGCAGAGGGAGGGGTGCGTGTGTGCTAAACTGGCACAGATGCTGAGATTTCCACTCACCCTTTAGCTCCACGTTCATTACAAATCCGGCTAGAGCAAAGTGAATGTTAAGACGCTCCAAATTAACCCTGAGAGACCCAAGCAGTCTCAGCTGTCTGCCGTATCACTTTCCGTCCAAATGGTATGGATGAGGACCTGACAACTGTCATCCTGACCTTGCCTCTCTTAAAGCACTCTCCCAACTCTCCCCGGACTACGAGGCGGGGTGGGACAACATTACGTCCATTCATACACTCGTCTGTCATTCTAACGGTTAGACAAAAATAGTCACTACGGAGAAAACTGAGGCTTTGGCTAATATACTGTATCTCATAATCTATTGTTCCATTATTTTCAAATGTTGAATCGCAACCTTGGACAGAATTGCTGAATTTTTTGACATTCAGTTTATTCAAATACACTGTTTTGAAATTCAGTTTATACAAATTCAGTGCAAATAAATTTGAAGTTTCAAAACTCACATGTACACTTCTGGGAAATTAAGACTGAATCAATCGATTGTGTCCCAGAGCTAGCCAATCAGCTATAAAGTGCAGTCAGGTGACACGGGTCTTACAAAAATCAGAAGTATATGTGTGAGTTTTGAAATATCAAAATTATTTGCACTGAACTTTTTTTTTTACATTTAATTTTTTGAACTGAATTTTTATCAATTGAAATTTAAAATTTTAACAAATTTAACAAAACGTTTCAACACACACATTTTGCTTCTGAATTTTTATTCAATGACATTTCCGGCATCATTTAATGAAAAAAAATTCTGTTCACAAAATTTAAACGCAAAACAATTCAATTACATCAATGTGGTGTCTAAACAAAATCCTTGGTAATAAAGAAACAAATTAACTATAATACATTACCGATACTTATCAACCAATACCGAGATTGGCATCAGCCCTTCCGTTAGTTAGGTAACATTTGTTTTGTGCAAAATAAGACAAATACTGCAATATGCAATGTAAGTTATAGATAAAGCGCCATATTTATTTTAAACATTTCGTCTTAACAAAAGTCAGTTTAAAAAATCATGATCATGATTGGCCTGTGGCACATTATAAAAATAAAATTTAATAAGAAAACCAACAACAAAAATTGAAAAATCTGCAGTAATTTTACAAGAATAAAGTCGAAATATTACTAGAAAAAAGTTCTCATCTAACAAGAAAAAGTTGTAATTTTGCAAGGATAACGTCATAGTATTCTGAGTTCAATTTCAGTAAAAGTGCTAAATGAAATGCTAAAAACTTGTCCTTTTAGTGAAAGTGGTAATATTAAGAAAAACAAACAAAACAAATGAATATAGTTATAGAATTATTTTGGGGGAAATCAGGTTGCAGAAAAAGTTATAATGCTATGAGAATAAAGTCAAAATATTATGGCAATAAATTCATAAGTGTGAGAAGAAGATTTACAGGAAGAAAGTTGAAATAAAAAAATGTAATAAATAAAAACAACAACAGCAGCATAAATGAAAAAAAAACAGCTGTAATTTTACAAGAATAAAGTCAAAATATTGCAAGAAAAAGTTGCCTTCTAACAAGAAAAAAATTGCAATTTTACAAGAATAAACTCATAATATTATGAGGAAAAAGAATGTAATTTTAGTAGCATAGACTTGAAATACTGAAGACAAAATATATATATATTTTTTAAGTCGGTTAGGGGAAAAAGTTATAATATTATGGAAATAAAGTCCAAATATTATAAATATTATAAAATTATAATATTACAAGAAGAACATTTACAAAGATTTTATTAAAGAAGAAAGGTTAAATATTTGGAAAATAAAAAAAACAGTAAAAATAAAAGGTGATACTAATCCTACAATTTTTCACCAACCTTGCATTTTTCAGTATGTGGCCCTTGGTGGAAACATTTTGGATATCCCTGTATTAAAGGAAGACACCTTACTCCCCTCTTAGTGCTTTACAATCATTGCAAATTGCATGTTTACAATTCATGCTGAGTTAGCAAGCTTGTTGCTGTGTGGAGCACGACGTCATTGACACACGCACCCATATCATCATCGGCAGAAAAATACAGATACTGATATGAACAGACATCATTTTTATGCCAATAGCAGCCGAAATTATCAGGCATCCCCAGTAGTGAAAATCATCTTTGAATTAGACTAAGAATACGTGGTAATGCCAATGACAGTGTCTTAGGGTGTTTTTGCAGCTCTATGTGATATTATAAATATCTGATGCAAACACAAGGAAGCAAAAACTTCTATTTTTACTACATTATTCTTATGTAAACATGCCTTGGCACAAACAAACAAGCTTTGAAGGCATCTATGAGAAATCCTCAGCAGACAATTTATAGTATTTTGAACTTTTCTGTGTTTGATGAAGTTGTCAAGCCATGGACTGAAAGAGACAACATGGCAAATGCTTGGACGGAAGCCTAAAATCTGTCCAGTGACAGACATGACACAAGCCCTTCTTGGGACCTTCTTGTTGACAGCAAGGCTCGAGCTACTACGCTGACCACCAGCCGGGAGTCATCAATTAAAGTCAGAACTATGGCTTCCCATTAAATTGATACCCGAGCAGGGCTACTGCTGGTTTCAAGCAAGGCAGACGAGAGGAGCATCCTCAAGGGGATGCTCGAGAGTGTGTGAAGCAGCAGCCTAGCGTGCCGTCGGCCCACCGCCTGAGAGCGAGGCACATGGTGCCAACAGCTGCCTCGGTGAAACGCTAACCCCTCTAAATGCTCTGTCCGGTAAACAACACTGGGTCCAACACATGCCAACGGGGGAGCCGGGGTGAGGAAGGGGTTAGAAGGGCGAATGGGGGGACCCAGCTGACGCCGTGGAGAAAGGAGAATTGACCCCTGTGAAATAGCTTATTAAAGTGTGGTGGTCGCCATACTGGGGGGCCAGCGCTGGTCAAGACAGTGAAGGAAACTCAAAACCCTCCTTGGTAAACGGCGCCTTGCAGGCCTCAAGCTGCAGTCAGCATGTTTACATTACATGGCATTTGAAAAATGGGATTGCAGTATTGGGTTGGTACCACTTTTAGGATACATGTAAGCACTTTATTATGACTGATGTGTCCTTAATTGAATTTCCTGTAACTGAGCTAACACACCTGGATAATGCGGTTTAAGCTATTGCAGTGTGTAAACAACAAACCAGATCAGCGCAAAGTAAGACAATCCACAAATGCTCCACCGTTCCTTCCCCCAAACGTAATCCGTTTTCCTGCAGATATTGATATCGGCGTGCAAGTGAGACCTCATCAAACTGTGCCGTGCACAGAGAAACAAAGCTTGCTGGCTCAGTATGTCCGTGGTTTGGAATTATTTCCAAGTTTTGCCTTCGGATTGTAAATAGGCAATTTGCAATGACTGGGTATGGATACTGTATACTGTTATGTTAAGCACTGCTTGTGCAAGGGGGGAGTATGGCGTCTTCGGTCAATACTTCTAATCTAATATCACACCTCAGGAAGAATCACAGACACAGCACTACACAGCAAAAAGATACTGAAAAACACTACATAGCTATAACCAGTTTAGAATTATACTGATGTGTTGGTCCAAAGTTTCATACTTTGCACTTTACTTTGCTCTAATACGAATGTTTGTGCCACATAGAAGTGCAGCTTTCCAAAAGGATTAAAAATAGATTTTTTTTTTTTATAAATTGTATTGCGTATGGCGGTATTTGTTCGCCCTCGGGAACTAAGTATGCACTGTAGTACTGTATACATATTGAAGATGGAAGTGTTCGAGCTGAGACACAGCTTGGGTTTGTGTTTACAACGCTTCAGGGATGCATCGCCACCTACTGGCCTGGCATACGTATTAAAGTCATTTTTGCAGGGATTGTTGTGAACGTTGTCTGTCGTGTTAAACTTTTCAAAAATGCCAAGAAAAACGTGTTTCCTATGCCACTGAGTCAAGAACAGTATATGTAAACATAGCTGAGTAATAAAGTATAACTGTAAGTAATTGTATGAGATACATGTACAATATATACTGGATATACACAATTTAAGGCCTCCATGAATGATATACTGCATATTTGTTACATATTGATTACATCATGTCTCTACTCTCCCAGCACTATCCAGGCAGAATTAATGGGCCTGTGGGTGACTCCTCCAACCAAACCATCCTTTGCTGCCAAACTGCAATACATTAAACTAACATTTTAGCTCCATTTACCTAAACTGATAAATGAACTGCACATTGGAGAGCCTCCTGCAACCAGTGGGTCTGTCGAAGGTTCCCATGCTCCCAAGACCCTGGGGAGTGGCAGCAACAGATGTGACGTCTACACCCACCAGACCCCACCACCCCACCCCTTCACTCTGCCCATCTCCAACCATCATTTCTCTCCTCCTGTAGCTTGTAAAACAATCCATCCTCCACTTGGAAAAACATGACTTTCTACCTCCTAACTGCACTCTCGGCAAACAAGATGAATGTGTTTTTTTTAGCCATGTTAATTGCTTCTTGTCTGAATTAATTCTTAAATATGAAATAAGACCAGTGTGTGCACAGAGCCAGCAAATCTGTTTCACTTCTGTATCTACCATATTTGCACCGCCGTCTACCATTTAGCAATATTGCCGATACACAGAACTCACCCACTAAAATACACAAACGAGGGGTGATCATTACAGTACAATAATAATTCTTCTGTGATGCATTGTAGGCCTACTGTATCAAAAGTAAGTGGGTTCACCTGAGTTGAAATACCTGCACAACAACGCCCCCATCTGGTGGTGTTTTCATACTGTGCTGTATGCGCTATACTGTACACCTCAGAGCATTATTACAGTACACAAATTAGAGTTAAAATATTGAAAGATTGGTTTCAAACAGAGTGACATATGAATTGTGAACGTTTGCTTCATGAAAAGTGCAAATTCAGTGCCGAACAAAATTAATTTAAGGCACAGCAAGTGTAATGTGGAGAATTATTATGTGTACATTGTTGCATTATTTCAAATTGTATTCAAAAATCTTATCAATATGGTAGGTATGTATTACAAAATGTACGTGTGCATTTGTTATCCTTTCACATGCACGTGTTTTTCACTCACTGATATAATTTAGGATTTGTTTTCCCTTATGTGTGACCTTCAGTTGCACTTGGGTCCATCAAAAATATTCCAATATTAAACTGCGGCACATTCTAAAATACTGCCAAACCCCTCCATTTAATAACACAAGTTAAAAAGTGCGATGGAGATTCCCAAAGCTAGTAGAGAAGGGTTGTTTGTGATTCCCAGATATGATTGGACCCTGACAATACAGTATATTTTATCTTAGCACGGTAAACTCAGAGCCCACACCAATACACCTGTACAGTCTTATCACCCCTTCAACACAGGTGATATATACTATTCAAAGGACGCATCTTCCTGCCTTCTATCTAGGCCATCACACACCTGCCCTGCGTGCCTCAGCAAGGATGAACTCACTCCACCACCATTGTTCAGAGAGTCTGCACCATCGTCACACAGCACAGGGGCCTCTCTGGAGTTATGACTGTGGTATAGCGCAATATTAAACACTTGTGTAGCTGTTCTGTAAACAATGTCTTGGATTTCACTGAGAGATCCTTGTGAGGGTGACCTATTGGAGGCGTTATTGCAAGGATGTCCTAACAAGGATACAAACATTACTCAACTCCGCCTGCGGCAAAAGTAAACACGAACCGGAGGGTTTACACGTGAAGGTTTGTCCCAACCTGCCCAGACTTAAGTGTCTAATGTAGGAGGGTTGGGTTGTTTTCAGTGGGCAAGTCTAAGCAGAAGTATAAGACAAATGAGGCATCAGACATTGAGAGTGTGCGCTTTCCAGCATTTGAGCTATCAGCAATAACATTTCAAGTTGGACTCGTGCAAAACTGAGATGGAGAATTCATTCAGATGATGAATCTAAAAACAAAAGTGAGGCAAGTGATTAAGCAGATTGGGTATCATGTGGTCACGTGTGAACGCACTCTTCTATTTGGGAAAATACAGTAACGCAGGAGGTGGAAGTTTCCCTTTAGTCCAGTGGTGAACAAACTTTTTCCACTGACTTGAAGGATGCAGAGGGCCACTTTGGTACATTTTGTAGAGTTAAGATGCTGTAACAAATCCAATGTAAGTCAATATGTACTACATCTTAGCTTTGTGTTATAGGTAACAAAAATAATTAGTGTGTATCATTAATAATGAATTTATTTATGTTTTAGAATTTGCTGAGGGCCAATGAAAAAATAGCTGCTGGCCGAGAATGACTTCCGGGCCGCATTTTGGGCATCGCTGACTTCGTTGATAACACCATTAGGCACGTTCGAATCTCCGTTGGGCATGTCTGTGTGGAGTTTGCATGTTCCTCCCATGCGAGCGCGGGTTTTCTCCGGCACTCGGGTTCCTCCGACATTCCAAAATCATGCATGTTTGGTTAATTGGGAACTCTAAAATGTCCATAGGTATGAATGTGAGTGTGAGTGATTGTTTGCCTATATGTGCCGTCCGATTGACTGGCGACCAGTCCAGGGAGTAGTACGCCTCTCGCCCGAAGTCAGCTGGGATAGACTCCATCATAACCCGCGACCCTCGTGAGGATAAGCGGTACAGAAGATGGATCGATGGTTGAACCATTAGGACCCCTAATGGTTCATCACCTGCACTGCAATTGCACTCCGGTAATAACTGTTGTATTGCATCGTTAAAAATGTGCTGAATATACACATAATAAATATAAGTGACAAAACAAAGCCAACATTGAGGTGATTTATTTTATATCTGACATGTATGTGCTGCTATGATTGCAACATTTAGCTACCTTCATAGCTAACTGCATTTTAGCTACTAAATATTGCGTTTTAAGTTAATGTTATTTAAGTCATTTCATTTACAGGATACATAACTTGAATGCACTCAGGTAAATTGTGGATCGATCAAAAAATAAGTTAAGCCCCGCCCGTGTGATGACGTAACAGTTGACGCCGCTTGTACACGTAGCCTAATAGGATGTGGCTATTGAAGATGGTAGCGGTGTGTCATACTCACGATTCTGCGCATTTGTAAGATTTTCCTCTTATCTGTACACATTCTGTACCAGCCGGGGAGCGTGCACACACATACTAATAGTAACACCGTTTTAATTTTTGCGTTCAATCTGACGTTTGCCGCATAAATTTGAACTGTTTCCCTGCTGTTAGCTAGCTAACGGCTAAGCTAACAACCTCGAATGCTAACATTAGCTCAACCAGGCAGTGGACTTGTTTAAATGTACTCGACGAGTGACAAGCGACCCGAAACTGCTCCCTGGAAGCTCTTGTCGGCTCCGAATCCACAAGAAAAGAAGGTTTGCACAGAGGACACTTGAGACAACCAGATATGTCCACATTCCGTCGACTTTGGACGGCAGTGTTTTGCTAGTTATGGCGTTGAGGACATGGGTTTAAACTGTGCAGCAGCACCGTTAGCTGCCAAGCCAACAACAAGAACTCTTTACAGGAAGTTTGAAGGCTTGCTACTTGATGTAACCAACGAAATAACGTTTGAGTGCCTAAGTTGACTGTGTGGTGACAGCAGAGGTCCAAAGTTGTCTCAAAGACTAATTTAAAGTAGGCATAGCTGACAGTTTGCTGGGGATTTTTTTGTGGCACATACAGGTATACTGTGGCCTTACCTTACTTTGAACAATGCTTGTATGAAATGTGTCATTTTACCTATGGACATTTGATAGTGCATGATTGCTAAATAATAAAATAACAATGAGTGATGTGATGGTGAAAGTAATACTGCTTAGACATTATTACAGTTAGTTTGTTATAATATATCATAGTTGGGTATCAGATGTAGTGTGGAATTGATGTTGCCACGTTGTCAAGTTTGAATGGCGATCTGGAATACTGCGCAAATATAGGTGTGGTAAGGTTCATGTACAGTTTTGCACTCACCACCTGTTCTTTCTCCATCCAGCTACGACTGATTTCAACCCCTCAAGTGAGATCTTGTGGAGTGACTTGGCTGTCGCAACTCAGCTGCCATGCAGCCCCCTCCTCGGACTGGACTTCCCGGAGCCTCCGGCCCTCCTCCTCCTTCTGGGCCCAATATGTTCCGCAGGACCAGGCCTGTAAAGGCTACAGCAGGGGCAGCGTCTTCCTCGATGCCACGCTCTACCCAACCCATGACAAATCCCTTTGCTTTTGTCCAAGGTCCCCCTCCTCCTATGGCTACAGGTGGTTTCCCCGTACCCAACAGCAACCCTCTTCTAACACAAGCCCCACCCAACACCGCGTATGCCGAGGCGGGCTCAGGTCTGCCTCCTCAACCTCAGACGTTGGAGAATGTCCCAGCTGCTCCATCTGCCCCGCCGTCGTCCTCTCTGCCAGGGGTGCCCATGTTCAGCCCTCATAGTGCAGCCACACCTCCAGCTTATCAGGCACCCACTCGTACTGTATACGCACCTTCACATTCTGAACAGGGTTATTTTAACTCAAGAGAGCAACCGTCAGGCATTGCCGCAGAACCGCTGTCTGTGCCGTCAATCCCAGTACAGAGTCAGACATTTAATCAGGAATTCCACGGGCAGCCTCCCCCTCAGCTTGTCTCCTTCCAACCTGTGCCTCCTGCTACCAACACTTCCCAAAGGGCATCTGATCATGGAAGTCGCCCTCCATCGGTTCAGAACTATTTTCAACCTACGAATGACCCTCCACAACAGCCTTTTAATATACAAACCCAAGTGTACCCCTCAAGCATCCCCGCCCCTCCAACACAATTTGGGCACCTCCAAATGCAGACTTCTCTTCCTCATCAGAACCCTGTAAATCCCCCCAGCTCTCAATGGGCTGGACCAAATGCAACCCAACAGAATAACTCACATTTCCAAAACCAGAGCTACTTAATGCAAAGTTCTGTCCCCCATGACGCATGGTTCAATCAAGCGCCCCAGGACCCAGCCTACCACCAAATGGGGACTGCCCCTGTCCATCTGCAGCCTCAGTCTGAAGATGGATCCTATCAAGCGTCAAATAGAGCTCCCCAGCATTGCTCTGCCTCTGCAACAGCCCCATACTCTCAGGAGTCTGGCACACTCTCTATGTTTTTTAATAACAATGATGTAGAAAATGAGGAAACTTTGTCAGGAGAGAGAAATAAGGTGATGAATGGTGTCCCTGAGACTTTGCAGCCTCCGAGTAACCCAGAAGTAGCTGCTCCACCTGCACACAATGTTATTGCAGATGTTCCTATTGATAACCAAGGAGCATGTTTGCAGGACTGTTCTCACATACCATATATGAGTGATGCCAATGCTACACCACAGGCAAATCCCCCTGATTCGCAGTATGATCACGTGGAGAATTTTGAGTGTGTCCCAAATCAAGAAGTATTGCCCAGTGAAACTGCAGGTGTTGTTTCTGTGCCTGCTGCACATGGAGTTGACACGTTTGAACCGGGGCCTAACCTAGAGACTCCAGATTCTGTTCCCAGACCAATGAGGTCTGCTAGTGCATCCTCAAACTACAGTAGTATGAGTTACGGAAGTGGGACTGCTAGCCGTCGGCATCAGGGTGTAGTCGGTACCTTTATTCAGCAGGAAAGCCCACGGCCCTCTGATGATACAAACCCACCTCCTCCCGCTGCTGTCGGAGGCTACTTTGAACAGATCGACTCTTCTCCAGTTGGAGATGTGGCCGTGCAGCAGAAGTCATCGGAGCAGATGTGGTCCGCCACACCGAGCCCACCAAAACCAACTGGAAACTTTCAGGCCAGTGCTAACAGCTCTTTTGAGCCTGTTCGCTCACATGTGGTCGGGGTGCGTCCAATTGAGGTTGATAGGGCAAAAATGGTAGCAGAGGGTGGCACAGATACTACGCCTGGCAACCTGGAGCAGCCACCAGATAACATGGAAAATATTTATGGGCCAGGACACCCTCTCCCTGTCAGTGTACCTCACCTGGCAAACCCTACAGTTCAGTCTCACTCAAGACCCTCATCGCGTGCTTATGGCGCCAGTCGGCCCTGTGAGAGCCCTGCCACTACTTTATGGGCCCACAGCGACCCTACAAGCTTGGGCGCTAACATTCTTTTAGCGCCTGCTGCCCCGACTGTTCTTGCGCCTTTAAGGGAGCCTAGTGTTGATGTCATTCAGCCTCCAGAGGATGGCCCACTGGACCTACATCCTCCTGAGAGAATCCAGCCAACAACACAGCAAAATTCAGAGAACCTTGAGAACCCACCAAAGGTGAGTGAGTTAGACACAACAGACTCCCAAGGCAACCTGGGCTATGCGTCTCTCCTGGTGTCCGATTCGCTCCAACAGCCTGTTCTGATTGCACCGCCTGTGTCCAATTGCAATGTAATTTCCCCCAGTGCCCTTGTGCAAGTGGCAAGTCAGAGTACCTCAGCTATGAGAACAATTGGACAGGGTACGAGTACATCCCATGCAACTGTACAGCCCTCTAATCAGAATCCACTTTACCCACCTGCTTCTACCTCAAACCCCGCCCCGCTCAATCTGACCCGAGATGCAGAATTGGCAACTTCAGGAGTTGCTTCATCACAGCCTCATCCAGTCCGTCCCCCCTTTGCTCGGGGCCAGTCATTGAGTGGAGAGCCCCACTTTGATCACAAAGTTAATCCTCCGACTTCTCTTGCCGCTGCTTCTGTCCCCAATCACAATCAGCCGTCAAATTATGAACTCCTTGATTTTTCTATGCACCAATCACAAAGCAAAAATCAAGCATCTGGCCATCCTTCAGCTTTACACGAGACTCCACAGTCTAGTAATGGATTTTACATGCAGGTCACCAAAGATGCACAGCAAGGGGTAAGAGTGGAAGAGAATGTACAGGTACCGCCAGCTTCTTCATCCACCACCCAGGTGCCACTGGCGTCTTCAACAATTCCAGGGGTCCCACCAACCACAACTGCTAGCACTCAGCAGCCACAACCCGAACCTCCCAGGACACCAGATTCAAATGCCACAGTACAGGGACAAAGTGACGCTGCTATTCCAGTGAGGGGAGCACAGCCACTACCTGGCCAGTATCCAAACCAGGCACTTGGTCCTGCTACCGCGGGTGCTCCTCCTGCTACAGGTCCACCTGGTCCTCCTGGACCTTCCGGGCCACTCCCTCCAGGGTCTTCCCAGCCAGCTCCAGGTGATCCACTTCGACCACCTTCTTCTGCTGGTAGCCAGCAGGGTTATGGTCCCCCTCCTCCTGGGCCGGGGCAGATGTACGGCAGCTATTATGGAAGCTACGGTGAATACCCAGATGGCCGAGCACCGTATCCTCCTGGGCCATACCCACCTGGGGATCCTAGAGCTCTGCAGTATTATCACGTATGGCATATTTTGTATACTTCAAACTACCTTCAATATACATTATTTTATTATGTTAATATATTACTTTTCTCTTAGGATGGATCCTGCAGAGGAGATCCATGGTATGGCAGATACGAGGGCCTGAACCCCGCCTACCGTGACCCAAACCATCCGTACAGAGAGCCTCAGCTGGAGCGACCCAGTTCCAGGGCCAGTCAGTACTCTGACAGGCCCCCATCCAGGTAAGTTCATTTCTGTTTTTTTTTTTCTGTACTTGATCTTTGAGCTTCACTTCCGCTTGGCTTCGTTCTCCTTTCAGGCAAGGCAATCCTGATGACTACCACAGAGCGAACCGAAGTGCCTATGAAGAATATTATGCAAATTACGCCAAGCACTATGATTATGCGGGTATGAGATATTCTTAGTTTAAAAATATATGTGCAAATACTTGTAAAGTCTTGTGTATGGATAATGGTTTTCATGTGAACTTCTGCCTATGTACATACAAGGATACTATGGACAGTTTGACCCCCGATACAGAGGATACTATGATCAGTCCTACTGGTCTACTTATGATGAAAGCTACAGAGGCAGAGACAACTACTACAATCAACAAATGTATCCTACTAGGTATGCAATTGCACAAGTTTTATGACAGTTTAGTTTCATCCTAATACTTTTTTAAATTTTTTTTGTGTTTTTTGTGTAACATTTACAAATGTGGAACTGACTGTAAGATAAACGCTGTCATTCTTCTTACAGAAAAGATGGCTATGAAGACCAGTGGCGGTACCACCCTTATTATGCTAGCAGTTTTGATGATGATTGCCGTCGGCGTGGAGATGCGTACAATGACGACTTTGACCGACGCAGCGTACACAGCGAACAGTCAGCGCACAGTGTGCACAGCTCGCATAGTCACCACAGCAGGCGCAGCAGCTTCAGCTCAAGGTCGCAACAGGTACATGCATGTTTTTCTAAAATAAAGCTTTCCAATGTATGAAATATGTTATGCTGCAATAATAATATATCAATAGGTTCTAACATGTACAGTATATTCTTCCTGAGCCTGATTTAAATGCCAGCGACTAATCTATCCGTAGAATAAGTGTTGTCTTTCCCCCATATAGAGTCAGGCATACAGGAGCCAGCCAGACTTGGTGTCAGCAGTCTATGATGCCACAGCATCCACTTTGGCTGTGGATTATTCCTATGGAGAGTACCCAAATCAGACTGATGCTTCCCAGAATTATGGGCAGTACCTGTATCCCTCTGATTACACAGCAGACAGCACCTGGGCTGCCACTGAACAGCGTAAGTTTGCATTCCTGTAATTTTGTGTTAAGAAATGATTCCTTCTATCTCTCACTTGGCAAATGTTCTCCCAGTAGCGCCCCCGCGTCCTGCTACTCCAGAGAAGTTCACCATGCCCCACCGTTGTGCCCGCTTTGGACCTGGCGGTCATCTGGTTCAGGTTCTGCCCAATCTTCCCTCAGCTGGACAGCCTGCTCTTGTTGATATTCACAACCTCGAGGTACATTTTCAATTGTGCTGTGTTGTGAGACGATTATTTCAAATGTAGTATATTTTAGACATTTAATTGGGTTTATGTTGTTCCAGACAATGCTGCAGAACACTTCGGACCAGGAAGAGCTACGAGCCTTTCCTGGACCGCTTGTTAAGTATGTGTGTTTTGATCATCCTTAACAACAACATTTGCAGATTTTTATTAATTTAGATTGAGGAGTCCTTGCCAAACTCAATCATTTTTTTATATCGTACCCATCAGGGAGGAGACCCACAAGGTGGATGTCATAAAGTTCTCCCAGAATAAAGCTCTGAAATGTTCCCATGATGACAACCTCTTAGACCGAGACTCTGCCCGCCTACTTTGGGATTTCATTGTGCTGTTGTGTAGACAGAATGGGGTAAGCATTGATTGAATTACATCTATAAATCCCTTTTTTTGTGATGGCGGACTCAAATTTTTTACTGTAACGCTTTGTTTGTTCAAGACGGTGGTTGGCACCGACATTGCGGACCTATTGTTGAAGGAGCATCGCTCCGTGTGGCTACCGGGCAAGAGTCCTAATGAAGCAAACTTAATTGATTTCAACAATGAACCGCTGGCCAGAGCGGAAGAGGAGCCAGGAGCTGGGCCACTGTCCCTTCTTTCGGACACTTTCATGACAGTCCCAGAAAACGTTGGTAAAGAAACAGAACGCTTCAGAGAGTTGCTATTGTTTGGCCGCAAGAAGGTAAGAAGTACTCTAAGGTAGCCTGTATTTGTTTAATGCAAACATATTATAACATGCTCTTCTTTTTCTACTCACCAGGATGCACTTGAAGCCGCCATGAAAGGAGGTCTCTGGGGCCATGCCCTCCTTTTGGCCAGCAAGATGGACAACAGGACACATGCACGTGTCATGACAAGGTGACCTATGAACTTGCCTATGCCTTTTTTTATCATCCTTTTGAAACGGTGCACAGTACCTAGTCATCTATTTTTGTCCATGCCAGGTTTGCCAACAGTTTGCCCATCAATGACCCTCTCCAGACAGTGTATCAGCTCATGTCAGGGAGGATGCCTGCGTCAGCTACTGTAAGTCCGTTGGATTGATTTAAAATAGGTGGCATTTCACCTATATATGCATTATTAAACTCCTGAGATTTCCAATGTCTATAGTGCTGTGGCGAGGCAAAGTGGGGCGATTGGCGCCCTCACCTGGCCATGGTGCTGTCTAACCTGACACACACTTTGGACCTTGATACACGCACAATCACGACTATGGGAGACACTCT
Organism: Dunckerocampus dactyliophorus; assembly: GCF_027744805.1. Lineage (NCBI taxonomy): Eukaryota > Metazoa > Chordata > Actinopteri > Syngnathiformes > Syngnathidae > Dunckerocampus > Dunckerocampus dactyliophorus. The sequence goes on along the minus strand of NC_072835.1, from coordinate 18,973,177 downwards.
TGGTAGGATGAAACCAGAATTCAAACCATTTGTTCTCTTAAGCACCACAACAGTGTTGTTTTAATTTTTGTATTTGTCAGCGTCCAAGGGGCTCATTGATGCAGCACACTTCTGCTACTTGATGGCTCAAGTTGGCCTTGGTGTGTACACAAAAAAGAGCACCAAGATGGTTCTGATAGGCTCCAACCACAGGTAGTGCACCAATGGGGGCATGTCTAATCAGACAAAGTAACCCACATGTATAACGTTGCAAATTTATATCTCTACTTTAGTTTGTCCTTTTACCACTTTGCAACCAATGAGGCAATCCAGAGGACGGAGGCCTACGAATACGCTCAATCGCTGGGCTCCCAGCCTTGCTCACTGCCCAATTTCCAGGTATTTTCAAAATTTTATATATATATATATATATTTTAGAAATGGTTGTCAAAACCTTTTCGACCTTGTGTGCCATCTAAGGTCTTCAAGTTGATCTATGCATGCCGTCTGGCTGAAGCAGGTCTGAGTGCTCAGGCCTTCCACTACTGTGAAGTCATCTCTCGGACTGTCCTTGTGCAGCCGTCCTACTACTCCCCTGTTTTCATTAGCCAAGTTATCCAGGCAAGTGCCTCTCTTGTCTTTGACTTGTCACTTCTGGAGACTAACAAGTGTCTATCTTATGTTAATTGTTGACAGATGTCTGAGAAGCTGCGATTCTTCGACCCCCAACTGAAGGAGAAGCCAGAGCAGGAATTGTTCAATGAGCCAGATTGGCTGATCCAGCTCAGACAGCTGGATGGGCAGATCAGGGTGAGCAGGAGGACAGTTTTAGGTCTTCTGAAATGCAAACCCAAGCTGGGGGAAAAAAAACTCATAACTCATATTCTTCCTTAGACGGGGGTAATAGCTTACAACCCTGACAGAATGACTCCAACACAGTTTTCCAGCAGCAGCCCCAGCTCAGATCTAGATCAGCCCAGTTTAGCTGAACCTTACAGCACCTCAATGGAGCTGGATGGCCCCACCCCTGACAATCCATTGATGAGCTCATTGCTGCCTGGGCCTCCACCACAGGGTGTTCAGCTGATGCCCCCAGGTTTGTGGATTCAGGTGATGAATTATTTTCTTGTTTTCAACCCATCCTGAATTAGAACCATGTTACTTTTCTATTAGCTCCCACTTCGATCCTCCAAGACGGAATTGCCGTGCCTCAGCCCCATTGCAACATGCCCCAATTCTACCCAGTTCCACCCAGCGGAGCTTCCGGACAACTTTCTATGTCAGGCTACCCTCCTCAGGACCCTGCATATGCTTCTCCCCACTTCCAACCCCCATCTGAGCAGTCGGAAATGTATCCTGGATCTTATCAGCAACCATGCCCTCCACCCATGCCCTCTCAAGTGGGCCAGATGTCACCTCTCATGCCCCCACCCCGGGTGCCGCATTCACCGGTGCAAATCAGCCATCAGATGTCTCCTCAGATGCCTGCGCACATGCCACCTTCACCCGGGGGTGTTCCCCCTCTTGAGCCCCCGTCCTTCATCCCACCAGATCAACCAATATCCAACTCCCCACACAGAAGCTCCCTAACACCTCAGATGGACTTTTATGACCACATGGCACAGCTGGTTAGTGACACTCTTGGAAACATTTCATTGATTTATTCATGCTGTTTTGTGGACAATACTTCATCTTTTGTGCAGGGTCCTGGGAGGAGATCAAGGACCACATCGCAGTCTTCGGTGCACCGGGTGCGTTGGTGCTTCTTCCTTGATATACATGTAGCCTGGTTTTTACTGGCGTAGAACAGAAGTGGTTCTGAAGGCTAAAGCATCTACCAACTCTGTACCATCAAGTTACAGTATATCTAAAGATGTGACTAGTGAGTTTTCTGTACTCTTATGGGTTTTCTTGCTTACAGGCATTTGGGCTTCGCTCTCGTACTACTTCTGAGTCTTCAACTCACTCCAGTGGACGTGAGAGGAGCAATTCGGCTGTCAAGCAGACTTCGCCGCCGCCGCCCTCTATTCCTGAACAACCCCGCAAAGAGGAGACCAAGAAAGCCAAAAAGGACTCTCCCAAAAAGGTTCATTTTTGCACTCGGATATTCTCTTACAATCTACAATACCAGTGTTCACGACAGGTTTGTCTTACTCAAAACAGGGTGGCGGCGGGGTGGGCTGGCTGACGTGGCTCTACAGAAAGGGCAAGAATGAGGCTCACTTGCCAGATGACAAAAACAAATCTGTAAGCCACCGATCTTTGCAAAACTCTTAATTTTGTACCTGTAACCAGTCATGGTAAGGAATCTCTTTGTCAGATTGTGTGGGACGAAAAGAAGCAGAAATGGGTCGACCTGAACGAGCCTGAGGAGGAGGTTTGTAATGTAACTTATTTATGACTGAGCTTTATTGTGAACAGAATACTCAGTGTGCCTTTTACCATATTAGAGTAAACCCCTTCCACCACCACCTTCTGGGTTCCCCAAAATGGCTCCCATGCCTGGTCCTACTGGGCCTGCTGCACCCCCAAGCAGCGGTCCTCCAGTCAACATGTTCTCCAGGAGAGCTGGTAAAATAGGGATTATTTAAAGATGTCTCCAGATGATGTAATTGACTGGGTTTGGGGCTTCCTCCTCAGGCATCAAGAGCCGATATGTGGACGTGCTGAACCCGAGTGGAGCTGCTAAACCAGCTGGGTTGGCTCCTGCTCCTCCTATGGACCTCTTTGCCCCTCTCGCACCAATGTCCATGCCCACAAACCTATTTGTGCCTAGTTCAGGTTTGTGACACAGACACAGTTAGTCATATTTTAAGGGCAGTACAACCAAGTGATGACTACATTTGTCTTTACTGTACTATAGCTCCCAATGATCAACAACCTCTAGAGGGCAGCGAAGGGGGGAATCAGGAACAGACCACACCAAACAGCTCTGTTCCACAGGTATCTACTTTTTAAATCATTGGGAGACCTTGGCATTTCCTAATTAAAATGTACCATATTCCACTATCACCTTTAGGTGGGGGAGGGATTTACTGCTATCTGGCATTGTTTTCATTATTGTTTTAGTTACCAACTTTAATGCCATTTTCTGACACCATCAAGGACAGTACCATGTATTTGCACTTCTGGTTTTTCATTTTTTGGAGGTTTAAAAGTCAGGTGTAAACCCTAAGCTTTCTATATTCAAATTCATTCTTTTGTCTTTAAACCAGATGTTCAATCCAACACTGTTACCACCTGTCCCACAAGGTCCTCCTGTGCTTGATGGGTCACAATCTGGAGAGGTGAGATAAATTGTTGCTTTGTCTTTAGCTAGCTTAAAACCTCCATTCCGTCACTGAAACATGATGCTCGACACCTAACAGCCACGCGTGTGCCGTTTTCTAATTGGTTTGACTGTGAGCACATGACACCATATAATATAGCATGTCCTTTTAAAATCTTTGCTCATAATTTCTCTTAGTGTTCAGCCTTGTTAAAAATCATTCTCTGCTGTAATCTTAATTGTTTTCAAATCTGTTTTTTCCCTCCTCGAGAAGAACCATCAATTCCACATTTGAGCTAGTGAGCTGTTACATAATCTGATGCATGGGAGACAATTAATAAGGCTTTGTGGTTTGTTTTCTTGTCCAATGTTTATTTCCCCCTCGCTGTCCTCAGCTCTCACGTTCTAGCTCAATGAGTTCTTTATCACGAGAAGTGAGTCAGCATTTAAACCAGGTACTTCTTTTTATGAGGTTTGCAAGTGTTTCACAACCTTCCTTACCCTTCTACATACCCTATACACCGCCGCCTGAGCTGCTCTCTCTCGCCCTGTTCATTGCATCAGTAGTAGCACGCTTCAACTGTTTGCCCGAGATGCTTTGCCGTCCATCCAATGCGGGATGTGTGCCTGCTTACTACCTGCCTGCAGTCTCCAGCATTTATTCAACTTCTGAGGACTTCACCTGACAGTTACCGAATAGAAAAGTTGCAACTATGTGGTCATATACAGTATATTTATACCGTAGTGCCAGCATGAGGTGGAAATATGGCAACTGTTAAATGAATGTATTATTTTACATACTAGTTATTTCAACATACATATTCCCAGATAACGTTATTGTGACCAGTAAGGACATGGGTCATCATTGGTGGGAACTAGAAGCATGTTACATACCTGTAGTCACAGTGAGGCTTGCTTGGTAGTCATAAATCACAAAGTGAAGCACGCCACACGGTTTCATCAGATAAGAGTGCAGCATGCTGGGTAGTCATTGGTCAGAGAGGAAATCATACCTGGTTGTCATTGGTCAAAGAGGGAAACATGTTAATAGTCATTGGTTGGAGAGTGAAGCATCCCGGGTAGTCATTGATCAGAGAGCGAAACTTACTGGTAATCATCGGTGAATGAACGAAGCATGTTAAATAGCCAGTGGTCAGAGAGTGATGCATGTTATGTAGTCATTGGTCAAAGAGGGAAGCCTGCTGGGTAGTTATTGGTCAGAGGGTCAAGTTGAATCGTGAATGTTGAATAGTCCTAGGGCAAAGAGTGAAGCCTGCTGGGTAATCATTGGTCAAAAAATTTGAAGCATGCTGGAGACATGTCCTCCTGTTTGTTGTGATGCAGCTCCATTAACCCTCCATAGTATTTGCATGGTTACTAAACAAAGTGAAATATGTCTCCCACTGTGGTTTACGCTATTAATAACATAATTTCTTTAGCTTGTGTTGTTGTAATGTGAGGGCCGCACTTTATTTTATTTTTTTTTTTATGTTACAGTTTCGCCCATCAACAAAAGCAGCATGGAGACTATAGTAACTCTTGCTTCTCTCTGCAGAGTCATCTCGGCCTGAGGAATGCACCTGTAGGAGGTGGTGCCTTTTTGTAACCCTGCACAGGTAAAGACTTAGTTTAGTTAGTTACTTTAGTTTTTTTCCCCAACTTTTTATTCATATGTGTTTACTTTTCTCATATAAGTAATATCAGGAGGAGCTGATGAAGTGAACATCTCGACTTTAAACACTTGTCGGGTAGCGTTCAACTGCCTGGAAGTCAATGAAGCAAGAGGACGTGCTGCTGTCTCTCTGAAGGAACCTTTCTCAGTGGATGAGTGTTCGCCGTCGTGTCAGTCGAACAGCTTAACCACTTTGTTCCTCTTTAATTCCATAATGGCCACAAATATATTTTTTAACAAAGACGGTGTTTGTTCTTGAGCAGAAGCCTCTGCTGCCTTCACATAACTCGCAGGCATCAGTGTACAAATAAAAGCGCTCTCTGCTTGTCTGGCTTAACTGTTAGCACAAGCAGCATCCCATATCCCCTCAGTCTTGTCTTAAAAGTGTAAATGTTTGAGTGATTTAGTGTGAGATGGATAGAAAGAAAGAAGCACCTTTTTATATTTCATATTGTGGTCTCGTATGCCGTTCTTCAGGGTTTCCCTGGAGACGGCATGTTGCGAGCAAGAATGACTTGTGTCTGTAGTGCGTCGTCTGCTGTGTTGTGTGCTTTCCCTCCTCTTGTCAATGACCACAAGAAAACAGACTGGAGGTGGATTAATTCTGCCATGTGAAGATGCCGCATGTTTCCACATATTTATTTAAATGCCTTCCTGTCAATTTGTGACTCAACATTGAAGAGTCTGTGGTCTCACTTTGGCCCAGGTATCTCCCGACCAACGAGCGATGTCTTCAGACCAGCAGGAATCATGAACAGTGCAAAAAAAGCAATTAAAAAATAAATCTATCCAAATATTTGTATATCAGATGGATTGTATTTATGAGCTTTAGGCATAAAGATATGCGTGTATGTGTGAAAGAGTGCATGTGTAGAGAACTGATTTTTTTTGTGTGCGATTAGCTTTGAAGCATCTGATTTGCCGCAAATGTCATAAATACATGTTTGTATAGGCCGTTTATGCTCCGAATAAATCTTTATCTACATTGTAAAATAAAAACAAGTTGTACTTTTCAGTACACTCATTTACTAACATGATTTATTATTGAATCACAACTCCCTCGTCTCACCTCATATTTAATTCACTTTATTTTGTAGACCTGTAATATTTGAAATGGTCCCCTTCTGTTTCAGGAAAGCAAGTTGTTTTCAATTGATCATGTGAAACAACAGGCAAATACTGAATAAAGGTATTTTTGCGTTCGTAGAGCTTTGAAATGTGTCCCATTTGTTTGTTGAATCACAGTAATGTGCTCATATGGAGTCATTATTCAACAGAACATGTGTAAATTACCATTTGTGCAAACTTGATACAATCTACCTGAAGAATGTCACAAAAAATATTGCAAGTGTGGCTTCAGTCATTAATCCCCACTGACAGCAAATTATATTTTACAAAATTCATAATTACAACAAAAAAATACATAAATCAATGCATATCTGATTAGTCAAAATTTGATGAAGCTTTTACTCATTTGCGTTGTCATCTTCAGTCCAAAGTCATCCCCACCCATGTCACATCACCAAAATAGATTTTATTCTTATTTATGTGTCCAGTGCTGCTTGTGCTTTCTGCACAGCAGCCACCAGCATGGTTCGCTCACTTAGCAGCTGACGGACAACACTTGCATCCATCTCCAGCAGCATGCCTACACAAAGAGGGAACTAGACATTAACTCATTCGATACCAAAGATGTAGTTATACGCTTTAATAAACCCGAACGCCCGATCCCAACAATGTATTTATACGTTTTGTTTTTTTTGTGCGAGAGGCAAAAAAAAGTGCATACCACTTCAGAGCAATTTTAAGCCATAAAAACGGCCACAAGGTGACAGAAGCGCATCTGATAAGAGTTCTGCAGAGATCAAGTGGACAGTAGAAACACACACGACAGGAAGGAGGAAGTGAAAGCGTAGTGTGCAGAAGGTTACGCATTGTAAGGAAATTTTAACACATGCACATCCACGTGCACATACAGTTCCGTTCACTTCCAAATGTGAAAATTGTAAATAGTTCATGGTGTTGTATTTGTAAAAAACATTTTTACTTTGATGTAAAACAACCCTTTTTTGTGTTGTTTATGTTGGTATAGTTGTTTAGATATTTGAGCTGTCACAAAAGCAAAAAATGTGTTAGTTATGCTTGAACTGTATCATTTCACAAACCCGTTTCTAGTCAGGAACTGATATTTTCCTGAAACTTACCTATGTTCTACTGCTGATTACTAAAGAACGGAAAAAGGTAGAAACAAACTTTTTTCCCAGATGAAAGACAGGGGTCTAATCTTTCTTTTGGTGGGTTCCATGTTTATATAGCCATAGAACACAATATTCTGTGTGCATTGAAAGATCAGTCAAAATTGTCTAAAAATGTCCAGTTACTGAAGAGGTTGCCATTTGAAAAATGACTGGGATTGAATGAACAGGCATCCATAGTTGGCTTTTTCCCCCCATACTCTACAACCATGTTTCCCGACCTTTTTGTCTTGTATGCCCCCAGAGCCTTTTTGTCATACCACGAGTACTCCTTCACTCATACGTGTTGATAATTCTCCAAAAGTAGACCGCGGCACGACTGTTTGGTGCAGCTGTGCCGCACGTTATTTCTCCCTGGGGAAACTAGTTGTAGCGCACGCGGTCATTCTGAGAATATTTACAGCACTTGGAATTTAAATGTTTCCATGTTTCAAGGCCAAAGAGGGTGGAACACACTGTCGCCTCAGCTCACCTGTGATTTCATGCGTATGACGGTGGTCCAGTTCCTCCACCAGTGAGAAGAGCTTCTCCCCCAACCTCTCTGCATCTTCGGTGTCTGATGAGTCACTGATGTCCGTCTCTTCCACGTGCTGCCTGCACACACATGACACACATTATGACAGTTAAGAATGTTCCGTGTGCTTATCATCCAAGGATGAGTAATTTCACTTCAGTTGAATATTAAATTGTTAAACTCTACAGTGGTTATCTTCTTTTTACACTTGACAGCTGACAATATTAAAACGATACATTTCCATCACAATTCACAAAGGTTTTAACGTGCCGATTTATTAAGCTAAGAGAGGTTTCACTGTACTGGAGTTCCACTTTGAGTGCAAATATGAAAATGATCTACGAAGCACAAATAGTAGTCACATACTCTTTTAAAGTCTTGAGGGCTTTGTTCACCTGCTCTTCCAGCTGCTTGGGATCTGAGAGGAGGTTTAAGACGGCCTCCTTGTGCTGCTCCAGTAACATACCTTGTGGAGTCAAGCGCAATCACATCAGCCACAAGCACAGCTACTTTTGATCAGTATTGTTGTTCAGTGAGTCACATGACGCAAGACAATGAGAAAATGAATCTAACCTGTGATCTTCTGTGAGTAGCCGGTGTTGTAAACATTTACTAGGTCGAAAAGCTGCTCGCCCAAAGAGTCAGAAGATACAGAGGCGTCATCTTCATCCTTACTCGTATTCTTGCTGCAACAAAACATGATTATGAGTCAAGTAAATCCATCATTGAATTGAAATCCACTATTGCATGTACCTGGGCTCCTCCTGGTCCACCTGCAGGGCTCGAACTGCTTTGTCCACAGCTGCAGTGAGCATGGTGTCGTCCTGCAGGATCTGACTCAAAACAGGACCAGGAAGCTCCAGCAACATACCTGAAGGAGGTGCATTTCAAATTTTTAACGTCGACTGAACTTAGTGATATACATTACAGTATCATGGATGGTTATTTTTTTACCCACCTGTCAGTTTTCCAGCATTCTCGCTGTGTTTGGGGTAAATGCGACTGTACAGCTGCTCACCGAGTGCTTCCTCCTCGTCCATGTTTGCTCACATTTAAGCAACTGTGTTATTTTACTAGACTGTGACTTGGAAAGGAGTCGAACTTTATAACGATTTTTCCCATTTCCTCAACTTTTGAGTTGGATAATAACTCCCACTATCGAACTATTTAAACAAGGCAACTTTTGTTTGTTTGTGCTAATTGACATGGAGTCATTTATTTCGTTTCTCAATGGCCTTCCTGTAGCCTGACATATTTGCCACTATATTTAGCGGCTGTTCATAAACAGGCGGCGCATAATGATGACGTAACCCAAACGACGCGTGCATTTGCGATGTGTTCGGGTTTTTTTTTTACAAGGTGCTACGGTGAATTTTAAATTTAGACCACATAAAGCGTATATAATATATATTATGTTTAAATAATGTTATAATCAATCATTTGGACTCGAAATTGTACTATGCTATTGGAAAAAAAGGAACTGCCGCGGAGTGATCTCTACGTGAAGTTGCGTAAAGCGGTTTCCGCCTTCCCGGGTCCTTTTTCTCTGCTCGAAGGTAACGTGGTCGCTTCGGCTGCTAACACTACGCCATTAAACTACTGAAATACCTTATTTTTGCCGTTAAATCGGGGAAGTTGAGTAGTATACCATTGTTCGGTATAATGTTTCCCACCCCGTGTGCTAATAAAAATCCCAATGTAGTTAAAGTACTAAGTAGTAATACGTCGTGTTGGTTAGGCCTAGTCTTGCCGAGCTAACGTTAGCACATGAGCTCAGATTAGCTCCCACGCTGTTGAACGTTTAACACAATTACAGTACTCAAAGTATCTGCTATCACTCTTATTTATTGATGTGCCATCGCGTTGTCGGTTAACACATTTAATCTTGTCTAGGTTCATCATGTCGTCCCATTTGCAGTGGATGGTCATCAGGAACTGCTCCAGCTTCCTCCTCAAGAGGAATGGACAGACGTACAGCACCGTAAGTGGTCTGGAAGTCTTCTTATACTGTGTATAAAATTGTTAAATGCCATGGTTTTTCGACATTTAGGGGGGGTAATATTATAAACAGACATTTCTTAGCACAGCTTTAATACTAATTTCACAAAACTGAGCATTATTTTTGTTATGGCAGAGGTTTGATCCAGCTCCTTTATGGGAGATCATTAGACGTGTTCCTCATGTTTTCACTAGTGAGTGTGTTGTAGCATAGAGGATTTTTGACAAAATCGCAGTAGAAATGACGTGTCGTAACGTAATGCGATATCTGAAAATGTTATGTAAGTTAATGTAATTATCTTTGATGACAGGAGCCGAACAACCTGAAGGCCAGGAACTCCTTCCGCTTCAACGGGCTGGTGCACAAGAAGACAGTGGGTGTGGAGCCAGCCGCTGATGGCAAAGGTGTGGTCGTCGTCCTCAAGAAGCGTAAAGGTAAATTATAGTGTTGCCGTGATAGCGAAGTTCTGGAATCCGCTATCGTGAACGTTAATGAGCAAGATGTCATCTGAAAATGTGCTGATAAGACTGTTGGTCATTTCACAGGTCAGCACAAGCCTGCCAATTCCTACGAGAAGATCACCATCAACAAGAACTCCCGTGCCACTCTCAACAGCCTGAGGCACATCATTAGTAAGAACAAGTACAGGAAGGACCTGCGCATGGTCAGTTAAGTTTTTCATTAGCGTCATCCTCCATTTTAATCCCAACATTAGTTGACGGGCATTTGTTTTTGTCCCCCCCCACACCCCAGGCTGCCCTGCGTCGTGCCAGTGCCATTCTGAAGAGCCAGAAGCCCGTTGTGGTCAAAAAGAAGCGCACCAGGGCTACCAAGACTGCATAAATTGATATGCATAATTAAAAATAAAGGCTTTTTGTTTGGGAAAATATGCGATTGTGATCCCTCATTACTAAATCTTCTTGTCATTCAGTTTACTTTCAAATGATCTTGGCTTTGTTGAATGAATACAGGTCAATTTTTTTTAAAATGATTGAAGTTCCACATTCATTGTTGGGGCTAGAAAATGAGTTAATGTGTTCACTCATTTCTGTGTTTTGGGAAAATTACAGTAAAAACCTTCCATGTCATATTTTTGTACTGTATTGAATTTGTAGGCACTATTTCTGAAAATAAAATTTTAAAAGATTTTTTAAATAAACACCAAATTATTGGGGGGGCGCTTAAGTGTAGTCATCGCCCTGCTCGCTGACGTAGAAACATTGGATGGATTTTTGAACAGCCCACAGGCAGCTTTCCATCCATTGGGCTGGAGAGGAAAAAAACAAGTCCAAGTCTCCTCCCCCTCTCTGTTAAAGCTGATAAAAAAAAAAACACTACAGAAATCAATCGGGCAAACAAATCTCTTTTATGTTGTGTTGGGGCGCAATAAGGATGCTGTGCTGGTCACCATGAGGCCATTTCTTAGGCCTGGGATCTTGCTTCCACTGACCCTGCTGCTTCTGGTCACGGTGCCGGGTCGGTGCTTTGAACTGCAGGACACCATACATGCTCTGATAGAGGAGAACATCCACCTCCATGACCAGCTGGAGAACCTCACCCAGGCTCTCAGGAAGCTCAGGCGCATGCTCTGGCATCATTCAAATGGTACACGCTCCTCAAAAATCTAGAGAAATTTAGAAAATTGAACATTGTGTTTTTTTGCTGTATGATTTGGACTCAATAAAATATATTTTGTAATAAAAGTCTCTTATTTTTGATGCTACTCATCTCGCTGCAAGGTCAAGAGCACTGCTTTTTATGTTGTCATATTTTTCATTTCCTGTTTATGTCCTCTGTTTTTAATCCTCCTCTACTGTTATCACGCATTCACGACAGCCTAGAATTAACTTTCAGTACCAAGACAATTCCCTTTAATTTAATTTAATCTCCAAGTTCCCTGTTTAATATTACATTTTTATGTGTGCGTCCATTTTCTCTGTGCTCATAGATCCAACACATCATGAGCACCATGAAGATCACAACGAGGACGTGCAGCATCTTTGGGACGAGTGGTCCCAACAAGGTGTGTATCGCGTCTAAACATTTCTTAAAAAGTCTACACACGCTCTTTCAAACACCAAAAAAAAATGAGACGGGAGGGCGACGAGAAAGACGAGCAAAACATGATAGTTTCCCTAGGAAAACGGGAGGGTATGCATAATCAAGTGAAGAAAATATGGCACAACAGTGACGTTAAACTGGACGTCCCTTCAAAAGTGATGAAAATATGACAAGAAAGCTTCAACGGGGAGGCTGCCAATAGAGGCCTAAAGCAACATTACAGGAGCTACAGAAATGTATGGCCGGCATTGTACTTGATGTGACACTGAAGAGTCGTTTCTCCCTTTCTGGTAGGTGTCAGTGCAGAGACTCATCTACTTCTGGAGCATGCATTCTGTGGACATGATCTGCATGGAGCTGCAGGGTCTCTGCATGACCGGCTCGGCATCCCCGTCCTGATAATGATGACCATGATAACCTGCATCAGCCTCCTTATACTGAGCTGCTTGTAGCCTATATTAGCTAAATGCACCTAAGTGAATTGTACAAGCCTAACTTCTGTCCTGTTTTTATACATAAATCATGGTGTGGCATATGTACCCGGAAACAATAGTTTATTTTGGACTGATTGTATTTAAATTGCATACAGCTATAGATTTCATGTCGGAATTTGTCAATATTATACTCTCATTTATGTTATTTCATTAAAAGCTCTTGCAAGCACAGTGTTATTCTTTCTTCTCATAAAATACATTTCAATAGATAATTTTCCGACGGGTCTTTTGTGGTCCGGGAGGGGGGGAGAGCGAAACCTACCACACATCGTTAAGTTTGTCAGGGCAGCCATTTTGAGTGAATAAAAAATACTCCGCTTTAATTTAAAAAGTGACTTTAAAAAATAGTGACTTAAAGTGATTAGGAACTGTCCAATTAACCACCTTTACACCTTAAAAAACAATTATCACGTAAACTCAAATTTACTTTGATTTTCTTCACAAAAGGGCAGACTGAAATACCACGTTGACTCGCTAGCGCCTCTTGTGGTTAGCAACAGGACGGCAATAATACTGTAAAATACGAGGCGTCAGCTAGTTGGCGTGCTAACCCTACGAAAAGCATCGACGACAGTTATTTTAGTATTCAGCATTAGCATATGGCATTAACGTTAGTACTGTCACGTCACAGTTTTCCATATTCCATGATTTAGAGTCGAGTACTGAAGGTTTATGAATGTTTTATCACTGGCGTCTTCTTCTTCCTTTTATATTTTATGGTTCATTTATATCTGCTTAAAATGTAGTAACCACTTTACAGGCACGGGTTCACAGGTTGTTTAGTTATTGTATTGTAGAATAGATAACATGTTATTCATTAGTTTGGCAACACATGACACATAATCATAGAATAGAGCATAACCAGCTCACAACACACACACATAACCATATAAGGGAAGAAAAACAGGCTTGTGGTGAGTACTGACTGGTACCGAAACCATCCTTTGTGCATGACCAGGTGCAGGAAGCGCTCAAGGTTGCAGAGTGTACCAGCAGCCGCAGACAGACACAGAGGCAAATCAACATGAAAGAAGTGGCGCAAAGCGGAGGCGATGGCGCGAGCTGATTGGTCCAAGATCGCCACCCTCTGCACGAGCTGATTGGTCCACGATCGCCGAACTTCCTGCACAATCTTAAGTGTATAAAAGTCGAGCAGGGAAAGGGAGGGTGCTTTTCTACAGCTGTGCTGTATTAAGACCTGCTTACTTGTAGGCATACAGGGACTGTGATAAACCCGGACGTCTGTATTAGGTGCTGCTGTCAGGAATAAATCTCACTGGATTATATTCTTTGGTTTGGTTATTTAGACTCCCATATCCTCAGATAGAAACTCACGCTTCAGTACTTACATTAAATGCATTGGTAAGATGTGGGTTGGAATCTCCGTTGGGTATTTTCTCTGTGAAAGTCTGCTTGTTCTCCCCGTGCGTGCGTAGGTTTTCTCCAGGTACTCCGGTTTCTTCCCACATTCCTGCACCTGACATGCATGCGACTTGCGACTGGCTGGCGATCAGTGCAGGGTATACCCCGCCTCTCGTCCAAATTCAGCTAGGATAGGCTCCAGCATAGACCCGAAACCCTTGTGAAGCGGCATAGAAAATGCTTAGTGTACCACTATGTACGCTTATCGCTCACTAAAATGTACAAGTAATGGTCAAAAAATACAAGCAGAAGAGGCGTGTAGATTTATTGACTTTTTTTCAACAACAACTAAAATGTAGCAGCACATATAAAAGTTGGAAAAAATCTAATAAGGTCCATCTGGGTTGAAGGCTTCCTATTTTTGAATACCATTAAATATTATGATAATAAAAGGGGGAGGCGTTGATTTTGTTTTATTTTTAAACACTAATAATAAATAGACATAAAACACAAATTACTATGCATAACAACAACTAGCCAACGTACATGTGGAATGAGTGGTGTCTGATTTTATTTTCAATGTTTTGCGTGTAGAAAAATTGTGTGAGTGACTAATTTCGGTACAAGTTCTGTCACAGTCTAGGACCGGAACTTGTTCGTAACCCGAGGACCACCTGTACATCGAAAGAGTCCATGTGGGATGTCTAGGTGTGTTTTCCAAGCATGTACAACAAAGACAAATCGTGGATCTAGTCTATGTCAAGGTCAGAGTCCTCGTCGCTCTGATTGCTCTGAATGATGGCTCCGTTGCGGATCGTCTTCGGGATGACCGGCGGCTTTTCGGGCAACATGCCGTACTCCTGCAGCAGAGCCTCCACGTCCACGGCGAAGAAATCCTCTCCCAGCTGGTCGGTGAGCCTCACAAAGTTGCCGATCAGGTCTCCCCCCTTGTAAACCAGCAGGGCGGGCAGAGCGCTGTCCCTGAAGAGCGCGCTGGTGCTGATGGCCGAGCTGCGCACGCTGCAGAACTTGACCAGAGGGTACTCCTGCGCCAGACACATCAGGCTGCCGCTCATGGCCTCGCAACCCGGCACGTCGGGCTCGTAGATGTGGATCACGACCAGCGTGCTTTTGTCCTCCTTGTCCAAAGCCTCCAGGAAGTCCTCGCCGCTCGTGAGCTCGTGGACGCGTTCGAAGCGCTTGCCTCGGCACAGCTGCCGTCGCATCTCCTCGATGCGCTGCATGCGGTAATGCTGGAGGAAGTCCTCGTCGTCCTCTTCCTCCTGGAGCATGTTGTACTCCTGCATGGTCATCTGCAGACAAAAGGATTTGAAATCTGTAACCTTAGTTGCAAACTTGCCCAAAGTCCAGCTTGTTGTGACCTAAAGAGAACATCACATCCTCCCCATTCATTCCCATCATGCTTACTTTGCCTTTAATCTTCTCCTGCAGCTCCTTCTGCTTCTCCTTGTCTTTTTCCAGGTCCAGGTCCGAGCGGCAGGTCATGGAAAGCTTCTTGATCAGACGTTCCATCTCCTTCTTCTGCTCCTGCTTCTGCTCCACCTCCAGCTGCTTGTACTTCCTCCAGTCATTGATCACACCCTTTGGACCTGATGAAACACACGTTATTAATGTGTATATATATATATATGCATGCAGAGTGTGTGCGTGTGTGTGTGTGTATCAGTGTGTCATGTACCTGTGTTGACCGCACTGCCATCAGGACTGTAGTCCAACTCCGGCTCGTTGACGGCGGCGTCGCGGATGGTCTTTCCCTCCCTTTCGTCGTCGTCGTTATCGCTGCCTTCGTCCTCACTGCTGCTGTAGTAGTACTGCAGCTTCTCTCCCAAGATTTTGTCATCTAAGGTTGTCATGGCAACTGCTCACCTGAAAGCAATCCATCTTTAATCAGTGCTACGGATGTCCCGATCCACATTTTTGGGCTTACGAATAATGCAAGCAACGTATTGCTGAATTTACTTGTTTATTGTTTGGCTTTTGTAACAAAAATCCCTGAGTCAGGTCCCTAATCCAATAAAAATCCATCCAATAAAAGATAAAATTGGCAAAAATGGGCGTGCCAAATACTTTTAGGGTAGGACTAATCATTTGACATGGACAAAGATCTATTTGTGGTGTGATTTAGAATATGTGCCTTTTTTTTGTTCTTTTTTAAACAAACTCTCTTCAAAGCAATAGTAATTTATTGACGGTCCCTAGTACAACCACCGGTTAGCGCAGCACTTCCCGTGCGAGCCTCCCGCACCATGACACATCAGTCCGGGCACAGTAAGGGGGAACTACCTCTGTAGCTACAACATGAAAGTAACTCCACCACGGTACACCGCGGCCATGTCTGCATGGTGGCGTTGCATTTTCTTCTTCTTGCGGGGGGCGGGAGTCGAGTGGCGACCAGCATTGAGGTGCATTACCGCACCTAGCGTGTTGGTGTGTGTGGCCCAGAGTTACGAACGTGATACGGCAAACAGATCGGCCCGATCTCGTGGCGGAAGCCGATATTATCCGATCTTCAAAATACAGCGGATCGGCAGCCGATCCCAGTCCTGAAGATCGAATCGGGACATCCCTAGTAGGAACATCAACTTCCATCCTGGGACTGACTAATGTTTTGCATTAACCTAAGTGCTGTCACAGACAATACCTTAGACATAAACACACCCGAATGCATACTAATTCTAGTCACCATTGCCAGTGAAGCGTAATAATTCAGGGTGACGTCTTTATAAGCTGCAGGGTTTATGTAAAATGAGGGCATCTGGATTTTAGGGCAGGCTTATACTGAGCGTGTATTGTGAATATTTAAATCAATCTACAGATGTCTTCATGAAGCACTTAGTAGAGTATGTGTATGAGTGGAGATGAGATGAGTAAAGACCCATGAGAACCTCCTCCAAGTGGAGCAGGAACATCTATACATTGCTTTAATTCTGGAAGGGATTTTTAAATGCAGCTGGGTGTCGTCTATTAATACTGCTCAAGGTGGCGCCAATGCTTTGTAGTGCTGTTTGAAACCATAGAATCATAGAAGAAGACCAACAATTATTGAGGGGAGCTTTAGTCGCACAGGAAGTGATCAGAGGCAAACTTCGGCTTGCTCAATACTCTCAAAACTGTGCTGTCCCAGCACAGCAAATGGACAGGACGTCATCAACACAAACACCTACGTAACTCGCGTTGCAAACAAAACCAACTCAATAAGTTAACGCACATGGAATACACAACGCAACTGCCCCACGCAGACTATGCAGGCATCAAAATAATGCTTACACCCAAACATACATGCGCAACTATACCTACATCTAAAACCCACGAGGCCTCACTGTAGCCCCTGCACGCTACAATACACAGCCATCCCTCGCTATTTTGTGGTTCGAACATCGCACGCTCACTTGTTTATCAAAAATTTGGCCTATTTAAGCACATTTTGCATATTCTTGGCCTAAACATAGCATTTTCACGCATAAAAATGGCTAAATGAAGTAAAGCAAATCCTGTACAGCATAAGGCATTAAAAGATATTGACGAAATGTAGTATTCTACACTGATCACTGTGTCACTCGTAACACACACTTTTACTGCAGGTTTTAATTATCTCACAACAGGCACAATAATAACATAATAATAATCATAAACTGCAGTAATAATAATACCAAGGGCTACTAATCCAACTAAAACTCAACTCGGAGCCCCCATCGTCACTTCCTGTCCACACTGCCCTGTCCTGTCCTGTCCGGAAGACATTTATTGCAACACACACGAGCACGAGTCTTATTTATGTTTTAAATGGCTTATTTGCTCTTATCATGTCTACTATATCGGGTAATACGAGTGTAAAGGTGACTATAGGGTGTGATAAGCTCTAACTACAGAAATATTCTTCTTTGCCTCAATTCACTTATCACGGTCGCATATAAAGACGTATCGTTTCCAAACTGTTCATTACACGTGTTTTGTGCTGCCTCACTGTTATTTTGCACAAGCCCAAATCAAATTTCCACTGTCTTTTCATTTAATGTACGATATTTGAAAAATGTAAGTTGCAAAATTTCCGCAGTTTCGGTAGCCAATTGTCATGAAGGGAAGATGGTTGGTCAAGCAGGCAAACCGGCTGAGAACCACTGAAGTAGAGGGCCCAAGCTGCTAACATACTTGTGATTGTAAAATAGATTATTTTAAGCCACAAGCTACCCCATCACATCAGCTATCTTTACGCGGAGGTAAGCCTTACAATGATCTCCCATTGTCACTTTACAGCTATATAAAATACTCATCGATATCCGCCTAATGTAATCATCTTACCTGGTTTTGAACGACCAATTCCCGTCGAAAACAACGTTTCGCCGCGTAAGAGCTGCTCACCAGCTAAAATGCTAACTCCGGATCACTCTGATTGGTTGTGATGCCTTCGTGGGTTGGGTAAATAATCCGCTGTCGGTGACACTCGATTTGCGTTCACCAACAGTGCTTACCAATTCGCGCTACATTTATATGAAGTAGCTGACACACATTACCACGCAACACTTTAAATTTTATTGCGCTGTAGGTGCAATATTTGTTTATTGTTCTAACATTTGGACCATTCCCCCAAAGCACGCAAAGGCAACACGCTGACGTCGATTGGGGCGGTGACGTGTGGTTTATTCTTATATGCAGTACCAGATTGAACCAATGGAGGGCAATACGAAATAACACACAAACTCCCGTAGCCTGTAGCGATAACAGGAAGATCACTGCTGGTTTAGAAAAGGTTGAAAAAATAATTTTTAATGTAAAAAAAAAAGAACTTCACGGTGAGAGACTGATTTTATTAACATTTCAAACCCCACCTTGAGGGGGAAAACATACATCCTGTGATTATCTTCTCCTGTTTCATCGTCACTATCAGATTTCCGTCTCTTGCCAAAAGAAACACAGGACTCGCATGTGGAAATGAAGGACCAGTAAAGGTTGAGAACAATGGAGAGTCAAAACAAAAATTTTAAAACACCTCCAGTTTTAATGAACTCACTTTCACCCACCGTGTGTCTACATACAGTATGGCGTCATCACTGGACTAGGAGACCAGTGTCTTTTTTTTCCTCATTTTGCTCAAGTGCGAGACAGCAAGTGAGCAAAAATAACAGTGTGGTGTCACAGTGCGCTCAAACAAGCTGCTCTCCTCACAAGCTTGTTCCTTTTAAGCCAAAGCCTATTTGACTTTCTAAGAGGGACACTTGAAAACAGCTCACAGCTCATCAGTCCTGAAGTCGTCTTTCGCGCTTTGTGGCACTCTGAACGCCACGTACGGGCACGTCCTAGAGTTGAGACACACGAGTTTCTTCAAGGTGGCGGAGTTTACAATGTCAAAGCCCACGTGGCCCCCAAACGTGCTGGGCTTCCAGTACTCGGGGGAACAAATGGGGTTGCCCAGGAGGCCTTTGAGGGAGAAGGGCGCTCCCATCTCCACCATGCTCTCTCCAAATATAGAACTCGGACGGGTCTTCTCCAGCATCATACCAGGGTAAAATTCAAGAGCGTCAATGTCACCATAGAGCTCCTTGAGAGTGAGTGCTACTTCCTCATTATCTGAAACCGTTAACACAAAGATAAAGTTAGATCAGGGGTGTCCAAACGCTTTCCACTGAGGGCCACATAGTGAAAAAGGAGAGGATGCAAGGGACACTTTAATATTTCGTAAAGCGACACATGTCGATACGCTAAGAAGTTAGATATACTGTATTTCAAGAAAAAAACTGAATCTCAGCTTTGTGATATAGGTGAAAAGCCTATTATTAGTAGAAATGTGAGTCTTTTTTAAAAATTTCCAATTATTTCAACTTTATTGTTAAATAATCTTCTTAAATGTTCTTTTCAGAACATTATGACTTTATTCCACAATATTTAGACTTTATTCCCATATTATAACTTTTTCCCCAACCTAATTTTCCAAAAATTACATCTTATTTAGTTGAAGCCAGGGCCGAGCCAGAACAATAGATGCTAACGAGCCAGTATCAGAGTCGTTCATACCCAACTCAGGGAGTGGCACTTCCCTTTTACCGGAGGTGTTAATAGCAGGATAGGATTATACCACTACTCCGCCCAGGCTTAGTGTAAGGAACCAATAGGAGGAGGGTGTTGGCACACCAATTCTGCCCACTCTTACTGTATTTAAGGCCTAGGCTACCAGCACTCATTAGTTCGCTGACGAAGCTCTTCGGATGAGGAGCGAAACGTCTGACACCTTCTTCACAGAAGTACAGATGACGTCTCAAGAAGCCTTTTCCTCGATCTTATTTAGTTTTGTTTGTTTTTCATAATATTGCAACTTTTAAAAAAGAATGTATTTTTTCTTTAATATTTCAGCTGTATGCTCTTAAAATTACATTATTTTTCCTCATAATAATTATGAGTTAATTCTCGTAAAATTGCAACTTTTTTTCTCATTAGAATATGGATTTCTTCTCTTAATATTATATATATATTTTTATTGTCATAAATTTACAGCTATTTTCTTCCATTTCGGCTGTTTTTTTTCTTCTATTTATTATTTCAACTTTCTTCTTGTAAATTTTATTCTCGTAATGACTTTATTCTCGTAGTGTTACAACTTAATAATAAACTCATAATATTGCAATCTAATATTTTCTTGTAAAATTTTCTGCGGGACAATATAAAAAACAGCCTTGAGTTAGATGATTAGCCATGAAGACGTGTAGCAGCGCCCCCTACGGGCTGTGCTCAAAATGTTTTGGAAAGTGAAATACATACAATCTTCAAAGTTTTATAATCATTAGACAAATGGTCAATGATTTATTACTTGCTAAGTCCCGCCCCCTCCCCTGCAAACACTTTTTGGTTGATGGCGACCATCATGTGTTCACGTTTCACCTGTGCCAGATTTCATGGTGACTCCACCCAAAAGTAGCAGTAGATGGCGCACTGTTTGGCAAATTTGAACGATTTTGAATGCAGCGGTACATATGTGTGGCTAGTTTGACAAATGTGGTTAAAAACTTTTGTTGCTTACAAGACAATGGCAGATGGTAGATGTCGGGTGATGAGCTAACACTTCACCGTTATTCACCCCCACATGAAATTGAAGTCACACAAACGACAGTAATGAACTCTAAGACGGCGACAAGGGTCAAGATGAGGGTTGGCCAATTTGCAGCGGGTGCCATTATCCCGAGAGTGTATTTTTAGCTCATCTCACCGTCCTGTAAAATCTAACAATCACATGTTTTGAAAGCTGGTCCGATGTGTGCCAGAGTCGTCGGGACAAGCTTTGTGTTTGTTTGCTCACCGGTGAACTCTCCAAAGGAAGTGTACGGCTTGAGGTTAAAGCGTTTGCGGTACTCGTTGAAGGGCTGCATGCGGAGCTGTCGCGACTCCTTTATGGCTCCCACGGCGACTGACGTCACCACAGGGTTGATGTTATGGCCCCCGCCTATCTGTGGACAAAACATAATGAGATTCTACTGCACATTGGAGATTGTACAGCTGTTGTACATCAGCTAACATTTTTACAGAGGAAATTAATCTTTTTTTAAGTCATATTTGCAATATCAGTGGAATGACAACTTAGCATCATAAGTTAACAAATCATGCTGTTTGGTGGTTGGTAGTAAAGAAAAAATGCATAGTTAAGCAAATTTTACCTTTTTTGCCGAAATTGAGCATTTTCAAGCATAAAAATGGGTAAATGTACTAAAATACAAATACTGTATGTACAGTATACATGTGTGTACATATCCACACACACACATATAAACTGTGTGTATGTGTGTATATATATATATATATATATATATATATATATATATAAACCACTTAAAGCAACCTAAAGTAGCAAAAAAAGGTACTCATGCTGCAAAAGGGTCCACTGTCAGTTGACTTTCTATCCTTTGAAGTCTAACATCATGTGATGCAACTTCACGTAATTAGAAAAAACAGATACTGTAGTCATGCCCAACCACAAACTGTCAAAAAATACCAATCCAGGTAATCCTCTACGAGCCAAGAAACCATCACTCTGGTATTTGAGTACTACAGGTGCATAACGCACCACGCTGTCTGTGGATCGTTACCTGGCCGGCCACTTGCCGAGAAAAGGCGTCTACCAGCTTCTCCACGCCGTAGCGTGTTAGCACTGAAGTGTTGAAGATGAACTGTGGGTAGGTGAGCTCGTCGCCGTCGATGAGGAAGCTGTCTGGCATCAAGGAGTGCCAGTGATAGAGCTGGCTGAACTCCAGAGCGATGCGGTTTCCGTACTGGAAGTCGGTGTGGAACAGCAGGGTGGGATCGAACTTCAACTGCAGCAGGTAGCCGCTGAGATGCTGCACGTATTCTTCTATCACTATTCGGATGGTCTCACCTTTGGGTGGGTGGGTGGGTGGGGGTGGGGGATATTTCAAATGCAAAAATAACAAGCAATGAAGACTCATTTTATTGTTATTTGTGCCCCATCTTTTGTTATAGTATGCATTTTATAATACACACAGAGCATTAATGTGTATGGACAAGCAAGCCTGCTGTTTTTACAATATAACATTCTAGTGGGCATGACTGACATATGCTAATATTGTATTTGCCTATGAAGCATTTATGATTGAGCTCCAACAGCTTGCCTGGCTTTGCAATGTCTGCACAATGAAGTTTAACCTAAAAACAATAACAATGTGGACCCCCGCTTACCAATAACGATGAGCCGTGTGGTCTGGAACAGCTGCTCGTCATCCCAGGTGGGATGCTCCACTTTGAGCACGTCACACACTCGGTTGTGCTCCCTCAGCCACAGCGTAGCGTACAATCCCAAACCGGGCAGGAGTCCAAACACCTCCTGACCGATAGCAATCTGATCCTCAGGAGCAACGGCCGGGGGGTAGCTCATCCTGACAGGGGCTTCAGCTACAGAGGGAGGGTACATCTCTCCATCAATCAACTAATGGGGAACACAATATATTTTTTTAAGCGGCGAGTTTGTAACACTTCCCATACACTTTCATATTAGCTTTAAAGGCAAAATATGAATAAATGCTAATTAGCCATACATTTATCATACTAATAGTATATTTTCTTTACAACACACTGTACATCACAAACAGATCTTAGGGATTTATTGTTTAAAAAATACACTTAAAAAGCAGAAAAAAAAGACCGTACTACACCTGATATTTAAGTTTCCCGTCTTTGAAAAGTCTGAGCTTTAACTGACGCTGCAGGTTGTCTCCGTACACGTGCCCTGCGTCCACCTGCACCAACAAAAAAACAAAAAACAACAAAATAAAAACAAAATTGTCCCATTATGTCAAAACTGGTAAAGGTCATGGTTGAATTCATTTTGAACATGCATACAAGTTACATTGGAAAACATCACATAGTACAATTCACAGTTCAACATGTCCAAAAAGGAGTAGGAAGAAGCAAAGCTTATTTAATCCTGCCCCTCATCCGTTTCACATTAGTTGCAATACATTTGCCCGTATTCCAAATGTACTCTTTGCTAATTGTAAATCCATATGAATGTGATAAGGCAGTATAACAATGTGGTGCAATGAAGTCAAGGTTTATACTTACTATAAAGAAATTATATATCTTATTTGTTTTTGTTAACAGTTTTGTTCCCTCACTCTATCGTGGTTTACCTTTCACTCATTTGCTGTTCCACCATTTTTTTTTTTTTTTTTTTTAACAGCGTATGAACCCTTTTACAGGCCGAGCCTGGCCCTTTAAGAAGAACTGCACTGTGGGAAGTTGAGTGTCTCTCTCTTCCCTCTCTCGTCTGTCTGCACCGCCCATTGTCTTCTGCGGACTGAGTGGCCGTAGACCCTTGTCAATCAATCTCCTTCATGCCGTCCTGTTATGTCGCTAGCTGGCTTGCTTGCTTGCTAGCTTGCAGTCTTTGTGAGTTTCTGCCCAACAAATCCCACAATGTCGAGGAATTGTTCTGCGCCCAAAAGGCAGAGGAGGATGCTAACCATCACACAAAAGGTTGGACTTCTGGACATGCTGAAGGAATGTTCATTACGGAATACTGTAAATGAATCTTTGGTTGGAAGGAGGGGGACTGCAACAGGAGGAGTAATGCAGCAATATGTTTTAACCAGGATGCAAACGGCGCCACAACAAAAGGCGCAGTCACATGAGTGAAATACGTGTGAGTCACTTAATCATTTTTGTGTCTTGTGTGTTGTGGGTTGAACATTACAATTCAAACAAAGTTTTCAACTTTTTTGAGAGTATTTAAACAAGAGAGAAATGTGAGAAAATGTTATGTTAAAGTTTATAAAATGTATGGTCAGGGGTTTTACAGCCTCAACACATCCAGTATATAAGAAATGTAAAAAAAAAAAAAAAAAAAAGCTCACATATTGCGGGCTATTTTGGGAACCTATACCCCGCGATAAATGAGGTAACACTGTACTCCACCCCTTGCCACCAGAAGTCAGCTGGGAAAGACTCCACCCCTGTGACCCTAATGAGGACAAGCGGTATAGAAAATTAATGAATGAAGCCTTATGTTCATCACTTTAAACCAGCCCGCCTAAATCGCACCAAACAACAGCTAGAATTTTGCACCTGGATAAAAAGCTAGTGTTTCTTCCCCCAGGGATATGAACAACACCACTGCGGCCAGACATGATGTTGTTGTCCCCGACAGCAAAGCTGGCTTATGTCATGGAACTGACAGTACCATGGAGAGATGGTACAGGGAGATGGGTTTGAAGAGCACGCTTTGGAGAGAAAGAAAAACAAATATTCTGACCCAACAGCAGAAGCATCCCAGAATGAGGGGCTGATCCATCCAAAGCCAAATCAACCGCTGCCAGAAAAAAAGCAGCAATTGGCTCTGGGTAGTTGGAATAAAAATGCCTGAGCAAAAGAATACAGATAGATGGCAAGCAGCCAGCCACATACCTGGCTCAGGGAGAAGGGCACCCCTGCCATGCAAAGTCCTAGATCAACACTGATGGCTTAACATCAAGAGCGCCAACTATCCAAAGGGATGGAAACATCGAGCTCTATTTTGCTTTACTACAGTATATTAGACAGCTACACTTATTTTCCACTGTATGTTAATTGAGGTGTCCCAAAAAGGGTCCCCTGCTGGCGCCCTTTCAATTAACATTTGTATACAAAACAAACTTACGATCCTTTTTTCCCCCCCATTTCCCAAGCATTTTGCAATGATTCATAAGAGAAACACTTAATAAAAAAACATGATCAATATGGAAACAATAACATGAACCGACCCCATGTGCCAGAGCCTTCGTGAAGCCCAGTCCCATACGATTGTAGGTCTTAAAGAACTGGTGGGTGAAGTGCTGTGCAAAGAAAGCAAACATGAGGTTGGAGCCCTGCGGGTCGGGCCTGAAAGTTCTTCTCTTCAAGAGGCTCTCCACCAGCAGCTCAGGGTCGGGCAGCCCATCTTTGCCTACGAAGAGATCACCAGGGGAATTTTTATATGTAATAATCAATAGCAGGCTGATATTCCAAATAAAAGCATGTGAAACTAGCATTCGGTGTGTTAACCTTTGACCCCTAGAGGTGTAGGGCAGTCTTCTGGCACAGGTGGGAGAATCCGCGTGTAGTAGCTCAGATTATAGTAGGACTCCCAGCTGAGGTAACCATATTTTGAGTTGAAGGTCGGAGGGTGGGGAATTAAATTGGACCTCACTGCACGTGCACGCGTGCACACGCACAGGAAAACACAACAGGAAACAATATGTCATTTATGTATCTGCTATCTGGAAAAGACATTCATTCATTCATTCATTCATTCAGTCAGGACCTGTCAGGACAAGCCGCATCAGAACGTCCCGGAGGAAAGTGTAGTTGATGACGTCCCACATCCAGTGGAAGTGGGTGAGAATGTAGTGCACCACATGCGGACCGGGCTTCAGGAAGTCACGCACACGAGTCCAGAACTCCGCTGTGTGAAGACAAGCGGCGACCATAAAGCATTATCATTAGAGGGCAGGGGAGCCACCATATTCGTCAGATGCTGAACATGTAGGTGTTGACTCTTATGTGTCTGTTATATTTAATACAGAGTAATGATTAAAACTGAGTGCTTATAAATAAACTTATAACCTTATAACCTCATAACCCAGTGTGTACGTCACATTTAATCGAGAGCATGGATAATATAGTGTAATAAACTAGACCGTCATTCAAACAGCCCAGTGGATGTGAATGATAAATACGATTTTTAAACTTTGCCTGTGAGCACTATAAAATCCACCTCACAACAAATTGCCCGGGCTAAATGATGTATTACCATGTCTTTCATTATGACTTTCTACTACAATAGAAATTCAAAATAAAAAAGACCCAAGTCCAATAATTTTCCTGGTAGGTCGTCGGCTTACTGTAACTAACTGATGGCTTGCCAAGTGTTTTCAAATACAAATCATGATAATTAGAATTAATAAAACTTCCCACATCCTCACCGTCATGGCAAATAATAGCTGGCAGCTACTGTTTGTCGGCAATTCTTTTTTATCATAAAAACAAAACCCTTTCAATAATGCGAGCCATTGGCTGGTCCTGTAAGACTCTTCTGGTTCAATGGCTAATTGTTAATGACCACGGCTATTGAAAAACAAAACACTGCATGAGTGACTGTGTGAAGTTTCCTTATTCAAGTGAAGCCGAGCGGCAGAGTTGGAGGGCGCTTCCATGTTCCCTTGGAATATTTGGGTCTAGACCGTTAAGACACGGTCTTATCTTCTCATTTACCAGACACCCTCTCCCTGTCTAAAGCAGAATATTTCAAATTCCTCGCAACCCCAGAGAGGATATGAATGGATGTCACGGGTGCGGAGGGTATGATCGGACTCACGGATGGTGCAGTTCTCGCCATAGTAACCTGTGCGGGTGCAGTCACACTCATACTGGTCCTCGCTGTATCGTACACACACTCCCCAGTGCTGACAGGGTAGGTAACAGCACGGGTTCACTGCAGGGAAGGGGGAAGATAAGAATTTCAATAATCATCTTGCCACATGAGAGGACATTTTACAGCTGCTCCGCAATGTTTAAGCTCCTATCATCTGGTTTATTGCATTCATTTATAATTAAAAAAACTGAATGAAAGGCTACTGCACTGCCAGTACTACACTGCAAAAGTCATTAAGTAGCCACTAGTACCTAATAGTGTAAAACACCTGCCAAAATACATGCACTTCCTTGAGGAATTTACTGGAAAAGCAATTGTTCTCTTAAGCCTCTTGTTCTTCGTATAGCTTCTGGATTTCCGATAAAGTGTACAGTTAAGCCCCACATGAGTCATGCCCTGACCAAATTTAAGTTAAAGTGAATTTATGTTTGTGTCTTTTTTTCAGCTAGAATGCAATAACAAAAGTGACCAAACTGTCTGTTAGATATGTTGAGAGAAAAAACATTTTCATTATGCCACATTGCTCCAAATATAAGACGGCACAGGTGGTTCTCGGGTTACTAACGAGTTCCGTTCCTATACTTGGATCTTCTACCTAATTTAAAGGATACCTAAATGAACACCACAGTAACTTACGCTGTACGCAGAACGCATGAAGGACATGCAAAATACAGTAGTAAGATTCAATACAAGAATTCAATGAAACAGTGATTTAAAAAAAAGAGAGGGAACAACTCCATACATGTATCCCTGTGGCTTATTGGGACGAGGAAGTAGAAGAGATAGGAGAACAAATATAACAATCCCTTAGCCTTCTCCTGAATCAATATGAGGCTCACTGGGATATTGATTCTGGTCTTCCAGCCAATAATAAGGCCTCTGCACTGCTTACTTACACACGTGGACAAAATTGTTGGTACCCTTCGTTCAATGAAGTAAAAACTCACAATGGTCACAGGAATAACTTAGTAAGTAAGTAATAATAGATAAAAATTCTATGAAATTTAACCAATGAACGTCAGACATTGCTTTTGAACCATGCTTCAACAGAATTATTGAAAAAAATTAACTCATGAAACAGGCCTGGACAAAAATGATGGTACCCCTAGAAAAGACTGAAAATAATGTGACCAAAGGGACATGTTAATTCAAAGTGTGTCCACTAACAGGTGTCGACAACCTTGTAATCAGTCAGTGGGCCTATAGATAGGACTACAGTCAGTCACTGTGCTGTTTGGTGACATGCTGTGTACCACACTCAACGTGGACCAGAGGAAGCAAAGAAAAAATTGTCTCAGAAGATTAGAAAGAAAATTATCGACAAGCATGTTAAAGGTAAAGGCTATAAGACCATGTCCAAGCACCTTGATGTTCCTGTGACAACAGTTGCACATATTATTCAGAAATTTAAGATCCATGTGACTGTAGCCAACCTCCCTGGATGTGGCCGCAGGAAGAAAACTGATGACAAATCAAATAGACGGATAATATGAATGGTAACAAAAGAGCCCAGAAAAACTTCTAAAGAGATTAAAAACTTCAAGCTCAAGGAACATCAGTGACAGATCGCCCCATCCGTCGTTGTTTGAGCCACAGTGGACTTAATGGCAGAAGACCAAGGAGGCCACCACTGTTGAAAACAAGTCATAAAAAAGCCAGACTGGACTTTGCCAGACTACATGTTGACAAGCCACACAGCTTCTGGGAGAATGTCATATGGACAGATGAGGAAAAATTGAACTTTTTGGCAAAGCATATCAGCTCTATGTTCACAGACGAAAAAAGAAAAGAACACTGTCCCTACTGTGAAACATGGTGGAGGCTCTGTTATGTTCTGGGGCTGCTTTGCAGCATCTGGCACAGGGTGTCTTGAATCTGTGCAGGGTACAATTAAATCTCAAGACTATCAAGGGATTCTAGAGAGAAATGTGCTGGCCAGTGTCAGAAAGCTTGGTCTCAGTCACAGGTCATGGGTCTTGCAACAGGACAATGACCCCAAACACAGCTAAAAACACCCAGGAATGGCTCAGAAGACAACACTGGACTATTCTAAAGGGGCCTTCTATGAGCCCTGACCTTAATCCTATTGAGCATCTTTGGAAGGAGCTGAAACATGCCGTCTGGAAAAGACACCCTTCAAACTTCAGACAACTGGAGCAGTTTGCTCATGAGGAGTGGACCAAAATACCTACTAAGAAGTGCAAAAGTCTCATTGACAGTTACATGAATCGTTTGATTGCAGTGATTGCCTTAAAAGGTTGTGCAACAAAATATAAAGTTATGGGGTACCATTATTTTTGTCCAGGCCTGTTTCATGAGTTTATTTTTTTCAATAATTCTGTTGAAGCATGGTTCAAAAGCAATGTCTGACTTTCATTGGTTAAATTTCATAGAATTTTTTATCTATTATTACTTTTTTCAGATTCAAGTTATTTCTGTGACCATTGTGAGATTTTCTTTCATTGAACGAAGGGTACCAACGATTTTGTCCACGTGTGTATTACTGTCACTTTCATAAGAGCAAACAACCGTTCACACTCATATTCATACATATGGACAATTCAGAGTTGCCAATTAACCTAACATGCGTGTTTCTGGAATGTGGGAGGAAGCCAGAGTACCCGGACAAAAGCCACGCACGCATGGGGAGAACATGCAAACTCCACACAGAGATTCAAACCCAGAGCTTCCTGATCTCCTGACTCTGTAGCCAACATGCTAACCATGGCCCTGTATTGAGAACCTAACAATATCTATTTATTTATCTGTACAAACCACTGTATGAGTATGTCTGAGATAACATCTGCAACCGTTTGTAACAATTTCCAAGTTAGGTTTACTCACATGCCGCAGGAGGGTCCGCACCACTATTTGAGAAGCACTGTTACAGGGAGATGTATTATTTTAAATGTATCTATTGATAAGAAATACTTTTTCGATTATCATACAACATGTGTCTTTACTGATTACTCATTTATTGGACTTCATTAAGGAAAAAAAACTTGGATTTATTTGGTATGTAGAAGTCATCCATAAAGTACATTGTGTGTCATATGTTTATCTTTACAGATACATTAACTCTCTCATAGTTTGTCAGACGCCTCTCGGCCAAAAACCACATGAGAGATCTGTCTTCTTGTACAAACAGAGGAAGCGGGTGTGTGTGGGTTCTATAACACGACCCGACAGGTGGAGGAAAGCTTGAACATTTCGGGGAAAAGAAACCAAATCTTCCTAAATGATTCCCAGTTTCCTTCATCCTTGCACACAGATTAGTTCCAGATTCAAATGTCCCAGACTGGTTCGTAGTGTCGTAGAAAAAAACCCTCCGAACTCCTAATGGAAGGAAAAGCTGCCAGATTGTCTACTAACGTGCTGTGGCATGCCCCTCTTGGCCCATGCAGCCCCCATCGTGTCCGTACCGCCATGCAGATCTCATCCGCCTACTATGAAGTGAAAGTGTCAGCTTACAGACGACTGTACCATCTGTCCAATCGAAAAAAGTACAATGTGTTTAACCTCGTAAAGAAGATAAAGCTGGAATGGGATGAGAAGGAGGTGAAACTGTTTGTTCACATGTGTAAGAGCTGATAACACAATAAGGTGTGTGTGTGTGTGTGTAAAAGGTTGGAGGGGAGACTTTTAATGGATTCCAGTGAATGGTACCACTTTTTAATTAAAAGTTACTCCTAAAGCCTGATAAATAATTTCAAATGCACTTATTGTTAGTAATCAGAATGGCAACAGTGACTGCGGCTCTCTTATAAATCAACTTAAATATAAAAATTAAAAATGAATAACATAACAGCAAGCATCAAATGCCTAATTCTAGGCTTGCCTTTTGCTTCTTTGTATTTTTGTAGATCCACCAAACCGCCATCTTGAATATCATCACGTGAGACATTATATCACACATGACATCATGAAAGCTCAATATAGCCAGCATCGAAACATAATCTTGGCAGCATGTTGGGCTTTTTGTAACGCTACTCCAACAGAGACATCGGAAGTCACGTGAAGTAAGTGGACTTTCAAAGCGGTAAGCCCATCAATCCATCCATCCATCTTCTATGCCACTTATCCTCAAAACAATAAGTCCCGGTTATCAAAATAAAGGTAGAGTGTTTGTTTTGTTCAGTGCGCAACACCTTTTTACAATCACGTGATAACTGTTACGTCTGTCATTTCCGCAGTTAACTTATTTTCACACTCGTGTGCCCATTACAAATGGTACATTTGCACAAAAAATCTGGTTTATGATAGCAATAGTTTAACCCTGGAACGGATTATTTCAGTTTCCATTATTTCCTATGGGGGAAGAAGTTGTTGACCAACGTTCAGGACGGATTGCGCCAATTTTTTTTTAACTGAAAGAGGGTTACTTTACTTTTAAAGCTCGGACACTACAAAAACCACATGTTAAGACTGAAAAGTAGTTGAAGTATACTTTTGTAAGCACAAACGGGGCATGCTGGGATGTGACCCTGTTATCGTGATTAAAGGAATGTTTAGTTTAACCAAAGACGACAAGCTAAAAGAGAAAAAACGTCCAAACCAGTGTGCATAATGTGCTTCCGGCGACCCGCTGACCTGGCCTACCTGTGCTGGGAGTCACCTCATCACCTCGGCATGCAGGCTCCCGCAGCAGCAAAAGCAGAGCGCAGAAGGATCCTACATGTAGTACAGAGGCTTCACCCAGGAAAAAGAGGAAGATCAACGTGGGAAAATCGTAAAAGTTAAAAAAAAAAAAAAAACAGTGCAAGAGTTGACTTACATCTCATTACAGCAGCTCAACGCCGTGTCATTCCACTGCTGGAAACATAAGCTTAAAAATGCACGCCGGTGAAAGAATTTAGACAGCGTTAGGAATGAGTCGGCGAAAAGTCGACAAGTTACCTCCGGTGTGTTAGAGAGCTGCAGCCCGCCCAACTAGCTTTCACCTGCGGCCAGTGAGGGGAGAGGAGCGGGGCGCGTCCTCCTCCAGTCAGGCAACACCACCTCCTACTGGTCACCTTTAACTCAGTCACCAGAATACACCAAGATGACTCACCAGACACAACAGGGGGGGAAAAGACACTACATTGTATATTTTTTGCAGTCTTGAACCCAACAGCGGTTTGGTGGGTGAACTCAAACAAGTTTAGAGCTTGTAGCAAGAATGTAATTATTCTAACAGCTAACAAAAGCAACCGTTTCTCCTCACTATGAAGACCTCCAATATAGTTTTCCAACTAGAACCATGAGAACTGCACATTTTGGCTCATGTCGTCAGGGGAAAAATGTCTAAATATTTGGACATTTTTTTGCTGAGAATGTCAAGTAGTAACTGACCTTGAGGAGGGGCAGGCTGTAAGTATTGAGGCCTTACCAAATGGTCTTCCTACTGTAAACAAGCTCACACATTGATTTGTAGGATGTTATTGAGCAGATTCAAATCAGTGTGGATGCTACTAAAAGTCTTACACACCAAAAAAAAAACAAAAAAAAAAACACAGTATTGAAAAACCTTTTATTGTAGCTGTATGTGAACATCCTAACGACATGTGTGTCACTGTAGAACTGCAAAGATAAACCAAGCACCTTTAAACTAAAATGTTACATTTTGCATTGTTTGCATTGAGAAGACAAAATCAGATTTTGTGTTCATCACATTTATTTAAACAAAAATGTGTCATTTAGGAGGAGCTGGAGGCGGCCACTGCAGCGCGTCTGGGTTTGGGGGTGGTACCTTCCCGGAAACCATTTCTGGAAAAATCAGGTAGGGGAAAAAATGTTGAGACATTACACATTCATTCACCGTTGTGTCAGAGGCCCCTTGCTCAGCTACATCCAAGCTTCAAGGCTTTTATGATTAGGATTAACATTTAAGGCAGGACTAAATGATAAGCATCGGACCATCAGAAGTACCAACTCGTTACACAAAACTTGCCTCAGAAAAACAAGGATAATCACTCTCAAGTCATTTGTTCAGACATTTGGATTATATTTGTGTTCATCAACGGCAAGCAGTCCTCACAAGTGGTTGTTACCAGAATTTTACTGTGTTGTATGAAACCAAGGAGAAAATAAAGCAAGGTTGCATTTGGGCAGGTCGTATTACCACAGCTATTTAATAGCTTCTTGTTGATGGTTCTCAGGCAAAAATAATGGAGGGAATTTAAACAATTCCTTATATAAGATTGGCAGAGATATTCATTTATTCAATTACAGACAGTGGTAGGCAGAGAAATGCTTTTATGTCACTAAATGTTTCCCTTGTTGAAATGTTTGACAGCTTTTGCTTTGGAATGTTCTGCACTGCATCGAGGAGCACTCGCTTAACTCAACTTCAGCTTTACAGATGCTGTGTGTGCTGTGAAGGCAGTATGTGATGTGGTATTATCAGTCTTAAGAAAAAGGTAATTACAGCCAACTAGTGGAAAAAAAGCAGACAACTATTTGAGGAGCAGGAGTTAACTGGTGTACAGCATTGTTTGTAGAAGTGGCCACGAGTTGACAAAGCAGTATGAACAGTTTACAGTGGCTGATACCATCTTTTTCATACATAGCTGTCAAGGTAGTGTCACTGTATAGACTAATTTTATTGCCAAAATAACCCTAGACCCTTTCCACTCAAAAAACAGGCACTCTGTTGTTACAGAATGGACGAAAGCAGTTAAACATCCAAATAATCATACCTGAATCGGCGGTAGACAACCTTCAGGTGTCTCAGACGGCCAGTACCAGTGGTGTTCCTCCTCTTGGCCTTAGCGCTCCAGTTGTCTATAAAACATTTAACGCAATGTCAACATCTGAGCTTCCATTCATGTCCTTATAAATGGAAGTTAGGATAATTAAGTGTGTGCAAAAAAAGGCAACATACACTTTCTCTTGCGCTTCTCGGGGTAGCCACACTTGCCGCAGGAGGACTTTTGCAGGTGGTAGGCTTTGGAGCCACAACGACGGCACAAGGTGTGCGTCTTGTTCCTGCGTTTACCGAAAGAGGATGTTCCCTTCGTCTGAAAAACATAAGATGTAGACCATCAGGGGACACTGACAACAAAAATCAAATTTATTCAAAAAGCCCTGGTAGTCTTGTCTCAGTTATTCCAAAATAGTGGAATCACAAGCTATCATTGGTTCAGACATAAGAACATCACTGACAAGACTTACTGTGCCGACAGTGACTTCAACATTGAAATGTCTTTGTGCCATTTGAACAATTCTATGGACATGCACGTCTGTATATTGTTGTTACACATCTTCGTAATACTGCTAGCACCAGCTCATTGAACTCAATACTTGGAGCTGTTGCTACCTAACACCGCTAGCCACCATGTAAAGATACTCATTACTAAAATTTTTACTTGAGTGAAATCCACTGCACAGCGGCAACGGTAGCGATCCCAACCTTAAATGTACAATGTAAATCTTAACGTTCCAACAAGGTACTTTATTCAATTAAAAGTGGCAGTGTGGTAGGGTCGTCTCTGCTACGGAAAGACTTCGCCAGCCAGCTAGCTACGACAGAATTAGCACTATACCTGTCAAATTTCAACTTATTTTGAAACAATATGTGAACAGAACAGTAGCTGAGCTTCGCTGTTTGCTAAATAAGTATGATTTGTGGAAGATGAATGTCACATTTCTAAGATGTCGAAAGATTTCAACAGAACAGCATTGCTCCTTACCATTCTCGTACAGTGGCCGAGGGAAAAGAGACCGGAATTGCGGCCTGCGTCCCATCAAATTACATCCGTGCTACTTCCTGTGTAACATTGAAAAAGGACTTCTAGTCATATAGCGTTATTTTTTTTATTTCATTTGTTTACAAATAACATTATTAAAAATATATATGTACTAGTCACCCCAAATAAATGCAACAACGTTGCAAATGGGTAACACTGATTCTAACATTGGGTTTATTGCTGAATAACGTATATTGCATAATGTTTAGCTTAAAGATTATGTTGCATTGTGTTGCACTAGCAAGCCTATATAAAGCCAGTCCGAAATGGACAACTAATTAAACCTTCGAGGCAAAAACTACTTAGTCATGCATTAGCTTCCTTTTGCAGTTGATCAAGTGGTTAAGTTACACCAGAGACAAAGGCAGCAGCATATGGAGCTCCTGTATCTATGATGATGTTTGTGTGACTTTTAGGAAGTCACATTTTTTTCTGTCATTATTATTTCCCTAGAATATGAAAACTTTTTGTACTTTCTATGGGTCATCCATGTACTACATACAGTGTTTCCTCCTCTTCTGATAATATGGTCTTGACATAGCTAACAATGTGATTAAAATACAGTAATGAACTCAACTGCAGAGTCTGTTAGGGGAAAGTGTTTATCAGAGAAGGCCTTTATTTATAGAAAGTTATTTTTCACAATAACATTCAATTGCTGTGGGTATTTGAGTTGTTTATTCGCAACACACCCAGTGTCCATTAGAGTGAATCTATATACTGTACATATGTGTAAAAAGTGAGTGCACACTAGTGCTTCTTGAAGCCACACAGTCTGTGAAGAAATATAGCTCATTAGCATTAAAGCCACAGACACACAAAACCCTGAAATTCCAGCATTTGGGCTAGATTTTGCCAACCCACTTCGAATACACTAGTTTGGGACGCTGTTTAAAAATAGTACAATATGGGACCGATAAACGTGCAAGCAATACACAAGATTCAAGAAGCCTTTATTGTGCATCCACCGTGACGTTTACTTTGACAGCTCTCGGCTTCGGAAGGCACAAGGGCACACGTGTAATGTCATTACTGCAGTGACTTATACCACACATAATTTCATGACACAAACAAGCCAGGTGTTACTACTTGTTTATACCAGCCTTGAAAAAGCAGACTGTGACCTTGGAGTAGTTGCTATATAAAGAACACATGAATTGAGGGTGGGCGCCCTCTGGTGGCTATCCTGGGTGAAACAAGCGCATCCTCCTTTCAGGATTGCAGTCACGCAGCATTGCTCAGTTTGGGGATGAAGCAGAGGGTGTGTGTGCGTTTTCTATAAGACGTAACTTCATTTTAAGACCAGAAACACCGCGTTTGGTTGATCTAATTTGAAACAATAAGGCGTTGATTTGACACAAATTGGATTTTTTTTTTTGCTGCGCTATTTTGCACGATCTATCTCCCCTCCCTCGTCGCGTCCTATCCCATAATAATCAGGAATTTTCTTCCTCCGAGATATCTTCCTATCAGCTCTCTCAAATGTAATATTGCAAATCTACATCCCTGCGATGATGCAAGTATCCCACTAGGGAGGTGATGGACGATGTCCGGTCCTTTCGGGCCAAGACACCTGCGCTCCCGGTCCTGAATGCAGCAGCGGAGAGAGACACCAACCCGGGTGTCAACGTCAGCCCCGGATGCTGCGCCGCAGAATCGGATACACCGACCCATCGTCGGGTAAAGACATCCTAGGCAATAGGTCGCTTTGTTTCATGTTCATTTGCGCATTTGGACTGGTAACACTGTTGCAACAGATTCTCTATGGGAAAAACTACATTAAGAGGTAAGTATTGTTTCCCTTGAATCATTTTAGGGACACATTTGCAGTGATTTCCAATTTAAGCATGCGTTTCATAGAGTTTGTGTTGGTTTCTGAAACCACAAAAAATATTTCTGCAAGCTAAACCATGACTGTTTAATGGATCTCTTCTTCAGGGGGGAAAACACGCTTTAATGGCTGGAGAGGACAATAGCAATTAACCATCCATCTTCTTCCCCTTCCTGTGGCATAAAAACAAACTCCATTGGGTTTCTTTTGATGATGATAAAGCATCACATCCATATCATACACACGCGCTCCAGCTGTGTATGGTGATGTATTTTTTCCCTTTATTTATTTATTTGTTATTCTTCTTGAGTTGAAGCCTTCTTGACTGGTGGTAGCCTACATCTTACGGAAGTGACACATTATCTCACTGTGAGTGTCTTTTAATATATAACAATAATGATTTTAAATAGCAATATGTCAAATATTGTGCACGTTATCTGTAAAATGAATCATTTCCAGGCCACTGCAGAGCCACACCTCTGCATAATCAGTAAACACAATATCCTGGACCTTGCTTTTAGCGTTTTAAACTCTCACCTTTACTACTCTACAACACTTCTTTTTTAAAATTTGGACACGTACAGTATGAGATGAGCAGATGTTGAGGAGCCGGCGTGTGTGAGGGTTTTTAGAAACCTGAGTCCAAACAAAAGGGGGTTAAAACCCATAACACCACATCCCTAATATCTATGAAAGCTCATGTATGTTTACTCAAGGCAAACATAATGTGCTGCAGTCTTAGACTCCCTCCCCCCTCGCCACCACCGCAGTTAAAGCCCCTCCCCTCTGCCACTCCCCCTCCAACCCCACAGGCTGGTCTAAGATGGATTCATGGCATCCGAAACCTCTCAAATGGTGAGATTCATGAATTCGGGCAACATTCCCTGCACGATACTTGTGGCGCTGGGCCCATAAGAAAAAGCGGAGGATGGAGGAGAGGGGCGGGTGGGTGAAAAAGAATGGGCTCAGCGGCGGCCATTTTGCTACAGTCTGTCTGCACACACTTGGGGGCGAGTGGGGGTTGTCAAAAACAGTGTTAGTGTGTTTGTCTGTTTGTGTGTGTGTGTGTGTGTGTGTGATCCAAAGTCATCATCTACAGCCACTTGGCTGTCAAGATGATGTGACAGTAAAGGCCATGAGGTCAAAGTAAGTTACGGACTTATTCAAAAATGGCCTTGGATCCGGCCCTTGAGATGATGGTGTTATGAGATCCAGATCTATTCGTCTTCTCACGGGCATCTGCAGGAGTGTTTTCTTTTCCTGTGTAATTGTGTAAAGTGGCAGCGCAGAAACACAATGGCATCATGTTCTATAATAATCAAGTTTGAAACAACTTTCCCAAGTTATTGTTAGTAAAAAAATATGGTCACACTTTACAATACAGTAATGTACACAAAAAATACAGTAGTTGCAGAGGAACTAATAAATAACTAATGAGGAACTAATGACTAAAGCACATACATTTAGACTACTTAGTGAGGAACTAATGAACAACTATTGAGGAACTAATGACTAAGACACATACATTTAGACTAGTTACTGAGGAACTAATGAGGAACTAATGACTAAGCCACATACATTTTGACTAGTTACTGAGGAAACTCTTGAATTGAATTGAACTAATGAACAACTATTGAGGAACTAATGACTAAGGCACATGCATTTAGACTAGTTACTGAGGATCTAATGAACAACTCACGAGGAACTCATGACTAAGGCACCTAAATTTAGACTAGTTAGTGAGGAACTAATGAACAACTCATGAGGAGCTAATGAGGAACTAATGACTAAGGCACATACATTTAGACTAGTTACCGAGGAACTAATGAACAACTATTGAGGAACTAATGACTAAGGCACATACATTTAGACTAGCTACTGAGGAACTAATGAGGAACTAATGAGGAACTAATGACCAAGCCACATAAATTAAGACTAGTTACTGAGAAACTAATGAGGAACTAATGAGTACAGTAGTTCCTGAGGGACTAAGTCACATAAATTTAGGGTAGTTACTGAGGAACTAATGAAGAACTAATGTGTAACTAGTGAGTAGTGGTTAGGGTCAGGGTGAGGCAGGTTCGTTCCTCATTAACTACTGTAATTTTGAGCACCTTATTGTAAAGTGTTACCAAAAATATACAGTATACATGCTTTATTTAAGCTTATTTTATGTTTTTTTGTGAATAAATTAAGCATTTTCAAGCCTAAAAATACAAATACAAGGGTTTCAGAAGATGCATTCAAACATGTAGTGATTATACAAGTATGTAGCATTCTACACTGGTCACTAGGTGTCAGTAACGTTATGTTGACGAGACAACAACCACCGCAGGCAGCACTGTCAAGAGCAGAAAGTCAAAAAGAGAACAACAAAAAGGAACTCTCCCAGTGTCACCTGTGCTTTCCTGTGTATGTGACGAAGACGCTCGTATCTTCTCTCGTGGGACCAAGTGGAGGGGTTAAGTCACTGTTGATGTACTACACTGCTGATGGGGATGTCATACAACTTTGTGTCAAAAAAGCCCATCTGTTCCTTTAAACTACTCAAATAGTTAAAGGTTCAAAGATATTCCAATTCATTGAGATGCACCTGTAATTAATAGCAGATGGAGAAAAAAATTATAGTTGAACAGAGAGGTTTTATGTGCTGATGTTTCATTCCACCTAATGATCAAAGTAATCAGTCAGAAAGCAATTTGTTGTGGAAGCAACTGCTTTTGCTAAAAAAAAAAATGTTATGCATTCTGTTTTGAAATAGCAAATGTAGAATAAATTACAGCTAGACATTAAATTCAAGATTCAAGAGTTTTATTGTCATATGCACAGTAGAACAGGTTATGTCATTTCACCATAAAAAAAAAACACTTTTTAAAAAATTTTGCCCATCATCCGCAATCCTCATGTAAGACATGAACCTATGTCTTTTTCTTTTCTGTGCATTGTAAAGATAAAAACAGATAAAAAGAGACAGCTAATAATGCACGTAATGGGACACACCTATTTCGCCTATAAAGCCTTCTGAAAAAAAAACTCCAAAAAGCGCCAACAATGGCAACAATGTGACCTGCATATTAACCAAGCTATCGTGACATTGTTATTATTATTGTTATTAAAATTGTTACGCTCAATAACTACATTATAGGTGGAGTGGCACCTCACCACACCACACAGACTACCTACTAGCCAGCTAGCGACTAGCTTCACCGCACGTTCAGATTGGAGCTACTGCTGTGTTTTTATTTTTGAATTTGGAAAAGTTAAAGCTAGGTGTAGCCTTCGTTTCTATGTTGCTATGTGAAATCAATGCGCC
The DNA here is from genome assembly GCF_027744805.1 of Dunckerocampus dactyliophorus. Taxonomy (NCBI): domain Eukaryota; kingdom Metazoa; phylum Chordata; class Actinopteri; order Syngnathiformes; family Syngnathidae; genus Dunckerocampus; species Dunckerocampus dactyliophorus. The sequence continues at coordinate 18,933,798 of NC_072835.1, read as the reverse complement.
CAGGAAGGAAGCTCCGGTAATGCTTAAAATGACCAAAGTAAGGCAAAATACATGAAGTGTTACATGATATTATGAATGTACCTGTTACTACATGGTTATAGTGCAGTTTTCCTTTAAGCAGTGTACAATTCCCTTCACAAAAGCCGTCTTCTTGTGAAGAAAATCATACAATGCAATTTCAAACGTGTCATTTAGTGTATTCAATTCAAAATTGTTCCGCTTTTTTAAACTCTAGTATAAAAAAGAAGCTATGAAACAAACAAAATTATTCACATTACAAAATTCTGCAATGTAATAGCAGGTGTGGACACAATATATACTGTATGCACACATTTTTATAAAAACAAACATACAAGGTTTTACGAAAGCTGTATCATTTCAGCAAATGTTAAAATCTCTGTTTAGATATTGTTTAGTCAATCCAACAGTACAACAAAACACTTTCGCAATGCCGGGAGTGCTTTGTCATCACAGGAAGTGTCTCAGGATTTTGTAAACAGACATCAGTAGTCAATAAACCAGCCTTAGAGTACTGTTAAGTGTATTCTTCCTGCTCTCAAGTCCCATTAACGTTGCTGAAGGCCAGGATTGCAAACATAATAAGCGCTGCGGGCCAACTGTGACTGGCTGTTGTTTGTCTGCGCTCACATTGCTGTCCAGACTGTCTTTATAACCGAGTCAGCGGGAGATGAACGGCCGTGTAATGTTCGTATCCAGGATGCTTGATTGATCTGTGTGTCAGTGAGGAAGTAACGAGGGATTGAACAGCGTTTGCCACAAGGAGTTTCTTATCGATCTGGTCCCAATATACAGTACGTCACTAGATTTGCTTTGACGTACTACACTGATTAACTGTGCTTTGTTCCCTGCTGCGGCTGTGATGCTGAAGTGGCACAGCGAAGGGAAATGTTCTCACTAAAGAGGGCTCGATGATGAGCTCTTGAACAATAATGCACGCGTCATAGATAGGCTCAAACGCCCACTGAACACTCACAGGAGCATGTTTCTCATGAATATGTGCAGAAGCATCTGCCACATGTGGGTTTGGTGTAAAATTTGATTAAGTGACTAAAATGGAGCTTAGTATAATTACATTTATTTGAATTTTGAAAAATGTGTAATACCAAAAAGTGCAGTAGAGTCTACCGCCTTCATGACAGTGAGTAGGTTTATATAAGAACTACCATAAGTACATGGAGCAAGTTGAGATAACAGAAAGATACCATTGGTCAAAATGTCACATTTTCGTGCTCCTTTCCAGAGTGTTTAATTTCCTTCAAGAAACCTCTGGAGACTAACTGACGTCTAGTATCTGATAGTGTCGCTGAAGCAGTGAATTACATAAGCGAAATGGAAGGCTTCGTGGTTAAATCTAGTGCTGGCATTCTTGAAGTCTTACAGCTTTCGAGCCTAGCGTGTTCAAAAAAAAGGGTTTATTCATGGAGGTTTCAAAGGCTCAAAGCAAATAAAAACAAGTGTACACAATTTTTAATCAAAATTTAATCTCAAAATTCCAGTCGATAAAAGCCCTGGAGACTGTGTGATGTGAAGCAGGGATTCCCAACCATTGTTTCACGTGCCGTGACAAATCATCAGGTGATTCAGTTCCACTTAATTGGTCCAAAAATGATTATTTATGTACTACAAATAATGTATCTGTGCTCATTTATCTGTGCCTGCAATGTAGAGTGACAAGCAGTATTAATTCAATTATCAATAATATACAGTGGGGTGAAAAAGTGTTCGCCCCCTTCATCAGTTCCTATTTTTTGCATGTTTGTCACACTTACATGTATCAGATCATCAAACAAATATTAGTCAATGACAACACAACTAAACGCTAAATGCAGTTTTTAAATTTAAAGGGGGCAAACACTTTTTCACACCACGGTATATTTGTATTATTATATTTATATCTAAAAAATAAATAATATAGAATATAGATAATAACTAATATATGATGTTATTAATAAAAATAAAGCCTGGGAAGCACTGATATAGTGTACACTATCTCATAGTCTTGCTGAACCGGTTGAAAGTCGCAGATTAAAAATGATTCAGCCCACATTCATTCATTAGATTTGACTCACATAATTGAAATCAAGCGGTACTGAAATTTCTGGAGCACAAAGGACCCACCTGTGGTTTACCCCACCTCTTATGAATTCGTCCCTTGTGATGTCATCTACCACACACACATATCGAAGGGGGATTGGGATTGTTGTATAACACTCAGAGCATACGAGATATTGTGATGTGTTTTGCTTGTACTTTTTCTTGAGGCAACGAGCTGCTCAGTCTCCATATAACGCGTGTATGTGTGCCATGTTTATGCTATGTGTGAACGCTTAGGGTGGGCGGGGGGGTTGGTTGGTTGGTTGTTTTTTTTTTTGTTTTGTTTATGCACGACACGGACAAGAAATCCCAAATAAACTGACTCATTTTCTTACTAGTGCGCAACAGTTTAGCCGACTCAAAGGGGACGAGACAGGAAATTGGACCGGTCCCGTTAATTTCTCGGATGACGGATCTCTGAAGCCTGCCAGAAATGGAAGGAAAAGGTACCTTTTTCCCAGCGTAACTGACTGCACAACACCTCTGAGAGAAAGAGAGTGAGCTATAGTGAGAGGGCCACACATATACACGTTTTCAAAAGCCATCCCGAGTGACGACCCAGCCTTGCATGCGTGGACTGGGCCGTTCATTCGCCCACCAGCCTCCTCAGATGAACATTTTGATATATATCTTTTTCATTGACTTCCCTTCTCTGTTATGAAGTCTGCAGGTCTAGCAAGGGAGCAGGGGTGATGTCACAGGACCACATCACACATTTAACTTTTAACCTGTCTGCATGTTGACAGATGTTTCCGTCAGAATTTTCAGCCAGATTCACAGATCTCCGTAATAGTCACACCCTGCCTAGCTGATATTAAGAAGAAAAACAAACGCTCTCACAGGTAGGCCAGTTTGAAGGCATTTTTAGTACATTCACAGAAACCCAAGAATGCCTCTTTCTTTTTCATTGGTCTGAAGGGTATACAAGTCTCATGTTATTTTTCAGTGGTGGTTGCACTCCAGATTTGCTCTCTTGCATGTTGTCTGATTCAGTCCGCCTTGACCCAAATCCCCCACTGAACCCCCATTCCGCCTCCAGAAGCTGGTCGGTCTCCTGTGGATGTTCTGGCTTCTTCTCGTGCCGCCCATCGTGTCCCATCTAGCACCCATCTCCAAGTGCCTTGTCCTGCTCAACCCTTGTGTCGTGTTCTGCACAGCTCTTGTGTGTATGCCATGTACATAGTGTGGACACGTCTCCCTGCTCCTACTATCTACCCTTCTTCACATCTGCATTGTCTCTCTTTTGCGACCTGGATTTAACCCCCCTCCCCTTCCCCTTTGTTTTTTTTTTTCAAATCAACCTTTCTTTCTAACACCAAGACAGGAACATGCCGATAATGACATGGTATGAGCAGTAGACATCTGTGGTGAAAACTGATGCTTATTCGCTGACATTCCAGATGTTTGGTTCTTGAGCCAGCATTGCACATTTAATACCACTGAGTTAATCCCAGGAACACTAGCCGTCATCGTTCAAACACCCACAGAGAAAATCAGTTCTATTCAAGACTGTCTCTCCTCGGAGAGGTGGATGTAGACAACCAGTTTCACTGTTTATTTGGACGATATTCTCCTGCATCTTGTTCCTTTTGTGCATCCCTCTGTTGTATTGCCCCATGTGTTCTTTTACTGCCATCTTCTTTTTACACTCATTTGCCACCAGAGCCACATTATAAGACCCATCCATCCACAATCTGTTCTGCAAATGTACATTACATACAGTGCCTTCCAGAAGCATTGGGAAAGCGAGGTCAATTCCTTTATTTTTGCTGCAGACTGAAAACATTTGGGTTTGGAATAAAAACAGATCAGAGAGTAACATTGCAGTTTATTTTCCAGATATTTACATTTGGGTCAGATGCACAACCTAGTAGATAGTACCATTTGTTTGAAACCATCCATTTTTCATATTGGTACATGTGACTGACAGGTGTGTTTTGTTGCCCAGGTATGTCCTATCCAATAAATAGCACTGAATGTTTCAGATTTGGTACGATAGGTTTTGCCTGTGTAGACTACATTCAGCAGTGAAAACAACATAGACTGTTTTAAAGAGATTCAGGAATTTTGTCTTTTGATGTCAATCCTATGTTTTCCATCTACAGCAAATATAAAGGAATTGCCCTGACTGTTCCAATACCTCTGGAGGGCACTGTATCATCCCCTTAAAATGAAACATTATCATGTGCTCGTTTCAAAAACTTTCATTGATTTCCTTTCAATTAGTAACAAAGGCAGATAATTCCTAAAAAAACAGAATAAATGTCTTCATTAGTTCACTATCAAGTAAATCGCATAGTGAATTTGGTCAGAAAATGGTTACTTTGTAGTATAAATTGTGTAAGAGGTGTCAGAAAAGTTCCAGAACTGGTGTCACAAAAGGTATACAGTGTTCCCTCGCGACATCACGGTTCACCTTTCGCGGATTTTTTACGCGAAACAACGAAAAAGCAATTTTCTGCGTCCTTGTGGTGTATTAGAGCGCTCTATCGGTGCTCTGTTGTATGTGTCTGTTATTGTATTTACTACTGCTACCAGTAGAGGATGTTGTATACTCATGTGAGCGATGAAAACGTGTGCAGCTACACCTGTCTCAGTATGTTTCTGTGCCTGTAGAGGATATTAAGAACCCACAGTTGACAATGGAGGGCCCCACGGTGGTCTAGTGGTTAGCATGTTGGCATGGTCAAGTCTGTAGATCGGGAAGACCTGGGTTCGATTCTCCCCTGGGCATTTCTGTGTGGAGTTTGTATGTTCTCTCCGTGCGTGGGTTTTATCCGGGTACTCCGGTTTCCTCCCACATTCCAAAAACATGCATTTTAGATTAATTGGCGACTCTAAATTGTCCATAGGTATGAATCTATATGTGCGCTGCGAGTGTACCCCGCCTGTCGCCCGAAGTCAGCTGGGATAGGCTCCATGCCCCCGTGACCCTAAAGAGGAGAAGCTGTATAGAAAATGGATGGATGGAGTTGACAATGGCTGGCTAAATATAGAGCCACAACGGTCCTTATTGGCTAAGGGAAAACCTGCCCATTGTGTTATGTGCCCTGATTGGCTGTAGACCATTGTGAATCGATATCCTCCGTGCTGTTTCCTGTTGTGGTCAATAGTCTCTAGCAAACCAGCTAACTGTGTTAGCTCCTTGCTAACCGCCAATAAACAACAGAAGAAGAAGAAACTAACCGGCTAAATGAATCTTCGGTTCAAAGAGTAGGACCAGGAGGAGGAGGAAGGCAGGAGCGAAATATTTTAAGAAGGATACAAAAATGCTACAGCCGAATGGCGCCAGGACGAGGCACAACCACAGGAGTGAATACATGTGAGTCACTTAACAATCCATCTCTTTGTCATTCACATCTTCAAAACGGGTCCCCTTTAGCCTGTGAAAGAGAAAAAAAAATGAGTATGAGTAGCGAGATCACTTCAGCACGGCGATGTTCTTCTCGGACAGGAACTTTCGGATGCTCGAGGCAAGAGCTCGCAGTGGACGATGTCCCTTACATCGGCATCAACTGTCCTGGAGCTTTTCTGACACACCTTGTAGCCACAGTAGGGAGACGAAAACCTGCACAACAGTGACATCTGTGGTCACGAGTGGTAATTACAAGGAAACACTTCCCTTCATTTCTTATAAAAGCCACTAAAAATCTGCAACTACTGTATAGCAGTACGCTTAGATGGGAGTCTTAAAGGAGTACACTTACCTACTCTAGTATTTTGCCTTTAAACTCCACCCAAAAACACACACACACCCTCTCACACATATTTTGTTCAGACTGCACTCTGTCTGCATTTAAATACGATGTTGTGTGATGCATTCATGTACAGAAACGTGTGAATTGGCGTGAACTGATATGACGAGCACACCATTCTCATCAAATGTGGCCCCACTACCCACCAAAGACATATATATGTGTACAGTTGTTAATGGAGATGTTCTCATACTCCTTTCATACGTACAGTACATGGTCAATTAAGCAGTCAGATGTGCTCCAATTTGAGTGCCTTTGATTAAATAGCACAATTACAAAAATGAGAGTCAGTTGTACAAAACAGCAAAAGCTATGTGACTCCTACAAGTATCATCGCCTCTAATGTCATTTGCATACCTCATTGTTATTTAGATAAAAAAATATCCCTATCCTGACTTCCCCCATTGATATTTTATTTCATCCATCTATTTACATTTCTATTTCTAATAAATTTTTCTCTCAGAGTGCTCTTTCCCGAGGGTGACTGTGAATTGTGTATTATCCCTTCAGGTATTTGGGAAACTATGAGGGCCCGTTTGAGTACAACTCGACAACATGCAAAGAGCTCAGGCAGGAAATTATGGACGTCAAAGTCTTGACAATGTAAGTCTTTTTGCGGAATGTTGTGCGATTCGTCGCGTGTTGACCTCATAATTAGCCGTCGCTTCACTTTTATGATAATTCTGTGATCAAGGGACAAGCCTTGTGGCCGTTTTCCATTCCCTGTGAAGCATCAAAAACAGGAAGTACATGCCACATCATCATGCATTTTCCTACATAATGAGGCAGTTGAATAGGAGTAGCATCCTTCCTGGTCTATGAATCAGGCTTTATTGTCAAGCAAATTGTTCCAAGGGCAGTTAGCCAGAGAGCAGCAGCTGCTCTGCCTGAAAGTCGCCTCCCAGAGCGAATCACTTTAGTCGTCTCCCAGGAAATGTCACTTCAAGGACAGTCTATTTACAGCCGTGCTAGATAAAGCCACGTTGTTCTTACCGGCATCAGCGGAGCCATTGCAGTCTGATCATCAACATTCACTTCTCTAATTCTGCCCCCACCCTTTATAACGCTTGTTTTGTGTTGTTTTTTTTTGTCAATTTACTGCCCTTGTAGAAACAATAATCGGAAAATACATGGTCATGGGTATCCTTCTTCATTCCACAAGTCTCTCTGCCTGTCTGCCAGGGTCAAAACCTCTGATCTGTTTGAGAGATGGCGGAACCTGCAGGTGTGTAAGTGGGAGCAGAGCAAGGAGGAGACCAGCAACTTCAAGTAAGCACCACCTGAACAGCACAGTGCACAATAACACTTCATGTGTACTATTTTACATCAAATCAAGGGGTACCTAGTAAATGCTACAATTATTACAAAAGCAAAATTGTAGCAGTAGCTGTTTTTGAAGTATCATTAGTAGCCAGCATCCAGCAGCTTTATCTACCTCTGCATGTGCTTTAAAATGTTGGTTTTGCTGCCTCGCAGTTGGTGTGAAACAGTGACAAGCAGTGAGATTCATGGCTGGTGAGGCACTGACTATTTCTGAGGGTTTTTTTTGTTAATACGGGATAAGAAAAAGAGAATAATTGAGTTTTGTTTTAAAAAATGTCTTGAAATTGTTTTCAAATACATCTGAGGCCCATTTATTACATTTTTTTTTATTAATACAGAAACTATTTGCATTCTTACCTTTTATCTGTATATGAAGTACCGGTACATGCAGCCTTTACTTCTCCAGGAAAAGTTCTGATACTTTGGTGTAAAAGCCTCATCACCTCCTGGTGAGTCAAACTCATTCATTCATTCAGCATAGCATAAAATATCTTGAATGCATTTGACTTTCTGCTAGCTAAAAAAAAGACTTTTCCTCTATGGAAAAATGGCAGTGACAAGCACCTTCCAACTCAGGCACGCCTGACCCTGGCAAGAATAATGATGTCACACTTACATTAATGGTATTACATGTGCTGTAGAAAGTCACAGTGTATAATAAATGTTTCTGCAACATTTATATCATTGGCGACAAGATGATAAACTGGCAGGTGCCATGCTCCAACTCAGTGTGCAGTGTGACGGCAGGCAGGCACGCTCGAGTCAGCCTCGCTTGATCAGAAAATGTGCAAATTCAGTGACTGGTGAAGCTCTGCCTCACCTGCCTCCCCTGACTGTACGTCACTGGTATGAAACTCATGAATTTTAGACAAACTACTTACTAATTCTGGGTGAGCTTGCTTAGTTTTCTTCTTACCATGATTACAACATCTGTTGTGTTGTATTTCTCATGCATCATAAATCAGTGGAAAAAGTCAAGTTTATGTCTGATTATTCATATTCAGGGGGATGCATTTTTAGAAACGGAAGGGCCAGCGGCCGGACATTCAGGAGTGACCGCTAACACAGATTGTTTGTCGAACAGATGAGGCAATAGTCAAAGATCATCTTTATAACAAGAGCATTTCTTACAAATAAGCAGCAACCAGTGTGCAAAGACAGATACGTCTTTGTCTCTAAGAATATAGAGGAATGATTGACATAGATCGTCTATTAAACAGGGGAGCAAATAGTCAAAGATCATTCATATAATCCAATCCATGCATGTTTTTATTTTTTATGGGATTTTTCACACTTTTTTTGTAGTGTTCAGCATAGACATGTGGGTCGGTCTGATGTCATCTGTGTGCTGTTGTTGGCCTGTGGGTTGCCAGTTGTATAGGGCTGACCTATAATATACAAAAAGCACACATTTTTACATCAAACTAAAATCCCTGAATACCTCCCTAGGAGATTAAGAGGGGTGCGCTCATTTTATCTGAAAGCATCCTTTCTCCCATGCTTTCCCATGGCTTTCGACATGCTAATGTAAAAAAATCATGCATCGTACTCACATATAACTGTTTACCTAAAAGCACAGACACCCCCATAAATCACGTAAATTTGGAGATGACGTACAGTTCGCTAAATTAATTCTTTGTTTGGTCCAGGATGTCGCTGTCTCGCTGCTGTAACGCTCCTTCATTCCTGTTCACCACCAAGAGGAACACTCCTGCAGGCACCAAGCTGCGGTACGAGGTGGACACCAGTGGCATCCTTCCAATCACCACTGAGGTCTTTAAGATGTTCCCAGATGTGAGTGAGCTACGGGCTGCTGTGATCAACAATCACACAGACAATTTATTAATTTAAGAAGTATTTTATGAACAATACGTATTTGTTTCCTTCAGGATATGCCGTATTCCAAGTCCCAGTACAAAAAATGTGCTGTGATCGGAAATGGTGGTATCATCAAGAACACCAACTGTGGAAAGGAAATTGACTCAGCAGATTTTGTGTTCAGGTACCAAGAAAATATTTTTTTAGTACTCACATTCATTAGGTATTTTGGATTCCTATTTTTGTTTTTGTGTCATTTCCTGTTTGGTGCTCTTATTTTGTATTTTCTAGTTCTTGTTTGGCGCTTTTACTAATTGTTGTGAGCTCAGCTAAGTCTGCTAAGCAATTGGTGTCACTATTTAGTTCAGCTGAGAGTCTCTGCTAGTTGCCGGGTCATTATTGGTTTGAACCAGCCTCAGATCTGATACTTTGACGATGTTATTATGGAACTGAAAACGTTGTTAGCAAGTAACTGAAGTAAACACAATAACACATTTTATAAAGCATATTTAAATAAATCAACAATGTAGTGTCGTGATGGCAGAACATAGCGTGGATCCATACATTCTAAAAGATGCCAGAACGCACGACGGTGATGGGGGCGCTTGGAATTGTCATAACCTAGATGGCACCCATGCTGATGAGCATTAGTCTGAGCTCTTGTATTTTGGATTTGGATGCTTGTGAGTCGTGTTGCATCTTGCAAGCTTCTCTCTTTTCCCAAATAAAACACTCTTGGCGTACAACATGTCCTCGAATACTGGCTTAGTAGAGCTTGAAGAGCAAAATTAAAAAAACAAAATAGAATTTGCCAGTCATTCCTCATAATAGAAAAAAGGATTTGTGAAAATTACCTTATCTGTCCATTCCAAGAGAACGGCACAACTGACTGCCAAGCTTTATCTTTCAATGTATGGCACACAGTTTGCAAAGATAACACATTTTTCCAATTAAAAGTTTTCAGTCCTTGAAAGAATGGCAAGCTTTTCATTTCAAGCTGACGACTGGCATTTTGCCGGCTCCTGCTGTCAGCCCATTTGTCAGCTCTCATATTCAGCTATTGTTAGCTCCTTTCGCGGCTGAAGTTTATTGGTCCAAGCTGTTCCATCAGGGAAACTGCTAAGCTATACCTTCTTGATAAAATTTTAAAAAGTGCAACGAAGATTTTAAAGCACATATAGATGTAGATGAAGCTGCTGGATACTGACCAAACATGATACTTCAAATACAGCCACTGCGACAGCAGTTAATTGCTTTTGTAGACCATCCACTCAGCGACTATAGGAGAGCGGTTGATTGAATAGAGTGAGCCAGTGTGAGTTGTGGCTGACAGCAGCTCCTGTGTGAATGCCCACTGCATATGTGTTCTCTGCGCCATTGCAGTAGTATTCTACTACACTGGCCACTAAGTGTCAGGAAGTATGCTGTCAATGCTAACACAGTCTATGTAATGTCTTATTTATGTCAAAGCGTGACTTATTTTCTATTTTTATGTCAATTATATTGGGTAATACAAGTGTAAAAGTCACTATAGGAGTGTTATTTCATGTCTAGAGGGCTCTACGCTAAAAACTATATCTAGATTTTTTTTTCTGCTCTAACTACGGAAATATTCCCTTCATAAATAAAGAAACCTAATTTGCGGAAATTCACTTCTTGCAGTCAGGTCTGGAACCAATTAACCTCGATAAACGAGGGACGCCTGTAGCGAGCTCTCCGGTTGTCATGTTGTTTTCATCTCTAAATGCAGTTCACACAGGCAAAACCTTGAGTGCAGACATTCAGTGCTATTTATTGATTGAATAAGCAATGTAATAGGACACACCTGGGCAACAAAACACACTTGTCACATGTTCCAATACTTTTGCTCACATGAAAACGGGTGGGTTCAAACAAAAGGTGCTATCTTCTCAGTTGTGCATCCAGTCCAGATGTAAATACCTGGAAGTAAAAGCTTACCTGGTCTCATATTCATTTTTTTATGTCAAACCTAAATGTTTTCAGTATATAGTGGTCTTCATTTTGGAGTTTGTGTCCAGAATAGTGTCTAATTTTGAGTGATCTTTTCATTTTTTCTCTTAGATGCAACATACCGCCCATCAGCGAGAAATACTCGGCTGATGTCGGCACTAAAACGGATCTGGTGACAGTAAATCCCAGCATTATTACAGAAAGGTACTGTAAATCTTCTTGAAATCCAATCTCACCACCTATGACTTTTCCGATTCAGCTGTTTGTCTTTTTCACTTCATGCGCAAATCAGATTTCAGAAGCTTGAGAAATGGCGACGGCCCTTTTACGACGTCCTCCAGAACTACGAGAACTCCTCGGTGGTCCTTCCCGCCTTCTACAACACGCGCAACACGGATGTGTCGTTCCGGGTCAAGTACATGCTGGACGACTTTGACTCGCAGAGGGGCGTGTTCTTCTTCCACCCGCAGTACCTGCTCAACGTGCAGCGCTTCTGGGCGGTGCAGGGCGTGCGGGCCAAGCGGCTCAGCAGCGGCCTCATGCTCGTCACCGCCGCCCTGGAGATGTGCGAGGAAGTGCACCTCTACGGCTTCTGGGCCTTCCCCATGAATCCGTCGGGCATCTTCATCACTCACCATTACTACGACAACGTCAAGCCGCGACCGGGCTTCCACGCCATGCCGCACGAAATTTTCAACTTCATTCACATGCACGCCCGCGGTATTGTGAACGTACACACGGGGCCGTGCACGTGATCGCTCATCTGTCACTTCTTGTTGTACACACCTCTCACAAATTTGACCACACGATGGAGTTTTCCCCCTTTGACTGACAGCATTTCTCGATGTGACGTTCTTTTCTCCTTTTAACCGATCCAAACCCCTCTGGTCGGCTCTCTGACCACAAGAGGCTTGTTTTTCATGTGTGACACGTGGTCTTCCTGATAGTGGTGATGTTTTCGTAACGTTTTCTAGTGGCTCTGCGGTACAGATAGGTTCTTTTCTACTCGCTCGACTCTGCGGGCGTGGCAGCTTTCGATGTTTGTGTCAAACAAAGCCTGAAACTTGTCATATTTCAAAAATGTATAAAAAGCAGCAACCAATTGTCTACTTTTGTAATCTATTTGAACATTTTAAACGGATAAACTGGCCTGTTTCCAGTGGCCTTACTCCTGTTTGAAAATGTCCTCTGGCGAGTGAAAAGAGGCACAAAGGGATTCCTTTACTATTTATTTATTGTTTGGCTTATCAAGTCTTACGCCATGCTGCCTTATGATAGCCACTCCCTCAATCTGATATGCAAACCTCATCTATAATCGAAAAAAATAACAAATCGGAGGCGCCTCTTTAAGAGTCCACTCCCAGCTTCTACTTCTCGTAAAACTCCATAATCACATGCCGTTCTGCATGATGTGTTCCTAGCTTTGTGTGTGCCTGCTTCAGTGATCACTGAATTAAGTTTACACTCACAAAAACCTTTTCTTCTTCACGGGATTGTCGTCAGTGGCTGCAGCTGGCTGGCGGCTTAGTATAGATACTCTGATGGTAGCAGTTGCTGCAGCTTTGTGAGGTGCTAGAGTTCACTGCCAGTGTTAATTCACCTTTGCTTGACTGTGAACATTCAGGTTGCATTCTCAAATGTGTCGTGCAATTAAGCCTAATTGTTTCTTTTCAAAACCTTATTGTCATGTTTCAGCTCTTACTTTTCCACAAAGTAATGTATAATTTGCATCGAAATGAAAATAGCTGAGCACCGCCAAATGTTGGCCCCATGCACCATTTCTTGTTGTCAAAAATTTCAAGAAGGAGAAACAATGGGACCAGTCTGTAATAAATGAAGGTAATATAACAGTGCTTCTTAACTTTGAATGCCTCTGTATAATATTGTGTTTGTAAATAAACTTGTTTGGATTTTTCTCTCTTGTATTATTAGGGCTGTGGAATGATCATGATTTAATCACCATTTGCAAATATGTGTGAAATATTCCCATTTTGACTGTATTTTATGAACACACAGGTAAATGACAGGACACAATTACATATATTTGTATGTATTAACTGCAAATTTAAATCAAGCTGAAACATACCACATGTCTGAAAATGCCTAACTAGTACATTTCAATCACACTTATGAGCAATGAGGGGTTGCGTTCAATGAGACCACGTAATTTAAAAAATAGTTCAATTCACATGTTTTGTGTGTAGATGTATTCTCTTGTATTTCCGAGCATAGATAAATGCAGCAAATATTACTTTCTCAGAGTTACGTTAGTGAGTGATACGAATGTCCACTTATTGTTTTTCTTTTTGTTTCCGTTTATTCAGAACGAACACACACGCGTATTCTTGTGATGTTCGGATTGTCTATGAAAGCACCTGGCGGCCATTCAGTGGCAATGAGGAAGTGTTGTTCCGATGCCGGACGGACTAGAGAGTGAGTTGTGAGTTGGAGGTACATATGTGGTGTTGGAATTGCGCTGTTGTTGATGTGTTCAGGTAAGAATAAAGCTATAAAAGAGCGTCAGACTCCGTGTGACTGTGGGGACTCTGTGCCTCCTGCCCATGACAGAGAGTTGTGGCTTGCCATCATAGCATGCTTTAATTACGCTAAAAATGTTAACGTAATTAATGGAATAAATTAGATACCGCAGTTAACTCGCTATTTTTGACCCCAAATCATCATTTACTGCTGATAAATTGAAAATACAATACAAATGTTAAAATAGACTGTGTACATTATGTAGTGCATTAAAAAGTCATTTAATAGAGAGCATAAAAAAGCATTTTAAACGGTTGGAAACACTTTTAAGGAATTATTTAAATGATCAAAACCATGCTATCAAATGTGGGTTTGTGTTTGATGACAGTAATAGTTTATTGTCATATCTCTGAAACAAACCTTGCCCCTGGATTAGATGCCCACATAAGGTGTCAGGTGGCAGCAATAAGCCTAATGGAAGGATTTGGCTCTTTGTTGAGTGCAGCTAAAACGCCAATGACATGCAATGTTAATAGAAAGATTATGCAGCTCAGACTTAATCAGTGTTATCTTAGTCTATTTTATTTTTTTTTAATTTCTAATTTCTAATTTCTAAAAAACACTTGTGCATGTCCAATAAGGAGTAGGAAGAACCGGAGTTTATTCAAGCCTCCCACTTCTTCGTGTTTCGTGTTTAACCATTTTGTAATACTGGAAAAAAAAAGGATAAGGAATGTGTCTGAGTAACGTTCATAGATTGAGTTTGTAGAATAAATCAATTAGAGATGTCCGATAATATATAAAAATGGGATATCCGTTCATATCGGTATTGGTTTTTCTGATGAAATTGATATCGGCGGCCGAGTGATGATGTTGTGCTCCACATGGCAACAAGCTTGCATGCTCAGTATGTCCGCAGTATCGCCTTTGTATTATATTGTTTGTATTTTTGTTTGATTTTGATTGATGTATTAGGTCCAGAGTTTCATACTTTGCACTTTGTTCTTTTGCAGATGTTTGTGCAACTTTAACAAATTGGATAGTTGCCAGCATTATTTAATTGGATTCTTATTTGTAAATTTATTAAGACGAACTTGGACTTGTTGATAGTAGTAGAACTTGTTAGTTTACTTGTATATCGGTCATGATTTTTTAAATAACATTTGTTGAGACAAAATGTTTAAAATGCTTTTCTATAACTCAAGAGTTATGGAAACTCTTGCAATCAAACTCTTGCATATTGATTGATGTCGGGATACCGAATATTGGTATATTAGATATCGGAAAGAAGGCCAGTATGGAGTATCCATCCATTTTCTGTACTGCTTGTCCTCACCAGGGTTGCAGGAATGCTGGCGCCTATTCCAGTTGTCTTCGGGCGAGAGGCAGGGTACTTCCTGCACTGCCCATTGCAGGGCACATTAACCTTGCATGCACATTTTTGGAATGTGGGAGGATGCCAGAGTACCCGGAGAGAACCCACGCACGTGGAGAACTTTCAAACTCCACACAGAGATGTTCCATCGGAGATACAAACCCACGATTTCCTGACTGTTAGACCAACATGCTAACCACTATCCACATCTTTCCCTTAAAATTGTGGATACATTTTCTGGGAATAACTAAGGAATTGATATTACTTCTGTAAAATTTTGCATTACATTACATTGCATTTCTTCCATTTGTGGTGGCGCTTCAGACAACAAGTTCGATATTGACACGTTATTCAACCATCACTGTCCAGTAAATCAGTTCCTTGGACATGTGATGTGCTTAGTGTGACGTTTATGACCATTTAGAAAGCTTGTTGGCGTAAATGGCGAGTTCATGTTAACTGTGATGGGCAGGTGCAGGTAAAAGCGCGACACCCCTGTCCCGTAAAGCGATCCTGACACCATGAATAATGGAGGGCGAGGATAAGTTCTCTGTGCAAGGCTCCTTTTTCACACGGCTTTCTCCCGATGGTCACGTGCCGAGGCGCCTAATTTTTCATGAGTGCAGTGCGTTGGTTGTACGACCATTCTGGGCAGGATGGTCTGAAAATACTCCATCTGTTTGTCTGAGCTGCATAAGTCCAGGCTGCCCTGAAGGCCACACCAGAACCTCTCTTCAAATGAGCTGCCCCGCTCATTCAGAAACCCACAGAAGGTCTTAGGAGAGTAAATCCAAGGGAAGGGGTTGAATTGAAGATGCCGTCGAAAGAGAAAAAATCGAGGGCTTCGGAAGAAACCGAGGAGGTTGACGAGGAAGTGGAGGAAGCAGAGGAGCTAAAATTGAAGAAGAGGAGCAGCAGCAGGACCGGTGAGAAGAGTAGGAAGAAACACAAGAGTTCAGAGCGCTCTGATGAAAGAGGTTCGGAGAAGAAGAAACGGGAGGTTGAAAAAGTAAAAGACAAAAATAAGAAAAAGACAGAAGATGATGAGGAAGTTTTGATTGAGAGGGAAGAGGGTGAGCAGAACAACAATGACCTGACCACCCCCTCCAAAAGGGAGAAAACCAAAGAAGACGTGAGCGAGGTGACCAAGGAGGAAAAGAAAAAAAAGAAGAAGAAACCCTCCTCGGAGAACCCGGAGGAAGGTGACACGGTCGTCTCAAAAGAGAAGAAGTCTAAAGACGGAAAGAAGAAGAAAAGATCTCACACTGAGGGAGAAGAACCCGTGGTGGAGGACCAGGAGGATGACGACTCAAAGAAGAAGAAGAAGAAGAAGGCCAAGAAGGGGTCAACGGATAGCGATGAGGATAAAAAGAAAAGGGGGAAGAAATCCAAAAACAAGCACGTGGACTATGCGGCCATTTACCAGAGTGAGCTGCTGAACTACCACACAGACTCATCGGACGGGTACGAGGAGGACTACTACAAGAAGAAAGGTGAGGGTTTGTCAGAAAGACATCAAACCTTAGAGTATGACTTGGTCAAATTGGTGCCCTATTGTCGGGATCTTGGGCTGGGATTGGATCCTAAGGTGGGTAGAGGGCAGAGCAGTTTTGGACCTTAACATTTCTTTGAAAATAAACCACCAAGGTTTAGGTAAGAACGAGTATGGAGTGTCTTATGACAATCCACTAGATCATTCTTTAGCTTGACTCCTGCAAATGGCTCAAAGTTGGTACACTGGGTTGGCACAGTCACTGCCCATACCCATCCGGGAATGGAACCCTTTTGTTAAGGGTTATTAATCATCAATTCAGGTTTTGAAGTTTCCTATGCATTTCTTATCCAGCACTGAGACAAAGAGTTTCTTACATAACCCTGTCAGGAGTGTAGTAAGGCAGCAGGGCTATTGAATTGTCGTTGACAAATCTCCTGCTCAACATTTAATGTTGTTACCGCAACTCAAAGGTCACAGACCGAGCCAAATGACCTCTCTGTATGAAGAGTGAAATATCCAACCAAGAAGTAAATAAAAATGAGGTCATATTGGCAAACGTCTTGCAAGTTGAAGCACACGTGTGGTGTACTTCCGGGCAATTTAACAAGATAAACTTCTTGTGTGTTTTTGAAAACTCGTACTTTCCGTCAGGCTTGTAGAAGTGTTGTTGTTGTTGTTTTTATCATTGTGTTTGTTAATATAAATGTAGGACCTGGTGGGCGGGCCAGTTTTTGGTCCCAGGTCGGTATCCCACGCCGCTCTCAACAAAGGACAGTTTCCATCAAGTGTATTTAGGAAGTTGAACAGGTACTACTACTTGTGATAAATATTGTATCGAACCGAATGTAAGACAACCCTAATCATAAGATAATTGTGCACCCAGTGGTTTTGTCTTTCTCTGTTCCGTGATCTTTTATTGACACTTGATCATCCCCACCACTGACACCTCAACTGGCAGTCGAGGCCAAACAAACTCATATTGACTCGCACTGTTATATAACATTTTCAGAGTAAAATAACACGCGTTTGAGACTCTTAGCCTGGGATATATTCAATATTATACAATATTATGAATGAAATTAGATTTATTTTTACGCAATTCTAATTAAGCTGACGGCCCAGCGGTGAACTCACCCCCCTCACTACTCAGTTTTATTTTATCGACTTCATGTGAGCAGTATGGGGGGAGAGCGCCGGGATCCCGCCTGTAGACGGCGCCCATTCGACACACCTATCCTGACCTTATGTGCAAATAAATAGGAATCTTATTTTCCCCCTCATTCTAGAGGTGCGCCCCTAGACAATGCCGCCCCGGGCAATCGGCCATGTGGCTCATTGCTAGACAAGCAAATGACTTAATGCTGTAGACGTCCTGTCTCCCGGTATCAAGTGCATCACTTTTTAACTCAATCTTTCTTCTCTCATTTTAGTATATGAGGTGGTCACTATCACTGGTGATGTCAAAGGAGCTGGAACTGATGCCAATGTGTTTGTTACCCTTTTCGGAGAGTTTGGCGTCACTCCCAAGGTTCACCTGGCAAGCAAGTGAGTGGTTAATTTTGGGCTCTTAATGGAATAAAAATGAAGCAGATTTTGTGTCTTTATGCAGTGGACACTGGAAGTCGAACACAATTCGCTCCAGGAGGCTGTTCATCTTTCGGCGTAAATGTTTTTCTGTGCCCAGCGGCTAGACTACAAAATATGAAAGTACCGAAAATGGAGTGGGGAAGTCAATAAGTTTACTTTGTGCGGAAGTTAATGCTCTTTTGAAGGACTCTTTCTGATGAAACGTCACAACTTGGACGCAGTCCATCCCCCCAACCCCGCTGATTATTGGCGAGCCAGGCGCAGTGTTGCCAACTTGGTGACTTTGTCGCTAAATCTGGCGACATTTCAAGCCCTCTTTGCGACATACTGTATTTTCTCAAAAGCGACTAGCGACAAATCTAGCTACTTTTTCTGGCGTCGTTGGAGAATTTTCTGGTATTTGGGGACTTAAAAGTGGACTGTGTATATACATATATATACAGTATATATGTATATACAGTATATATATATGTCACATATATCATCTATTACGTAGGACAAGGAGCTTAAGTGTAGTCACACACTATGTGCTCCTTGCAGCACACTTCAAATAAACGATTTTGAGAGCTCTGAGACTTCTATAAAATTGTTGAAAAATGGTATAATGTGGGACCTTTAAACCGACCTTATATTTCTTTTTTGATGTTGTGTTTGCATGAAATGCATGAAAAACTCATTTTCTTGAAATTGTACTGTTGACATCCGAGGGTCTACTGTTGTGTTGAAAGGCAAATGCTCCATGTTTACGTATGTACTTAATCATGACTATGTTCTATTCCCCTCTGATCTTTCAGCACAGAAAAGAGGTATTTTCAAACCTGTTGATGAATGTTTATTGTTCCTTGTGTTGGCTTGTATTGTGTAACACTGTATAAGAGAGCACTCCTGTTCAATACTAATCAAATATAATCACTTTAACCCTTTATAGGGCACACAAAAATTCCACCCCAGACACTCATTGGATCATCGTACATTGCAAAAGTGTTTTCTGACTTTTTCCAACACGTTTTGTATATTTTAGATTGTCTGCCTTCGAGTGAGCATCTGCTTAAATGCGCTTTGTTGCTTTTATAAAGGGTTAAACTGTCACTACAGGAGGCCGTCGAGCTCTCTTCTATACAAAGAATATTTGGAGTAAGGCGGAACTACAGGACATGTGACATGGCCGGTCTTCTTTTCCATTCAGAGGCAAATGAAAGAAGACCACGATGTCATTTCTGTGGATGATCAAATGACCATCAGACAGTCGCACATTGATTGACAGATTGGGTTACCTGGCACAGAATAGGACATCCTAACTTTGTGTTACCCACACCTTGCCCTCCCGCTTCAGTCAGCATGCTCAGCGCAGCATGTATTCAGTATCTCCATGCTGTGTGACAGCGGCTGATGAAATAGCATACATGGCGAGCGCATCCAGGAGTTTCACCTTACTCTGATATATACTTATATATAAGGTCCTGCCTGTATTGTGTATCGCTCTTGCCAAACAACATGATACGGGCGAGGCAGCGTGCAACTCTTTGGAAATTCAGTGGAACTTATAAGTTGCATGAATTCCAAAGAATTTGCATTGGGTTTGCTTTCCACCACCACCCCCCTGTGCGCTGTTATTCTCCCACAGGTGGCAGAACTAGGGCAACCCATTCATGTGAGTTGGACAGGGTTCCATTCTTTAGTACATGACACCGTGCACCTTAATTATACAAGCCTTGGCATGGCTGGTGGCCTGAATCAAACAAAGGCATCAACAGTGGAACCTCCAAAGTTGAACACCCCAGATGATGTAAAATTCGAAATTGGACCAAATTTTAATGGGAACAGTCATTTGGTCGGCAAAGCTCACAATACTGAAGTAGAGTAACAATAACATTTGACATACAGTAGAAGGGAAGAAAGAACTGCGCAGTATATAGTGTGTTTAAAAATATCTTGATCATCATCATTGGATTTTCCTTACGTGTTTTGTTACAGTAGTGGTTCTCAGTTATTTTTAATATTTAAATTTAAATTTAAAATACTATTGAGAAACTGATATTTATTGACTTTTCTGTCCTGTACAGACTGAGCTTGTAACTGAAATCCAACAAAATGGAGAGCTGTGAAGCAAACAAGCATATTCAAGAGTGAAATTGCATGCTGCGTACGATAAATTTGTACATGTTGGCAGGTCTGCACCTAACATTGAAAGTAGTCCCTGCCCCCCCCCATCCCGACAGTTCCTCACGCCCCCTGCGTTACAGCAAAACAAATAATGTAGCCACATGCACACATTTTTACATTTGTTGTGCAGTAGGCTCACAACTGAACACTAAACACGGTATGATGGTAAACACAATGATATACGCAATTTCAGAACTGTACGATCACTATTTCATTGATGAATATTCCGTTTTATCATCACGTGAAGTAAGATGACTCACATTCACAGCATTAAGACTCGAGCATCACCATACGCATTGTTACTTATCAGATTTTTACCTGGCTCACGTCTTTTTACACTTGTGTAACAGTTAATAATGTTAAAAAATGAGGTGCGTGACGCTCATCTGCTAAGCAAATCACCTTCGCATTACGCCTACGTCATTTAAGTTAAGTCTTACTGTTTTTATACCTGTAAAGTTGACGTATCATTCTATTATTTCCTATGGGAAAATTGTGTCAGATGCTCAAGTTTCGAGGTTCCACAGCATTCTCCTTAAATGTAGCCTATACAGATCATGCCATGGAACATAAACCAGCTAAGCCCTCAATCTCATTTCTTGTTAACTGCATTTCACCACCTTGTAATCCCATTTTTATATTACCCAGGATTGTCATAACTCATGTCTCCCCCGTTTGCAGGAGCCGGACTGCGTTTGAGAAGAATAAGACAGATGTTTTCCGTATTAAAACACACAACGTGGGGCCTCTCAAGAAGCTGAGGTAAAGTCCAGCGGGATGACTGTAAAATCGTTAAGTCGCTGCTAACGTAGGATAACAGCAGCTTAACGACGGGGTCGCGCTGGAGCACTTGTCACTTATTTTCCAGCTGTGTAGCCCATCACAGGATTTGATCCTGTGGCAGGAGGGTTAAGCTCCATCTGTTGTCGGGTGTTAGCGCATTGTAGCACTGCCAGCAGTCAGTCAGAAGAGAAGCGGCGGCCAACCGTAAGAAAGCTGTTTAAACAGTCATTCATCTATTCAATTTTCCTTCTGACCCCTGATATATTTCAGTATGTCTCAATTTTTCAAATAAAACATTCCACTTACTATTTAAGTTTTAATAAGATTGCCTGAAACTGAGTTACCTGGAATTTAAGAGTTACCAGTGGTTGGTGTATCTGGGTTCGAATCTTGGCTTGGGCATCTCTGTGTGAAGTTTGCATGTTCTCCACGTGCTTGCGTGGGTCTTCTCCGAGTACTCCGGTTTCTTCCGACATTGCAAGAATATGCATGTTAGGTTAATTGGAGACTCTAAATTGCCCATAGGTATGGATGTGAGTGTGAATGGTTGTTTGTCTATATGTGCCCTGCAATTGGCTGGCGACCAGTCCAGGGTGTACCCCGCTCCTTGCACAAAGTCAGCTGGGATAGGCGCCAGCACACCCCCGCGACCCTAGCGAGGAAAAGCGGCATAGAAAATGGATAGGTTGATGGTTGGATGGTTGGTTTATATTAAGTTGGTCCAATATTGGCTTTATTTTATTGGGTGGAACATCATAACATTGTCAGCTTTAGTTTTGTGTGTTTTATTTTAGTGTAGGGCCTGTATAGAGAACACTGCTTCCATATTTATTTTTAATCAGTCAGTCATTTGTAAAAATGTTTTTTATTGTATCATATGGCTTTAAATGAATTGGGTAGAAAATACAACATTTATAATTAAATAAAATACATCATAATTATAAAAAATGTTGTGATATGCTTTTATTGTTTCGCTAAAGCTCCAGGAAAAGAATACGCAACATTAACATTAATCACAATTAGATTTGATGATTTTGCAGAATTATTCATAAATATCGTTGCCATCAAACATCATTGATATCAGCAAATATCATAAATAGCTTTGCTTGCAGCATAGGGGAACTAAATGTTTCATATGTTACACAGAATATTTAGATATATTTGTGATGTAACATTGTGTTTTTTAAATAGTATTATAAACAGTAATTTTGCAAAAGCAGTGGTTTTCAAAGTGTGAGGGGAGCCTTTTCTTGGAGGCGTCAGAAGACTTCAAGGTAGGTGAAGCAGCTTGAGAAAAATAAAAAATAAACTGCTAAGCCAACTTCAATTATGATTAGAGACAAAATCTTCATTTCCTACGGCGAGAGACTAAAACGAGTCTGAGGTGAGCAGAAAATGCCACAAAATATGCTCCTGGAAATAATGTTTTGGGGAGAAGGGGAGGCCCCAGTTGTATTGTGGGGAATTAACCACCAACAAAATGGGCAGAAAAGGACTTCAGTTGCTGCAACTGCAGAGGAGGAGGACTTGCAAGAGAGCGGAGATCCAGTCTCAACGTGTAAAAAGATGGTGTGAATGAATTATCAGTAAAAGACATGGAGAAGGGGTAGGATTAAATAAGCTCTGCTTCTACCTACTACTTTTCAGACATGTTGAATAGTGCAAATGTGCAATATGACGGTTCCTTAATGCAACTTACTAAGCGAGCCTCAAACAAATTAACCACCCCATAACAATGAATGCACTGTGAATTCATGTCAGCGTTCTGTTGCCTTCTCTCAGGATCGAGCACGACAACACGGGCATGAACGCCAGCTGGTTCTTGGACAGGGTGGTGGTGACCGACATGAGCCGGCCTCACTTGCGCTTCTACTTCGCTTGCAACAACTGGCTGAGTCGGGAGGAAGCCGATAACCTGTTTGTCAGGGACCTGCTCGGCAGCCTCAACCAGATGGACGTCCCCAAATGTAAGTCACCGCGGATGTACAGATGTAATGTACAGCAAAATACCTAAATAATACATTGCTTAAGGGATAATATACATTTTTAAATTTGTTTTTATTTCATGTTTGGGTCAATAAATCCATGATTTTTGTGATGATTTGATGAGCTGTCAAATGCTGGACCCACGGGCATGCAGAGAGAGGCGCGAGGTGTAGGAAAAAAGAGTCTTTTAATAAGCATGAGCAGGTGCAGGCACTCACAGTTGTGCAGGTAACAGGCAACAAAAAGCGACAGAGGAAAAGGCTCTGTGAAACACAAATGGGTCAGTCCTGGGAAGTTGCAGCAAGTGAGATGAAACGTTGAGGTGCCAATGAACCAGCCCCGTCTATCTGAAAACACTGGGCTTACAAACCCACATGATTGCGATCGCCACCAGCTGCACACAGTTCCACTGGGGTGAAGCGGCTGCCCGTTCCACCCGGCAGGAAGCACACAATACAAAATAAAAATAAAAGGAAGTCACCCTTCCTGTCCTGTGGAGCATGACAGTTTTTAGTTTTTTCACTTGTTATGAACATGATCTGGTGCAGAGGTTGATGATTAGATTGATGCCATTAGACCGACCAAGGACTGAATGACTTAGCAGAAGAATACATGCCATGTGAAGTAATTAAATCTGGTGTCTTTTTTGTATGTAGAACCCAAAAAGTGGTTATATCTGGGGAAAAAAGGATGAGATTGATGACATTAGAAACCCTTTTAAACCCCAGCAACAGTGAAAGAAATACGTATTAGTGTCACGTTCTTGTGCTGTGGACGTTAAACTAAAAAGTGCACGCTTCAGCATTCGGCTCACTCCGCCGTTTCAGGTTGTAATCGAAATCCATTGGAGTGTAATCCCCGTGCGCTCTCTGTTGCAATGTGATCTAATGCCTCTGCACCTCCAGCCAATCAAGCCTCACGCTTTGTGAAGGTGACGCTTGGATAAAGACACAAACACATGGTTATGAATTTTTAATTTGGAAACCGGCTTGCTGTAGATTAACGCCTGAAGATGATGTATTCGTTCCAGTAATTAAGATTTGTGGTGTCCAGTCGATCAGTTGACCCTGTGTTATATAACGTTAGCTATTGCATCACAGGTTAACTACTGCCTGTTTACTATAGTAGTCATGCATTTCTACCCTGCAAACGACAGCACTATGAATTAATACCTGTTACAACCCGCGGGAGCATAACATTTATAGAGGACACAAGAGGTTGGAAAATCAAGCCACCAAAGTTTATTAATGAATAAACTAAAAAAAGACGAAAATCGACAGATCAACATGCGGATTGGTGCAGTGATGCGGACTCTGCATCGGCCCGTTGAAGTGAAGAGGGTGCTGAGCCGAAAGGCAAAGCTCTCAATTTACCGGTCGATCTACGTTCCTACCCTCGCCTATGGTCATGAGCTTGGGATAGTGACCGAACAAGCAGACGAAATTAATTTTCTGGGGTGGGGTGGCTGGGCTCTCAATCCGCATTGAGAGGAGCCAGATGAGGTGGCTTGGGCATCTGGTCAGGATGCCTCCCTGGGGAGGTGTTCAGGGCAGGTCCGACCGATAGGAGGCCTCGGGGAAGACCCAGGACACGTTGGACAGACTATGTCTCTCAACTGGCCTGTGAACGCCTTTGGATCTACCGGGAGGAGCTGGGGAAACGGAAGTCTGGGCTTCCATACTTAAATTACACACACTTATATGGTCCAGAGAGGGCGGAGCCAATCAGCTGCTTCCTGAAAAAAGTACAAACACAAAAAGATCAAACCAAACATCAACAGCGGTCAAACATAACAATACCTGAAAATGTCAATACAAAATGCGTTATTGTTTTCATAAATCTATTGATATAAATTGTGTACCGGTAATTACTGTTATCATAATTATTCTTGCAGTAAATAAATACATAGTAAGCGTGTTCACCGCCGACATGAAGGGAAGTGGAACTGACGCGGACGTCTTCCTCAACATCTTTGGAGAGAACGGTGACACAGGTGAGTGACCACCTAACACGCGGGATAAATGCAACGCTTATCTCAACTTGTCTATGCTAAAAACAGGAGAGCGGAGGCTGGACAGCGACAAAGATAACTTTGAACGTGGCTCCGAGGACAAGTTCACCATCGAAGCACCGAACTTGGGACGGCTGAGGAAAATCACCATCGGCCACAACAACAGAGGTTCATCAGCTGGGTGGTTTCTAGACAAGGTGTGATACTTCTCACTTAGTTAGCCTAGTTACATTTCTTGACCGCTTCAATTTCAAGCCTGTTTCAAATGTCAAATGTATTTGTTTAGTTTTGCTCCCGGGCTCCGCCTAGAGTTGCAAAGTTGCAGTGGCAAATACAAATGCACACTGGTTATTTTGCTCTGATAAACACAAGGGTAGAAGGTAAACTCATCTGTAACATCTTGGGATTAAAATTCCTTGGTTGAACTTTCAGACGTTATCATACTCTTCCCAAAATGTCATTGTCGTATTTACAGTGTTTACCATGTTAAGTGTCTCTGAGTCTAAAAGTTGTTACTGCACAAACATAAGAAGAAGAAATCAGAAGTGCGTGGAGTGCATTTAACCTGAATATCCCTAGAACATTTTTTAAAAAATTCAAAAAAGGTTTGAAAAAGATGTGATCTTACAGGTTATTAAAGGTCTAGAGATTTTTACGGTATGTGCGAATCAGAAAGTGAGTCAGAGCTTTTCTTCCTGTCACTCACACACACCAGTGGCTTGGAGAGATGCAGCTGCGACATCCATGAGAAAAAAAAGTGGCAAAAAAAGTGATGGTAAAAAAATTCAAAAAAGGTTTGAAAAAGATGTGGTCTTATAGGCTATTCCGGTTCTACAGATTTTTACGGTACTGTATGTGCAAACCGAAACGTGAGCCAGAGCTTTTCTTCTTGTCACTCACACACACACCAGTGGTTCGGAGAGATGCAGTTGCGACACCCATGAGAAAAAAGTGCCATAAAGGGCAAAAGGCGCTAATTGTCAAAAGGTGCTAATTTGACGATGACTATGTTCACAGCGCAGGCGTAATTCAACAAGATTGTGATAATATTGATAACTGCGCTCGGTTTGGAACAGCCTCAACCATCGATGCTAATGCCAACATAACATGAGACGTCTTCTGTCTCGTCATCATCTTCATCTGTATTGTATTTTAATTGCTACATTTTGTCGCCTTAAACGCGTGTTGACATTCTGTTTGCCTGTTCAGGTTACGATTGATGACATAGGGAATAAAGAAGTGTATGAGTTCCCAGTCAATCGCTGGTTTGCTATGGATGAAGATGATGGTAAAATCCAGAGAGATGTACTGGTTGGATCACTGCAGCCGATGGGTAAGTATGCAGTATTTTTACTATTGAAAGCCCCAGCAATAAATGTAATAATAATTAAAACGTCATCCCTTTTGGTGATCAAGTGGATTTTGTTGCGGATAGGCATCGTATACAATGTACAAGTGATGACCGGGGATGTGCGAGGTGCAGGCACCAATTCGAAAATACACATGGTCATGCACGGCGCTAAGGGCTTAAAGAACAGTGGTAAAATCTTCCTGGAGGGCGGAGCCTTTGAACGTGGTCTCATTGACATCTTCAATGTGGAAATATGTGAACTGATCAGCCCTCTCAGCAGGGTCACCATCGGTCACGACAACGGGGCCGTCGGTGCAGGGTGGTACTGTGAGAAGGTACAAGGCATCTGGGTTTTTTTTTTGCATAAATTACGTGCCATTTACCCAACATTTGCTTTTGTCCAGGTGGTGATATACTGTCCCTTCACGGGGATCGAACAGACATTTCCTTGCGGGATGTGGCTGGATGAGGATGAGGGCGATGGACTCATTGAGAGGGAGCTCTATGAGATGGTCTCTCTTAGACAGAGGAAGCAGAAAAGTCAGTGTTGAAAGATTAAAATCAATCAAATGATTCAAATAAAGTCGATTAAGCGCATCTGCTCAATGTTGAACTTTAGAGTACCCGTGGTCCCTGTGGATTTGGACCTCCGATGTGAAGGGTGCAGGAACGGATGCTCAAGTGTTTCTGCAGATCTACGGAGAGAATGGCAAATCGGATGAGGTCAAATTGGAAAACAACTCGGACAGTTTTGAACAAGGTCGCCTTGATAAATTCATGGTAATCCCTCGGATTATCCAACACAGTACACCACCAAGTGATGAAATTACTTTCATAGTTTCATTTTGTTGGTTCACATTTTCTGGAAATCCTTTTAGATTGAAATGCCCGACATCGGAAGACTGCTAAAAGTGCGCATTTGGCACGAGAAGAGACATCCGTTCGCTGGCTGGCATTTAGGGAGGGTGAGGCCCATCAGTACTTGACAAAGCAAGTCCAAGTGTTTGGTAACATTCGAAGTTGTGACTTGTTGCAGGTTTCTTTGCTGAAGACTCTGACGATGGAGAAATACTCGTTTGAATGTGGGCGTTGGCTTGACATCAACGAAGACGACAACGAGATTGTCCGAGAGCTGCCGGCGACTGGAGCCCTCTGCGTGGAGCCGCTACCCTGTATGAGTCATTAAAATGTTATGCTAACCACAAAACTTATCCCAATATAAGACCATATTTTTCCCTACAAACAATTCTGTTGTATATTTGTGCTCTAGAGATTAATACATGCATATCAGCACTTCTTAGAAAGACCACTTCTCCCCCAGCAAGTTCCTTGTCACTTACACACACCAGGGGCCGGTAGAGATGCA
This sequence comes from Dunckerocampus dactyliophorus, assembly GCF_027744805.1. Lineage (NCBI taxonomy): Eukaryota > Metazoa > Chordata > Actinopteri > Syngnathiformes > Syngnathidae > Dunckerocampus > Dunckerocampus dactyliophorus. The sequence continues at coordinate 18,906,221 of NC_072835.1, read as the reverse complement.
GCTGCAACACAGACAGCCGCTGAGAAAACGCTTGTCCCAGGTTGGGCAAGTTGTCAAGCAACAGCAGAGTTATGATGAGTTATTTTTAAGTTATTAAGATAATGAAGCAGAGTCATCAAACCGTCAAGAAAAATGTCTTGTTTGAGTTTGATTTAGTCATAAACACTGGTTTTGAAAAAGAGGCCATCTTGTACTCTGTGCCATCTTCTATCCGGTTTAATGTGGTAGCATTTCAGGAAAGCTACATTCTGCAAAACACCACTTTTCCACTGACTTGTTCAGTTTGGTTTACTGCGGAAAGGCTTGAAATGGTAAACCCTCGTCTGTCTTGTATTTCCATTTGCATAAAGAATCCTGAAAATAGCACGACCCTCCAGTGACTTCAAAATGCTTCCGCATGATTTACATAAATTTGTAAATCTGATTTTTTTAATTCTTTCCATAAACAAGGCAAACGGTATGGAATGATCTTTCCATTATAATCTCTTTTGTGTTCTTCTTCTTGTACATAGTTGACTAGTGTCTCTAATTTAAGCTACTAAAGGCGGGGTATACCCTGGACTGATCCTTTTTATCAGTGAAATAACTCGTATACACCAAAAAAGGATATACAGGCGGTTCTCGGTTTACGACGTTCTGTGTTACATACGCTCTCCCATGAATTAATGAAAAACTTGGTCCGCAAACACGACACTCGCTCAAGAACTAGTTCCAACGTGGTGCGCCGCGGAACAAATGTTGCTCAATATTGACCACACTTGTTTCAGCCGCTAGACTCTCGCCACCATCGATGTGGCCGAGCAACAATCTCTTTGTTGCAAAAACAAAACAGGTTCCTGTGGGCTGAACCACGCCAAACGTCAACATCAACTCAGCTGTCCTAGCTGCACGCAGCCGTACACGCAATCAGGACTCATGTCACGTTCACAGAGAGTCGGAAATGACACAACTCTTGAACACAACAGTACACATAACTGCCTATAAAAGCGATAGTGATAACGAAGCAGTGTAGTGGTCTCTTTCCATGGAGATGGAAAAGTAGCGGGTGCTTTTGCTTCTTTGTATTTAGTGTTTTATTACTGTATTTTATGACCTTCATGTGTTCCGTGTACAGTGTGAGTGACTTAGGACTTAATTTATATATACAGTAATATAAATGTAAGATCCGACCTACACCAAAACTCTACACACATAACAGTCTAGGGATGTTACTCGTACGTAACCCGAGCACCACCTGTGTCATCTTAGCTGCTTGACAGCTGCTTGATGGCTTTGCTTCATTGATCACCATTGTTTCAAATGTTCATCTTCTCCAGTGTTGTTTACTCATCCTTTGAGACACTTTTTTTTTTCGAAAAAAAAGCTGTGACTCGCTAGGGGAGAAGTCATTTGGCACCAAATTCTGGTTTGCATATATAAATATCGAGACCTCGAATATAAGTCTTTTTCAGACTTTTTCTTATAACGGAAGAGTAATTGTTCAATCTCTGAATTGAACTGCATGAACATGAGCATGTGAGTGAGTACCATGTTTTGTCTCCTTAGTAATAAAGTATCGCGTCACCATTTGCACCGGCAACGTCGGCGGAGGCGGCACCGACGCCAGCGTCTTCCTCAACATTATCGGCGACCTTGGCGACACCGGGGAACGACTCATGTTTATGAGCAAAAATAACGTCAACAAATTCGAAAAGGGCAATGTGAGTACAGCAATTAGCGTTGTGATTGACTTTGATGGTTTTTGACCTCTTTTCTGGTCTTCTATCCTTCAGCATGACGAGTTCCTTATTGAAGCTGTGTCCTTGGGCCACGTCCGCAGGGTTCGAGTCGGACACGATGGCCGCGGTGGAGGTTGTGGTTGGTTTCTTGATAAGGTTATGGTGAGGGAGGAAGGCCAGCCGGAGTCCTTAGCCATTGAGTTCCCGTGTTACAGGCAAGGCTGTACTTCATTTCTATTCCACATAAAGCTGTCAGTTCCTTCTTTATACACATCTCAAATGAGAATTACTGATGAGCGGATTGATACCAAACTATAATATCAATATTTTGACACATTTGGGGTCAACATATGTTTGAGAGAAGTGGCTGGAATTAATTGTGTGACATCTTCGACTCATTTCAGCGAGGCCATAATTATAAAAAATACAATTTTAAGCGTCTTCAGGATATTGTGTTGCCAGGAACTACTTTTCCTTCCACCCCTTCTTGTAAGAACCCAGTTCAGTGTTTATTTAGACTAAATTAGCCCACTTTTCATTTTAACAAACACAATTGTCAACATCACAATATGATTTAAGTAAAGTCTATTAATATACTGTATGTGTAAGCGTAGCGGATTGGTGTCAAAATATTATTTACTAAGTGTAGTGGTGCCTCGGTTTTTGCTAATTCATTTAAAAAGGTCTGACGAGAACTGAAACGGACGAAAATTGAAGCAATTTTTCCCATAGGAAATAATGTAAATCCAATTAATCTGTTCTAGACACCTAAAAATATTAACAAAAAAAATTTTTTTTTGGAGAATCATTATGGTTTTACATGCAGAAAACAATGTGAAATACCATAATTTCTGGACTGTAGGCCGCATCTGTCGCAGGTGTGCACATTGTAACATGAGATATTTAGTACACAGAAAGATATTTTTTAACTTTTGATTAAATAAATGCTTTTTTCCAAACAGTGCGTTGTAACATGGCTAGTTAAACAGTAGCCTACCAGAAGTTATTCATCGCCATCCTCCTCCTCCTCCTGGAAACTAAAACCACTAATGTCGTCCTGACAAGCATCACAATTGAACAGCTTTTGTCACACACTTTGTCAGTGTCTCTCTCGCTCTCTCTTTTGTTGTCGCTCTTCATTGTCTCAAGGCAAATTAGCCATTGAGCTTGAGCTATCCTGTTCATTCAGTTCAGCCTTTTGAAACCCGTTGGTGATGGTGGACGGTAGCCCAAACGGAAGCTGTGGTAATTCTACATTAGATAAAACTTACTGAAGATGTGTCGACGCTTGCTGCATAAGACTTCAAAACGGGATATTAGCTTCCACTTCCCTCGTCCACGTCACTACTTCCTGAAGCTACACCCCAAGCAGCAGCAATGCAGTTTTTAGCCATAAATTATCCGCGTCACTGTACAAGCCGCAGAGTTCGAAGCATGAGAAAAAATTAGCGGCTTATACAAATTACAGTAATTATAAATGGCGAGATTGAATTCAATCGTTTTTTTCACCTTTTTTTTAATCAAATTGCTGGTACTCACAACTCTCTTTGGCCCCATGGCGGGTTATTTAGCAGTCACGCTCAAAAAAATGCACGGACAATGAGTCAGTAAAGTGTCGGGCTGCTTTGTTTTGCCGCTCGATTTTGTGGAACGCTACAGTACAGGGCAAGCGGGCTATTTTGTAACATGCGATACTGTATGAAAACCAAGATAGTGAACAAAAACCGAGTCACACGAAAACAGTTTGCCTGTATGTCCATATACTTTTTGACTTATGGTATTTGATTTGACAAGAGTCTCGTTTCTGTTTGTGGTTTCTTGCTTAGAGGGAGTTTTTCCAGGCCTCTGTTGCCAAAGTGCTTGTCCATGTGGGGTTTAGTTAGGTGTTTTTTCAAGTATGAAGAGCGTGGTTTTAGCCCTGCCTCACGTGAACACTATATTCATCAAATAGACTTCTTAACATTAATTGGTCAATCAGCCGCCGGTCTAACTAGTCCACATTGAATTTGAATTCTTCATATTAGGAAGACATTTTAGACAACTGTAGGCCCTTTTTTTTGTTGGCGCATGACCACGCCTCAGCGCACAAATTGAGGTCCATAAAGACATATGCCCCATGTTGTTTTGACTTCCTCTAATCCTCTCTTTATCTTAACCATCCAAGCCACCAACGTCCTGCTTTCCCAAACAAAAGTCCTAATGGCCTCATAAGTGCAGTAAATTGGCCATGCTCCAGTGAGACAGCTCTCCAGTTGCATGCCATTAAGCAGTTAGGCAGGTGATGGATAGGTATCACCTTACAAATAGGGACTAAATGCACAGTGGTCAGACAGCTGTCTCCTTCAGTAACTGGAGCCAAGCTGCAAGGCTGCAGTGCTGTGTTGCGTCTGGAAAAGTGACTTGTCTTTCTTGTGTCTGTATAGTTTGGATCGATCATGTCATCCTTTAATTGATGAAGTTGTTCTTTAGGTTAACTAACGTCTTTCAAATCAGGTGGTTGGACCGCAATGAGGACGATGGGCAGATTGTCCGCGAGTTGGTTCCAGCCGGAGATGGCCTGCGTCTCTTTAGTGAGTACATTTCCCAAAGGAAGACGTGTTTTTCTTTTTTTTTTTTTAAATCATCATCCTTTTTGAAATGTCACATCTGCAGATGTCAGCTACCACATATCGATCAAGACGGGCAGCGTGAACGGGGCCAGCTCCGACTCCAGGGTATTCGTCAAGCTGTACGGGGAGAGGGGCGACACTAGCAAGATAACCCTGGCGGTCTCCGACAATGATCTGAGGAACTACTTTGAGACCGGTCGCACTGACATCTTCACCATTGAGACCTATGACATCGGGAAGGCATGTGCACAGAATCACCGCTCAGATTCTTCTTGACTGGTCCTAAAATTCACGCGTTTGCAGATCAACCGCCTCCTTATCGGCCACACCAACGAAGGCCTGCGAGCCGGCTGGTTTCTGGACAGTGTACAGATCGCGGTGCCGGTTCAAGGGTTGCAGTACATGTTCCCGAGTCATCGCTGGCTTTGCAAAGATGAGGCTGACGGGAAAGTGGAGGTGGAGATCTATCCCAGCGAGATTCTGGACATGGAGAAATGTAAATACAAGATTTTTCCATAGAAAAAGATTGGAAAAAGATGAGTTGGCTTTTATACGACAGTGATTTATACATGCGAACCAACAGGTGGTGCCAATTGACTCAGGGCTTTTCTTCCTATCACTCACATATGCCAGCGACCTGTGGAGTGGTTGGGCAAGTTAGCAAACAACAGAGGATGAATTGTGATGCTAATTCTAAAATGAATGAATGAATCTCAATGACGCAAAGAAAATCAGTATTATAATCTACCAGCTATTTCACCCCTATTGAAAACATGATTTAAAGGGGAAAAAAATAATTTTGTAATATTTTTTGTCTTTGATTTGGTCATAAAAAGTATTTGTTTTAAAAACAGGTCTTGAAAAAAATTATCTTACACTTAAACCTTGGTTTCTGCACGCCTCAGTTTTTATATTCACGAAAATTTTGCCTCAGTCTTCATACACTGTCTCGGTAGATTGCACTGTTTCCCCTGGAAACGAGTGCCCAAACAAAACAGCCTACGTTCGTGCATTTTTAATAAAGAAGGTGAGAAAAACTCTTGAATTCAATTGCACCAGGATACACGGGAAGTTGGCAGAAACAACAAGTTCTGTCCATTCCTCATTTATAATTATTTTGCATTGTTTTCTGCCAGTAAAACAATAATTATTCTCTATAAATGTTTTTTTTCGTTAATATTTGTGGGTGTCTGTAGTGGATTCATTGGTTTTACCTCATTTACTATGGGAAAAATTGCTTCACTTTTTGTACGTTGTCGTTTTCCTCTGGACCTTTAGAACGGATTAAATAACGAAAACCGAGGCACCACCGTATGTTCAGGGTTGTCTTATATTTGGGTCATTATGGTCATCAAAACTTTTGTAGGAATACACTCCGCACTCTGGTCCACAACTTCTTTCTATGGTCCATATCTTCTCCGACAGTGGTCAACTATGAAGTAAGCGTGGTAACAGGGGACGTGCGTACAGGAGGCACCAACGCCAACGTCTTCTGTCAGATGTACGGAGATGAAGGAAAAACCGAAGTGCTCCCACTGAAGAGCCGCTCCAATAATTTTGAACGTGGCACCACCGAGATCTTCAAGGTGAGTATCAAAGTTGCGATTTGCTTGGAGAGCCGACTTTCCTGTCTCTCACCGCATTTTCCACAACCCAGATCGAAGCTCAGGATGTCGGCAAGCTCTACAAGCTGCGGATCTACCACGACGGGAGGGGCATCGGGGACGGCTGGTTCCTGGAGTCGGTGGACATCAAGCGCCTGACGACAGCCATGGTGCAGGTCGAGGTGAAGAAGCAGGATGGCAAGAAAGATAAAAAGAAGGACAAGAAAAAGAAGAAGAAAGAAGAGGAGGAGGAGGTGGAGCTTGTTGAGGAGCTACAGGAAGTGGTGGAGACATTCAGCTTCCCTTGTAACCGGTGGCTGGCGAGGGACGAAGAGGACAGGGAGATTGTGGTCGAACTGCTGACTGAGGACAATGAAGACCTGGAGGGTGAGGACAGCGTGAATGTGATGACATTTTCATCTTTTCAACCTGACTACTTCAGAGAACTGTAAACGTGAAGTGGTTAACGCTTTGTTTCCAGTGAACTCCTATGAGGTCCATGTGTTCACTGGGACAATGTGGGGTGCGGGGACTGATGCCAACGTTTACATCAACATCTACGGGGAGAATGGCGACACCGGCGAGAGGCTCCTCAGGAAGTCTAACAACCTGAACAAATTTGAGAAAGGCCAGGTAAGAAAAAAATGGGAAAAGTCAAGTGAAAAAAGTAGCAAAATTCTGAAGAAAATGTCACAAGATTACAAAAATTAAGTTAAAGGTTTTTGCAAGGAAAAAAGTGGTACATTTTATGAGGAACAAAATTTAAATGGTGTAAGAATAGTCAGTTTTTAGAAAAAAATAATACAATTATAAGAAACAAACAGTAAAACAGTGGGAAAAATAAAATTTGAATGTTGCACTGAGCCTGTCATGGACTTCTGCACCTGTGACATTTGCTGACATTTTGTCCTGTGTGTGACCCAGGAGGACTTTTTCAGCATCACGGCGGTCGACCTGGGAACACTGAAGAAGCTGAGAACCCGGCACGACAACAGCCAAGCTGCGGCTGGCTGGTTTCTGGACAGGGTGGAGATTGTGGACAACAAGGACGATACCACGTAGGTGCCTGACAGTGGGTCATGGTAGTGTCCAATAAAAAGCATGTACCTCAAATTTTTGTCAATTTTCACTTTATATTTGTATTTAAAAAAAACACCCTAAAAATGTATTTGTTTTTAATATAAATACAAACGCGTTTACAGAAATGAAATTTAGATGCAGCACGGCTTGCTCTGCAGCCTCCAGATAGCAAACATAAATTATGTTGTAGAGCGCCTCTGTGTGGAGTCAAACGGTACTGCATGTGCATGCATTACATTGTATTTCAGGTACTTTTTCCCGTGTAAACGATGGCTGGCGGTGGATGAGGATGACGGCCAGCTGGCGAGGGAGCTGGTCCCTGTGGACGAGGCCTTCATGAAGAGGAACGACGACGACGATGATGAGGGGGACTCAGAAGCCACCCTGGGCCTGGAGCAGAAAGGTGACACAAGCATTTAGGGAAAGAGTCAAAGCTCACAATAAACACAATCTGATGTGTTTTTTTTGTTTGTTTTTTTTGTCAGCCATGTCCACAACATACACGGTGAGAATAAAAACTGGTGAAAAGAAGTACGCCGGAACTGATGCTAATGTCTTTATGATCCTGTACGGCACCAAGGATGACACAGGTAGATGAACTGTATCGAACGACATCGAATGCAAGAGTCGTGTCAACAATTCTATCAATGAAAACAGGCCGTGTGGGTTACCAGGATATTCAGTGTTTTTCCTCACTCAACTCTTTGCAGGGATAATTAACCTCAAGTCTTCAAAGACGCACAAAAACAAGTATGAGCGAGGTATGACGGACGAGTTCACAGTGGAGGCGGTGGACATCGGCCCGCTGAAGAAGCTTCGCATCGGACACGACAACCGCGGTACTGGTCACGGTCGTGATTTTTTTTTATTCAGACATCACATTAACAAATTACAGAGCACATACCTCGCATTTCTGCAAATATTTTATTATATACTGTAGTTTCACGGGACAACACTGAAGAAATGAAACTCAGACAAGGGGTTCCCAAACCTTAAAAATAAAAAAGATGCAAGGGCCTCTCTGAAGTTTTGTAATGAAACCCATGTAGATATACTAAGAAGTTATATATATTTCAAGAAAAAACTGCATCTCAGCTTTGTGATGTAGAGGAACCAAATTCTTTGCTCTTCCCACCGCCCACAAATAATCTTTGTAAATGTTCTTTTTGGAATATTTAGACGTTATATCTGTAATATTTACTAAAATGACATTGTTTCCTCATTGTAGTTTATTGTCGTAAAATTGTGAATTTTTTTCTTGTTATAATTGTGATATTTTTTACTTTATTCTCATAAAATGGCAGCTGTTTTTTTTCCCACTTCTGCAGTTTTTTTAAACTTTCATTTTCTCGTAATTATGACTTTATTCCCATAACTTTTTCCGCAACCTAATTTTCCAAAAATGACAACTTTTTTAAAAAAATAATGTTACATGTAATGTTTAAAAAAATAACGTCTTTCTTTAATATTTAAACTTTATGCTACTAAAATGGCGTTATTTTTCCTCATAACATTACAGCGTTACTCTTGTGAAAATTCTGACTTATTTCTCATAATATTTTGTCATTATTCCTGGAACATTACTGCTGATTTTTCAATTTTTCCTGTAGTAGATGTTGTTTTTTTTAGTTTTCTTGTTAAATTCTATTTTTAGAATGTGCCGCGGCCCGCGCTTTGGACACCCCTGACTTAGATACAAAGTAAAATAGTCGGTGTACAGCTTGTGTAACAGTGTTAAGACAATAGATGCACAGCTTACTGTATGCAGCTATGGAAAAAAGGAAAAAAGAAAGAAGGTATTTTTTAAAAATAAGTATATAAATAAGTAAAAGTAAAAAAATAAAGAATAAAAAAAAAACTCGATATATTTGTGGGAATAATCAATAACTAACCCAACAATAACTCAACAAATGCTGGTGGAATCAGGTGGAGGCTCGGCCGGCTGGTTCCTCGACTGGGTGGAGATTGATGCTCCGTCGCTGGGACAGAAACTTCGCTTCCCATGTGGCCGCTGGCTGGATAAAGGCGAGGATGACGGCGCCATCGTCCGGGATCTTTTCCCAAATCCTCTTCAAACGGAACTTTACACGCCATGTAAATCCCCGCAAGCAATCAGCGTCAGCCCGAACGTTGTATAACAAATTTAACGCATGTGTTTGTTTTCTAGTTGTCCCTTATGAGATCAAAATCTTCACAAGCGACGTGTTCGGAGCCGGCACGGATGCAGACGTTTTTGTGGTCCTGTACGGCCGGGATGCCGTGTGCACTCAGCAGAAGCGTCTGTGTGTCAACAAGAGGGAGAGGAGGATGTATTTTGAGAGAGGAGCAGAGGACATGTTCATTGTTGAGGTATTCCATGTTTGTCAAGTCCAGTCTTGGTGATTCATCATGCTGCTCTCACCTGTCATTGCTTCTTTTCCGGTGCTCAAGCTGGAAGACGTCGGGGAAGTCATCGAGAAGATCCGTATCGGTCACGACAACCGTGGGATCAACCCGGGATGGCATCTGGACAGAGTGGAGATCCGACGTCTACTCAAGAAGGGAAAGGTGCATCCCTAATTTAATACTTTCTAGTTATTTGAAATCAAAGGATGCAGGAGGCCACTGTCATATTTTTAAATATATTTTTTTTATTTTGTAAAAAGGCTAATTCAAGACAAAGCTTTGTGTTATTATTAGTCTCAACTAGGGGTGTAACAATACGTGTATCTATCGAAACGTTCAATACACATGCGTACCGAACCGTGACCCCTGTATCGAACAATACGCAGTCTCATATTTATTTGATCAACTTCTGACGCCACGCTGTGCTAAAAGCTCAGTGCATCTGCGATGAACTACGCTGGCTTATGTTGCATTGTCAAGCACAGAGCCACTGAGCTGCGCCTCTCACATTCATAGCGTGCTGAAAATGTTGAAAAATGTGAAAAATGTTGGTAATTTCAATAACATTCAAATTGAAAAAGGCAATGTCATTTTTTTTTTTTTTTTAAATAGCAAACCGAACCGTGAATGTTGTTGCACCCCTCGTCTCAACAGTTTGGCTTTTTCATTTCACTTTCCCTTGTGTGTTTTTGCTTTATTTTCCCATTTTTTTATTGTATATGTTTTTTTAATTAATATATTTTATTCTCTATTTTTTATATTTTATATATTATATATTTTAAATATTACCAATAACAGACCCAGGCCAAAACAATTCTGATAAAATTATAGATAATGTAATACTGTTTTAAAAAAATATTAGGTATTTTTGTATCAGATTAATTACATTTTTTTGTATATTTAACATGTGAGGAAAATAAACTCTGTATTCAGTTATAGCAGTACTCAGCCACGATTCTAAACATATACTGTATATACATAAATAGTCTTAAATATTGATAAAAATACATTTTAAATAGCTCTAAATAGTAAGAATAAAGAGGCACTAATATTACGAATTATTTTCTGCTTTATTAATCATCTGCTTTTTAATCATTTTGCAGTATTTGGCAGTACTCACTCTCCATCATAGATAAATAAACATGAATAGATCTACAGAAAATAATCAAAAGTCACTGTAACTTTTTTTAAAAAGGTATAACGAGAATACTATAAATGGAAAAATGAATAAATACAATATTTGAATGCAAAAAAACTAATTGTTCCACAGACTAAAATGCCTGTTCAAAAAGTTCATAAATAATGAAATGTGGTAATAAAAGCGTGGTACCCTTGATTCTCTCGCAGGGTTCGGAGACGGTCATCTTCCCGTGTGAGCGCTGGCTCGCCAAGTCGGAGGACGATGGAGAGACAGTGAGGGAGCTGGTGCCCTCTGACATCATCACTGAAAAGCTCTCGCGAGACGGCAGCCTGAAAGTGACGGAGGTTGAGGTGGAGGACGCCCTGGAGAGTACGTAAACAAACGGCTGACTGACGACCTGTCAATCACAGGACTGAGGCTGTCCACTTGTCTACCGCAGCTCACACATACAAAGTGTCAGTGATGACGGGCGACATGTACGGGGCCGGGACAGACGCCAACGTCTTTCTCACCATCTACGGCGACCTTGGGGATACCGGCGAGAGGAAGCTCAGCAAGTCGGAGAACAACAGCAATAAGTTTGAGCGGGGATCAGTAAGAAGAACATGGAAGAATAACGTCAACATGAAATGACATCGCGTCAACAAGCGTTTTTTTCCTCGCAGGTGGACAAGTTCACCATAGAAGCCGTCGACCTGGGGCAGGTTTTTAAGATCAAAATCCGCCATGATAACAGCATGATGAGCGCCGACTGGTACCTGGACCAGGTGGAGGTTCTGGACATGGACGCGGAGGAGGTGTTCCTCTTCTTATGTGAACGATGGCTCTCCAGGAAGAGGGAAGACCGACGCATCGAGAGAGTATTCTACGTCAAGGTAACACGAAATACCCTTAAAAGGTCAAGAAGTTTCATACGTTAACTTGAACACTGTATAATACAACAATGCAGATGGAACAAGAAGGGGTTTTCAGAGCCGTACTGTCACCTAGTGGCATTATATGGGTATTACAAGAACGAATACATGTTGGCAGGGGAGCACAAGAAGACACCAAAAGCTTGACAAAATTGAATCGTTTGTTGATAAGCTTCTGTGGTCATGTTCAAGCTAGTAATAAGCCATTATGCTTTGAGATATAATTAATTCTGATCTGTAGTTAATTGATGTAATTAATCTCTTTTTAATCTCACCTCAGAATTGCTGAGAAAAGCTCTCACTTTGAAGTATTTTCATTTAAATGTATTAGATTATTGTGGAGGATATGTTGGTTGAGCTCCAAATTGTACAACTTTGGGGGAATGCAACTTTGAGCGCTTTATTGTGTGCGTTCGGCAGGTGTACCTAATGAAGTTGGTGTTTTCAGGGCTACGAGGGCATCAGAGAGAGCCCCAGCAGCAAAAAGAAATCAGCCCTGAAGAGTGTTGACAATAACATGAACAAAAAGAGCAAAAAGAAGGAAGTACAGGGACTAGAACTTCCTGGTAAGAGCCATAAAGAAACATAAATAAGCTTTGAAGCAGTGATTTAAGTGGAACGTCCTCACTCTCAGTCATACCGTATCACATCACGCTGTGCACTGGGCTCGAGCGAGACGCCGCCACCACCAGCAGGGCCTACGTGATCATCGTTGGGGCCGATCACAGCCGCACCGAGAGATTGTGGCTGGACCCTCCGGAGGGGAGGAAGGGCTTCCAGGCTGGCTCCCTGGAGAGCTTCGAGTGCCACGGTTCAGATGTAGGGGAGATGAAAAAGGTGGAGGTGAGGGTCCACTCACTGATAATGAATACTGCCTGAAGTGAAGTGATCGTATCTAAACAAACCCCTTTCACGACCCCTGCAGCTCGGCCATGATGGAGCCACTCCTGAGAGCTGCTGGCTGGTTGATGAACTCTCTGTTGCCGTGCCAACCAAAGGGGTCAAATATATCTTTGCTTGCATGTGCTGGCTGGCCAAAGATCGCGGCGACGGGCTGACTGCCAGAGTGTTCAACGTGTTGGATGCAGAGGCCGTTTGTATCTCCCAGAAGGTGCCTAACATCCAGAATTTCTTCGGTATTCTATCGCATTACAACAGCCATTCTCTCATAGGTTATTTATGAGGTCACCGTGGTTACCGGTGACGTACAAAACGCAGGAACAGACACCCAGATCTTCATGTCTGTGTTCGGCGCCAATGGCAGCACCGAGGAAATGCTGCTGCAGAAGAACGAGGACAGGTTAGACATAAAGAAACCACGGTGTTTCAACGCTAGAAGTTCTCCAACTGTTCATTTGCAGGTTTGAGCGCGGTCAGGAGGACACTTTTAACATGGAGATTGATGACATCGCCCCACTGAGGAAGATGAGGCTTCGCATTGACGGCTCCGGCAGCAGACCTGATTGGTTCCTCGATAAGGTCGGTCAACCTTAACCAACATTGCGTCAACTAGAAGGACACATTTAGCAGGATTACACTAAAAATAGAAGACCGTTTTCCACCAAACAAGGGGTCGCACATGGACCAATTAAGGATCCATGACACTGGGTAAACATCCTAGTCCCAGGATAAAGATAGATAGATACTTTATTGATCTCCAAGAGAAAGTCACATTTCCAGCAGCTCTGCAAAAATGTCATAATGAACTTTAGCACTTAAATCACAAAATAAAATAAAATAAAACAACCAAGGCAAGACATGACGGACAAGAAAAATAAGAAATAGAATAAGAATAGATAACAATAAATAAACCAATGAATATGGGACAGATCATGTCAAGTTCCTGGTTCCAGGGTAAAGTTCCGACTTCCTGGTTAAAGTTTCTGGTTTCTGGGTAAAGTGGCTAGTTTCAGGGTAAAGTCCCTGGTTCACGAGTATAGTTCCTAATTCCGGGGTAAAGTTTCTGGTTACAGGGACAAGTTCTTAGTTCCAGGGTAAAGTTGCTAATCCCAGGGGAAAGTTCCTAGTCCCAGGACAAAGTCACTGGTTCCAGGGTAAAGTGCCGGGTTTGAGGGTAAAGTTCCTGATTCCAGGGTAAAGTTTCTGGTTACATGGACAAGTTCCTAGATGCAGGGTAAAGTTCCTGATCCCAGGGGAAAGTTTCTAGTCCCAGGATAAAGTTTCTGGTTGCAGGGTAAAGTTCCTAGTTCCTGGTTAAAGTTTCTGTAAATATACTTTTACAGTTTGAGCCACGGTGACGTGATTGAAATCATAAAGTCTATTCGTGAAGGACTGCCTATCAGATGGACAAACTATCACTTGTTTTTTTTTCCCACAGTTTTCTTCACAGTTAAAGAGGTCTGCTCTCCACTAAGTGACATTCTAGTTATGTGTGGTCATTGAACAACATACTGTATGTAATGTGTGCCTAAGACTTTTGCAAGACTTTTATAGTGGGATGGTTCTTTGACCGAGGAAGAACCTTTGTGAATTTTGGTGCAGATGTTACAGTCAGCTTGCGTCAGGGTCAAGTGGAAGAGAACTGTGTTAAAAAAAGCTTTAAAACATTAGCGCCCAGCATGTCATGATTTCAGGATAGTTCAGTCTTGGCGGAGGTCTGTACTCCGCTGGGTGCCTACTGGGTTTCTGAAACCTCTCGGCTAATGTTGTGAGGTCTTCTGTGACACTTGAGAACGTGATGTATGACATTTTTAACCCAGGTGATCATGCGCAACCTGACCACGGAGGAAGTGTCTGTGTTCACCTATGAAGAGTGGCTGTCCAAGACACGTGGACCCAAAAGGACCATGATCTGCGAGCTGGCTGCCATGGTGGACGAGGAGATGATGGTGGAGCTCACCACCTACATGATCCAGGTCAAGACCAGTGATGTTGCAGGTATGCCACAAGCTGGTTGTGTTTGACAGTCTAGGGTGTAGACAGCAGCCAGGATAGACTGCGATCTAATCTGGTCCTGGCTTTGTCCCCGAACAAGAGAGCACATAGATGATCTGTGCAAAGGAGGGTGCTAGAGTCAAGTCTATGTCATTTATACAGTACACTAGATCCCCCCGAAAATTGAGACTCCCATAAAAATGTTTATTTTGACACTCTACCACAAACCAACAGGAGGTCATCAAACCAAACACCTCCCTTGCTCACGGTGCATCGAAATAAAGACTTACACACTAATAAACATGCAAAACAATAGAAATTTATACGAATGTATAACCTGCAAGGCATGCCAGGTAACTTCCTGTTGGGGAGGCGTGCACGTGGATTTCCCAGCATGCCTTGTGGGTGATAAACTATTATAAAATGGTATATTTTTGCGTGTATATTTGTGTGTAAGCGTCTATTTTGATACCCGCACCTCATACCTGTGGTACAGTTACATTGTGAATGCTGAATCCCAAATATCCACTATATATGCTGCGTTTATCCTCACTTTACCCGACCTTGTGCAGAGTTTATCTTGTTTATCGGAAGCAGTCAAGGTCTGACCGCACCACGGCAATGAAAGAAATCCTCCGCTCGCCTTTTGCTCCCTTCTTTTCCTCACCCATGCTGCGCTCTTGCTCCTCGCTCGCTAGCAGCCGATCAATACGGTAGCGAGGCGAGGAGCCTGAGTCGACTTCAAAGTGCTTTGCCGGCGACCTCCAGCAGCCGCTTGCGAGCTGAGACGCAGTCCTGCCAAAGTAATGAGCGAGGCTGAAACATTACGTAGGCAACATCGGGTAATGGACTCCTCGGGGATCTTTCCAGGCTGATCTGCATTCCAATGTGGGAGGCCTAGCGGCATGCATAAGTGCACAAGAGAGGGATGTGAGAAGACCACTTAAAGCAAGACAGGAAGTGAATCAGAAAGGACATTCACATTTGACTCTTCATTCTGCTCTTCTAACGTCTCATTTAAACCACGGGTGACTTTTGCTCTCCCTTTCATTGCGACTGCAATGAATAATACATGGCGGAGGATTTAAAGCTGCGAGGGAGCACTCACCCTCCTGTCTTCTCACAGTGGCTGGAAGCTAATAATCTGTCAATGTGATCTTGACAGACTTTACTGGGAAATAGTACAAAAAGTGAAGAATTACTTTTTATTGGTGCAGGGGTGTCCAAAATGTTTCCAGTGAGGCCCACATGCTGGAAAATGAAAGCCTGCAAGGGCCATTTTTCCCCCAAACTAATATTCCAAAAATGTCAACTTTATATTGTTTTGTTTGTTTCTCTAAATATTTTGAATTGTCTTTAATATTTTCTTTAATATTTCAGCTCCATGCTACTAAAATGACATTATTTTTCCTGATAATTTTAGGAGTTTATTCTCGTGAAATTGCGCCTTTTTGTCTTGTTAGACTACGACTTTTTTCAGTTAATATTTTGACTTTATTCTCTGAAAATTACAGATGTTTTTTTTTTTCCATTTCCGCTGTTGTTTTACATTTTCTTCTCATAATTATGACATTATTCCCATAATATTTTGACCTTATTTCAGTGATATTATAACTTTTCCCCAACCTAATTTTCCAAAAATGACGACTGTTTTGTTTCTCATAACATTGCAAATTAAAAAAATAATGTATTTTTTTTCTTCAATCCTTCAAGTTTATGCTACTAAAATTATTATTTTTTTTCTCATAATATTATGATGTTATTCTTGTAAGATTACAACGTTTTCTCATTAGATTACATCTTTCTTCTCTTAGTATTTTGACTTTATTCCTGTGACATTAGTGATGATTTTTCCATTTTTGCTGTTTTCTTGTTAAATTATATATTTTTTATTGAAATCATTGCATTGAAATGACCATATTTGACCACAAAATACAGTCTAGCCATATATTAGAGAAGGGTTCTAACATCTGGCCTGGGGGCCATTTGCGGCCCGCAGCTCATTTTTTATTGTGCCTTTGTCCTGTAAAAATACATTTAAACCCAACCATCAGAACATTATAAAGGAAGAATATGACTCGCATTGTCTGTGGGCGGAAGACCCCCCCCCCCCCCAGAGATGGCTTTTAAACCTCCTTAACGTAGATGGCTTCCCTCACTCTTGATGTCATTTAATTCCATTCTGTTTGCTTAGATGAATTCAGTGTAATTAGACCAGTCACTAAACCACTCAATCTTGTTCCCTACAGGGGCCGGAACAGACGCCAACGTATGGATCATCGTTTTCGGAGAGAATGGAGACACGGGGACTCTGCCGTTGAAAGAGTGCAACAGGTCCAACAAGTTTGAGCGCAAACAGGTGGACACATTTCGCTTTGCGGACATCCTCAGTCTGGGAGATCTCTCCAAAGTGAGAGTGTGGCACGACAACACAGGTCCGCCTCTTAGACAAAACATGCTAATTGGCCCCCCCAACTGTCGCTCATCATCTCTTGGCTTCCTTATCATGGTCACATGCAGGGCTCGCACCGGGGTGGCACTTGGACTACATCGACGTGAAGGATGAGCTCATGGATAAAACCTTTCGCTTCCCCTGCGACCGCTGGCTCGCCAAAAACGACAGCGACGGACAGATCATGAGAGAACTGGCATGCACTAACAACGAATATTTGGACCTGGATGAGAAAACCAGTAAGTGCAGCGACTAAACGATACATACCGTAAATGTTTGGATTATTTATCTAACGAATGGAGGTCATGAGAAAGCTGTCTTTGTTGCACAACACAGCAGCAACTGAACCAATGTTGTAAAAGCGACGAGGAGCATACTGCTCAGCCAGCATAAATACTGCGGACGACTTTGTTGTAAGCACGTGTTGTAATAAACACCTGACAATCACGCCAACAGCTGTGTAGTGCAACCAACATTTTAAAGCACACACAGAGGTAGCTCAAGCTGCTCATCATACTTCAAATACAGCGACTGTCGCCTTGTGGAATTGATCTTACAGCCGCAGATGTTAATGCCAATGTTTTTTGATAGTGCTTTTTTAGGTTGGAGACTCTGGTCAGCCGAATAGGGTGGTTAACTGGAGCATTTACGGTGCCTTTCCTATTTTCTCCCGAAGAGTATGAAATTTGCGTCACAACCGGAGACACGGATGAAGCTGAAACCAAAGAGAACGCCTGGATAGTCCTGGAGGGGAGGAAGGGACGATCAAAGGAATTTTTGATGGAGAACTCATCAAAGAAGAAGAGGTTCTTGCGGTAGGTGCTGTTATGCGAGAATGCGCTTTATATGATAATCCACATCGCGATGTCCACGTTGTTTCTCTCCACCCGGTCCAAAAACGTTAGGTTCATTGAAGAAGTACAGAGGAACCTCGGTTTTTGTAATTAATCCGCTCCAAACCGTCAAACGAAAACCGAGACATACAAAAAACGAATACATTTTTCCTCATAAGAAATCAAGCAAATCCAATGATTCCATTCCAACAACAAAACACATTTTATAGAGAATAATTCTAGTTGTCAAGCCGAAAACAATGGCAAACACAAATGGATAAATGGATAAAAATGGATAAACAAACATTTTTAACATCACTTTTACCTTTGCCCTATTGTAACAGATGTTAACTTCACACTATGCTACGAGTTTGTTCTACGAGGTGTTTCTCACCTTATTTTTCAAAGTTCTAGCACTGGCAACTTTTTTCAGCTTTATAGTGGGTTTATTTTGCAGCCGTGGTCCATAGTCAAAAGCACAGACAGTCTGAACACTCAGAGATACGCAGTGCGCTTGAACACCTTATCAGTGCAGGGTGCACAGTGCTTATATGCAAGACGAAAGTCCACAGATATAGAGTTGTTCTTTTTTCTTTTTTTTCACCCCTTTTAAATTTGAAAACGACAACGAAGTACTAGGGCCACATTGAAAATAAAATCTGAGATTTTCCAAGAAAAAAAGTTGAACATTTCGGAGAAAAACGTTGTACATTTTCGAGAATAAAGTCGTAAATTTATCAGAAAAAAGTTGTAAATTTACAAGAAAAAAATGTCTTAATATTACCAGAATAGAGTTGTAAATAAAGCCTCCGAAAACCGGGGGGTGTACGAATACCAAGGTACCACTGTGTAAAGGGTCTTAGAAAATAGGTAGATGGCTGGTTTAACCCTAAGCGATGTGTTCTGCTCCTATTTAGGGCAAACGTTGACAGATTTGAGTTCACGTCCAAGAACTTGGGCGACATCGTCGGTATCTGCGTGGGCCACACGTCCAAGGATGGAAAGAAAGTGAAGGGAGAGATTTACTGGCATGTGGAGGAGATTGTCGTTACCGAAACGGAGCTGGGCAACAAGTAAGAACCCACTGCTTGTATTTACTGTAGGTCCGCGAGTGTTTGGAGTTTGGATGAGTTTGCCTCGATCCACCACCACAAAGGATTTGTAACAAAACAACGTGTGACAGAAGTGTAGACTTTTAACTTTAATTAAGAGGTTTCACAAAAATATGACATTTACCATTTAGAAATTCATAAATATAGCGGCTTCACTCTATCACGGTTTTTCAAACATATATGAATTAATAAATCATGCTGTTTCGTGGTTGAATATGGCCTATTATTAGTAAAAAAATATGCATATTTAAGCTGATTGTACATATTTTTGCCGAAATTAAGCATTTTTAACCATAAAAAGGCTAAATGAACTAAAAAAAATTGTGAATACAGTATTCTACATTGGCCACTAGGTGTCAGTAATTGTTGGGCACCAGACTTGATCGAACAGCAGGCTTTTATTGCAGGTTTAAATGATCTCACAACAGGCACAATAATAGAAACATAATAATAATCATAATAATAACATGAGGTACTGTTGCGGCCATAACCCCCCACGTCACTTCCTGTCCTCCACACGGAACACATTTACTGCAACACACATGAGCATATGAGTCTTATTGTCTTAAATGGCTCATTTTCTCTGATTATATCGGTAACACTTTACAATAAGGTACACAAAATTACAGTAGTTAATGGGGAACGAACCTACCTAACCCTAACCACTACTCATTAGTTACTCATTAGTTCTTCATTAGTTCCTCAGTAACTACTCTAAATTGATGTGCCTTAGTTCCTCAGTAACTACTCTACTCATTAGTTGCTCATTAGTTCTTCATTGGTTCCTCAGTAACTAGTCTGAATTTATGTGCCTTAGTCATTAGTTCCTTATTAGTTTTTCATT
Organism: Dunckerocampus dactyliophorus; assembly: GCF_027744805.1. Classification (NCBI taxonomy): domain Eukaryota; kingdom Metazoa; phylum Chordata; class Actinopteri; order Syngnathiformes; family Syngnathidae; genus Dunckerocampus; species Dunckerocampus dactyliophorus. Next base: position 18,886,634 of record NC_072835.1, on the reverse strand, counting down.
AGTTCCTCAGTAACTAGTCTGAATTTATGTGCCTTAGTCATTAGTTCCTCATTAGTTCTTCATTAGTTCCTCGGTAACTAGTCTGAATTTATGTCCCTTAGTCATTAGTTCCTCATTAGTTCATCAGTTCCTCAGTAACTAGTCTGAATTTATGTGCCCTAGTCATTAGTTCCTTATTAGTTTTTCATGAGTTCCTCAGTAACTAGTCTGAATGTACAGTATGTGCCTTAGTCATTAGTTCCTTATTAGTTCCTCAGTAAGTAGTCTGAATGTATGTGCCTTAGTCATTAGTTCCTCAGTAACTACTGTATTTTTGTGTACCTTATTGTGAAGTGTGGCTATTATATCTACTATATTGGGTCATATGAATGTAAAGGTGACTATAGGGGTGTCTGGAAGGCTCTAATAATGTTAAAAAACATATTTTGAAAATTGTAAACAGGTTTTCGATGCCATAACTACGAAACTGGGGTGGAACCAATTAACCGCGATAAACGAGGGACTACTATACATTACTGTAGTGTATGTAAATATTATCTCCCCACAAATGACAGGTTGGTAACTTCTGTCAACCCTCCTCAAACTCAGGTTACAATTTTCAGTTTAGCAACAATACACGATATTATGCTGATTGTTTTACTTGGTAATGTGATGGTGTATACAGGCAAACATCATGAGAACTTTTTTCACTCCGTTTGTATCTTATTTGGACCCTTCTGTGCGCCGTGGCCTTCAGGTACATCTTCAGCTGCAACGCCCTGGTCCCCCTGTCCCCGAAGAGAGACGACTTCTTGACCTTTGAGTGCACCAAGTCCATCGAGAGCTTCGCGAGTAAAGCTCGAAGCCTGGTGCTTGTCAAGTACGAGATCATCGTCATTACGGGCGACGAGAAGGGCGCGGGCACCGACGCCAACGTTTTTGTCACCATCTTCGGCTCCAACGGCGATTCGGGCCGGAGGCGCCTGCGGCAGAAGTTCCGTAACCTCTTCGAGCGTGAGCAGACGGACCGTTTTCTGCTGGAGATGCTGGACATGGGCGAGCTGCAGAAGGTTCGGGTGGAGCACGACAACTCGGGGATGCACCCCGGCTGGCTGTTGGACCGCGTGGAGGTCACCAACATGGCCAACGGGGTCACCACTATTTTTCTATGCGGCAAGTGGCTGGACACCAAGAGGGCCGATGGACAGATTGCCAGAGTCCTCTACCCGAAATAGTAGCCTACATCTCAGAAGGTGACAATACTGGTCAGGAAAATCAACGTGCCATTTGTTGTAACGTTTTATAAACAATTAAATCATTGTTATACTGAAACTTCCAATCCGTTTTTATTTGGATTTTATTGAGATTTTTGTAACTGAACACATTTTAATCCAATAACATTGAAAATGTTACTCCATTATCACTTTAAAAAAATATTTATTCTTTATTCTATCTTATTTATTCAACTTTACTACCGTGATATTATTTTTCTAGTAATATTCAAACGTCATTGATGGGGCTTTATATTTTCTCATAGAAATACAACTATACAATTCTCATAACATTACCACATTAATTTCTCATTGCATTATCACATTTTTCTAGTAATATTACCTTTAGCTGGAAAAAAATATATAATTTGATTTTTTTTTTGATGGACTTTATTTTTGTGACTTTATCAATTTGTTTTCTCTTAAAAATATGACTTTATTCCCGGACATAACAACTTTTTTCTAATAACATTATGACTTCTTTTTTCAAAAAATGTGACTATTGCAGTGGTGTCCAAAGTGCGGCCCAGGGGTCATTTACAAACAGCGGCTGTTTTTTTGTTTTTTTTATTGGCCCTGGGCACATTTCAAAAATGCAGGTAAACAAGAAAACAATAGCAGTAATTTTACGAGAATAAAGACAAAATATTGCGGAATAAAGTCATAATATTAAGAGAAAAAGTAGCATAAAGTGGAAAAATGTAAGGCAACCTTACAAGATTTTTTGTGTCATAAAAACAAATATGCATACTTGTAACATTTAGTCTTTATACTCATAACCTTACCTTTTTTATAATATAAATATATAAATATTCGGGCTCTCTGTTATGATACACACAATAGGTGCCCACACAGTCACAAAGAGGCTGATGCTCTTTCATAACTTTATTCCGACTTGAACACACCAACAGCAGTGTAATTCCAACATACAGTATGTATCTCCAACTGACAAGTCATAGCTAGTGCTCCTCGGAACTACACTTCCTCATTGTCACGGGATGACAGCGAGGTGCATTCAAGGACACTCCGAACATCATAACAACGTCTTTATGATGCGTGTAAGTGTGGTCTAAATCAGTGTTTTTCAACCACTGTGTGCCGTAAGGGATTGTCTGGTGTGCGGTGGGAAATTATCCCACTTCACCTAATTATGATCGGCAAATAATGCGCGATTGTCGAGTGCCTGTGCTGTCTATTACTGATCGACAGCGTAACCATGTAATACACTTCTATATCAGTAGGTGGCAGACAGGTGGTAGAAGGTAGCTAATTGGCTTTGTACAGACAAAAGAATTAGTGATGGTGGCATTGTGGCTAGCAGAAAAGTGATGGAGAAGTTTTTGAAAAGAAGAATGCTAACTCTGAACTGGACCCTGGACAAAATTCGGACCCAGACGAAAGCCGAAGTATGAGTGGAAGTCAAAAGAAAGAAAAGACGAGGCAATGCAGCGAAAGCTATCTTTCATTCCGATGTACTTTCACCGGGGATGCAATGAAACCGACTCCGTTGTTGTGCTTGGCGTGTGGTGAAAAGCTATCCAACAGTGCTAGTGTCCCAAGCAAGCTTAAACACCATCTCCAAACAAAACACCCTTAACTTCAAAACAAGAATTCGGACTATTTTGTCCGCCAGTTTGGCAGAGACGACTGTATAATATGAGGATATCCGCTCTGTGTTCATCCAAACAAGCCCAAGTCTTCACACTGAGTGAGTAGAAATGTGAATGATTTCGTTGTGTTTATTCGATTCCTACGCTGATACTTTGATGAGAACAACTGCATATAGGCTACAGAGTTCTTTTGTTAACATTTTCTGCTGGTGGTCTGCCTCGTGGTTTTTTCAATTTAAAAAATGTGCCTTTGCTTAAAAAAAGGTTGAAAAACACTGGTCTAAATAAATAGATGTACAAAGAAAAACAGGTCGTGCATATTCTTATCGCTCACTAACGTAGTGTGGAAGTACAATTTGCTGCATTTAAGTATGCTCGGAAATTTCAGAAATCATCAAAACATGTGAATTCAACTTAAATGATGTGGTGTCTTTGAACGTGGCCCCTCATTGCTGACAATAACACGGTTACACCGTAACTGAAATGTTCCACTACCATTACAAGTTTCAGACATGCGTGGTATCTTTTCGCTTGATTTAAATTTTCAGTTCATTCAGAGATTTTAATATGTACACGAGAATAAAGCCGTGAGAGTAAAGTCGTACATTTCTGAGGAAAAAAAGTTGTAATTACGACAATAAAGTTGTAAATATATGAGAATAAAGTCGTAAATTCACGAGAAAAAAAGCATGCATTTACTAGAATAAAGTTAAGTAAGTTACACCTTTTTTTTCCTCGGAAATTTACGACTTTATTCTCGGAAATTTACAACCTTTTTTCTCACCCCTTTTAAATTTGGAAACGACAACGAAGTACTAGGGCCACATTGAAAATAAAATCTGAGATTTTTCGAGATAAAAAGTACAACATTTCAGAGAAAAAAGTTGTACATTCTCGAGAATAAAGTCGTAAATTTTCAAGGAAAAAATGTCTTAATATTACCAGAACAGAGTTGTAAATTTCAGAGAATAAATTCGTAAATTTACGAAATTTCTCCGAAACTTTTTTCCTAATAAATTTACAACTTTTTTTCTCGTGAATTGACGAGAATAAAGTCGTAAATTTACGACTTTTTTTCTCGAAATCTCAGATTATTAGTTTTTTCATTGTGGTCGTAATACTCCATCGTAGAAAACTGATTTGATTAATACAGTACTGTGTGTGTGTATATATGTGTATATATATATATATATATAAAATACAAAAATTAGTCAGTTTTTACCATTTTATCCAGTTTATTACAAAAAGAGGACATACAAAAGGATAATATACAAGCCATGAAACAACTTCAAAATAATAAAAAACAAAAACATTTTGCGTTTAGCAATGCCACTTTTGAAATGATCATTATTAGTAGTAAGAATAAATAAAGTACAAAAATTCCACCACACGTGAATCTAACAAGTATTTTGCTCATCCACACACTCATCACCATTAATGCGCTATTGCTTTAATATTAATGATAAATAATTCTATTTTCAGATAAAATATCCTATATTGAAAAAACATTGCGCAGTCACGGCTAAAACAGCAGATTTATACACACACACACACACGCACGCACGCACATGCACTCACGCATGCGCACACACACACACACAAGGATGGCGGCAGCCCTTTCACTGGCACTTTTTGGGCTATTTTCTTCTCTTGTTCAAGCAGCAACAAAATCAATACTCAATACTGTCATATTCTTAGTATATTAAACCTCAACCATATTCCATTGAACCAGTGCATTAAAACCTGAGAAAACATGCAGTTGTTTTTTTTAAAAACAGTTGTGCTTTAGAAACCTTGTCTTCCGTACACTGGTACGTACAACTGAGAGGAGAAAGTGGAAAAACGGAGAAAAAAAAAAACAAGCAAAAGAAGTGCCTCTTTGTTGTTCGAATTATTTCCACGGGATGTGAAGAAATCTGGAAGTATTTTCAAAAAGAACTCACCGAATACAAGACGGCCCCGCCTTTTCAAGACCCATTTTTGGGGGAAATAGTTTTTAAGGCAAAAAACCCCCCCACAAAAAAAACCCAAAAATTGTTTGGCTGCTCGACAGTTGTTTGATAACTTCACTCCTTCATTGATCACCATGACCTTAAAATTATCATCACTGCTTCCCAGCGGGACTTTGCATCGCTCCAGGTTACTCACGTGCGTGTGTGTGTGACAGGAAGAAAAGCTCTGACTCGCTTGGGGATACGTAATTTGGCGCCACATTTCTGGACCCTGAATCTAATACGACTATCAAAGACAAACGAGGAAAAGGCTTCTTGAGACGTCATCTGTACTTCTGTGTAGAAGGTGTCGGACGTTTCGCTCCTCATCCGAAGAGCTTCGTCAGCAAACAAAAGCTCTTCGGATGAGGAGCGAAACGTCCGACACCTTCTACACAGAAGTACAGATGACGTCTCAAGAAGCCTTTTCCTCGATGGACAACTCCTGTACGACTGAGAGCCTACACAGACGTATCAAAGACAAAATGACTGTTATGAAATTACTGTATATTTTCAATATTTCTTAGCTGCTTGACAATTGTTTGAAAATTATATATGTATATATTATACATATCTTAAAATTAGCATCATAACCCCTCTGTAGTTTAATTGCTAACAACTTTTGAGACACTTTTTTTTAAAGTGGGTCATACCGTAGGTGTGAGAGTGACGAGAAGAAAAGCGAGAGAAGCGTAAAGGATCCCAGCTGGTGTGTTAGAGTACAACATTTTTCGCTTAATATTTTGACTTTATGCTTGAAAAATTACAGCTGTTTTTTTCCATTGCTGCGTTTTGTTTTGGTTTTTTTACATTTTTCAACTATTTCAACTTCCATCTTGTAAATTGTCTTGTCGAAATTATGACTATTCTATTATATTTTGACTTTATTCTCGTAACGTTAGAATTGTTTTTGCAATATTATGACTTAAAAAATAAAAAATTTACATAATGTGACCTGCATATTAACCAAGCTACAGCAACATTGTAATTACTATTGTTATTAACATTGTTACGCCGAAGAACTACTATTACTGGCGTAGTGCCACACCACACCGGCTATTTACTACCCGGCTAGCTTAACCACACTCTCACTTCAGGCCACTACCAAAAGATAGCGCTACATATTGGATTTTGCTTTTGAGTTTGGAAAGGTTAATGTTAGGTGTTGCTATGTGAAATCAATGCGCCCAGGAATGAAGTTCCAGTAATGCTTAAAATGACCTAAATAACGTTAAAATACTGCAAGTATGACATGCTATCATGTGCCTGTTACTACATCACAGCATGTACATAAAACCTTGTCGGAGGTGTTTTAATAGCAGTCTTTGTAGGCAGAATAGGTGTGTCCCATTATGTGCATTATTTAGCTGCCTCTTTTTTTTTTTTTTAAGCTGTTTCTATATCTTTGGAATGCACAGAAAAGAGAAAGACGTGTGTTAATGTCTCACAAGGATTGTGGCAAAATTAAAAAAAAAAAATTGGAGTTTGCCTTTAAGAGCTGCGCTTGACAGCGTTCAGCTTGCTGCCTAGCGCTGCTCAATTTCATTTGCATTCTTGGGGGATTTGTAGACACGGGCTGAACTGCATTACAGTAGCATGGCGCCACCTGCTGGTTCACATGTGTAAATGTCTAAAACCTGAATATAAGACGACACATTGTTTTTTTTGGGGGGGGGGGGGGGGAATACTATCTTATATTCAGTATACGGTACAATGGCTTTTGTTGACTTGGCTCAATCCATAAGTGAATTTTGAACCCCCCCCCCCCAAAAAAATCCCATGGAAATAGCTCCTAAAGCTAAGACGAGGCACTATTTTTTTCCAATGAGTTAAGACGCAGACTGTCACAAAAAATGCTTCTCCCAGTAATATAAATCATCCAAAAAAAGTACATTTTGTTGCCAGTGAGAGGGTTCCCTTATCTCAACACACGAGTGCAAAAGAATAGTAACGATAAAAACACACAAACTGAAAACCAGTCCACTCCATTGCAGTTTGTCCACACTATGTCACAGCATTGGGAAGTGTTGCATGGGATGGAATGTAAGCAAGATTCACAGCACCACATGAAACAGCAGTGCTAACTATCATCATCGTTATTATTATTATTATTATTATTATTATTATTATCATCGTTTTAAATATTCCTTTAGTGTTCAAGCTGCATGCAAAGCATTCCCACCTAAAAAGAAAAAGATGAGGTAATCGCTTTTTCCGAGCATTTGTGTGTGTTATTTCCACATAAATAAATCACGATTCGTCCCTTCGAGCAACAGGAGAGGAAAAATCCAATTAAATAGCCACCATATCTACAGTTAGTAATAAATTATGATTGTTAAATACTTAAGGCATCTCAATGGACAACACCCTGTGTAAACTATGAACACTTCATCAATCACGGACGAGGAGGCAGTGTCAACACTGGCAGTGCACACGACAGAAAGATTGACTTATAGTATACATCACAGTGCGTATAGGACGCTCGGGATGGGTCCTGAAGGCATCCGCGGACACACATTTTATATTCTAATGACCCAATGTGTCTCTGTGCACTGTGAGAGAGAGGCTGCCTCCATCACACACCACATTCTACAGCAATACAGCATAGCAACCAGCATAGCAACCACAAGGGGGAGAGAGAGTGTGTGTGTGTGTGTGTGCAGGGGTGTCTGTCGCACAAATAGATCAATACGTAAAAACACACAAATAGGAGCCAATGAGAAGCCTTTGCCACTATTGTGCTTGTTCATCCAGGTTGGAAAAGTAAACACAGTATGCCGATGGGGGGGGGGGAGTGTTAGAGTGAAGGAAAAGCTGCCAATACAACAAAAACATGCTGTTTTTGCTGCTAACAGCAAACACTACTAATGCACTGCATGTATCGTCCATTTTTATTATTGATTGGGGTTTTTTTGGGCTTTTTTTGGCTTTTTTTTTTTTTTTTTTGGCCATATGCACGTTCACCACAAACAACGCAAGCACACCCATGTAGCGGGATGTTTGTTTGGCAACTAGGGGGGCGTGATACAGTATATCTCTCCTGGAAGTTTCCATGGGAGGTTAAAACGGAGGAATATTGGAAATCTTTATCATTTGAGTTATTTTGTATTTTTTGTATTTTATTTATTTTAACGGGAATTAATAGGATATTTGTGTGTATAGTAAATATTGGTGTCAACCAATTAATTATTAATTATCTCATTTTATTTATTTGTAAAATATATTAAAATATACATATTTCAGTTGATATCTTATTTATTTTTTTAACATTTAATTTTAGAATTTAACAGTTTTGTTTCATTGACAAAAGGTTTTTATTTTTATTAAACATAAAATAAGTTTCAGAGGGGAATTTAGTACAGTAAATTAAGTGGAAATGTTTTAGAAATGATGTCCAATATGTTTATGTTTATATTTTATTTATATTATATTACATTTTATTTAAATACATTTATAGATTACAATTTTTTTAATTTAGATGTTTCAGTGTATTTTTTATGTCTGTTATTTCCTTTCTTTGAACAAAATAACAACAAAATAAATACCAAAATAAATACCATAAAATAAAATGAATGAAATAATTCCCCCCTGCCTAAATTGGCATTAAATGTTTTTCTCTTTATTTGAAATATATTTTCTCTCCCTTGTTCTGCTCCATACTCAAAATGCCTTTGTTGTGAATTGGCACTTTATAAATCCACTTTACTTAATTGAATTGTTCCCATTTCTTCCTCTTAATTCCCATGGAAAGTTTCCAGCTTTCCCTTGAATTCTCTTGTGGCTCGGTGCCTCAAACTTTACTTGAGCGTATTGCACAACGTCAAAGCTGCACGATAGAATTGTTAAAAAACACTCAAACGGATGGCACTCGGGGCCTCAAAGGAGGCATCAGTGCGCCACAAATCACGCATTGGTTGCTGCTACTCTACGATCATATAAAGGTAAACACGGCATTTTCTGTTGCGCTTCCTTGTGTGGAAGAAGGAAGATAGAATATATATAGTCATATATCGAGAGAGAGAAAGAGAGAGGGAGACAGTCGCCAGCTCGCTGCAGGGTATTGAGTGCTCGGGACATTTAAGTCATGGCTTTCAGGACATGCTACACAGCCCGAAGGCGCCTACAGTACAACAACACCAGCAGCAGCAGCAGCACGGTAACCACTTATAGAACCAGCAAGCTACAACAAAAACCCTGTGTGTACGCCACTGTTTGTGTGTCTCGCTCGCAGAGAGATGTGCTTGTGTTTGACAGAGATCGAGAAGAGTCCTCGTGCGCTTCTGCTTCCTGGTTTGGCTCAGTAAAGCGATGATGTCACGTCAAAGTCTGGAGACATTTTGGCAAAAGCACCCAATGGCGGGTGAGAAAGGGGAGGGATGTGGCGGGCGAGGGGGCAGGGGTGTTTGTGGATGGAAGAAAGCAGGAACCACTACCAACAAGTGGAAGGGGGTTGAAATCTCATCAGCTGTCGGCGTTCAGCTGTGTCTCGATGTCAACTCGACAGATTGGACACTTCCTGCTGGTTGCCAGCCATTGGTCCACGCAGCCTTGGTGGAAGAGGTGCATGCAGGGTAACCTCCTGCAGGACAGGGGGAGGGGGGGAGCGTCAGTCTATGTGCAACAACTCCAAGAGGGACTTGAATTTGTCAAGTCAGACGTACATGGCACACATTCTGCTGAGTCATCAATGTGACAGCTGAGGACACATATGCCGCAACTCAACCCAACTGACCGCCACCCCCACCCACAATGTTCCTGACAAATAAAGTCGACATGGGACCCTCAGAAGTCAACCACAATTAGTACAGAGATTCTATAATGAGCTTTCTATACGGAGCAGTCACATTGATTATATGACCTGTGCGTTGCACGCACACGTGCTTGTGGGTGGGTGAGCATAGAGTGGACTTTGACTTTCCGGGTTACTCTTATGCATTTCTATAATGTAAAGTGGTGGTCATCATTAGTAACTGCTGGCCAGAGGAGCTGTCAGTATTAATTATATGACATACTGTACACGTTGCATGCACATGTGCTCGTGGGCAAGCACTACAGTGGACTTGGACTTTCCAGGTTATTCCCGTGCATTTCTGTAATGCAAGGTGGCGGTTACCATTAATAATTGGCGGGAGGCTTGATCACATAAACTATATGACATGTACATTCCGCGCACATGCGCTAGTGGGCGGGTGAGCATTGAGTGGACTTGGCTTTCCAGCCTATTCCTATGCTTTTCTGCTATGCAAGGTGGCGGTTATCATTAATAACCTGCAGAAAGAGAGGTCACATTAATTATATGACATGTATGCTGCACGCACATGTGCTCGTGGGCAAGTGAACCAACAGTGGACTTTGATTGTCCACGTTATTCATATGCATTTCTATTGTGTAAGGAGGCGGTTATCACTAATAACTGGTGGGAGGACCAATCCCATCAATTATATGACATGTACGTTGTGCGTACTCGTGCTCGTGGGCAGGTGAGCATACAGTGGACTCTGACTTTCAGGGATACTCCGATGCATTTCTACTGGCAATTATTATTAATAAATGGCAGGAGGAGTGATCATATTAGTTGTGTGACATACTGTATACGTTGCACGCACATGTGCTCGTGGGGGAGTGAGCATACAATGAACTCTGACTTTTCGGGTTGTATTTCTATTATGAAAAGCAGCGCTTATCATTGATAACTGGTGGGAGGAGTGATCGCACTGATTGTAGGACACGGATGTAGCGCGCACATGTGCTCGTAAGTGAGCGAGTGTACTGTGAACTATGAG